>NC_044031.1:266419922-267019922 GCF_901765095.1 Microcaecilia unicolor | reverse complement strand
GACAGAAAGGGCGGAGCCTGGAGTTGGAGGTGGTGGAGAAGGGTACTGACAGGAGGGATTTGTCTTGAGAGCGGAGGTTACGGGTAGGGACGTAAGGGGAGATGAGGGTAGAGAGGTAAGGAGGGGCTGCAGATCGAGTGCATTTGTAGGTGAGTAAGAGAAGCTTGAACTGTATGCGGTATCTGATTGGGAGCCAGTGAAGTGACTTGAGGAGAGGGGTGATATGAGTATATCGGTTAAGGCGGAAGATAAGACGTGTGGCAGAGTTCATAAGTAATGCCATACTGAGACAGACCAAAGGTCCATCAAGCCCAGCATCCTGTTTCCAACAGTGTCCAATCCAGGTCACAAGTACCTGGCAAGATCCCAAAACAGTACAATACATTTTATGCTGCTTATCCTAGAAATAAGCAATGTATTTTCCCCAAGTCATTTTAATAATAGCTTATGGACTTTTCTTTTAGGAAGATATCCAAACCTTTTTAAAACCCCACTAAGCTAACTGCTTCTACTACATTCTCTGGCAACGAATTCCAGAGTTTAATTACATGTTGAGTGAAGAAATATTTTATCCTAATTGTTTTAAATTTACTACTTTGTAGCTTCATTGCTTGCCCCCTAGTCCTAGTATTTTTGGCTTTTGGAAAGAGTAAAGTGATTCACATCTACCCGTTCCATTCCACTCATTATTTTGTAGACCTCTGTCATATCTCCCCTCATCCATCTCTTCCCCAAACTGAAGAGCCCTAGCCGCTTTAGCCTTTCCTCATAGGAAAGTCGTCCCATCACCTTTATCATTTTTGCTGCCCTTCTCTGTTCCTTTTTAATTCTACTATATCATTTTTGCTGCCCTTCTCTGTTCCTTTTTAATTCTACTATATCTTTTTTGAGATGCGGTGACCAGAATTGCACACAGTAGTCAAGCTGTGATTGCACCATGGAACGATACAAAAGAAATATAATGTCCTAATTTTTGTTTTCCATTCCTTTCCTAATAATACCTAACATTTTATTTGCTTTCTTTGCCGCCACCACACACTGAGCAGAGAGTTTCAACCTATCATCAACAATGACACCTAGATCCCTTTCCTGAACGGTGACTCCTAATGTGGAACCTTGCATTTTGTAACTATACTTGGGTTCCTCTTTCCCACATGTATCACTTTGCACTTGCTCACATTAAACGTCATCTGCCATTTAGATGCCCAGTCTCGTAAGATCCTCTTGTAATTTTTCACAATCTTCTTGCGATTTAACAACTTTGAATAACTTTGTGTCATCAGCAAATTTAATTACCCTCTTTACTTACTCCCATCTCTAAATAATTTATAAATATGTTAAAAATCAATGGTCCCAGCACAGACCCCTGTGGAACCCCAGTATCTACCCTTCTCCATTGAGAATACTGACCATTTAACCCTACTCTGTTTTCTATCTTTTAGCCAGTTTTTAATCCACAATAGTACACTCGCTCCTATCCCATGACTTTCCAATTTCCTCTGGAGTCTTTTATGAGGTACTTTGTCAAATGCCTTTTGAAACTCCAGATACACAGTATTGATTGGCTCACCTTTATCCACATGTTTGTTCACTCCTTCAAAGAAATGTAATAGATTGGTGAGGCAAGATTTCCCTTCATTAAGGCCATGTTGGAGTTCTCTCATTAATCCATACTTTTGAATATGCTCTGTAGTTTTGTTCTTTATAATAGTCTCTACCATTTTGCCCGGCATCGAAGTGAGGCTCACCAGTCTATAATTTCCCGAATCACCTTACATTGTCCACCTTCCAATCTTCCAGTACCATGCTTGATTTTAAAGATAAATTGAATATTACTAACAATAGTTCTGCACGTTCATTTTTCAATTCTGTCAGTATTCTGAGATGACTAGCATCTGGTCCAGGTGATTTGCTGCTCCTTAATTTGTTAAATTGCATCATTACATCTTCCAAGTTTATAGAGATTTCATTCAGTTTCTCCGACTCTTCAGCTTTGAATATCTTTTCTGGCACCGGTATGTCTCCCAAATCTTCTGTGAAGACCGAAGCATAGAATTAATTTAATCTCTCCACTATGGCTTTGTCTTCCCTGAGTCCCCTTTAACCCCTCGGTCATCTAACGGTCCAACTGATTCTTTTGCCGGCTTCTTGCTTTTAATGTACCTAAAATAAATTTTACTATGTGTTTTTGCTTTCAATGTATTTTTTTCAAAGTCTTGCCATTCCTTATGCTGTTTCTTATTATTTTCCGCCGGATCCTTCTTCCATTTTCTTTTAGCTCTAATGGCTTCCTTCACCTCACTTTTTAACCATGCTTGCTGTCGTTTGGTCTTCCTTCCTCCTGTTTTAATACATGGAATATACTTGGCCTGAGCTTCCAGGATGGTATTTTTGAACAGCATCCATGCCTGATGTAAATTTTTGACCTTCACAGCTCCTCCTCTGTTTCTTTTTTCACCATTCTTCTCATTTTATCATAGTCTCCTTTTTGAAAGTTAAATGCTAACGTATTGGATTTCCTATGTGTATATCAAGCTGCCCCATCAACATTGCCTCCAGCACCAGATCATGCGCTCCACTAAGGACGAGGTCTAGAATTTTTCTTCCTCTTGTTGGCGCCTGTACCAGCTGCTCCATAAGGCAGTCCTTGATTTTTTTTTTTTTTGTCAAGGAATGTTACCTCCCTAGCATGCCCTGATGTTACATTTACCCAGTCAGTATTGGGGTAATTGAAATCATACAGTACTCAAGAAAAAAAAATCAGGGTACCTCCTTCTGCCACACAATCCCAAAAAAAGTGGAGAAAAAAGACCTCAGAAATAACAGGACTTAAAACGTACAGCCACAGCTAATAAAAATTTTACTATGCAATCTATGTCGGATGTAAAGAACAAATCATTAAGAAATTCCAAACCGTCCAAAACACAGCAGCCAGACTCGTATTTGGAAATACGAAAGCGCCATACCCCTAAGAGAAAAACTACACTGGCTGCCACTCAAAGAACCTATTGCGTTCAAAATTTGCACCCCAGTTCATAAAATCATTCACGGTAAGGCCCCGGTCTACATGTCAGACCTCATAGACCTACCAACCAGGAACACAAAAAGGTCAGCATGCACATTCCTGAATCTCCACTACCCCAGCTGCAAAGGACTAAAATATAAATCAACATATGCATCCAGCTTCTCCTACATAAGCACCCAACTATGGAATGCACTACCAAACATCATAAAAGCAATGCACGACCTAACAAACTTCCGAAAATCACTAAAAACCAACCTGTTCAATAAGGCATACCATAATGATCCATCCTAAATACCAGACAACGAAACCTATGCCAGAACTGGACAAAACCGTATTCTTTATTCTTGACTGCTTCATTTACTCTGTCACTAATGAACTTTAACACAATACCACTTTTTTTCTCATGCTGGAATGAACTCTCTATACTTGATTGCTTAATTTACTCTATCACTTATGAACTTTAAAGCAAATCCACTTTGTATTTCTCATTCCGGAAATGGCGATCGCCACTACGGCATAATGTAAGCCACATTGAGCCTGCAAATAGGTGGGAAAATGTGGGATACAAATGCAATAAATAAAGAAATAGTAATGAAAAGCTCCCCTTCGATCATTGGTCAGAGAAAAAAACTCCACAAGTAAAATAAGTGTATTAGATTGCAAACAGCAGTCAGAACCACCACATGAATAGGCAATAATAATTCTAGTCAGACTGGATAGCACCCCTCTTACTACTGGACTTCTGTCTGCATCTTAGTACTATAAAGTTGTTTAATTAAAACTTCTTAAGGTACTAGGGATGTCAGATGAATATAAAGAGCCTCTTCCCTGTGTTCATTTTCTCTTCTCATGCTCTCCTCTCCTTATCGTTCATTGATTTGTTAACTGGGTTACTGCATCCTTGCTGCACTGTCTCTGCTGTTTCTCTGCCAGCTCCTGGGCATAGGTGGTTTATGGTTTACTAAGACTTTCTTTGCCACCATACTTTTGCAAATCACAGTGGTGTACAATATACTAAAATCAGAATAAAAATAATAAAAACTTCATTAAATATAGGAAAGCCTAACACTTACTCAGCTAGACAGTCAAGACAGAATAAATGTCCCATAAGTATCTGGAGAGATCCCTCCAACACAGTAAGTGCTACAGTACAAACTTTTTAAGAAATAAATAGGTCTTCAATAAAACCTTACATTTTTTTTCAATGATTTCCTCTGTGGGAATCATAATTAGAAGAGCATTCTAGAGTGTTGGAAGATGATCAGGTTGCTGCGCCATGGTTATAAGAAAAAGTTAATATATTGAAGAAGACACATGCTAAAGTCAAACATAACCTTGTCTTGGAATCTTGCCAATACAATAGTCCTCATTTTTGTGGTGAACCCTCCAGATAGTTTATTGCACTATACCCTATCTCTTCATTCTATGACAGCTGATGCCTCCATCATTCTCTTGGTCAGTGCTGATATGGTGCCTCTCCTCTGTCTATGGTAGGTCACATGATACCCTTGTGGTACCACAGTCACTGTTAATTTAAAGAACAGAGAAAGGGAAGAATTGATACAACAGGTAGTGATTATAAAGGAAGAAGTCCCTTACATACATACATGGTGACACCAAAGACACCACACTGGCCTCTATGAAGAAAATCTGCAGGTCCTAGTTGTCTCAGTAGTACCCTTATTTTGAGAGTATTTGGTAGATTTCCAGTGTAAGGCTCATAGTGTTGAAGTTATTTGATTAGGAGAGTGGGGTAAACGGAGAGAGAATGAAGGCTGTAAGATGTCCACCAAATCAGTTATTTCAATGTAAGAGTTGCTTACAGGGATGATGTTCTTTTTCTTTTCTTTTCTTTTCTTTTCTTTTTTTTAATTTGATCTAGATCAACTAGATCATTGCATTTTTGAGTTATGAACTGCAACAGAGCAGTCTGAGGAGACTTTGCATTGAGAGTTTATTGCTTAACAGTTGTGATTTCAGAGCAGAATTACTTGGGTTGAACATTTGCTACTTTCTTTTCACTTCCTTAGGATGGTTTTTGAATTCCTACATAAGACAATATGAGAACAGTATTTGTAATAATATACACGTAACAATTTTTATTTTTATGCATCTGTTTTAATAGTACTTGGGATGCCAAACAAGGTCCAGTTAAAGATGCCTACAGCCTGGCTAATAACCCTCAGTATAAACTGGAAGTCCAGTGTCCAGCAGGTGGTGCTGCAGTGTGGATATTGCTAAGCAGGCATATCACAGACAAGGTACACAAATATATATGTGCATCTACTTAGTACATGGTGGCACAAGCATGAGCAAAGGTAATAGTGTCTAGCTAATAACTTGCACATCTACTTATTCTACTGTGCAACTCACAAAAGTCCATATGGGTTTTTAAATAAGTTATCCTTGTACATTGTCTAGTTAATATTCAGCCATTGGTGTTCAATGCTTTTTTTGTTTGTTTTTTTTTTTTTTGGGGGGGGGGGGGTTTAAATGCTATCACTGGCTAAATTAGCCCTAGATATTCAGTGCCAGGCCACGTGCGGACACAGGTGTTGAATATCCAGGCCTAACTGGACTGAAGTTAGCTGCCGGAACTTATGTTGGTCCTGGCTGATGTTCATCCAGCACCCGCAAAAAATACTTATACAAGTCCCAGTTGAATATCAGCCAGTACCTGTGTAAGTGTTTCTGGTCAGGTTCCCCCTAATCCTAATTCCACTCCCTCTCCCCCAAGGTCAAAGATTCCCCTCACTTGTATCCATTCCCCCTAAGGTTTTTAAACCCCAACATAGACCCCTCTCCCCAAGCCCTACCTTTAACATCCATGGTAGTCTAGGGTTATCAGGACAGGAGTGATCCCCTCTCACTCCTGCCCATTGTGGCTTTGTAGGCAAAATGGCTGCCCTGACCTCTAGCAGCAGTTTTGCAGTACCATGGCAGCCATTTTGCCTATGAAACCATGATGTGCGGGAGCGAGAGGGGGATTGCTTGTGCCTCAACGACACGTAGACCACCATGGATCAGCATTCAGCAAAGGTGTACAGAATATAGATTAACAGTCTATTTGCTACATATGTACATTTTTTGGCAATGAAATGGATGTATGTACATTCCAAACAGACCGGGGGCGTATAGGGTATGGGGGAGAGGTGGCTGTGTTGTAGGTTAAACGCTTTTGGAGAAAGAGGGATCGGATTGCAAGGTGGGCCTTTGACCTAGGGGAGAGGTGATCAGATTTGGGGGGAAGAAGTTTGACCTTAAGAGGGGAGGGAGGGGGAGCAGATCGGGGGGGGGGGGGGGACTTAGCTTTTATTTAACCCTTTTTGGATTTACAAATCAATACAAACCATAAGTATTAATGTGAAGGTACTTTGCTTTTCAGGAGGGGGGAGGAATGAAATTATGAGGAGGTTGTGTCGTGGGGGAGATTCAGTTTTTGGGGGCGGTCTGGGAGGGGGGTTAGATCAAATAGGAGGAGTCAATAGGGGCGAGCTTGATACTCTACCAGCTGCTATCCAGAAATTACGTAGATGTCGGCTGATACTGCATAATTGAGCAAAGTTAGGACAGCCTTTTATGCAGTCCTGTTTGGTTGCTTTACTGTGTGAGCACTGGAACTGAATAATGCCGCCACGCGAATAACTCCAAGCTGCTCACCAACTCAGCCTCTGGGACACCTCTCTCCTGTCCACTTTAAAAATGGCTGGTTAGTGCCAATATTCAGGAACATTGGCCAGTTACGTGGTTCTGAATATCGGCAGCTGGCCTGCAGAGTGCAAGTTAAGCAGGCCAGAGCCTCTCCCACCACTTAAATTGGTTTGAATATTGCTCAATGTGTTTTTAATATCTTTTGCGCAGCTAAAAGTGCATGTAATGCTGTATTCAACAAAGGTGTGAAGTATGTAGTGTAGCACTATATCTGCTACATACATACATTTTGAGAATAAAATGCATATATGTACATTCCAAACACACTAACCTCCTTTTCTGTGCACCCCAACATATGTGCATTATGATTTTCTGGCAGATAAAAATCCAATTAACCAAAAGTGGCTGACCTATATGGAGTAACTTTTTATATTTGCTCATGTAAAAGGGGTTGACGGCATGTGTCTATATGTGGAAGTAGGGGTAGAGTTATTTTTTTGTTTGTTTCTTTTTCCATAAAGTATAAATTGGGTGGGTATATCACTGGAACACATAATAGTGTCACACGAGTTTGGATCTATTTCTTTGTTGCACTTTGTTATAAAAGTATTTACATTGACTCAATTTTTAATAAAAAGAATTAAACATAAAAATATAGGAACTCACACTCTCTCTTCTGCTGCAGAGCAGGAATGAATATATGTAAATGCTATTGGGGCTGGGTATCTATAATGCTTTTATAAAATAGACACCTTTTGTGTTACTTTGACATAGGCCCCCTTTATAAAAATGACCTCCATGATGAAGGTACTTCTATAAAGAAGCATTTATCTGGAGCTTACTGTCCTTTATAGAATACCAGCATGGCAGCGCAAATATACATTTGTAGTTTAGGCACTGCCACTTAACACAAGTCATAGAGTTAGTGTAAATGTTCATGCCTAGATCACTGGAAAATGCACATAAATTGTAGAATTCTATCATTTACATACTCCCTCCATGTGTACCCTCAAACTACGCACCATCACTTTTGAGCACCGTTTTACAGACTAGCATGTATGCAGAATATTGGCATTTACATGTATAGGTGTATGTTCATGTATTATGGTCATTTACACATGTTGGTGTCCTCTTTATGGAATGACCTGTATGTGCACAATTTATTTTTTAATGTTTTTCAGCCAGAGCTTAAAACATTATGGGGTTCATTTTCAAAGCTCTTAGACTTACAATGTTCATAGCTTACTGTGGAAATTTGTAAGTCTAAGTGCTTTGAAAATACGCCTCCACAGCATTGATTAATTTATCTGCTTGTCTGAAGATACAATAACTGCTGTGGCCATGAACAGTTTAGTTTTGAAGTCAGGATGTGGTCCTGGCACATACCCTATTGAAAATGACTATCTGGTAAGGGATGCCCTTTTCACGTGTCTCAGGGTTGAAAAGTGTTCCAAATTCATACATACGTGCATGGTTCTTGTTTTATTTCTTTTCTCTATTATAGGTACGTAATGTAAAGAACAAAATATAAATCATAGAGCTCACTCAGTCACACCTGCTATGGAAATAGACCCCCAGGAGGAAAATTTCTGATGTAGGAAATACTGCTCAGGCATTATTGCTAATTTTAAAACAGTAAGGGGCAGATCAAGCTGTTAAAGGCATGTTTTTTCTTTTGTAAAACTTATACCCCTGTTTACAAAGCCACGCTAGCAACTGCTGCACGGCAGTTCCAACACAGCCCATGCAAAGTGAATGTGATGTGTCGGTAGTACCGCAACACTAGCCGCTAGCATGGCTTTCTTGCTTGCTTGCTTTCTTTCTTTTATTTATTTATTTATTTATTACATTTGTACCCCGCGCTTTCCCACACATGGCAGGCTCAGTGCGGCTTACATAGTAACAATATAAAGAATTACAAAGTCGGAAGAAGAATATACAGTTTGTAGTAAATGCAATATTAATGGGGTTAACGGATAAGTAAATTGAACATAGGAGGAATTGGGTGCAGAAGGAAATGAGCGTTGGGAGGTAGGCGTAGGAAGATGGAGAGGAATGGATATGGGGTAGCAATAAGGATAATGGTAAACATGGTCAATGTATAAACAATCGTCAATAAGAATCATGTGGGCAAGCTTTGGTTAGGTTGAATCATTAGGTAGGCTATCTTGAAGAGATGGGTCTTCAGTGCTTTTCTGAAGGGCAAAAGGCCGTTTACAAAGCCACGCTAGCGACTGCTGCACAGCAGTTCCAACACAGGCCATTCAAAGTGAATGTGATGTGTCGGTAGTACCACAACACTAGCCGCTAGCATGGCTTTCTAAACAGGGGCTTTAGTTTTTAAACATTGGTACATGTGTAAAAGATTTGCAATACTAATACAAGATGCAAATAAGGATAATGAGTGCAGGGCAGACACATTTAGCTAAACCTATTAGCAAAAGTGTTGTTATTGTAAGCCCACTAAGGCTCCAAATTCTTCATTGTTTTGTACGAGGTGGTTAGTTTGTTTTCTGCTTTCTTGCTTTGGTGGTTTTACAGAAAATAAATATTTTGAGTACCCGTAGGGGCTCATTTTCAAAGTTCCATAGGTTAGTATAGGGCTCATTTTCAAAAGAGAAAAACGTCCATAAAGTTCATAAAGCAACATTTGGATGAATTTCTTCTCAAAACGTCCAAATCGGTATTTTTGAAACCTATTTTGCAGACATTCATCTATGCAATTCATCTGCAGTGCATCCAAATTGCAAGGGGAAATGTTGGGGGCATTTTGAAGACAGGATTAGGCCTTGCCTAACACTTGGATGTTTTACAGCCACAATGGAACAAAACCAAAACATCTAGGGTGAAAATGTCAGTGTTTTGGTCTGTATCTGTAATGAATAAGACACATAAAGGTACCCTAAATAACCAGATGACCAGTGGAGGGAATCAGGGATGACCCCTCCCCCTAGTAGTTATTGACCCCCCACTTCCCACCCCCCAAAAATGTGAATAAAAATAGTACCAGCCTGTATGATGGCCAGGTCTTTTAGAAGAGCATGCAGGTCCCTGGAGTAGTCTAGTGGTGGGTACAGTGCACTTTAGACAGGTGGACCCAGGCCACACATCCCTCTACCTGTCACACTTGTGGTGGAAACTGTGAGCCATCCAAAACTCACCAAAAACCCACTGTACCCACATATAGGTGCCCCCTTCACCCATAAGGGCTATTGTAGTGGTGTACTGTTAGGGGTAGTGGATTTGGGGTGGGTTTTGCAGGGCTCAGCGGACAAGAGAGCAACGGTGAGATGTGTGCCTGGGAACATTTATTTAATTATTAGGATTTATTTACCGCCTTTTTGAAAGAATTCTCTCAAGGTGGTGTACAGTAAGAATAAATCAGACATAAGCAATAGACAATTACAGCAGTAAAAATATTCAAATAACAATACAAAGTATAGCATAGTATACTACTTACAATGTCAACACAATACACAGTAGAACATTTTAATAGACAGCATAGGGTATAAGCAAAGATGGAACATATAGATAAGAGAGTAAGAAGAGTTAGGAAATAAGGTGACTAATTTAAAGAAAGTTGCACATGAGGTCAGAGAGATGATTAAATGTTATCTCAGGTAGGGTAAGAGTGGATAAACATGTCCTACTGCATTATGTGCAACCTGTGTTACTCCTTGTGTGTGTAGGAGACTAAGAAGTTAGTTACTTTTTCCATTAAAGGCCTGGTTGAAGAGCCAAGCTTTCACCTACTTCCTGAAGAAGAGATAGTCTTGTGTTAAGTGGAGTCTTTCAGGGAGTGCATTCCAGAGTGTGGGGGCAACTCCAGAGAAGGCTCGCTTGCTGGTATGTCATGTAATGTCTTTTGCAGGAGGTGTGGTTAGGGATACCCCTTGAGAGGAGGTTAGTGTCCTTGGAGGTGTGTAGAGGGTCATCCTGTTCTTCAAGTACTCTGGGCCATTTCCTTTAAGGGCCTTGAAGATCAGACATAAATTTAGCCCTGTTTTGTTCTGGTAGCCAATGAAGTTTTTGCAAAAATGGTGTGATGTGGTCACGTCGCTTGCAACCTTCTGTGAGTCTTCTGTATCATGATCATTCTGAATCAATTGGAGCTGGTGCGCAGACCCTTTGTAGTCAGACCATTGTGGAGTGCATTACAGTAATCCAGTCTTGATGTTATTGTGGCATGCATAACTGGGATAAGATTTACCTTCTCAATGTAAGGAGAGAGGCAGCGTAGTTGTTGCAAATAGTAGAAGCAGCTCTTGAAGGTTGCTTGGATTTGGGGAATCAGAGTAAGTGTTGAATCTAACTGTATTCCTAGGTTCCTGATTTGTGATTTGAGGGGGAGCTCATACTTCCCAAAAGGGATTTTGATGTTAGGTACGTGTCCACTTGTGTTAGGTACCCAGAAAAGCTCAGTTTTACTTGGTTTCAGGCAAAGTTTGTTGTGCTCAGCCCATTCTTGAATTGATGTTAGGTAATCAGTTTATTCAGAGCTATAGGTAAGTCAGGTTCAGTGGGTGTGAGTAGATGCACATCATCCACGTAGACGTAGAACTGAGTGCCCATTGACCGAATCAGCTTGACTAGTGGCTTAAGGTAGATTTTGGCACAGCAAGAAGGAAAACCTCTACGTCAAACAGTACAATCAAAAAAGAGTAGAGGCTGGCCGAAGGACAATCCAACACAGGAGATGGTGCTTAAAAGATGCTTTATTTACTGCTTGGACAAAGGGACCCGACACAGTCCGTGTTTTGGTGTCACAAAATGCCTGCCTCAGGGGTCACAATAGTGTTCTGAGGTCGCTCACGAATAATCCCACAGCTTTCCTTCTCCGGTTGCCCGTCCCCTATAAACAACTTCTTCTCTTCCTCTGAGGCATCCCGCCTTGCCAGAAATAGGACGTTGTGTCAGACAGATGTGTTGTTTCAATACTGCTATCCCAGAATTCTGGGATGTCAACACCTTTGTAGAATACCAAATCTAGGGGTCGTTTTACTAAGGTGCACTGAAAAATTGCTTGCGGTAGTGTAGGCATAGATTTTGGACACAGGCCAATCCATTTTCAGCACGCCTGTTAAAAAAAGGCCTTTTTGGGGGGGCAAGATGGCGGATTAGGAGTTCCTGACTTCCTGAGGCGATTTGTTGCTGGCGAGGTAACCCTACCCCGGATAATGGGGAAAAGGAAGGGGAAACCCAGGGGTGTGTCCTCCTCGATACCTGGAAAGATTCCCACTCCTCGGCAACTCACCTTGGAGCAAGTCTGTCTCCTCCCGCAGGCTGTGCAATTACTCTCTTCGGATCGACCCGCTGAGGTTTCGGTGGGTCACAGCGATGGAGCGGTCTCTTTGAGCCCGCCAGAAAATACAGCGCCTCCGCGACCCGGAAGTAGTATTATTGCCGAGGCAGGTACGGTTGTTCCCGAAGAGGAGAGAAACAACTTGTCCCAAGGAGGTACCTCGACTATTTCTACCCCGATAGCAGGAAAATCGACCTGGAGGGTTATTGCTACCTCGACCCCCACGCTTTCGGGGTCTACATCCGTAGAGCGAGCAGAGATGTTAAGACCAGCTGTGGTGACCCTGGATTCCTTATGGGACGCGATTCAGGGAATGAATTCCCTACTCACTAAGGTAACCAATTCCTTCTCTATAGAAATTACTGATTTGAAACAATCACAACAAAATATAATGGAAAAAATACAGGGTCAAGAGAATCAAATTGGAAGCTTAAGGGTGGAACTTTCTAATATACAGTCGTTTGCGGGAGAAGTCTCCAAAGAGAGAGAAATACTGAGAAGAAAACTTGAATTTTTTGATAACCAGGGGAGGAAAAATAACTTACGTTTTACAAATTTTCCTAAAGCACCCCTGACTTTACCTATAGATATGGTTCGTAAATACTTTCTGGAAATATTAAAAATTCCAACTGAAGCTTTTCCTATTAATAAACTTCAATATCTAACTGGGATTAAGAGATCAACCCAACAAGCTGCTCAGAATCCGCTTGGAAACTTGACGGACTTTTTGGAGAATTCATTAGACACTGTGACAGAGAGAACAACCCTTTTGGTTTCATTTGCGATGGAACTTGATAGAAATAATGTTTTCAAACTGTGTATTAAACATTTAAATGAAAAATTTCTTGGGGAACAAGTTCGTATTTATCCGGATTTAAATAAAGAGACTCAATTGCGGAGACGAGAATTTATGAGGCTTAGGCCTAGAGTAGTGGCCTTAGGTGCTTTATTTGTGTTAAAATTTCCATGTCGCTGCATTGTATCTCTTGATTCAGTAACTTACATGTTTCTTGATCCCCTCAAAATGAAACTTTTCATTAGTTCTAGAGAGAATAGTGGAACTCAAACCTGAATGTTCAATAGGCTTATCGCTGATATCCGGCTGTGAGAATATTGCGTGCTACCGCTCTTAGGACATTATTTGTTATATATATTCCTTAAAAAAAAATTTTTCCTTGTATCTTGCCTCGACTTTATATTGTGGTCTAAAAGAATGTGATTTATTTCCTCAAATTGTGAATTTACTTTATGATATTTGCTTTTTCTGATACTTTAGTTGTAATGACTGAATGTAAAATAAAAGTTAATAATAATAAAAAAAAAAAAAAGCCTTTTTAAAAAAAATTTGCCAAAAATGGACATGCAGTAAAATCAAAATTGCCGCGCTTCTATTTTGGGTCTGAGACCTTACTGCCAGCCATTGACCTAGCAGTAAAGTCTTACACGTCATTCCGATATGTGCGTCCGAAAATAAAAATTATTTTTCAGCCACTCATATCAGGCGTGTGCCAAAAATGAAATTACCGTAAGAGCCATGTGGTAACTCCATTTTGGCGCACATAGACGCTTACACGGCTTAGTAAAAGGGCCCCCTAGTATATGAACCTTTTTGTGGGTTGAAGAATTCAACTGTGTCGATCCTAGTGCTGTCATCTTGTCCAGAAAGGTGGACACCAAACGAAGCAGATACATATGTGGAAAATAATAATTGATGTGGATCAATAAAAAATTAACAAGCCCGACACAGGCCGAGTTTCGCCCCATTGGGCTGCATCAGGGGCTACAAAACAATCAATCATATAACAATTAGAACAAATATAAAAGCAAGTAAACATAAAAATAGATATAAAATAATAATTAAATTTCATTACCATAATCTCATACTCGGCTGATAGTAATAGAACACCATGGTGATACAGTTAAATAAAAAATAAATTAATGAATTGAAATATCAAAATGATATTGTATAGAACTTAATTGTACAAATTGAATAAAAAATATGAATAGAAAATAATATGAATAAAAATAATATAATGTAAATCACTAATATTACATTCATAGACAAACAATATATATAATTGTTATATGATTGTTTGTTTTGTAGCCCCTGATGCAGCCCAGTGGGGCGAAACACGGCCTGTGTCGGGCTTGTTAATTTTTTATTGATCCATGTCAATTAAATATTGTTTTTCACATACGTATCTGCTTCGTTTGGTGTCCATCTTGGAGTTTGCAGATCGATTACCCTGCTGTTTTCTTGGACCATCGTGTCCAGAAAGGCATCTGTGGTGATATCTGGGGATTTGATGTGTAGATTGAAATTTATGAAGTCCACAGCAGTGCCCCACTGCTGTCCTGGGATGTCTGCTAAAAATGCTGGCCCCTCCTACATCCCAATGGCTTGATTTTGTGCATTTTTAACTTGTGTAGGTTTTGTTTTTGTTTTTGTTTTTTTTTCAAAAATGGCTGAAAACACACAAAGCACAAAACCTTGTTCAAAATGGTATTTTCACAAAAAAAGAGACTTTCTTTTTTTGAACATGATTACATTTGGTATTTGGATTTGGGATGTTGAGCACAAAACATCCAAAGTCCGACTTAGACATCTTATCGAAAATATCCCTCTTTGTGGTCCAAGTGCTTTGAAAATACGCCTCCTAATGTGACTTTCTGCTGGATTTGTTAAACAGCACTATTGCATTAACTCGGGTTACTGGTAAATAGGTCTGATTGTCAGTCCATAAAATTGGGCCTGGGGTAAATGTGTAGTAATGCGTATCAGTATGCAAAAATGAGATAGGCTAGATTTACTAAATGGCACATTGTCAATTTCCTTTATTTTTTTGGTTAAAAAAAATCACACTTCTGGGGGTTTTCTTCCTTTTAGATATTCAGTTGCTTGTTTTTATTTCTTTATCTGTATATATATATAATTAGGGATTCTGGTTTTATGTTTTAACTGGTAAATACTGATAAAACATCCCTGATGCAGATGTTTATTTGGCTTCTTATGCTGCCCTGCAGTGGGCACTAACAGAGCGGTTCACACACTTAAAATCAAAGTCAGAAAAGAACTACAAGGAACATAAATGAAAGATAAAAAGAGAAAAGGCAGGGGGAAGGGGGAAACAGGTGCTTTTTAAAAACACACCATAGAGACACCACTTCCTCTACTGCTTTCTGATCCCTCTTGGACTTGCCTGGGATCCTCAGTTTTTGTTGTTTTTCCACACTGACATTGCCCAAGTGGTGCAAATGTAGTGTACATATTTGATTCCATTGGAAACTACCCAGCAATAGTACCTGTGGGGTAAAAACATCATTAAATGCAGATTTTCTTTCTTTCTTTCTTTTTTTTTTTGTATCCTCAGCGAACCCCTGACTAGCTGGAAAATAAACATCTAAATTTTACAGTTCATAAACAACTAAAAATAGAAGCCCTAATTATAACTTGTTATTCAAAGCACATCTCGTAACTATAATTCAGTTGGCAAAGCTGCAGTATGTTAAAGCTAAAATCAAACAAGCAGGGGGATATTTTGAGGTGGTGGACAGAATTATGGGAGGTTAAGGAACGGAAGACAAGCAGAGGAAGAAGGTCTGAGGGAAGAGGTGAATTAGAAGGAAGGAGGAGTGGGGCTCAGAGGTACGTGTAAGGAATGGTGTGGAGGAGTGGTGCCCTAGTATGCCTGAATGAAAGGCTTTTAAACTGGGCTTATTAAGGATCTGTGAGAAGGTTACAGTGAAAAGGGATGTGGATAAAAGGGTGTAAGGTGAGCAGTGTGAAACCAGATGGTAGAACTAAGAGATCTGCAGAATGCAGGCATCAGGGAGTCAGTAATCCACATGGGTATGAGCAGCTGTTTTTATAAACAGAATACAGTAAATGCATGAGAGAATATTGGCAAGGTGTGAGGACTGAGGCAGAGGAGGGGATATATGAACAAAAAAAGAGAACTGGAATCTCAACAGAGGTCACAGACTGACAGAAGAATTGAAGTTTGTCAGTGTTATGGGAAACACCTAGTAGCCAGATTTAGAATCTGTGGTACATTGTTCTGGAAGAAAACCTGGTGCATGACCTGGTGCAAGCTTACTAGGGTCAGAGAAAATATAGAACCTGTATGTAATATGTAAACCACTTTGGTTGTACAGAAAGGCATCAAGAATCTAGCAAACATAGACTCCAGTTTTGTTGGCCTGTCAATTGAAGTACTCTGGCATACATGCAAGTAGGTGCTCTTCCAAAATCCAGATACTTCAACCCACACAATCCATTTTATCACTTTTCATTTAAAATTACTTGGTTCAAATTGTACAGTAAAGTGGTGATGGTTGCGAAGAGGAGTACATTGCAGTAGAGTCTGATTTCATATGTCTGTTTCTCTTCACAGGATGACTTTGCACGCAACCGAGAGTTCATTACAATGGTTGTTTACAAGACTGATGGAAAGAAAGTTTTCTACCCATGTAGGTGTGATTCAGCTTACATTCCATTATTTTTTGTCTGATTGTTTTCCAGTTGGGCATTTTTTTAAAATTTGTTAATGAATAGAGAGAGGCAGGGCTCCCCAAACCTCATAACCAAGCTGGTTACTACTGCTCTTTGTAAGAGAATGCACAGAGGGAAGAGAAGAAGACCCAGAACAGAGCCCTGAGCTTTTCTTGCCAGTTGATAGTGGTAACATAGTAAGTGATAGCAGGTAAAGACCTGGATGGTCCATCTAGTCTGCCCAACAAGATAAACTCATTTTACATGGTATGTGATAGTTTATATTTATACTCTAGTTTGATTTGTCCTTTCCGTTCTCAGGGCACAGATGTAGAAGTCTGCCCAGCACTGTTCTTGTATTAAAAGTTCTGAAGCTAATGTCGAAGCCCCTTAAAATTTACACTTCAGCCCATCCCTATCTAGAGGAGGACACCATGAAAGTTGATGGGAGAAGGAAGGGTTTTAGGATATCCATAGAGTAAATTTGCATGTATTGGAGACCCATGTGTATGCAGAAATCTCATGCATTTTCATTATGGATATCTTGAAAACCCAACTGACTGTAGAGTCCACAGGGCAGAATGAGGGAGCTCTTGGTCACCAGCATGCTCAGACTTCATGTATGAGCAATACTCTAAAGAGCTGTTCTTCAGCCCAACAACCCTAGCTAGGAATGAATGAGGAACAGCACATCTCTTCATGCCCATTGTCCCAACCGGGTTGAAGCTCTGAGGGTCTCTTATGGGATGTGATATGTTGTGTTTCTTTCTTATGAAGTCTGAAGGAAAATAGACTGAGAGCCTAGAGACTGCAGCTTGCAGTATGGAGCCTACCTTAAAAGCTGGTAAGGACAACACAGCAGGAACCTCTATGGCTGTGAGTCCTTTATGTTTTGTTAAGCAGCATCAATAGTTTTGTATTTCCTCTCACTGGAATTGCCCTAAATTTCTCTAAAGCTTACATTACATGTCACAGCACCGTCTACAAGGCACAGTGCTATAAAAACTTTTGTGTATCTTATGTGTATTTGTAGTATTTTTACTACAAGGTTTTACAGTTTGGTAGCTCAACATTTACTAAAGGCACATCCTAAACTCAAAATCAAGCGTACATATGCATAGACTTAAACTATTGTTAGTTTTCCTCGAATTGGTGAAGCCCTTTCATGTCATATGTGGCACCTTTCTTTACAGGGTCATGTGTTGCTGAGAAAATGACCATAGCGCTGTATTCATAGCCACAGCTTTAAGTTTAACCAGGGAGGATCTTTGGACACTTTCCTGTGATCCAAAGAGCCAGTGGAGATTTGTACATAGCTGGGTCCAGCCTCTGAAAACTCCCTTCAGAAGAAATCCAGGCAGGCAGTCTCTTAAATTTGGTAAAAATCATTCATTTCCTTCCTTAACTTATGGTAGTAGAGAACTGTTTATTTGTACAACCGTGCCTGTACACACTCTGGCATCTGCCCCTTACAGTCTTTTAAACTATACAGAGCTTTGAAAAATTCTGCACACCCTTGTATGTTTATCACATTCAGCTGTTTAAGAAGTAAAATAAAGTTAAAATACAATTCAAAATGCATTAAAGTAGGAGTTTGTTTCACTGATCTACACAATATCCTCTGCACTTTCAAAGTGAAAGAAAAATATTCAAAAAGTAAGAATAAAAAAATATAAAGTATTGATTGCATAAACCTTTACATCCTCTGTCAATCTGTTCAGTCTGCTATGGACATGGGACTGGGGAGAAGATTGAGCTTTCAGCAGGAGAATGGTACTAAGTACAAAGCAAAAGCCATACTGGAGAGGCTCAGCAAGAAGACAATGAATGTCCTCGAATGATCTAGCCAAAGCCCAGACCCAAGTCAAATTAGAAAAAAAAAATATATATGGCAGTTTGATGGAGCTTGAGTTAGTCTGCCAAAGGATGGGCTAAACCTGTATTATTCTATTGTGCAAAGTTGGTAGATGCTCATTTGAAATTACTCATGACTATTATTGCTGTAAAGGGGGCCTCCATCATGCTGTATGTTGACATGCAATTGAGACTGTTTGGTTTCTTATTACTTTAGTATTTTTTGAATACAGCTATATTTGTTCCTTTGTAGTGACAGTGTAGTGTATATAGTGTAGATCAGTGAAACAAACTCCTTGTTCTGCCCCCATATTCATGGAGACTGGGTGCATTGTGTTTTTATTTAGGTGTATTTACCTTTCCCAATATAGTGGACCACCCACTAATACTTATGAAGAAATAAACCACCAAGGCTGCATCAGTTTGCTGTTTATTAAATATCTCATCATGTATTTGTACAATAAACTGATAGTGATATCTCACTAGGAGTACAGAATATTGCTATATAAAATTACCTCTATATCTGAGACTCCAAAGAATGTACAAGAGACATATACAATCAATTGGTTATTGGAATATAGTACCCCAGCTACACATAGGTGTTTTCTGGGTCTGAGTCTTTAATGTTATATTTTACCACTCAAAGCCAATTAGTAGATATAAAAGACTCAGTTACTCATGAGAAAGCAATTGGATTACTTGCCAATTCAGATGCAATAGATTGGTCTCTCATGGGAGAGTAGCTCTGTAGCTGTCTCTTTGGCTTGAAGTAGGAAGTACACTCATTTTTATATGTCCTCTCAGGATACGGATAATATGACAGTAATCACACCTTATTGGATCTATGCTAATATAATGGTTAACACTGATTGGTTATGGTAATAAGTTGGTTAGTATTTTACTGGGAAAACTAGCAATAGACCACCCCTTACTGGAAGACTAAGTCACCTTCTTGCAAGACCCCTCATTTCTACATTTTTGACCATATCTTCTTCAAAACACTTTCTGTGGCACCTGGTCATCTTCCTGTGAAGCCATCTTTGCTCTGTTTTTCAAGAACATCTGTTGCCACCATATTGCCACATTCATGCAACTCTGCAAGTCGGACCCCCACCCTTGCGTGCTTCTTCTTGTTCTGCAGTGTTTCAACACTGGAGTTCAAGTCAGAGACACAGGCCTATAATTTTTCTATGATTTTGGATCATGAACCTGGGACCAAATAATAATAATATTCAATTGTTATGTGTATTTAATATGAGTATCAGACATTTTCCTTTAAGAATTGATTTGCAAGCCTGTTGGTACAAGGTAGTCATATTTATTTAAAACAAAATCCAGTTTTAAAAGCTGCACCCATTTAGGACACTTATCCTTTTTTAACACACAGGCCATGCTAAACACGGGCGTAATACCAGACTGCAATAAACACCGCATACATGTTGACTGCTATGATGTTCACCAGTGCCAACATATCTTTATTGTGTCTATTTTGTAATGACTTGGCATAGTAAAGAGGGTTTTCAAGCAAAGGAAATGTTAATTTTTAAAAACCTGGTTTTGCGCTGACCTGATGAAAGGAGAGCCTATTTCTGGAAAGCTAGTCAGAAGTGTCAAGTTAGTCCTGTGAAATGGTGCCACTTACAATTTGTTTACTGGTCTTTATTTGGGAACTGACAACTTGGAGCCCAAGAGGAGACACAAATTGCCATCAAATATCCTAAATATATGACAGGTTATGTGCATGCCATTGGGCTGGAGAACCTTCAATGCCATAGTGCTCATGTGATAGAGCAGCTATGTGATTAGTTTTATCCCCATCCTTGAATTATAAAGGGCAAAGAAGTAAGAAGCTGTATTTTCAACAAAATATCTTAAATAATGAAAGCAAGATATAATTTGGATGGCTTGTTCCTATGAATAGCAAAGAAGCTTTTTGTGAAAGTGTTCCAAGCTATTAAGAGAGGTGGGTGGTTAGCTTACAGTGTATTTTACAGCTGTGCTGCATTGTCGACAGGTGCTGGGCATCTTCCTGGACAGACGATGACATTTTGTTTATTTTAATTACATAATTTGCAGCACAGTTAAAATATTGCTTCTACTTTTCTATTCTTCACGAAGCTTTGTTTTTGACTGCCTCTTTCCTGTGATCAGTGGTGTACCACAGGGGTTGGTCCTTGGGCCGGCTCTTTTTAACACCGTTGTGAGTGATATTGCGGAAGGGCTGTCTGGTAAGGTTTGTCTCTTTGCGGTTGATACCAAACTCTTTAATAGGGTGGACACCCCCGAGGCATGAGGAAGGATCTAGCGAAGCTTGAAGAATGGTCTGAGAATTGGCAACCAAGATTAATGCAGGGTCATGCACTTGGGTCACAAGAGTCCAGGGGAGCGGTACAGTGTGGGAGGTCAACTTCTGTGTACGAAAGAGTGAGACTTGAGGGTGATTGTATCTGATGACTTTAAGGTCTCCAAACAGGTAGAAAAAGCAATGGTGAAAGCAAGAAGGATGCTTGGCTGCATAAGGAAAGGGATGACCAGCAGGAAAAAAGAGGTGATAGTGCCCTTGTATGTCCCTGGTGAGGCCCCCGCTTAGAGTACTGGGTTCAGTTCTGGAGGCCGCACCTATGGAAGGATATAAATAGGATGCTCCAGAGGGCGGCTACAGAATTGGTAAGCGGTCTCGGTCTTAAAACATAGGAACAGGCTTAGGAACCTCAACATATATACGCTGGGAGAGAGGGGATAAGATAGAGACATTTAAATACCTCGGCTGTGTTAATGTACAGGAGGCAAGCCTTTTTCAAAATCAGGAATGAGGGGGCATACAATGAAGTTAAGAGGATATAGGCTTAGGAGGAATCTATGAAAATACTCTTTCACGGAAAGAGTGGTGGATGCATGGAATGGCCTCCCGGTGGAGGTCATGGAGATGGGGGACTGTCAATTTAAGAAAGTGTGGGACAGGCATGTGGGATCCCTTAGGAAAGGAAGAGTTAGTGGTTACTGAGGATTGGCAGACTGGATGGGCCACTTGGCCCTTATCTGCTGTCATATTTCTATGTTTCTATAACAAAGATGCCGTAAAAGCAGTCACTCATTTACAGACCACCAAGTAGTTCTTGTGAAGATCTGTTGAGTAGCAGCACCTCCTACAGAAACACACACCTAAAGGGTTACTAAAATCTCTTCACATGCAGAACGTTTTTGTGTTCATTTTTTTCAAATTGATTTTACTTAATTGTAGAGTTTTGTTTCTTTTCTGGTTGAGTTGTATTAATGTTTGGGGTTGTCCTACCTCTTTCTTAGTTCTGCCTAGTTCATTTGCATCCAGAGACTTGAGCTCTCATTCTTGTTGCTTACTTCATCAAGAACTTTCATTTCTTACTGCAGAAGGAGGGACATGGAATGTTTTGGAAAGTGTACTGTGGTTGTACTGGGATCTGGATCTCATAAATATTCTTCAGGGTATTTTCTAAAGTAGTAGAAAATTCTCATGATGAGAATGAAAGAATTGGCTGGACTACTTAGCTGGCTGGGGCACGCTTCATGGGAACTTTATTAAAGTTAAGTGAATTAGTATGACCATTGCATTGCTCAGGGGGCAATGTCTCCAAATAGGTTAGTTTTGCGCATACCATGACAGAAATGAACCTCACTCCTAAGCCATGGCATGTGGAGTATAATCTCCATCTCAGATTTACTGCTAACACTTGCCATAGTACTTTAAGTGTACCAAAGCCTACCTCTGGAGTTCATAATGTATTGGCAACCTATCTAGGTGTGCTTAAAAATTCTTTCTAACCAAGCCTGTGGCACCCAAAACATTGGAAAGCATTTTTCTATCTTTCTGCCACATTTTCTTGGTCTCAGATTGCATTTCTTGATAGTTGAGGATCTTTTCTCTCTTCCCGTGATTCACAGAGTAATCACTTTGGATTGACGCTTCTATGATTAATGCTGTTCCAGTATATTTCTCTTTTACTACTGTGTCCGGTTTTCTTGCATTCAGTTTTTTATTGCTTGGGATTGTGATGTCCTAAATCTTTGTTCTCCACAGTTCTAATATGGTCATGATTCTAATGCTTTTCTGGTACAGAAAGGCGATGTTGTAATGTGTACAAAGTTTCCAATGGACGAGACAATGGCACCTTGTGTCTATCCATAAAGAAACTTCCCATCGTCAGCACTTTGCAGCCACCTACTAGATGAGTAACCATTTCCAGCTCTTTTTTTAAAGAACCTATAGGTGTTTGTCGCGTTCTTGGTGGCTTATGTGTCGGCACTTAGGGTTTCGGAGCTTCATGCTCTTTCTAGTCAGGATCCCTTTCTCCTGTTTTCAGAGGCAGTGGTCTCCCTGTGCATGGTTCCTTCCTTTCTTCTTAAAGTAGCATCAGTATTTCATCTCAACCTATCTGTGAAGCTTCCATCCTTTCGCAGAGAGGACAAAGAGGCTCAGTATTCTTCCTTGAAACTTCTTGATGTGTGTAGAATCCTCAGATATCTGGAAGTCATGAATGAATTTTGTAATTGGACAGACTGCTTTTTCGTAAGCAGAGACTTGGCTTCATGGCTTGCAAGCCCACAATTGTTAAATGGCCGAAGAAGTGTTAGCTTATTTCCTTGCGGGGAAGCAGGCTCCTCAGGCCTTGCGAGCTCATTCTATGAGGCATACAGCAACATTCTGGGCAGAAGCTACCTTACTGTCTCCTGCGGGTATCTGCAAGGTGGCGACGTGGTGAGGCTGCATACCTTTGCCAAGCACTACAGGGTGATTGTTGCGGTGTGCTCGGAAGCTGGTTTTGGGACTTTGATCCTCAGGGCGATGGCACCAGGATCCTACCCACTTTAGAGATTGCTTTTAAACATCCGACAGGTTCTGTAATAGTGGGAAGCTACATAATTTTGCAGTACATTATGGGCTGTACTGCAAAGCTTTCTGCATGCTTGCAATAGTCCTTTGTAGCAATCTTGTGCTTCCTGCTGTATCCCAGGAACATGTGCGCACAGTACAAGGCTTATTTTGTCGTTTATTGTGATTGCACCTAAACTAGAACTAGGATTAGGCATCAGGACAAGGTAGGTCAGCAACTAGGATCCACAACGCTGTATTGAAAGGCATCCTAGGTGAGGAAAAAGTAGTTAGAAGTGTGGGGATGGGGAAGGAAGAGGAAGACACCTTTTGTGAGATCAAGATTGGGAGAAGTAAAAATCAAAAAGTGCTAAAGAGAAACAAGGAGGGAAAGTAAGGGAAACTATATCCCCTGCTCAAACCCATTCTTCCTGTTAAACTCATGAACACTCAAGGGGGAGAAAACGTATTCAGAGGGCTGATTTAGAATTTGAAAATGATCTGCTGTTTTGGGCTGCTTAAACTGCTGAAAAAATCTGGTATTAAATTTCAGTAAGTGACTCAAAGCTGTGTACATTGCTCTAGTAGTCCTTGTTTGTTCCCTTTGCAGCTGACCCACCACCGTATATTGATGGAATTCGAATTAACAGTCCTCACTATCTGACGAAGATGAAGCTGACCTCCCCAGGAACCCACACATTCACACTGGTAGTGTCTCAGTATGAGAAGCAAAACACAATCCATTACACAATCAGGGTATGTAACACCTACTACAGCTCTACTGGTTTACTATTGCTTTGTGCATAATATGAAGAAAGATGGGGGTGTTTATTTTAGTTTTTTTTAAAGGATTTCTGACTCTTTCTAAATTAGAAAAATTCCGCTGTGTCAGACTGTATGTGTGGTTTAGAAGCAAAAATGTTATTGTATTGCAGACATGCCTCTTTCAGTAAAAAAAAAAATGTTAGTGTGTTTTTACTCTACCTCAGATAAGTAGCACAGGAGGAACTGACAGAGAGCAGTCTGTAACGTAACCAGTGATCTGGTTTTTAATTTTGACTGATCAGCGTTTGTATTCAATTTCTCATTCTCTCTGTATTGCTTGCTGCAGAATTCATTTTTGCAAGTGCTGATTTAGAACTTTTATTGGTGTGGTATCTGTTATAAAACACTTCTGTCTTTGGGGGTATTTGGTACTGGTAAACCTCCTGCTATTCCAGATTTCTTTTTTCTGATCAAGTCTTTTCTACATCTTTTATGCCTTAGGTATATTCAGCATGCAAGTTTACTCTATCCAAGATTCCCACGCCATATGTAGTTCACAGACGGGTAAGGGTGCGCCTATAATTTTGTTTTGTTTTCTGTTTTTCACCCTAACTGTAAAACATGTATATAAAACTGTGTCAGACTTGTAAGTGAACTGTAGTCTGAGTCAAGACAAGGTTTTTCTTCCATGTCTTCCTATTGGGAGAGTTTCTAAGATGGTGGAAACAGGTTTTTCTTGTGTTGCTTCTTGTAGCTACCTGGTTTAAATGTGCTTGCTTGTTTATTTATTTAAAAATTTATAGCCTTCGTTATCTATAATTTTAGGCGAGTAACAGTAAACATACATAATGAGAACAATAAAACGAAACAGCAAAATTTACAAAACATTGGTGCCTAAAAATCAACCATGTATTTTTGAGACAGAGGAAGAAATCTGTGCAATTAGATACCAAATGCTTTCTGAAATAAGTGCTTCCAATTGTCTATGGAACTGAAGAGTGTTAGTATATGTATGCAAGTTCAGTGGACCTGCAATATGAAAAACTGATGAATGATATTCTTCCAACCTGATTGATGAAAAGATGGTACTTTTAACAGCAATTTGTCTGCTTAATGTAACTCTGTAGGGGTGTTGTATTCTGTATTAGGTTAATGGACAGTGGAAAGGGCAAAGTGCTGGAGGGTGTGGAAATTTCCGAGAGTCTTATAAGAAGAACCCAATCTACCAATTCCAGCTGGATAGGGCAGGGCCATTACTGATAGAACTGAGAGGGCCCAGGTAAGTGAAGAGCATGCATGAATTGTAATTTATGAAGATAGTGGTCAGCATGTGGTACATAGATCCGCACCCTGATGCAGCTTGGGCTTCGTACCCTGTGAAACGTGGTCCATGTGGGAAGCGGATCGCCTGCTAGCATAGTGTCTTTGACCAATGAAGAGGCAGGCGAGTAATGAGCTGTATGCCCATGTGAAAAGAGTTACTGCTGAGGTCATTGAGATATAAACAAGTACAGTGGGGGAAATAAGTATTTGATCCCTTGCTGATTTTGTAAGTTTGCCCACTGACAAAGACATGAGCAGCCCATAATTGAAGGGTAGGTTATTGGTAACAGTGAGAGATAGCACATCACAAATTAAATCCGGAAAATCACATTGTGGAAAGTATATGAATTTATTTGCATTCTGCAGAGGGAAATAAGTATTTGATCCCCCACCAACCAGTAAGAGATCTGGCCCCTACAGACCAGGTAGATGCTCCAAATCAACTCGTTACCTGCATGACAGACAGCTGTCGGCAATGGTCACCTGTATGAAAGACACCTGTCCACAGACTCAGTGAATCAGTCAGACTCTAACCTCTACAAAATGGCCAAGAGCAAGGAGCTGTCTAAGGATGTCAGGGACAAGATCATACACCTGCACAAGGCTGGAATGGGCTACAAAACCATCAGTAAGACGCTGGGCGAGAAGGAGACAACTGTTGGTGCCATAGTAAGAAAATGGAAGAAGTACAAAATGACTGTCAATCGACAAAGATCTGGGGCTCCACGCAAAATCTCACCTCGTGGGGTATCCTTGATCATGAGGAAGGTTAGAAATCAGCCTACAACTACAAGGGGGGAACTTGTCAATGATCTCAAGGCAGCTGGGACCACTGTCACCACGAAAACCATTGGTAACACATTACGACATAACGGATTGCAATCCTGCAGTGCCCGCAAGGTCCCCCTGCTCCGGAAGGCACATGTGACGGCCCGTCTGAAGTTTGCCAGTGAACACCTGGATGATGCCGAGAGTGATTGGGAGAAGGTGCTGTGGTCAGATGAGACAAAAATTGAGCTCTTTGGCATGAACTCAACTCGCCGTGTTTGGAGGAAGAGAAATGCTGCCTATGACCCAAAGAACACCGTCCCCACTGTCAAGCATGGAGGTGGAAATGTTATGTTTTGGGGGTGTTTCTCTGCTAAGGGCACAGGACTATTTCACCGCATCAATGGGAGAATGGATGGGGCCATGTACCGTACAATTCTGAGTGACAACCTCCTTCCCTCCGCCAGGGCCTTAAAAATGGGTCGTGGCTGGGTCTTCCAGCACGACAATGACCCAAAACATACAGCCAAGGCAACAAAGGAGTGGCTCAGGAAGAAGCACATTAGGGTCATGGAGTGGCCTAGCCAGTCACCAGACCTTAATCCCATTGAAAACTTATGGAGGGAGCTGAAGCTGCGAGTTGCCAAGCGACAGCCCAGAACTCTTAATGATTTAGAGATGATCTGCAAAGAGGAGTGGACCAAAATTCCTCCTGACATGTGTGCAAACCTCATCATCAACTACAGAAGACGTCTGACCGCTGTGCTTGCCAACAAGGGTTTTGCCACCAAGTATTAGGTCTTGTTTGCCAGAGGGATTAAATACTTATTTCCCTCTGCAGAATGCAAATAAATTCATATACTTTCCACAATGTGATTTTCCGGATTTAATTTGTGATGTGCTATCTCTCACTGTTACCAATAACCTACCCTTCAATTATGGGCTGCTCATGTCTTTGTCAGTGGGCAAACTTACAAAATCAGCAAGGGATCAAATACTTATTTCCCCCACTGTATATGGTGCTGTGAAAAAATGTACTTGTAGAGTGTTGAGTGTGTGGTTCTTGATGAAGGCTTCCACTCGGTGCAAGTTATGCAATTGTGATTGACCTTCTAAATTGATTAGCCACAAAACTTAGTTATAAATATGGTACTGATTCCTAGCTGCGTTTCTGCACCTAGGCATAGTCAGAATATAGAGAAGGAAATTGGGTGCTCTCTTTGATGGCTTCATAAGATAGCATTAACAGCTAATAATAGCCAGTTGGTTCTAGCAACCAGACTCTTCTCTTAAATCCTTTAATGCTGAAAGTTCTAGTTTACAATTCAGTGTTTGATGATGGAGGCTTTCAAGGAGAGAATCCACCAACCTTGCGTTTACAGCCTTTCATTTGTGCTTTAAGATTTCAACTATTCCAGCAGGGTAGTAAACAAGAAACACCCTTCTCAAAAAATGTAATTTGCATTACCTCTCTGTGTGCTGATAGTATTAAGAAAATTCCATATTTAAATATTGTATTTTATTGTAGGCAGTACAGTGTTGGCATTGAAGTTATCACAGTTTCTGTAGTAGGTGATCCTGGCCCATCTGGTTTTCAGAAGAAGAGCAGTGGAGATTACAGGTGAATGTGGTTACATTAAATTTCATAAACCTTAAGCAGTTACCTGTAGCCTGAATTTTACTAGAAATGACCTGCTGATTTTATATGTAAATTGAATGCTTCACTTTTTTACTATTTAGGATCATGATTTCCTGTTTTCAGTTTAAAAGCTACTGACAGAAAGTTTGCACGATAATTTGTAGCAGAACGTTTAGCTCTTAGTTAAGGTTTTGGAATGTGACTCTTGTTTCTCCAAGTATTTGAAATAATTTGCAGATCTTCATCTGTTACACAATCATTTGCTAGGGTCAGTCTTTATTTCACATGTTTTTCAATTATTTTATACTAAGTTCTCACAGGCCTGGTAATTGACATTCTTTTCCTTCCAGATGCGGATTTTGCTACCTGGAGCTGGAAAGTGTACCTGCTGGAGTTTACAATGTTATTCCTAGCACTTTCCTGCCTGAGCAGGAAGGCCCTTTCTTCTTGGACTTTAACAGCGCAATTCCTATCAAGACATCACAACTACAATAAGAAGGAGCCTTCAGACTAATAACATGTTCTCAGGACATTAGGCAACTGTCTTAATTGGTTATACTGTCCTCTTCCATCGAGAGAAAAAGGGAACTTATAAAGGGCTTACAGGTCCGCTTAGCATGTACATAAAGGCAGTGGAACAAACTGTATCACAGTCGCACAGCTGCTCCCCAGGAACCAGCTACGGTCTATGATCTGTTGACAACTAGATTCTTCGATGCACCAGAGTCTCATGCTATCTTTAGGAGTTTTGCTGCTCAGGGAATAACTGGAGAAAGAAGATGGCATATAAGCGTCGGTGCCAATAATGGAGTTTGGGGAAATGTGTTGTTAACTATCCGGACATTAATGTGGGAAACATTTTGCGCTGAACAAATGAAGAAGCTGTGTTGCACTTTGACAACTTCCTATTACAGGATCTGAGAACTAATCATCTAGGCTTTGTTTTGCTAGTAGCCTAGTTCATTTTGAGCATTGGTGTGATTTGCAGACTAGAAAAGGAGTAATTGACCAGGCCATCTTTTCCCATGTGTAAATCTTCCTCTACTCTCACTAACAGGTATTTATAGGCCCTGGAATTGAACGTGGCCCCAGAGATTTTTCCCTCCCACTTGTTTTGTAGCTTTTTTTTTGTTTTCCTTTGCTTATATATAGTCTAACAAACTCTGGTCAGATGTGGCCTTCTGGGTATGTGCAGCATTTGAAGTAAGACGTAACATGGGGTTAACTCTGCACAGTGACCGACTGCTACTTCAGGTAATGATAGAGTATCTGTCAACATCACTGTCCTCCTTCAGCATGTTTTTTTTTTTGTTTGTTTAGTCTTATTTAAGTGTATGTGTATTACAGAGAAACAAAAAATTGAGCACTTGAGAAGTTTCCAGTACTTCAGAGGTTCCAAGTTTGCACATGGTTTTTCCTTTTAATAATTCTGGTGGCCTCTTCCCAGAGTAATTCCATTGTTTTGCCTTGTAAATGTTCATACTTCATGGAATCAAGGTCAGGGTGGAGTAGAAGGACCCAAAACCGTTTACTGGAATCCTGTTGATGTTTGAAGTGGACAGTTGCACCACTAAACTACTTAGTACCTTGGATATGCCTGTTACATCTCGGTTATTTGAGTTAGTGGCTGAAGAGTTTTTGGAAGAAGTAAATTATGATGATACAAAGAGCTGACCAGACCTCAAAGTTTAAAAAGAATGAGTGCAACTTAATATGTAGTCTTCCCAATGTATGGATAGAATGTAGAATTGGTTTCTCTATTCCCTGAGTGATATATTTTTACACACTAGAGAGCTGAGATTTCTCTGTATTCTAATGATGAATCAGGGGCGTAGCCAGACAGCAGATTGTGGGTGGGCCTAGTCAAGAAGTGGGTGGGCACCAACTGTTCTCCTCCCCCCCCCCCCCCCCCCCAATGTGATGAGGCCAGTATCAGCAGCTTAGAAAGCTTAGACTGCTGAAGTGGAGAGCAGTGTTTTCAGCACCATCAGGGGGAGGTCTTTAGCTGGCGGAGCTTGGGATCCCCACTAGCTAGCACTAAATATGTGCTGCTGATGGGTGGGCCTGAGCCCTAAGTGGATGGGCCCAGGCCCACCTGTGGCTACGCCACTGTGATGAATGATGTGTTGCCTCAGATTTGCTTTACATAAGTATTGCCATACTGTGACAGACTGAAGGTACATCAAGCCCAGTATCCTGTTTCCAACAGTGGCCAATCTAGGTCACAAGTACCTGGCAAGATCCCAAAACAGTACAATACTTTTTATGCTGCTTATCCTAGAAATAAGCAGTGGATTTTCCCATGCCCATTTTAATAATGGCTTATGGATTTTTCTTTTAGGAAGCTATCCAAACGTTTTTTAAACCCCGCTAAGCTAAACGCCTTTACCACATTCTCTGGCAACAAATTCCAGAGTTTAATTACACATTGAATGAAGAAACATTTTCTCCAATTTGTTTTAAATGTACTACTTTGTAGCTCCATTGCATCCCCCCTAGTCCTAGTTTTTTTGGAAAGAGTAAACAAACGATTCATGTCTACCCGTTCCACTCCACTCATTGGTAGTTTTTGGATCCCTTTGCATGTGTGTGTGGCAATCCCCATGCTCATGTATTGTGCCTCAGTTTGTTTTGGATGTTGGCTGATCAGAGCAGTTTCTGTTGCCCCAGGTACAAAATAAGTATCTATATAATTTGTAAGGCGCTTTGATTGTAACCACAGAAAGGCGGTAAATCAAGTCCCATCGCAAAGCAGTTTCCTCTGGGGTGTTGGTCGGTATGCCTTAGTCCCCCTCTCCAGAGTGTTTGTTTATTGCTATATTTCTGTTATGTACTTCACAGGGGAGCATCAGTGTGGTTTTGCAGAGGACCTCAGCAACCACCATTCTCTGAATCCTGTTGCTCAGCCACCTGATTCGGTTTATAATTTGCCTTCCAACTTCTAAACCAGTTTGCTTGCTTACCAGTCTTCTATGTAGAAAAGTGTGTCAAAAGCTTTACTGAAATCCAGACACCACGCTTCCCTTGTTTACTATTCCAGAAATTAGTAAGGCTCAATAGAATAGAATATTTTTTTTATACCCCGCAGGCTCAATGCGGCTTAGGTACTTATTTGTACCTGGGGCAGTGGAGGGTTAATTGACTTGCCCAGAGTCACAAGGAGCTGCCTGTGCCTGCAGTGGGAATTGAACCCAGTTCCCCAGGACCAAAGTCCACCACTCTAACCACTAGGCCACTCCTCCACTCCCTTTATAAAATCATGTTATATCAGGTTCCATATGCCTGTGCCTTCAAAGTATCGCACTATTTTATCTCGCTGAAGTGTTTCCAGTGCTGATGTTAAGCTAACAGTTTGTGATATTCTGCTTCTTCCTTGTCCCCAACTTTTATGCTTGTTTCTATTCTCAAAAAACCTTTTCTTTTTCAGGTGACAAGGTGAAGAGCTTTGTGATGAGTACTCATAGCACCTCCTTTAGCTCTTTCAGTATATTCAGGGATGTGCCCCAGAACCTTGTATTATCTTGTTCACTTACAGTCCTATCAATGCCCCAGAATGTAGTAATATATTCTCTCCACAGTCCCTAGTGTCTTTGCTGTTCGCCTTTAGTCGATCCCCCTTTGTTTCAAGTATAAATGTAGAGCGAAAGTCTTTGATGTCTATTTTCTTCTGATCTTATTCATTAAACCTGTCCTCCCCTTTAATTTGTACTCTTCCAAGGACAGCTGGGTGGTTCAGTGGCAGTGCTACTAGGTGGAAAGCCTTGGTGCAATTCCCAGGATGAGTTTTCCATTCTCTGCATACGCTAGGACTGGTAATGCTAAAAGGGGTAGGGAAATTCACCCCTTACTGAAAGAGCTATGATCTATAGGCCCCTGGCCAGGAGATGTCACTGGAACAGCCGGTGGAGGTATAAGTAATGAAAAATTCCCAGCAAGTTGTGCCTAAAGACTCATGGCACTATAGTCCCAATAAGCCTGGCTGTGGGTTGGAAGCCAGTGCAGCAGGAGAGAACTGCTGGGCCAGAAATACAATAAAGAAAACTATTTCATTATATTACAAAATCTTAATATTCTCCTTTTTCATCTTGATTTGTTTGTCCAATCAGTAAAAGCAGGAGATAGCATTCCTTTGTTTTAGCAGTTGCAGGTCTTAACTGCTCTATCTCCCTTTTTCGCTGGGTAATTCTGCCTTTTCTTCTTCTGTATCTGTACCCATGGAGTGTTGATCTTTTTTTACTTTTTCTTCTTCTTTCTTGAATCATCATTCTGTTCCGTTTACAAGTGGAAATAAATCATTTGCAACACTCTTTGTAGTTATCACATACCTCTTTAATTCCCTGCTCCTGCAAAGCTTCCGTATGAAAACAAAATTGGATAAAATCTGCATTAAATGATGCCCAAAAGCCAAGCCATCCTTAGTAAGTACTGTGCATGGCTGTGTACAAAATCTGAGTTTTCCAGGGCTGGGGATACCACAGAGTCAGTGTTCACAGCCTGTAGGAATATTCAGTCATTGCCGTATATAGCAACAATTACTGACCAAACTTGAGGTCCTACACTGGCTGGGCTCCAGAGGGAGTTGTAGCCCCTGCTTTGGACGACTGTCACTGTGATGGCTGGATGGGAGTTGGGGAGGGTCCTAGGTATTTGTGTTGCAGTAGCACAATAGAGACTGGTTTTGATTGAACTGGCAGTCCAAAGGAGCAGGATGAAAACTGCGAAGCCAAATATTAAAACAAAGCCCAAAAGAGACAGTCATCAAAAGAATTAATATCAGAGTTACACATTGAAGTCCTGTTCTATACAGATCCAGATAGAACGAAATTAATACTCCTGTGGCATATATCACCATTGCAGCGTAAACAGTGCGTATCAAATCTTTTCATATTTTCTGCAGCTAATAGAGGCCAAGCAAGGACAGTTGCATGAGTACACTTGTTGGCACCCATGGAACTCTTCTAGAATACAAAAAGCATTTCAGTTGGATTTTTTTTCTGTAAAATTCCTAAGGGACAATTTGGGGTGGAATGTTGAAACTAACATTAATCATGACATGCCTAAAAAATGCAGAGTAAATGTACTTTTTTGAGCATGATACAAAAAAAGTAACAAATTACATAGAGATTTTCAACTTTATTTCAGTAGGCCTGATATACCACCAAACACACTTAGGAGTTCATTTTCAAAAGCGAAAAACTCCAAAAAGTGTCATAAAGCAGCATTTGGATGAATTTCTTCTCAAAACATCCAGATCAGTATCTTCAAAACCTGCAGTTCATCTGCAGTGCTTTCAAATCACAAGGGGGCGTGGCAGGGGCATTTCGAAGGCTGGATTAGGGTGTGCCTAACACTTGGATGTTTTACAGCCATAATGGAACAAAACCAGAACATCTAGGGTGAAAACGTCAACGTTTTGGTCTAGACCTGTTTTTCTAACAAGACACAAAATGGTGCCTTAAATTACCAGATAACCACTGGGTGGAATTTAGGAGTACTAGGCTCTGTGCCAGCCTCAGATGTTATAGCCAGGTCCATTAGAGCAGCCTAGTGGTGGGTGCAGTGTATTGTAAACAGGTGGACTCAGGCTCATACTTCCCCCCTATGTGTTACACTTGTGGAAACTGTGAGACTTCCAAAACTCACTAAAAACCCACTGTACCCACATATAGGTGACCCCTTCGGCCATAAGGGCTATTGTAGTGGTGTACAGTTCTGGGTAGTGGGGTTTGGAGGGCTCAGCAGACGAGATAAGGGAGCAACAGTGAGATGTGTAGCTAGGAGCATTTATATGAAGTCCACAGCAGTGCCCTCTAGGGTGCCCCATTGCTCTCCTGGGAAGTCTGGGGGACCAGTCTGCTAAAAATGCTGGCTCCTTCTACATCCCAATGGCTTGATTTTGTGCAATTTTTAACTTGTACGGGGTGGAGGTCGGGTCAAAAATGGCCTAAAAAGATAAACGCACAAAGCACAAAACCTTGTTACAAATAGTATTTTTTGAATAAAAAAAAAAAGATGTTTTTCTTTTTTTCAAAAATGGTTACATTTGCTATTTGGATTTAGGATGTTTAGTTCAAAACATTCAAAGTCTGACTTAGATGTCATATCGAGAATGGCCCTCATAGAGTCACTAGGTGGTGGTTTACATTAACAAAACAGCATAGGAGTAGAAAGAGTAAGAAAGAAAATTACATATGTTGAGAAAAAAAGAGGAAAATCATGTAACATAGTAGATGACAGCAGGAAAAGACCTGTACGGTCCATCCAGTCTGCCCAACAAGATAAACTCATATATGCTACTTTATATGTATACCTGACCTTGATTTATCCTTGCCATTTTCGGGACATAGACTGTAGAAGTCTGCCCAGTACTTGCTCCGCCTCCCAACCACGGGTGCTGCCATCCAATCTCCGCTAAGCTTCTGAGGATCCATTCCTTCTGAACAGGATTCCTTTATGTTTATCCCACGCATTTTTGAATTCCGTTAAGTTTTCATCTCCACCACCTCCTGCGGGAGGGCATTCCAAGTATCCACCAGTGGCATGGGCAAGAAGAAAACAGAAAGGAAGCAAAGGGGAGAAGGGATAGATTGACCCAGAAGAGAGAGGTGCTGGAAAATCAAGAAATTGGGCTGAACGGAGCAGCCAGGTTTTAAGAAGGGTCCAAAAAATTTTGTAAGATACCTCTTTTTAGAGGTTAGCAGGGAGTGGATTCTATAAATGAGGTCCTAGGTAACTAAAAGCAGTCATAAGTGTGGTATCCAGCTATATTTGTGAACGGGTCAGAAGAATAAGTTTTAAAAAAAAAAGAGAGGCCTGTGAGGAGCATAATAAGCAAACAAGAGTGTATGAAATAAGCAGAGGTAAATAAGAAGGAGTGAGAGGAAGTTGATCTTTGAATACAAGCATCAATATTTTGTATTTGACTGGCAGCCACTGGCAACCAGTGTTCAGTGATGAGAAGTGGTTTTACATGGTCAAACCATCAGGCACCATATAGAGGTTTTACAACTGTGAGTTGTATTAATTGGATTTTCTTGATAGATTTGAGGGGGAAACCATTGTATAGTGAGTTGCAGTAACAATCCTGGTAACTACCAGGGCAGCTAATAATGTGCAAATCAAATTAAATTGGCAGGAAGAAATGGCTTAATAGCATGAGTGTGATATAACAAAAAGAGAAGCAGATGGAGCTTTGAGTCACCACATGAGGACCAATAAGATGGATTGTGGTGTGGATCGCACTTGAAAAGATCTATTGGAAAGACAGGAGTAAAGCCATAAAAGAACAGTGCCAAGATAGCACAAATCTGCCATTCGAGCTCATCGGAATCGATACGGGAGAGAGATTCTGAGGGGAGGAGGACTTGATGGCAGGAAAAAGAAAATTAAAAGGTGGTCACACCAGGGAACATGTACAGATGTAATTGAGGTGGAGAGGAATCTTGTGGAAGAATGAGAGAAGATGAAATCAAGGGTATTACCTTTAGAGTGGGTACTTAAGAATAGCCATACTGAGTCAGACCAATGGTCCATCTAGTCCAGTATCCTGTTTCCAACAGTGGCCAAGCCAGGTCACATGTTGTAAAACACCAGAGATGATCACAGCATAAGACAATCCCATAAGATGTCTTATGAAGGCAAGTTAAAGTTGTCCAAATCTATCAACAGTGAGCCTGCCAGAAAGAGGTCTGCTAAAGTCATTGAGAACACATCAAGAGAAAGGAGGAGGAGGAGGATGATAATGCAAAGCTGGGGGATTTAAAATGGATAACCCAGGTATCGGAACAGGGGGTGGCAGAAAGATCAGTTCAAAATATAAATGCTACCCTACCACCTTGTCTCACAGTCTGACAGCAGTAATGCCCACATTGCCTCCAGCAGAGGTTGGATAAAATATTGTAAACTGTATTTAGCCAGCCAGGTTCACAATCAATATATTACCTTAAATCTGTTTTGCTAAGAAGGGTAAAGGTCATCTATTTGATATACCACCTTTCTGGGGCAGGCCGATGATCCATCTAGTATTCTTTATTGTTTACCTCTTTCTTAATAATTCCTAACATTTTATTGTATTTTTTTACTGCTGTCACACAATGGGCAGAAGATTTCAGCATATTGTTCATGATGACACCCAGATCTTTTTCTTGGGTGCTGACTCCTAAGGTAGAATCAGGTAACAATGATTTGGATTATTTTTCTTAATATGCATCACTTTGCCTTTGTCCACATTAAATTTAATCTGCCACTTGGATGCCCAGTTTTATAATTTCCTAAGGTGTCACTGCAATTTTTCACACTCTACATGCATTTTAACGAGAGAGAGCCACCCTTCCCATATTTAATTTTTTTTATTTATTTTCAGAACTTGATATACCACAAATGATCCCTGGGGCAACTAAGCGGTTTACAATTTCTATTACAGGTACTTTTGCATTGTCCCTAATGGGCTTACAATCTAAGTTCTATTGTGCCTGAGGCAATGGAGTGCAAAGTGACTTGCCTAGGGGCACACGGAGCTGCAGAGGAAACTGAACCTGGTTCCCCAGGTCTGCAACCAGCTGCACTAACCATTAGGTCACTCTTCTATTCCAGAATTGCCTATCATACCTTCCTGGGCAGTTCTTTTTCCAGATATTACTCCAATTGGAGCTTAAATGTGGGCTTCTCAGATGATGATGGTGGTGGTGGGGAACAGTTCAGAATACCATAAAGCTTGACCAAGGGTTCCTTCAAAAGCAATCAAATGTTTAATGAGGTCCTGTCTGATTGTATTACATTTTAATATGTTATATGGCCCAGCCATGTGTGATACAACCTATCCAGGTCATCACAGACTTTTTTTTAGGGAAGGATAATTTAAAGAACACTGCAGGTACTTAGGACTCACTCCAGCACATCTGAAAGGAAAACTCCATTTAATATCCATCAGCTGCTAATTTAGGAGGGAGATTTTCACGAGTTCCAATTTAGCCATGTTCATTTTGAGCCCCTGTTAACAGAACAAAGTTCCAGATCTTTTTATAATAGTTAAGTAATGGGTTGTGCCACTGTTAACATATCATCATCTGTGAACAGCAATATTTTATACTCCTCCTTGCCTGCTTTCATCCCATTGATATCCCCATTAGCCTTAATTTTAGTAGCCAGAGGCTCCACAGCCCTAGAAAAAGGAAGGTGGCGATAGGGAGTGCCCTATAACAGAGCAAAGGTCTCAAAGTAGCTCTCATTGAACCATACATGGCTCTATCCACGTCAGAAAGTTATATCCAAAACTCAGGCATTTGATTACTGCTAACATAAACTTCCACTCTATTCTCCTGTCTTCTGGTAGAAAGGTTAAGCCCCCATGCACTAAGCAAGACCACCCTGATAACTTCATCCAGCCTCACAGACAGTGGAGAAAAAGCACATAATTACTTGCTCACACTAACTTATAGGTGTGTATTTTCATGGTAGGCTAGTATTCTATAAAGGAACCAGGTACCTAATGAATGTAAAAGTCCAGAGTGAGAACTTCAGGGCATCTGCAAGTGAGATAAATGTTAACGGCTACAACTTTGCTTAGACTCTTAGAAATACTATAGTTTCTAATAATCACATCTTCACCCCCCCCCCCCCCCCCACACACACACACACACACACACACACACTTCATGGCTGGAAAACCCTTTAACTGAAGTCTTAAATCCAAATTTTGACTGGCCCACACCGACCCAGCCATAACCTTGAGAAGAGGTAAGAGGTCCGGTCACATGGGTGGGTGGGTGGAGGAGAGAAATGGTTGTCCTGTATGCTAAATAGTAGTAGTAGTATGCAGTCAGAGTGGTAACAGCTTTCTGACCTGTGCAGCTGCACAAGGAAAACTCACTGTTCATGCCAGACAGGCTGAGTGACACTGGCTTTCAGACTTTACTTCTGAAGGGGGGGGGGGGGGGTACAGGAATCGGGATCTGAACTGCATGCCTTCCTGGTAGTAGTTATGTCTTGACTCTTCCTCACTCAGCCAGAACAGCTTTGGTGCCAATTTCAGACTTCCTAAAAATTGAAGTGCCTCCATTAATAGCCCACTCTAGACTTCACAAACCCCAGGCGTTTATTAGAAACAATATGGTGTGTTTCAAGGGTTACTGATGAAGTACAAATGTTAAACCAGAAGACAGAAGGAACAGCGTCCCACAGCATAAAGGTGGAAGAAAACAGCAGGGAAGACCAAAAAGGAAAACCGAGGAGTTCTGATTCCATGACTCCTTGGATTTAATAACAGGTTCTCATTTGGGAATCGGGTCTCTCTTCAGTTTTCCTTTTTGGTTGTCCCTGCTATTTTCTTCCATCCAAAATACAAATTTTAAACGTATGATAAATGTGAGAGAAATGATTTAGCTGTTTTTGTTTGTTTCAAGAAAGCAGCCTGAACTGAGTCACAAAAACACAAAAATGGGCTTTTAATAAAACTGCTTGAGCAGGAAGTGCACAAAATTAAGATTTAAAATTGATAGTAAAGAATTTTCAGATAAAATAGCAAAGCTAAATTGTGGCAGGAAAATTAGCAAAATATTACCAAGCATGGCCAAGAGTATGTTCCTTCTCGTTTCACCTTAGTACTATGCAGGCAATTATTGCCTATACCCACAGCCCAAGTTTCCTGCAACAGTTCAGGGGTAGTTTGTGGCAAAAGTTCTGAAATTCTTTGTTAATTATGTAGCACATTCATATACATGTGAATTATTTTGCATATAAAATAATGTAAATGTATTTTCCATAAAACAATAAAAGTCGTTTTCCACTTGCTTTGGGTCTTAAGAGGCATTTTATTGGTGGGGAAGAGGGATAAATCAGCAACTATTAGGGATGGGCAATCAGGAGGTCTGGTGGTGAGGGAGGGAAGATCAGGATGGAGGGAAGATGAGGAGGAATGGGGTCAGACAAAGAAGATGGTGCCCTCCCCAGCTCCTGCACTGTTCCTTTCATATATCCTCTGTCCACTGTCTATGTCCTTTCTTTCTCTTCTCCTTCCCATCTATCCTCCCATCAGCTCTTTGTTCATGCACTTCAGCCCTTCTTTCACACAACCTCCACCATCCCCATCCCCAATCCATTTTGCATAATACCCTGTTCTAATCCCCAGCTCCTCCCTGCTTCATGCGGATTTGGCAATCACAATGAGAGCACTGGTACAACCTCAGGCTTTGTTCTCCTCTACCCTACAGACCTGATTGTTACATTAGCAATATGGTTCAAAATAGTAGTTAAGACCTGGGCAGCAGAGAAGGACCCATCCCAATGTACTGCCACTGCTTACCTCTTGCTGCAAATCGGTATGGGATGGGGGAAGATAAATTCATTGCTTGCAAGCCTCCACCTCTGAAATCTGACTCCACCCTGGTCTCCCAAGGCGCTTCTTTAAGAACAAGACAATTCTGCAGCAACAGGAGAATTTTTCAGTTCTTCCATTGTCATGAAATTGCTAAGAGACCAGAAAATGTACCTTCATCCACCAAAATATTGCCATGGTTTACAGTCTCCTTGCAGTGGTTCCCACCTGTCCTGGGGGAACCCCACCCAGTCAAGTTTTTAGGATAGCTGCAAAGAATATTCATGAGTTAGATTTCCATGCAATGGAGGCAGTGCATGCAAATCTAACTCATGAATATTCATTGCAGATATCCTGAAAGCCTGACTGGCTTGTGTCCCCCCCAGGAGAAGTTTGGGAACCACTGCCCTATCATCTGGGACCAATGGTAGCATTTTGTAGGTGCAGGAGAAAAACCAACTTAATTCATAGTTTGCTCATGGCACCAGCTATCTGCAAAACCCATGAATTCACAAATGTTTACGCTGCATGGATCTTTTATTGCAATAAACAAATTACAAACAACAAAGATAACCATAACACAGATAGTTAACCTATACTAGCGTGAGCTTCTCACCTGATGTAATGCATACATCATCGTTGCATAAGGTTCTGACAAGTCCTCCAGTGGATATGATTCATATGCATAAAGGAGGTTTTACTTCTATAACACACCCTCTCCTTATGACCTAATACTGATCTCACCTTATGACAGCGTAACATTAGAAAGGGCATCGATACCAAAGATTTTAAGAAGCCACTTAGAAAAAAAAAAAAAAGTCCTTCGTTTGTACAGTATTTGTTATTTCATCCACATTTTCAAAACCCATGACCCTCCCCATTTCACCTCCCCCAACTCACCTAACGGTAGAAAAATAACCCAGGAAAAGGGGGTTGAGCCAATAGCCTTCCAAGCTTCAACAGGGTTTCTACCACCCCTAAACTATGACAGGCTGCAACTCTTCCAACATCACACACGTAGAAAGATCATGCAGTTGTACAGAAAATATCCTTAATGGTTTCTAACATTGACAAGTGCCAGTGTTCAGAAGGTTGACATTTCATTTTATATTGTACTGTTGATCTACTTTTGCAGTCTGAAGGAGTGTTTCACACGTACAAAATAAAAAAAGGTCATGACAAAAATTTGGCTCGGGTTTGAACCCTGATTGGCAAGGACTCATTCACAGGAACAGCTCAGCTTATTGCTTCAGCAGTGGGTACTACAAAACACTATTTACACAGTCTAGGATGTACGGACAACAAAGAGAGACAGTAATTAATGGAGTGCTGAGAATTTTTTCTTCTTCATTTTGAAGATCAACCAAACAGGAAAAAATCTCATTAATGTCTTGTCCTCCAACTGTATATGCAGTTTTTTTCTTCTTTCCAGTTCTTTTTGCTTTAATAGCAAACACACAAAATTTGGTGTACATAATAAAGGCCAAGGACGGTCGGTCTGTCTGTCAGGCTCCCGTAACAGGAGTTTGATGTTCTAAAGTCTCTGGAAAGCAATCAACTTTTGAACCATCTGCAAGCAATCAGGCCACTGCACTATCGGCCAGCATTTCAAAGCTCCAGTCTTGTTTCTTTTGTAGTTGCAGAAAGGAGCAGAGAACTGAGAATAGGAGGAGAAACCACTAAGGGAGCAAACTAACGTTTAGGGATGGAGTGGTGGGTGGGGGGGGAACTGAAGAAGGTTCAAAATGAAGACTGAGACCAAGGAAAGAAGGAATCAAGTAGGAGAGAGAAGAAAGGACTATAGATTGAAATGGAGAAGGGGGTGAAGGGAAAAAAACTGGGGATTAAGCAGATACACATATGCACACATAATGTGAAGAATGCCTTTGGAAATCTTGTGTACTTCAAGAAGTACACCTTTCCAGTACTGAGAAGGAACAGACAGCATGTGTACTCCGCCGTGAAATTTTCAAACTTGCACGTCCTGTCATTTATGATGGGCATTCTTCAAGTGTATTAAAGAAAGACTAGTGGCATGATCTTCTTCAGCTGCTTGAGAATGGTTATACTGCATTAATGGAAACCACCCCAGTGGAGGACTGAGTACGCTGGCGCACTTTCTGTTCACCACTACTCATCTGCTCAGTCTTCAGGCACTGAAGAGACAGTCGTTTCATCCTATTATCCAACACCGGTGCTCCTCTGGATTTGCTGCCAATGCTGTTGAAGTTGTTCATTTGATCCCTGGTTTTGTTTTCTGCCCCTTCTGCCCGGTCCCCTGGAGGAAATTAAGTGAAGCACTGTTGAAAAACTGACCTTAAAAAAAAGACAATATCCATGTAGTAACAGTAAAATATGTTTTGTTTTTTAAAAAGAGCTGATTAATCAGGCAGTATATCTATTTCCTATTTATCCAGACCCAAGGCACTGATACTTTTTTGTATGAAAGGGAAATGGGACTTGATATACCGCCTTTCTGAGGTGTTTTGCAACTACATTCAAAGTGCTTTACATATATTCAGGTACTTATTTTGTACCAGGGGCAATGGAGGGTTAAGTGACTTGCCCAGAGTCACAAGGAGCTGCAGTGGGAATTGAACTCATTCCCCAAGATCAAAGTCTACTGCACTAACCACTAGGCTACTCCTCCACTCCAGGCAGTAAGGGGTCATTTACTAACAGTTAACATGGGTTAATGGCAGTAGCATGTGCTGCTTGAAAATTATCATCTTTAGGGGGTCATTTACAAAACCATTTTCACAGGTAGAAGTGAATTACCTGTGAAAATGGTATTTTATACAACTGTCCACCCTATGTGCCTGTATGTGTGTATGTTTATCCACATTTTCAAGAGGCATTCCTAACGTCGAGGTTGTTGAGGAGTGGTTTGTACTTAAATAACTTATGCATATTTATTTTCAGAAAAAGTATCCATGCAGCTTAGTAGGTCTAAAGGTGTAATGGTACTTCTCCAAGAGTAATTTTCAAAGTGAAAATACCAGTGTATTTTCACTCTGAATATTCACTCTTCACCCATACTTGCCTGCCCTGAACATTAATTTATCCTTCAGCATAGAAATAAAACTTTAACCATTTTTGCGTGCGACTAAAATCCATTGGATAGCGTTTCCAGATCACGCTGCAATGATTTTTCATAGCAGCAGCTTTCCTCTTGAAGATTAAATTCTACACTGTTGCAGGAAGTTTCCTTTATTGACGTGGTCAAGTCCGCCACAACAGACTATTTTGCTCATAATTTGTTGACACCCCAAATGAATTGTGGGAAGCATATAATGCAACTATTTGGGGGGTTATAAATTATGTAGCAGGGAAGGTGAAGGAGATTGGAGGAGGAATTTAAACAACTGGAAGAGAGCTGTCTGACTACTTTTCAGTCTAATACTTATTAGTGCTTGCAGCATGTAAAATATACATAACATTCAATATTGAGTAAGGAGGCAGGGCAGTCAGAATTTATGTGTAACTCTGTATATTATTCAGAGAACAATAAGTCTAGGTGTTTGTTGGTGCAGTATCTAAAGGGGCAAAGGTGCAGGCCTAGTGATTGTAGCTCATTCTGGGGATCTTCACACAATGGGTTCAGAAATTGATTCAGAGTTTTCTGGAGCTAGATTTTGGAATTTGTTTTGAACAATCTTCCACATCTAAAGTTGAGTTTGAGGGAGAGGTTAGGAGCTCAAATTGGTGGAGTTGAGGTTTGTGAGGTTATTAGAGCACTTTCCTTGGGTAAGTCACCCAGGTGGGCTGCCTGTTGAATTCTATGCAGCATTTCAAGATATGCTGGTGCCCTATTGCTGGAAGGGTGGAGATGGAGCACCTTTTTGGTAAGTCACAGATAGTGGTGCTTTCAAAACCAGGGCAGGATCCTTCTAGGGTGAAATTATAGGCCCATATCACTAATAAACCTGAATTGTAAGATATATGCTAAGATATTTTCAATGAGGCTTTCAGTTTATTTGCCTAGTTTAGTGCAATGAGATCAGAGTGGTTTCACACTGGGTAGGCTTACCATGGATAATTCACAAACCTTTTGGATCATCCTGACAATTGCACCAGCATTATCAGATTTGTTGGTGGCATTGTCGTTGGATGCTGAAGAGGCCTTTGATCAGTGAGTTAGTTTGGGCTGGACCAACAATTTATAGATGTGATTCACTTTATTGTATTCTGCTCCTCGGGGCTAAGGTCTTTGTAAATGGAGTTTTGTCAGGTTATTTCCCCTCTGTAGAGGTACGAAACAGGGGTGCCAGCTATCTCCATTGTTGTTTAATATAGCTCTGGAACCTCTTGCTATTGCTTTGAGGGAGGCCGGAAGCAATAAGTTGTCGGCATTGTGGATGATTTAATGTTTCATGTAGACACTTAGTCTTTACCTAGCATATTTGAATTGATTGAGGAATTCTCGGGAATATCACCTATAGAATTAACTGGGGTAAGTCTGTGGTGATGCCCCTTAGTCTGCATGTTTATAGACGGCACCTGGCAAGCTTTCTTCTTTTGTGGTGCCAGATTTGTTGAAATATTTGGAAGTACAATAGAAAAGTATTAGAGACTAAGATTTTGTGGTTTTTATAGTGTCATAAGACACCCAGAATTGCACTGAGGAAGCTTAAGTTGCTTAAAGATAGGGGTAAAATTAACTTTCCTGATTATAAAATGGTAGTTATGCGATCAGCAGTCTTTCTCCTATTTGAGCAAGGATAAAGCTAAGTTGTTTGATATGCTTATGGGGTTATCTATACAACTGGTTTTATCAGAATGGAAACATAATACTGCTTTGTCAGTGAATTCCTGGTGGAATGTTGTCTGTTGGTTCAAAAAATATGAAGAAGTGGCTGCTATTAAGAGATGTAACTATCAAAACGAATGTGAGTACCACTGAATGCTTTTTCTCAACTTGATAATGTTAATGTTTAATTGTGATGCAAATTGGGAAGAATAACTCAAATTACAGCTACATGACGCTGGGATCCACATCCCATTAGGATCTACCACCCAAGAAAAAGATTTAGGTTGCACATGCACAATACATTGAAATCTTTTGTTCAGCATGCAGTGGTGGCCAAAAACTTAGAGCAGCATGTTAGGCATTACTAGGAAAGGAAAAGAGAATAGAACAGAATCTCATAAAGCTTCTGTGTCACTCCTTGGTGCACCTTGAGTATTGTGTGAAATTCTGGTTGGTACTTCTCAAAAATGACATGGATGATAAAGGAATTTGAGGAAAAGCTAAAGAGGTTAAGGTTCATCAGCTTGAAGAAAAGATGGGTGAGGCGAGATATGATAGATGTCTATAAAATCCTCAGTGGAGTGGAGTGGAATGGGTAAATGCAAAAGGTACAAAGACGAGGGAACACACCATTAGGGCCAGTCCAAGGATATTTGACACCCTAGAAGGCTTATTTTCGAAAGAGAAGGGCATCCATCTTTCGACACAAATCGGAAGATGGGCGTCCTTCTCACAGGGTCGCCCAAATTGGCATAATCAAAAGCCCATTTTGGGTGTCCCCAACTGCTTTCCATCATGGGAGTGTGGTGTTTTTTTTTGTTATATTTGTACCCTGCGCTTTTCCCACTCATGACAGGCTCAATGTGGCTTACATGGGGCAATGAAGGGTTAAGTGACTTGCCCAGAGTCACAAGGAGCTGCCTGTGCCTGAAGTGGGAATTGAACTCAGTTCCTCAGGACCAAAGTCCACCACCCTAACCACTAGGCCACTCCTCCACTTCCTGTTGGAAGCGTAGCGAAGGCGGGACAAGGGCGTGCTTAACACATGGGCGTCCTCGGCCGATAATAGAAAAAAGAAGGGCATCCCTGACGAACTCTTGGCCGACTTTACTTGGTCCATTTTTTCTTGCGACCAAGCCTCAAAAAGGTGCCTGAACTGACCAGATGACCACCGGAGGGAATTGGCGATGACCTCCCCTTACTCCCCCAGTGGTCACTAACCCCCTCCCACACTAAAAAAAAAACTTTAAAAATATTTTTTGCCAGCCTCAAATGTCATACCCAGCTCCATCACAGCAGTATGTAGGTCCCTGGATCAGTTTTAGTGGGTACTGCAGTGCACTTCAGGCAGGCAGACCCAGGCCCATCCCCCCCCACTACCTGTTACACTTGTGGTGGTAAATGTGAGCCCTTCAAAACCCACCACAAACCCACTGTACCCACATCTAGGTGCCCCCCTTCACCCATTAGGGCTATGAAGTCCACTGCAGTGCCCCCTAAGGTGCCCGGTTGGTGTCCTGGCATATCAGGGGCACCAGTGCACTACGAATGCTGGCTCCTCCCACGACCAAATGGCTTGGATTTGGTCGTTTCTGAGATGGGCATCCTCTGTTATCATTATCGCTGAAAACCGGGGACGACCATCTCTAAGGCCAAACATCTCTAAGGTCAACCTAAATTTCGTGATTTGGGCGTCCCCGACCATATTATCGAAAGAAAAGATGGATGCCCATCTTGTTTCAATAATACGGGTTTCCCTGCCCCTTCCTGAGGATGCCCTCAGGAAAACTTGGGCACCCCTTTTGATTATGCCCCTCTAGGTGAGTCTTCAGATGTGCACTTCACACCCACCCCAGGTTGGCTAAAGCCCCTCCCCTTTACCCCCCCTCCACACACACACACACACACAAGCATCTCCCCTACCTTCCCCCTCACCCTCCTGTGGTGTCCAGAATCTCTTCTTCCTTAACCCTCCCCCCCTCATGGTGTCCAGCATCTCCTCATTCTCCAACCAAGGTGTTCATTGGTTTCTCTTCCCTTCCTCTCCCCTCCCCTCCATAGTGGCACCGATATGTCAAACAGCTTCCCAACACAAGACTTGTTGCACCCAGCACAGGGCCTTGAGCTTCTATGCATGTTTAAGACCCACTGAGGGACCAGGACCGTCAGGTATTCAGCAAGCATAGATGCTCAAGGCCCCAAGCCAGGTGCATCAAGTCTTGTGTCAGCAAGCTGTCTGACATGCCGGTGCTACCACAGAGGGCATAAAGAAGGGAAGGAAAGCCACTGAACACCTTGAGGAGAAGCTGAACATAGACTCATCGATTACAGCATCTGCATTTTTTTTTTTTTTTACTCAAAACATAGCTAAGCTCTGGAACTTGTTGATGGAGGATGTGGTAAACGCAGTTATCATAGTTGGGTTTATAAAAGGTCGACATATCCCTGGAGGAAATGTCCACAGATTGTTATGAAGGAAGACCTGGGGAAAGCTACTGGCCACTGCTTATCCCTGGGGTAAGTAAAATGGACTTTTTTGGATCTTGCCAGATACTTGTGACCTGGATTGGCCATTGTTGTAAGCAGGATGCTGGGCTCAACAGACCTTTAGTCTGACCCAGTATGGCAATTCTTATGTGGCAGGAGTGGGGGAAATTTCAGGACAGAGAAAATAACTCCTTGATAGCTGATCTGTACTGAAAGGATTCTAGAAATGCATAGCTATGCCCAGGTGTACCAGCAGCACATCTGTTATGGTAATACAAATGCTTCCTTATAACCACACTAAGCTTTAATGATATATGAAGGCAGTATTGTGAAAATGGGCTTTTATAAAACTCTCTGCTGTATGCGCCGTATGGGTGTAACAAGAAGTTAATCGATTTTTTACTCTTTCAAAAAGTACAAAGACCGGGGGACACTTAATGAAATTACATGAAAATACTTTGAAAACATATTTATAAATGACCTCGAGATGGGAGTAACTAGTGAGGTAATTAAATTCGCAGATGACACAAAATTATCCAGGGTCATCTCGTTGTGGAAGGAGTGTGAAAAATTACAAGAAGACCTCGTGAGACTGGGGGATTGGGCGTCCAAATGGCAGATGAAGTTCAACGTTGACAAGTGCAAAGTGATGCATGTGGGAAGGAGGAACCCGAATTACAGCTATGTTATGCAAGGTTCCGTGTTAGGAGTTACGGACCGAGAAAGGGATCTGGGAGTCATCGTGGATAGGACGTTGAAATCTTCAGCTCAATGTGCTGCGGCGGCTAAGAAGGCGAACAGAATGTTGAGTATTATTAGAAAAGGGATGGAAACCAAGCATGAGGATGTTATAATGCCATTATATCGCTCCATGGTGCGACCGCACCTGGAGTATTGTGTTCAGTTCTGGTCGCCTCATCTCAAAAAAGATATAAAGGAATTGGAGAAGGTGCAGAGAAGGGCAACAAAAATGATAAAAGGGATGGGACGACTACCCTATGAGGAGAGGTTAAGATGGCTAGGACTCTTTAGCCTGGAGAGAAGGCGGCTGAGAGGTGATATGATAGAGGTTTACAAAATAATGAGTGGGATAGAGCGGACAGATTTGAAGCGTTTGTTTACGCTTTCTAACAATAATAGAACCAGGGGACACAAGATGAAATTAGAATGTGGTAGGTTTAAAACAAATCGGAGAAAGTGTTTCTTTACTCAGCGCGTAGTTAGACTCTGGAACTCATTGCCGGAGAAGGTAGTGACAGCAGCTGGCCTTGCTGAGTTTAAAGGGGGTCTGGACAGATTTCTGAAGGAAAAGTCCATTGATCGTTATTAAATTTTGGGTTTTTTGCCAGGTTCTTGGGGCCTGGATTGGCCGCTGTCGGAGTGCTGGGCTTGATGGACCCTTGGTCTTTTCCCAGCGTGACAGTGCCTATGTGCTTATAAGAAATATTTTTTCACTCAATGAATAGTTAGTAACACTGGTTAGCATATCTGGGTTTTTAAATGGTTTGGACAAGTTCCTGGAAGAAAAATCCATAGTTTGTCATTGAGATGGACATGGGGAAGCCACTGCTTGTCCCTGGGATTAGTAGTATGGAATGTTACTACTATTTGGGTTTCTGCCAGGTATTTGTGACCTGCATTGGCCACTGTTGGAAGCAGGATACTGGGCTAGATGGACCATTGGTCTGACACAGTATGGTTATTCTTGTGTTCTTATGCAAGTTTATCCTCTTACCTCTTTCAACGTCACACTCTGGAGATGAAGCACCACTGCACTCGCTGCGGGGACCCAGCACAGGGGAGATCATTTCAAAATCAGAAAGAGATGCAGGGCTTGACAAGCTCAGGCTCTCTGGTCGTGTTGCTGGAGGAAACGGACCAGGCATTTCAAATGGACTTGTTGGACTAGAACCAAGGCTGGACACAGATCGGGTCTCTGATTCTTCCTCGGAGACAAGGCTGTTAAGATTATCATCTTCAAACACTTCTGATGTCACTGTGGTAATATATAAAGGCAGGTCGCTGATAAAATTGCTCATAAAGTAATATTTCATCTGTTCCTATCTGAATAAAGTGCACATGCAAGAGATTTCCTGTGAGATTTAGGTAAATGAACACATTAAAGATCACTGAAGTCATTTAATTAAATTTCACTGAAGTCTCTGTGTCAGGCAGAAGATAAACCCAGGAACTGACAAACCCTGGTTTCTTTCACTGATGCATTTCACTGGTAACTCCAGAACTAAGGTCAGGAACTCTGTTAATAATTACTGAGAAATAGAAGTCAGGGCACAACAACTACCACCAAAAAACCTGTTATACATTTTTACACCACGACAAGGATGTGTGCATATCTTGGGATGATTCTTATCTTGGTTCAATAAAAAGTGCAGACTGCAAAAGAATCTTCATTCAGTAGTAATTTATTTCCATGCAAAAACATCCAAAAAGCAAAATGCTGCATGTATTTGAATTCTAAAACATGTTAATTAAAAAAAAAAACAGTGATGGGTTTTACTATTTTGAGTTTTCAAAAACTACAGAGAACGCTTCCTAATACTGGATTAACTGAATCTTTTTTTTGGCATCTAAAACTTAAAATAGAAGTGAAGCGCTGCTGAAGTGCGGTAAAATCTGATTTAATGGGTTTTAACGCCAGACTTTCCACACGTTAAGCCCAGATTATGGGTTCCTTTTACAAAGCAGCATTAGTGATTAGTGTGTGCTGAATGCAAAGAAGCCCATGGGAATTGAATGGGTTTCTTCGCATTCAGTGGGCCACTAATCGGTAGCACCACTTTGTAAACGGAGCCCTTAATGTGTCTCTTGTTTTTGCAAATTGTGTGCTAATCAGGGCTTTTTTTGAGAGGGTTCTGAGTATTGCCACCTTTTCCATTGTCTGCTAAAATTGACCCATAGTCCCCAAGTTTCAAATGAAAGAGCTCAGGCTCTCCACACCAAATTTTACCTTGTCATAGATTCTGTGACTGGTTGCAGGTGGCCTGGCTGTGGTGGGGTGGGTTCCTCAGTGATTACCCAACCCCTGAAGGGTGACCAGGCATATGAGTACCGGCACCTTTTTTGCTAGAAAAAATGCACTGGTGCTAATGTTCCCATTAGCACATGGTACCTGCAAAACATTAATGTGGGAGCAGTTAATGCCTCCTATTTAGAAAGCACGGAGTACTCCCACGTTAACTCTTGTGTTGTCCAGTTAGCAAGTGCTAATCATAACGCACAAGCCGGATAACACAGGAACGCCCACTCTCTGCCCATGATGCAACCCCTCCTAAAAATATATATTTTTTAAATTGAAAACACGCAGTTACTGCAGCACAAGGAGGCTAAATTTCTGCAGTAGCCTGCTAGCATGCACTAACTATGCATAAAGGACTTAACACCCTTTGGTAAAAAGGTCCCTATTTTATTTATTGCAACTCTCTATTTTATGCTAATTGTGACCTATTTTAAATTTCCTATAGTTACATTATCTCTTTTTTTCTTGCTTTATCTTTTTTTATACTGTTTATTATGAACAACCTTGATTACTGCCCTATCAAACAATAATAATAATTTAAAAAAAATAAACAAAAACACTTGGCCACCAGAGGATTTAAGTACATCTTTACCAGCATTTTAACACAGAATTTGTTGCAAAATGGTTAAAAGTAGCAGAGCAGGGCTCAAACCTTCTCTCTTAAGAGAAGGTTTGAGCCTTTCTGTCTTAACAGAAGGTTTGAGCCCTTTTGTCTTAACAGAAAAAGTTATTTTCTGTTCTTTGCCAGGAGTAACAGTGCTACTGACCTGAATTAGGTGTTAATTAAGGTACTGTGAGAAAGGTAGAATAATTATAAAGGTCACTATGGCACTCTGATTACCGTGTTAACTTTCAAAGGGTCTGTTTGAAGCAGTCCCCTTAGAATCAAAACTATATAGAGACAGAGTTGCCAACTCCATGACTTTACCACGGAGTTGGGTGGTTCTTTTACCTTCCCTGCTACCGAGTAGCGGGTGCTTAAGCTGCTTCCCGGATGTTGGGCGACCCATGTGCCCGAGTGAACTAGAATCATGTTAACGATGGCGATGTGTGCCATGCAGCGCAGGCGCTGCCGCTATATTGTGTCCCAGCCAGATAAGCTGTCCCTCCAATCTCCACACACCGCGATCACCGTGCCCATATTATAAATTTTTTTTAAATGCCCATGCCTGCCCCGGAGAGTTATTATGACTTTAATAAAAGTAAGAGTGGGAGATATGGAAATGCTGCTGCCTGCCCCTGCTGCTGACATCACTGGCATTCATGATGCTATTGGAGGAGCCCAGATGAGACTTGAATTTGAAATTCCTTGCTGTTTTTTTTTAAATATTTTATTATATTCAATATTCAAGCCCTATTTTAAAGCAACCAATAGTAAAGTGAGCTGGGACAATGACATCAGCAATCAGCTGTTAATCATTTCATGCTGTAGTCTTCAGTTAGGCCTGTTTGCTCACTATTTAAGCTGGCCCATGTGCTCAGTAGTTTCAATTATTTTTGGGCTACTTTTGGGCATGGATTGGGCTGAAAAACCTTTGGATACAAGGCTATTTTGGGGCTACTTTTTGGCACTGATTTAGCTGAAAAACTTTTGGAGACCTGGCAACCCTGAGGAAAGGTCCCAAGTAAACTTCTTTCTAAGAAGTTCTAAGAGAAGAGGACATTTCTCTGAGTAAGTGAACAGAAATGAAACAGAAAGTATGGTAGCATCACAGTACCAGATTACGCGCTACCATACTTTCTGTTTCATTTCTAAACAGTCTTTTAAAGACCAGCTTAAATCTACCTTTGAAGCGGTGTCATCAAGGACACATGTGAATATCAGAATATGTATCGAGACTCCTGAAGTAGGTACGTAGGTGCCGAAACATGGTACCGTATCAAGTTGTATTTAATAAACATCTATAACTTTGCTTCGGCGTCCTAAGTCTGTTTTTAAAGGGCCTGATGCAGTTCCCACTCCTTGTGTTTTGATGTAATGAAGAAGCAATAACTGGGGAAATCTTACCACTTAGTACCTTAAACACCATCATTAGTACTTTATATCAAAATTCGATATTCTACAGCTAACCAATGGAGGGTTACAAGTGATGGAGTAACATGTTCAAATTTAGATAATCCACATATTACTCATGCAACTGCATTTGGTGCCGACTGGAGAGATTTTTAAAAAATCTTTTAGGAATTCCCATCAGTAATCAAAGTGTGGGATGATAATACTTTGCACTACCATTCAAAAATTTCCTGGTGTTAAAAATTCCTTTAAACATCTAATGATTTTAAGTTTCAAGAAAATTGTCCCAATTATCTTAAGTATATGTTCTTGCATGGTGAGTGCCTAATCTAATATTACCCATAATGATTTAACTTTTTGAACAAATTGTATCTCCACATCTCTGATGGTACTAGATTTATGAAAAGACAGAATTGGAAAACTACTTAAAAGCATAATCTGAGTCTTATTCAGGTTCAATCTTAACTGACTAGTTTGTAGGCATTGATTTACCATATGTAAAGAAAGAATTTTTAAAACTCTATTGCCTTTGAGTAAGGTTGCTCAATTTTAAAACTGTACTGAATGTCATCAGCATAAATTCTATAATCAACCCCTAGAGTCCCAAGTAAAATGCACAATGATTTTAAAAAATGTTTAAAAAAGTAGCAGAGAGTGCCGTTCCACTAACAATTTTGGTTTGCTGTAGAGAAGGAGTGGCCTAGTGGTTAGAGTGGTGGACTTTGGTCCTGGGGAACTGGGTTCGATTCCCACTTCAGGCACAGGCAGCTCCTTGTGACTCTGGGCAAGTCACTTAACCCTCCATTGCCCCAGGTACAAATAAGTACCTGTATATAATATGTAAGCCACATTGAGCCTGCCATGCGTGGGAAAGCGCAGAGTACAAATGTAAAAAAAACATGAAGAATGTACAATACCTTTAAACTCCCTCACTCCTTCATGCCATACCCCAAAGGCAGAAGCCAGTGTTCGGTATGATTTTAAATCAATTGAATTGACAATTTAAAATCATTTTGCATAATTTTTTATTTGTATTTGAAATCATTTTTTTACCATGATTTAGATTTTAGATTTGAAATTACATATTTAAGTGATTTTGGCTCTTTTCGGTTATTAAACCAAAAATTGTTTGCTGATGGATGTTGATTTAATCTTAGGATTCATGAAATTACTACTGTGATGGTCAATAACACTGGCAAGTTCTAAACTCGAGCTTAAGCTACAAAGTCCGTAATCCCTATTTATATATTAATGTTTGCTATATATGGACTTGTAATTCACACGTTCATACTTATCAATATTGATGGATTAGTCCATAATGCTGTTCCATGACAATTACACTTAATAGTAGTACCCTGCCCTACCAATCTTCAATTTCAAATCATTCATTGACTGATTTTTATTTGAAATCCCAATGACTTACTGATTTTGATTTCAAATTCATTTTGTATTTAGTGATTTTGATTTGAAATCTTTGTCATAAATGATTTTACCCAACACTGGCAAAAACCTCCTGTGAGTAGTCAGCAACATGAAAATTAAAAGTGGAGGAAGACAAGTGTGGCCAAGTCCCACAGCTTAAATACAAATGAAATAATATGAAGACACAAATTTGCACGTCTAATTATGAGTGGATAGATTTGATGTGTACTTACACCATTTTTCAAAGTATGTGAGTATTGGCCCTCGAATCTATGTGTGCTATTATACAATTACAACAAAAAGAAGTGGAAAAAGAAACCAACTTCAAGAGATCAGTCCAAACACCAGGATAAGATGCTCCAAATACAGCTTTATTTGGACCCTACACGGTCCGTGTTTCGGCTTTAAAAAGCCTTCAACAGGGGTCAATCGATGAGTGCTCAATATTATACTGACTGATGATGGAGCGCATAAACAACTATCTCTTGATCGGGGGAGGTATACTGTCTCGTATCGACGATTTCAAAATGAAAATGTCAAAAAATATAATATTGAGCACTCATCGATTGACCCCTGATGAAGGCTTTTTAAAGCCAAAACATGGACAGGGTAGGGTCCAAATAAAGCTGTATTTGGAGCATCTTATCCTGGTGTTTGGACTGATCTCTTGAAGTTGGTTTCTTTTTCCACTTCTTTTTGTTGTTGTTGTTTTTTTGTGGAAAGTGTGAACCCCATCTTGTTCTTGCAATTATACAATTACCACCTGAAAGACCACCATGATCACTGATCCCTTTAAGCTGAGCGGGAGTCCTGCACCTACAGTCCTACCAGTGGGGGACGCTGTTTCACTACCACATTTTTAGTAGTGAGGGACAGGCAAGCTCTGTAGGACTCCAGGGAACCTGCCTGGCTCTAGCTACTGAAGACACAATTTTGAAGCACCACCTCTCCACTGGCAGTAATGCAGTTGAAAGATTTTCCCACTCAGCTTAGAGGGAACAGTAACCATGAAACCCATGGACAAATGTCTGGTAATTCTATCCCACAGGGTGTATCTGTCTGTTTTAACACACCCAAACCAAAGCTATGGCTCACAAGTGAGGAGGATAAAGGGTCATGATTATTATGGCACCATGCTTTAGAACAGCATGTTCACAGTCCTTCTCATTAATATTTCCATAAGATCTTTTGTCTGCTTCGACTATAGCCACAAAACCTTGCTAAAGATTATAGTGTTTACATCCTTCTGCAAAAGCTATTTGCATTCCCACATGAAAAGAGCAGTTCAGAAAAGGTCAAGCTCACTGGAGCACAGAAATACTAATTTTCTTAATATGAGTTAGAGCTCAGCAGTTACACAATAACAATAGCAATCTGCATTCCTACACCACCTTTCATTCTGACTAGCTCCTGGTACCATGCAAAAGCATGCATCCACCTGTCCCCACTGCCCTTGGGATCGATGGTCCAGTGCTGGAACTGTGTTTCATAAAGGCAAGGGTCAACAGAGATACACGAGAGCCGATGCAGAAAGCTGCACATAAGAGTTATGCACTGATGGCTGAGAACATGGCTTAAAATATAAATGTAATACAGTAAGCTAACCGTATGCAAATTTGAGTGCACAGAACTTGTGCACTAAATCAAGATGGGCACAGTGAACAAATGCACACAAGGTTCTTCATAGAGGGCAGCTAGTACTATGCAGTTGGTACAGCAAAACTAAAGTACTTGCAAACAAGTGCTGGAATGTTATTCTGTGGATAAAATATTAGCATCACAAACAATTCTTGTGCGTTAAATTTTTGCAATACTGATATTTATGCACAGACTAACATTCTAGCCAGTAGTGTAGCCAGAAACATCTCCCCTATCCCCCTATGCCACTACCACCGCAAACCCACCCACCCCCATACCTTAAAATCCTCTCAGCTTTAGTCTTCACCTGGCAGCTGCACTCAGAGGCTGCCTGCTGCCCGCTCCAGGACTTCCTCACTGAACCATTCCGCCCTTCAACAAACAGGAAGTTGCACCAGAAGGGGCGGGACGGTTTAGGAAGGAAGTCCCAGGCAGGCCATAGGCAGCCTCAGGACTGCCGAGAGGGGGGGGAAGGGACAAAATTCCCTGGGCCCAGGCCTCCAAGTGGGGGCCAGGCACCGGGGTCTCTCTCCTTCTCCTGGTCCTAGGCCGCCGGCGCTGCAGTCCCCAGTCTCACCTGCCCGCCCTTGGCTCTGTCGACAGCTCCTCTCTGTCCACTCTCACCTCCGTGTGAAAGCGGCAGATCGCCTCCCTTCGGGCCTTCCCTCACTGTGTCCCGCCCTCATCTGATGTAATGTCCTGTTTCCGTGAGGGCGGGGCACAGTGAGGGAGGGCCCGAAGGGAGGTGATCTGCCGCTTTCACATGGAGGTGAGGCGCTGCCGATTTGAATGCAGGGGGCCCGATGGCGGATGGAGGTGGACTGTCGACAGGGCTGGAGGGGGGGCAGGTGGAGACTGGGGACTGCGGTGCCGGCGGTCTGAGAGCAGGAGAGGGAGGCAACAGTGGTAGAGATTGGGGGGGCGACAGCGGCCCCGGGGGGCAGGGCGGTGACCTTGCCCTGGGCCCAGCTCAGTTTCTCGGCAGCCCTGGGCAACCTATAAGTGCCACTGCCTGAGTGAAGACTAAAACCAAGAGGATTTTAAGGTTGGGGGGGGGGAGGGATGAGTCTGATAGGATGTGTGTACGCCACTGATGCACATAGTTTAAATACGCCACTGCATTCCAGCACACGCACACTGTTTTTTTCTCCATGGACCTGTGCACAGAACCAACACCTCCTCTCTGTCTTAAAAAGTTGTGGCTGCTGTTATGCTCACATCAAAAATAAACTGCCATTTAATCGTCACAAACATCACTGTAGAAGAATGAGCTAACCCTTCTATGCCTCCTCAGACTTGCTGTTCAAGTTCTTGCATTGTGCTCACCTTTAAGCCTTCTGCATAGTTCTTTGCATTGGAGCTGGATAGTTAACAGCCTCATTTTATCATTCATTTTAATATGCTGTGCGCTGGTGTCTTCTGTGAGGTTTCATGCACAGTAAACTTCTGTACAAACCCTTCTCTCCTTTGTGGGCTCAAAATACTGAGCATAGGCACTGCATAAACCACATGCTTCCAGTTGCGCTAGCTTTCTGTATCGGCCGCATGGTGACCTAGACACTCAGGTTGTCAAGCATATGCATTGCCAGGGCTGTCAGAACTCTGCTACAGGCTTTCTCAACACTTTTGCTCATTATCTGTTCACCTGGCTGGCGATCTAGATGCACTAATTGGATGACAAACTGCTGACAAAATGCCAGCATATTGGGAAAAACTTTAAACAAGTTATTGATTTCAGAAATGTACGGGGGACTTGAAGGACATGCATATATGCAGAGTCAGCAGGAGACGGAAGATTCAAAATCTATAAATCAATAGGGTTTGACGGCATGCGCCAAGAAGTAAAGTGGGTGGACTAGATAGTTCTTAGAGTCCTTATATTTTCTGCCACCGTCTATGTTAAATTCAGGAACTCCAGAGACGTTCCTAAGTTGCATGCAGCTCTCTGCTTCAATCTAATGCTGGGCGTCCACATCTCAAAAAAGATATAGCAGAACTAGAAAAGGTTCAAAGAAGGGTGACAAAAATAATAATGGAGACAGAACCCCTTTCTTATGAAATAGGGTTAAACCAGGTTAGGGACTGAGAGAGGATATGATAGAAGTTTATAAAATCTTGAGTGGGAAGGAATGATTTGACAGGGGATGGTTACTTAACTTTCAAACATAAAAGCAAGAAGACACACGGTACCATGAAAGGACGAAACGATCAGTAGAAAGAAAACAGATCGTAGAGAGTATTTTTCAAGCAGTGCATAAGGGTGGGAGTCAAGGCAACTAACCTAGCGGGTTTCAAAAGAGGTTTGGGCAAGTTCCTGGAGGACAAGTCCAAAATAATTTATTAACCAAGTAGACGTCAAATGAGTTGAGAAACTGGAGCTACTTTTTGGGATCAGCTGGGCACTCGTAACCCAGACTGGCCACTGTCAGAGGCAGGATGCTGGCTCGATGGCCCTTGGTCTGATTCAGCATGGCTTTTCTTATGTTCAGCCTCTGAGCTATGCTAGTATCAGACAAAAAGACAAACAGAGTAGCTGCACATAGAAAAGAATGACACAGCACACATTTGATACTTATTATCTCCTGATGTTTGCTTCTGTTCTCTGGACTAATAAAAAGTGTTTTGTACCATGTGCCAAATAACACAAGCATCCTTCACATCCACGTTGTTACTTTTGTATTTTCAGTATGGCACTGTAATGATTTTTGCCACTAACAAGCATTCCCAGTAGCCATCCATCAAAAAGCTTCAAATGTATAATGTGTATGTGGACAGAACACACCGAACTACGTTAAGAATATATAATACCTTTAAACTCCCCGTGGATCACTCCTTTCTGCCACATTTCAAAGCTGCAAGGAAACTGCAGATTATAAAGCAGTTTTCCCTTCTTCTTACACAAAAATCATTGGAATGGTTTGATCATTATTTATGAGTATCGGGGGGGGGGGGGTGGATGCATGGATACAGCTAATAATCTAACACTCAGCTTCAGTGCCCCCAATTACGAATCAAGACAGCAGCGTGTTCCTGTATTAAAGCCTGTGTTTCAATGAAGGATGACTAATCCAGAAGCTCAGTCAAGCCCCTAAATCTCCATCCTTCCCTTGCCTTCTCCCTAAACCATAACCTTCCTGGTGGATTACAGTTCTGCAGTGTCACATGAGCTTCACTCACACTATGAACCAATTCCACCAAACCTGTGATCTGTGTTCTCTTACAGTCGGCATGTTTAGTATTTACTGGAACTTGAGAAGATAAGCACGGTACACTCTGGGAACCACTGACACCAGCTGCTCCCGGGAAAAACACTCCCAGTTCACATTATCATCAAAAGGTTGGGGCTTAGGCAGATCATTTTAAAAAGTGCAATGCCAAAAAGAGACAAACAGAGCGAGAGAGAACGTAAACAGCAGTAAAAAACAAAAACACAATGTGAGAAGCTGCCAAGAGCAAACATCAGAGAAGCTTTGGTGAATAAAATACAAAAATGGTGGGGGTATGCCTGCTAATGCATTCCATATGCGGAAGGTCTCTGATTTTATTCAGAGGATTGCTTTTTTGGACCTTTGCAAGGCAGAGACTCCGCTGGAATGGGCGGTGAATGGGGAAGTGGTCGGGGTTGCATCTCCCGTTTATACAAGGCTCTGATCCAACAAGATGCACCTCCAATTAAATATATTCCGTTATGGGAAACAGCTTTAGGTGGTGGATATACTTAGCGGGAATGGGAGAGGATCTTTACCCGGTTACCGAAGGTGTCTGTGGCTAGCAATATGGTGGAAAATGGGTATCAAATGCTATATATGTGGTATCTTACCCGGACCATCTCCATATCATCTATCCCACTGTCTCTGCCTTATGCTGCCGTGGGTGTGGTGATGGAGGGACATTTCTTCTTGCATGGTGAACCTGTCCACAGGCAAAGGTTTATTGGGCTACGGTGTTTGCCTTGATCACCGAGATACTTGACATTCCCCTATCACCTACAATGGGGTGTGCTTTGCTCAATATAAAGCCTCCAGAGTTACCTGCCAAATATTGCAAATTGACTTTTCACTTGGTGACTGCTGGCAGACTTGCACTCGCAGCAACCTGCAAGCAGATTAAGCCACCTACACGACAACACCTGCTACTGAAAGTTGACTTTGTTTGCCAGATTACTAAACTTACTGCCCTTTGGTGCAATAAATTGAGGAACCTTTTTACAGTTTGGAAACCATACACTGCCTGGAGAGAGAGGCTTGATGGCTGATGAGATATATAATGATTTTCTCATGTGGGCTTTTATCATTTTCCCCTGTTTTCTCATATTCAGACTGATGACCTTTAGTGGGTACGGTTGGATGTTGGGGGAGAGCTCTTTGGGGGGGGGGGTGTTGAGCACCTTGTGCAGTGTCTGGCTTCTTTACTGCCTTGTACTAAAGAGTGATGGTATAACCTTGGCGTTGCTTGACACAATTGTGTGTTCAGTGTTATTTTTTCTCATGTACTGCTCAATTTGATTACTGTTTTACTGTTGGGGTAAATACTCAACTGGTGGTGGTCAGTGTTTTTTCTGGCTGCTACTTGTATTATCCATGGATATACAATGCTGAGCTATGTCCAGGCACCCGCACTGAATATTCGGGCATATGCAGCCGGCTGAAATGCAATATTCAACACTTAACCGCATAAGATGAAACCACATAAAGACAGAACTTTGTTTTATGCAGTCATAAGAACACAAGAGTAGCCATACTGGGTCAGACCCATGGTCCATCTCACCCAGTATCCTATTTTCCAAACAGTGGCCAAGCCAGGTCACAAGTACCTGGCAGAAACCCAAATCGTGGCAACATTCCATGTAGAACTCCAAAGAATAGCAAGATTCTGGAATCCTAAAGAGTTACAAGATTCCACGTAGAATCTCAAAGAGTAGCAGCATTCCATACTACAAATCCCAGGGCAAGCAGTTGCTTCCCATGTCTGTCTCAATAGCAGACTAAAGACAGTCCTATTTATGAAGGTACCTTATGCTGAATATCGGCACAACCGTATAAGTGCCAACTCTGCTCCTGAACTGCCCACAAATTAGCTGGTTTTGGCTTAGGCGCTATCTGCAGATATTCAGCAGAACTAACCGGTTAAGTGCCAAAGAATATCTGCGGCTAGCCCAAGGCCATGCACTTTAGATGGCCAGGGTCCTTCTCCTGGCCATTTTCAATCACTTTGAATATCAATCTGATGCCACTTCTCTGCTAGGACTCCTTCTGCCAGTACTGCTGAGGCATCTGAATCACCAATGTTTGAACTTCTCTAAAGTGACTGGCAAGTCGGTCTTGGATATTTTAAAGAACGTTTTGTCAGACGTTCTGCATATCCCAGCAGAAACAGGCCTCTCTGCCCCCAGTGAATAAAGTTTATTTTATACGAGGTAGGAAGGAGCTGAGATTTCCCAGGGAGAATGACAGGTGGAAGCGCCATTAACTGCAACTAAGCTTAGATATGACTGCCTTGTCAGAATCATCTGTGAGATAGGGGCAACTTTACTAGTGTCACTTGTTTTTGAGTGAGATTTGAATACGTTAAGGCATCATTATTTCATGAATTCTCAGGTTCTGTTTTTGGAACAAAGAGTTGGGATATTTCCAGATGTGGCAAGAGCGACAGAGGAAAGGTAAAAACTGTTTCTTGCTATGTGCTGAGGCTTGTGCCCTCAGTGCTTCTTTTTCCTATGCTATTCTTATAAAGGCATAATTATACATTGTGTTACATATCTTTTCCTTGCTCATGAACAATTGTCATTTTTCTTGGATGCTAAGAAGCTCACTGGTACTTTACAGGTTGAGGGGGCGGGGAAGGAAGGTTGATACTCTTAGTTGTTATCCACGTTGCTCTAATGCCATTTTCTCCCCTCTCAAATAATGTATTGTGGTCTACTGAAATCAAGGATTTGACAAAGTTTTTGTTGTTGTTGTTGTTTGTTTAATTTGGTTGCTGTATTTTATTTGTTTTGGTTGCTGTATTTTATTTCTGTGATTTTTTGGCATTATTGCAAGGTTCTCTTGCAAATTATTTTTTAAATGTAATAAAGTAGGAAAAAAAAGCCATGGACCTCAAAATCAAGGCATCATGGTCAGTGCATGAAAACCAAGCAAAAAGGAAGAGATTGTAGTACCATCTGTTCTACTTCGAGTTACCTTTAAAACTACCCTGGGCCTGAGTACTTAAAGAATAAGTTAGCCCTTTACACACACACCTCTAAGATCCTCTCAAGGATCATAGCTATCTGTCCCCTCATCAAAAGAAACTGTACAATGTTTTACCTCTCACATTCAGGAACTTAGTTCCAGAGGGGCTATGTATAACTCGGGACTGTCACTACTTCAGGAAGCAGGTGAAAGCCTGGCTCTTCTCACAAGCCTTTAATACATAGTGTGACTGACTATGCACCACGCTGCACCTACACACACTATAACTTAGACCTCTTCTTCATATCTTGTTTAACTGTACAAAGAGAACTTGACCCGCGTTTGGCCACCCATCTATTTATCCCAACTGACTCTGTACCACCCATCTTGTCCCCATCTATATATCTGCACTTGGCCCCTCAACTACACGGTAAGCTGTATTGTAGAAAAGCATTAGCATTATAGCTATGTTATTTGAATATTCTAATGCGTGCTTATTAGATGTTTCATTAATATTAGGCGTAATTAAACTCTGGAATTCGTTGCCGGAGAACATGGTGAAGGCGATTAGCTTGGCAGAGTTTTAAAAGGGGTTAGACGGTTTCCTAAAGGACAAGTCCATAAACCGCTACTAAATGGACTTGGGAAAAATCCACAATTCCAGGAATAACATGTATAGAATGTTTGTACGTTTGGGAAGCTTGCCAGGTGCCCTTGGCCTGGATTGGCCGCTGTCGTGGACAGGATGCTGGGCTCGATGGACCCTTGGTCTTTTCCCAGAGTGGCATTACTTATGTACTTATGACATTGTATTATATCTCTGTTATTTGAATTTCAGTGCTGTTAAATGTGTATATTTTTGATCCTGTTTCATGGTAACCCTATTAGGTTTTAATTTGCTGTTCTCAAGTTTACCTCATTTATTGTATTTATGTTTATACTTGGCTATTTTTACTATTGTTATGCTGTTAACAAAACTGTAAATTTTATGTTCAACTGTACCTGCTATACACCACTTTGGTTGAATCTCTTTATAAAGGCAGCTAATAAATCCCAATAAATAAATAAGCGATGCATGCTGAACAAAGCCCTGCCTGTGAAACAGTTCCCGCAGCTCCAGGACAGCACATTCATCTTTCATCTTCACTCAGGTCCATAAAGCAAAAAGCAGCAAGCTGGTGACATGGCAACAGAAGAGCAGCTGTGCAGGAAGTCTGAAGGCAGAGATTAGATTGAAGAAATACTGCTCCCCGGGCACTCGTTGCTCATAAGATGGGCCATCGGTCACTGTGGTATCTGTATTAGTTCAGCTACGATCACGGCAATACTGACAGCTGCATTACAAGGCATCAGAGTAACCATCACATTACCATGATGGCTCATGAAGCAATAAAAACTAGTGAATGTGATGTTATCAAAGAAAGCAGCTGCTCATCTGCCTCTGCGGACGAGAAAGTCAGATACTAGAGGCACCAATCAAAGACAAGGGGTATAATATGAGAAAGGGCAAAAAAGTACATAAAACACACCCCTTTTTCTGCTAAATTTTGTGTATTTATTGTTTATTAAAACTTTACCAAAATAAGGGGTATGTTCCACATGGCACTATGGCTTAGAAAACCTCAGCGTGAATAAATTGTACAAACTGTGGAGCAAATATTCAGCCAGCAGCAGTCAGTGGGTTTTTTTTGGCCACCGCTGACATTACCCCCAGATTTTCAATGCTGGGCCATGTCCAGGCCCCAGTGCTGAATATCCAGGCATATGTGGCTGGATAACATTTATGCGGTTCAGCACAACCACACAGGGCCGCCGAGAGGGGGGGGCAGGGGGGACAAAATTCCCCGGGCCCGGGCCTCCAAGGGGGTCCCAGCGCCTCAGTCCCCTCCATCCGCCCCCCTCCGTCCACCACCGGGCCGGGCCCCCCTGAATTCAAATCATGGCGCCTCACCTCAACCTCTCTCCGTGTGAAAGAAGTGCAGCAGCGGCAGTCTGCAGATCGTCTCCCTTCGGGCCTTTCCTCCCTGTGTCCCGCCCTCGTCTGACGTAACTTGCGCGAGAGCAGGACACAGGGAGGGAAGGGCCGAAGGGAGGCGATCTGCAGACTGCCGCTGCTGCACTTCTTTCACACAGAGCAAGGTCAAGGTGAGGCAATATGATTTGAATTCAGGGGGGCCCGGTGGTGGACGGAGGGGGGCAGCGACGACGGCGACCTCGGGTGGGCGGGGCCACGGGGGCGGCCTTGCCCCGAGCCCGGCCCAGTCTCTTGGTGGCCCTGCAACCACATAAGGTGAACCACAAAGACAGGACTACACTTATGCGGTGAACTGCTGAATCTCAGCACATCACCACGTAAGTGCTGCCCCTGTCCCCAGACTGCACACAAATGGCGCCCCTCTGGGGCCTAACGGTACTATGTAAGCCACATTGAGCCTGCAAATAGGTGGGAAAATGTGGGATACATATGCAACAAATAAATAAATAAAATAGCTGGTTAAGCGCTGAATATCACACTTAACTGACCACAGTGTAGCCGGCTCCATAAATCCGGGAATTCAACGCCAGAGCCCAGACATGGCATGTAAGGAGAAGCTTTCTGAAATCACTTTGGTGCACTTTCACTGGCTGATCTCATTCCTTTTACAGAGGATGTTGTATGTATAGATGACAATTTTAACCTGGAACTGGATCTGTGTCTTGATAGCATCCCTATAACTACGCCATTTCTAAGAAAACGTCTGCCCTTTTTTTTTTGAGATGCATCGAAGAAAATAATTTTGTTATGAATGGAGAGACATGCATACTCCAAGGCAGTGGTTCTCAAACCAGGCAGGTTTTCACAATAGTCTTAAATAAATAAATTAATTAATTAATACATTTGCAATAGATAAATCTGCATAGTGGAGGTAGGGCATGCAAATTTATCTCATGCAAATTTTTGTGGATATCCTGAAAACCTGACTGGCTAGGCGTGTCCCAAGGACTAGGTTGAAAACCTCTACTTCAAGGCCAAAAATTATTCTCTCTGTTCTCCACAATATATTTCCCACTCAAGACTAAATATTGAGTTTATGGACAATGGTACCGTTTCCACAGTGCACGGCACCTTGAAACTACTGCCAGCCCAATGCGGGTGCCGGCGATAGTTCCACCCCCGGCACGCGCTATTTTCCAGCAATAGCGAAAATATTAAAAAATATTTCTGCAGGGTTTACCCAGTGGTAATCAGACAGTGTCACAAGCTGCCCGGTTACCACCGGGTTAGTGCAGAAGCCCTTACCGCCACCACAATGTATGGTGGTAAGTGCCCACCCGATATGGCCACATGGCAAGTGCAAACTTACCGCATGGCCGTTTTTTTGACCTCTCTACCCACTGCGGTAAAAGGGGCCCTGGTGCGCAGCAAAAATGGCCGCTGCCACTAGCACAAGCCCCCTTTTACTGCAGCTTAGTATAAGGGCCCCTTAGTCTGGCCATGCACCAGTCACTTGTCTATGGATACTTATTGAGCTGTGAGGTTTCTTCTCCTGCGTTGGATTATAATAAGCCTTACAAAGGATATCATGAGAGTTTCTCCTTTCGTTCTTTTTATATAATGAAATGTCAGGTCCTGGGCATATATTTTTGTTTTTAGAACACGACAGCTTTTGACACACATCTCTTCGTTTTCAAATTCAATTTTACGCAATGCAAGCATTGTAAAGATGCTGAATTACCAAAACTACTTACTGGATATAGTATCTGGCTCTAGTTTGCAAACTGAAAGGTCTTCTATTGAGGCACTGCTGCCTTCTGCACCCACCCCACATTCCCTGGGGCCCATGGTTGTGGATCTCCGTTTCTCATGGATTTCATCCGAGATCATCTCCAAATTCCTCAGGGCTGTTTTGTACTCTCCTTTTGCCAAAGACAGCTTAGCTTGAAGTTCATCTACAATCTTCTTTAATTGCTAGTAAGAAACATATAATAAATTAGACCTCAAATCACCACGTGAACATGTACAAGGAGAGCAACTTCCATACTTCCCAAGGTGCTCATAGGCTCAGGATTTCATTGCAGCCATGGGTCTAAAATCTCATTTCCAAAGGGAAACTCAATGCAGAGCTTTTCCTTGGAAAATGACCGGTGGCGCATATACCTAGAGTACTTCTGTACTCACATACTTTACACCTGCATTGAAACAGATCGCAAAGTATGGGATGATTTCAAAATACAATCACCTCATCTACTTTCCCTGCTCAATCTGCCCATGTTTTTATGTGGGTAAAATGTACTTTTACCTACACGCAGTGGGGGGGGGGGGATTTCTATCCATGTTTGTAGACAGACAAACATGTATCTACCCTCATAAAATCTTTTGAGTATCATTCCCAAAATACCCTCTCTTCAAAGATACACTTCAGAGACATTCTACTTTCTGTGGTAAAACATTTCACCAACTGCTCCAGGTCAGTTACAGTTTCGGACGCAAATAATTACACTTAACTTATATTAATATCAATTTCAAAGTTTGTTCATGCCCCCCCCTATTTTGGGCAGCAGCAACATAGTGGTGCTTCACACTATATGGGAGAAGGCAATGGCAAGCAAACCACAAGGTGGGGGATACCCCTCTGCGCGGTCGCTAATTGTCGGTTAGACTCAGGGCACATCTGGGGCTGGAAAAGTTTGCAAGTCTTAAGTTTATAAAAGCAAACTGAAATACTACTCTGAATGTCTAAAGGCAACAGACTGCTCAGGGAACCTAGCTGGGTGGCATATGTTTCAAAACTCCTTCACCTAGTTTCACTTATGATAAAATCAGTACAGTAAACAGATGCATATTTCCATTCTTGGTCTGCTGAAGTTAGTATGTTATTGCAAGAGAGTTGTGAATGTAAAATAAAACAAGTTGCTAGGGCAATGGAAGGTTTGTTGCAATCTTCCTTTATCCAGCCAGAGAAAGATATATGGAAAGACAGAAAGAAGGCTACAATGCCCAGCTCAAAATTAAAAGAGTTTCTTCACATTTTTGAAGCACACTCAAAATATTAAGGCTCCTATTTACTGACATTTGCTAAGGTTTTGTGTTCAGCACATATTAACTGCAAAAGATAAGGGTTAGTAGGTGCAAGCCTTCTGTGGTAATTGATGGGGGCATTTCTAGCATTTTTTGGAAGAGGACAAGTTCACTACTGTACATTAAGGGGGTGATTCTCTACAGGTCGCCAAAATGTTAGGTGGTGGGATGAACATAAGAGTAGCCATACTGGGTCAGACCAATGGCCCTCTAGCCCAGTATCCTGTTTCCAAACAGTGGCCAAGCCAGGTCACAAGTACCTGGCAGAAGACCAAATCGTGGCAACATTACATGCTACAATTATGAACTTTTTCTCCAGGAACTTGTCCAAACCTTTTAAAAACCCAGATACCCTAACCACCTTTACCACATCCAACGGCAAAGAGTTCCAGAGCTTAACTACTCGTTGAGTGAAAACATATTTCCTCCTATTTGGTTTAAAAGTATTTCCATGTAACTTCCTTGAGTGTCCTCTAGTCTTTGTACTTTTCGAATGTGTAAAAAATCGATTTATTTCTACGCGTTTTGCACCACTCGGGATTTTGTAGACCTCAATCATATCTCCCCTCATCTGTCTCTTTTACAAGCTAAACAGCCATAACTTCTTTAGCCTTTCTTCATACGAGAGGAGTTCCATACCCTTTATCATTTTGGTCGCTCTTCTTTGAACCGTTTCTAATTCTGCTATATCTTTTTTGAGATATGGCGACCAGAACTGAACACAATACTCAAGGTGCAGACGCACCATGGAGCGATATAGAGGCATTATAGTATTTTTGGACTTCTTCACCATTCCTTTCCTAATAATTCCTAGCATCCTGTTTGCTTTTTTGGCTGCCGCAGATGATTTCAGCGTATTATCTACAACGTCACCTAGATCTTTTTCTTGCGTGCTGACCCCTAAGGTGGACCCTAACATCAAGTAACTATGAATCGGATTATTCTTTCCAAAGTGCATCACCTTGCATTTGTCCACAGTAAATTTCATCTGCCATTTGAATGCCCAGTCTTCCAATTTTCTAAGGTCTTCCTGCAATATTTCACAGTCTGCATGTGTGTTAACAACCTTGAATAGTTTTGTGTCATCTACAAATTTAATCACCTCACTCGTTGTTCTGATTTCCATATCATTTATAAAATATGTTAAATAGCACTGGTCCCAGTACTGATCCTTGTGGCACTCCACTGTTCACCCTCCTCCATTGAGAGAAATGACCATTTAACCCTACCCTCTTTTTTTTTCTCCTATAACCAATTCCTAATCCACACCGGAACCTTACCTCCTATCCCATGACTCTTTTTTTCTCAGGAGTCTCTCATGAGGAACTTTATCAAAAGCTTTCTGAAATTCAAGATACACTACATCAACCGGCTCACATTTATCCAAATGTTTATTCACACCACTGCCATTATAAAATTATATGCTAACATTTAGTTGGAGCAGCAAACAGGGCAAAGACCTCTACGAAAAAGTCAGGCAGAACAAAGTAAAGTAAAAGTTGACCCAATGACAAACCAACGTAGGAAGTGTTGCTTAGAAAACTTTATTGAAGGAATGAAATTGAGGTTGAGTTTCTGTTCTGTATTACGTTGACAACCATTGCTCTGATTTTGTTGCCGTTTACCCATCTTGACTTACAAAGAACTCTGGTGACCCCTGAGGTAGGCGGTTTGTGTCTGCTGAAACACGGCCTGTGTCAATTCAAGTGTCTGGTGCCTTCAATAAAGTTTCCTAAGCAACACTTCCTATGTTGGTTTGTCATTGGGTCAAACAACATTTAGGTGGAGTCATTTATACCATGTCAATGGCTGGTGTAACTATCTGCATAACTGCCAATATTCTATAACGTTAGCATGTAAGTTTTGGGCACACCCCTGACCCCCTATGCCCCTCCCATGTCCACACCTCCTTGCAGTTATGCATTATCTACTTTGCACTCGAAGGTTATAGAATACCAACTAAATGCAGTTACATGTGAAACTGCAAATTAGTGCCAGTTAACAACAAGAACCACCAATAACTGGTTGTTAGTGCCAATTAGCAGCTAACTTGTCAATTAAGTTACATGTATAACTGTAGGCACCTGTGTACACAATTTTGTGCACTAACCCCTGGATTCTATATAGGTCATTCAAATTTGGGCACACAGGGCAGATGCGTATGCAAATTAATTAGTTAATGGGCAGGTCATGAGCGGGTCAGAGGCATTCCAAAACTTTAGGCACAGTGTTATAGAATACTGGAGTCGCGCACCAGGATTTACACCTGGTTTCAGCAGACATAAGTTCTTGTGCCCAAAGTTGAGCATGTGAATTTGCACTAAGCACTATATGGAGTGGAGGAGTGGCCTAGTGGTTAGAGCACCGGTCTTGCAATCCTGAGGGGGCCAGTTCAAACCCCACTGCTGCTCTTTGTGATCTTGGGCAAGTCACTTAACCCTCCATTGCCTCAGGTACAAACTTAGATTGTGAGCCCTCCTGGGACAGAGAAATATCCAGAGTACCTGAATGTAACTCACCTTGAGCTACTACTGAAAAAGGTGTGAGCAAAATCTAAAAATAGATAAATATTAAAGGTGCTTAGTCTGGAGCACCCTTTATAAAATAGTGTTTGATGTGGATTCTTCCCAGTGCCATATATTTACTGAATCTGGCCCCAAGCATAAAATTGTACACACAAGATTATAGAGTGAGGGGGTAAAGGGTCAATTAAAGAAATGCTGCATAAAGCTAGATGCCAACACACTAAATGCAAATTCTATAATGGCATTGATGTACTTTAATTATCGTTATAGAATACCAGTGTTCAGTCGGCATTTACATGCCAATATGTATGTGCGAGCATTTACGCCATGTCAATAGCTGGCCTAATTAATGGTATCCCTTACACATATAACTGCTTGTATTCTAAAAGCTATACATGCCCATGGGATCTGTCTCATGCGCATGGGACCTTTTCACAAATAGATTATTTCTTGTTGTGTTTGGGTTTCTTTCATGCAGTGGCGGAGGAGCAGATTAGTGAGATAATGGTGTCTGACCATGCCCCCATTATGTTAGATCTTGTAGCGGCACCTTATTATCAAAACATGCTGCCTGGCACTTCCCCACTTATTTAGCTTGGGATACGGAGTTTTGTAAGTTTCTTCAGGGGAGGTGGGAGACTTTCTACCAACACAATGGTCAACATTGCGATGATCCAATTCTATTCTGGGACTCTGCTAAAGCAGTTCTCCATGGGGAGGTGATAATCTTTACTAAAGCCAGAAATAAGCGCATTGCCTCTCAAATAATCACCTCTGAGAGAGCACTGCATTGGGTGTGCACAGCGTACACAAAAACCCCCATCTGCTGCTCACAAAGAGACCTATTTGGCAGCCCAGGCCACCTTGAATTCCCTTTTACACACTAGAACTCAAAGATAGCTACTAAGTACCGTTTTTATCGTTTCAGGAACAACCAGATAAACTACTGGCTCGTCTTCATAACACTTGGCAGTGGAGGCAGCCAATTCTCACTCTTAAGCAACCAGGTGGCTCAAGGACCTCTAACCTATCCTCTTTCTCTCTTGGGGCAGGTTAGTCTCTTTAATATGTTTTTGGCACCATGCTGGTTGTATGGGTTTCAAATGTTTCCCTTATATTTGAAAGCTAAAGGTGAAAAACAACTGAATGCTCTGTTGCAACACTACTTGTGGCAGGGGCAGCATCCCAGACTTCCTCTCAAGGTAGCAGTTCTGCCACAGGACAGAGGGGGTCTGGAACTCCTATGTATTTGCTTTCTTACCATAAGTTGTGGTATGTGTCATTTAAATGACTGGTTAATACAGCCTATTTTACTTGTACCCCCTTGGAGTTGGATTTGCTTGGGCACATTAGTGATTATCTACATGCATCTTCAATGATCATGTGCATTTTCGGCCACTCCGCACTACCTGGCACTGGTTATGTAAATTTAATCAGATGGAGCCTACGGTCACCCCTCTGCTATTGATCCATAACAATCAGGCGTTCTTGCCTGGAATGGACTTGAAATTCTTGGCCAACTGGGCGATGAAAGGAGTACAATACCTTCATCAAATGCTTCAAGATGATGGCACCCCAAAGCTGTTTGACATGTTAAACACTGAATCTCACCTGTCTCGTAAGGAGACATTCTCTTATCTGCAACTGTGGCATTATTTAGCTATCCTGGATCGAACCAAGCTCACTGGAGAGGTATATGAGACTTTGGACACTGCCTCGACTTTGGAATCTCAGTGGAAGGTTCCCCTCACTTTTCATCATCGTCTCTTAAAAGATAGTAACACATCACCCAACTTTGAACACTTTGGATGTGCCTGGGCAGCTAATTGGGTGTTCCTGTGCCGGGCAGGCTGTCTCCTGGCTGGGATTAAACGGCTGCATACTTTTACGGATCATGTGCTTAACTGGGAGTTCCAATATAAAATCAATATGTGATTGTACTACTCTCCTAAATGTGCTCATTTGATACAGATTTGCGCTACAGCGGTATGTCCTAGATGTGGCCATATGGAGGCCTCCCTGGGTCATATGTTGTGGACATGTCTTTTGATCCGGCCCTTCTGGCAGAGGCTGCTTGCTTTTACTTCTTGTAGTTGGCATGCCTTGGTGCCAGCATCCCCATGTATGCTTTTTGGACGGATGCCCCAGTTCACTTTTTTTAGCTGAGGTGCAGCTCAGTATCTGCAATGGACAACTTTAATGGCTCTAAAGGCGATCCTGCAATCCTGGTGATTCTGAGACACCTCTACTGAACAACAATGGCACACATTAATAATGATTCAAGTTCTTACTTTGGAACTGTGCTGTGCGTCGTCTCTCACCTCCCCAGTGGGGCGCCAGTTTCAGGACACCTGGGAATATTTTTGGACTACTCTCACCCATGCTGCACGTACTATAATTCTGAATTGCTGAAGTCTCTCTCTGTTTTGATTTGCCAGTTGTTCATTAGGAGTTGGAGGTTATTGTCCTGTCTCCTGAGAAGGGAGGGGGTAATGTGGTGGTTATCAAAAATTTTAATGCGTCTTTGGATTCTTGTTCTTGCTATGCCAGCCTGTTCCCTTTGTTGGCCTACTGATATTTGTATGTTCTTGTTGGTTGCCACTTGATAAAAATGATTTAATTTATTAAAAAATAGAAGCCTCAGTTTGCTAACATGGTTTTAGCATAATTTTCGCATTTTTTTTTAACTTGAAAAGTGATATTAATTTTGAAGTGACCATATAGATGTCTGTCTGGCTGTCCCCAGAGACCCGAAGATTAGCAACTGTGGACTTTATAATACACCTTCCACTGCTCAAGAAATACACTAATAAACTACCAGTTTAGTGCTCTTGTTTTCTACTTTTTCTATTTTTACGAGCAGTTTTCCTAGATCGTAATGGATGCAGAATTTTATCTCAGGAGAATTAAAGAACTCCGGCTTTGTTCTATCTCTTACTGTTTTCGCTTCACATACTTACACAGAACGCCAGGCCAGCTAAGTGCTTCTGATCTTTATAAAAGTTTAATCATGCTTAGTGGATGTTTGGTAAAGTCCTTTTGATAAACAGTGAAAAATAGTGTGCAATGATTAAAAGCATTGGGACTACAGTTTAGACCACTCTGATCTGTGAGTGCCCCTTGAAAATATATAAGCACACATCAATAATTTTTTTGTATACATTTTCTTTATTTAGAGTAAGTCATATTTGATGTTTCTTGCTCTGTGGATTGGTTAGCTACATGACTATTCTTTTTTCAGGCAGTCTTGGATGCTCTATAACCAAGGGAAACACTGCTTGTGTCCCTGACTAGGTATTTGCTTTGTTTTTCAGTCATGCACTGTTGTGTCTATTTTTTTTACACAGTAGTTCCTTTTAACAATTATAGAGCCAGTTATGCTTTTTGCTGCAGTCCATTATATAATTTGTGTTTGTTGTTCTTTTTACATGTTATTATGCAAATTTGATTTATTAATGGTAACAGTATATGTATGTGTTTTGCTTTTTAAATTTTTGAATACTGGTTTTACTGCTTGATTTTATTTTTTGTTTGATATGTATGTTTTTATGCCTTATTCATTTGCATATGTTTTTATTTTATTAGTTTGTTGTTATACCCTTGATGCAGTCATTATTGGTGAATTGTGGCTATGTTGGGTCCTTGGGTCCTTTTGGACAAGATTCTTCTAGGCTCTGTATCTGCTTTGTTCCTGCACAAACTTGATGCAAAACACGTGGGATTTCTCGGCAGCTCCAGGGGTTGCAAAGTAAGACTAATTGACCAATACATGTGTGCTAGTAGACACCCACAAAACACTTGTGGTGGCTTTAGGATTTAACCCAACCCAGGTGCACCCTCCCTCTTCTTCATCTGGCATATTGTCTTGCTCCCTTTCCAAGGCACTCACTCTCTCCCTTCCCCCCAAGGCACTCCTTTTCCCCAATCAGGGCACTGTCTTTCTTCTTTTCATCCCACCCCCAGGCATACTCTCTCTCTCCCCCCTTCCCCTCCCAGCAAGGCATTTTTTCTCTCTTCCCCCCTCCCCCCACCAACAAAGGCACTCTCTCTCCTCTTCATTCCCTGCCCCCCCTTCACCTCCATGGCACACTTTCTCTCAGATCTTCAGCAACAGCATCAGCTGCTATTTAAGTGTGTGCCTGTACCTTGTCAACAGAGTGTACATATGCATTCCACCTGAAAGCAGCAGAAAGATGCTACAGCATCACATATATAGATTACTTGGAAACATGACTCTTCTGCTGGAAATATGGAGCTTTCATGTGTTGTAGCAAATAAGAAAAAAAATCCTAAAATTAGAAAAAAAATATATAAAGAACAGAACTGAACTTTCTTACTCACCTCCAACTGTAGGTAGTACTTTGCCTTGAGTTCAAAATAAGGCCTGTAGGAAAGAAAGGAACAAAATTATACATTATTGCAGGTGGAATAAAAATAGTCAGGAAAGGAAAACAGAATTGATTTCTGCACCTGGTTAACTGGCTTCACACCAAGCCAGCAGACACTTTCCTGCAGAATTTTACAGATGAATCAATATTTTAAACCAGGTACAGGAAAGAACATGTTAAACCACTTGAGCAGGTGTTCTCTCTAGCCCACTACATTGCTGATTTAACACATTTTAATCTGGAAGGGATAACAATGTATTCCTCACTTATTTTAAACCTTGGCATTTCCAGGCCTTCAGTGTGGCTTTTTCAAACCTCTGAAATTACTAAAACAGGACACAGTAGTCTGGAGATGTTTACAGCTTAGGAAGAGCAGAAAGGAGCGTATGAACACATTGGGCCAGATATAGTAAATGGTGCTCAAGGTTAGACACTGGGAAAAATCCTGGCAAAGTGCTAGCTATAGATGACGCTCTGGGTGAACACTCTTTATAGAATAGCACTTAGGGTGGATTCCCATGCCTAGCTTTGGGTGCGAAGACTGATGCCTGCCAAATCTGTCTTTTATTGTTGATGCTGTTTGTATTTATGACTATGTATGCTTTGTTTGTTCTCTGCTCTACATAAGGGTGGATTATAAATAATAAATCTAAATCCTGGCATGCAATAACCCCAGTATTATATAACATTGCATCAAAATTTTTAGAACACCCCTGACCTGCCCATACCCCTCACAAGGCCATGTCCCCCTTTTGGGTTGCATGTGAGACGCTTAGCGGTGGTATGCCCAATGTAAGCTTACTGTGCGTGAATCTGTAGCTACCGCCGGTCCAACTCGGGATCTGGCAGTATTTCCAGCCCCAGCAAATGCCATTTCCCATGCTAGGGAAAATAGGGCTGTATTTTTAGTGTGACGCTAACCCAGTGGTAATAAGGCAGTGCATACTAACCGGTTACTGCCGGGTTAGCGCGGGAGCCCTTACCGCCACCTCAATGGGTGGTGTTAAGTGCTTCCCCCCAGCATGGCCATGTGGTAAGTGAAATCTTATCACATGGCCACGTCTTTTTTGGCCTTTTTACCTGCTGCAGTAAAAAGGGCCTCAGCACGCAGCAAAAAATGACCCCCGCTGCTAGCGCAGGGCCCCCTTTGGGTGCACAGCAATATAGAAGAACACATAGGCAGATCCATGCATAAGTCCAAATTAGTGCTAATTAATGTCAATAATTGATTAATGGTTCATTAACTAATTAGTTTATGGATGTTAGTAAATGGGCCCCCTAATGTGCATTAATTGCTATGCTAACAGTTAACACTGCTTAGTAAATAGGGCCCTTAGATGGCTAATCCCTTTGAAAAGCCTTCTTTGCTGTTTAAGTAACAAGCAACTGTAACTTTCAACCTCAGGTAGGTAGATTAAATTTTCAATCGTATACCAAAGCTTTCAATTTAGATAAGAAAATCCAACCACACAGCTCCAAGGCACAATTATACTACTATTAGCCATTGAGCCCGTTAAAACGGGCTGGTGGGTCGCCGCCCCCGCCTCCCCCCGAGTTCGCCGCCCCTCCACCCGGCCCGTCTCTCTGCTATTCAACTTACATCTCCGCAGCAGGCAGAGATCAGCTGAGCTCCCATCGGCCTTCCTTCTCTGCCTGTGTCCCGCCCTCGTGTGACGTAACGTCAGCGAGGGCGGGACACAGGCAGGGAAGGAAGGCCAACAGCAGCTCAGCTGATCTGCCTGCTGCGGAGATGTAAGTTGAATAGCGAAGAGATGGCCAGATGGAGGGGTGGCGGCAGCGGCGACTCCGGGGAGGGGAGTACCAGTGGCGGCGACCTCAGGGGGGGGGGTATCGGTGGCGACCTCGGCGGTTCCCTCCCCTTCGTGCAGTTTCCCTCTCTGTCCCGCCCCCCCCCCCCCCGTCATCACGAATTGACGCGGGGGCGGGACAGACAGGGAAGTCTCTACTGCGCATTTGCGAGTCAGTACGGTCACTCGCCGTTTATATGTTTGATTTTCAATATATCAGATGTGACTCCAACCTTCAGACACAACCCAGCCGTTAGAAGGTGGAGAAAAAAAGCCTCAAGCTGGGTGGTATTACTGAGGCTTTTTTTCTCCACCTTCTAACGGCTGGGTTGTGTCTAAAGGTTGGAGTCACATCAGTTGTATTGAAAACAGTAATATAATTGCAGCCTTGGAGCTGTGTGGTTGGATTTTCTTAGATTAAATTTTCAAACAGAAGAGGAGGAAATGGAAGGAGTGAAGTAGGATCTGACGTGGGATCATTTTGAAGAGATAGATGTAAAAACAACTGCAATGTTACTTAAAAAATTATCTAACAAACCTAGGGGCCCTTTTACTAAGCCACATAGGTGCCACAACGCGCACCAAAATTGGAGTTACCGCCCGGTTACCGCATGGCCCTTGCAGTAATTTCAATTTTGGCATGTGTCTGCTACACGCATCCGAAAAATACTTTTTATTTTCTGACGAGCGGCAGCTACTACTACTACTACTACTATTTAGCATTTCTATAGCGCTACAAGGCGTATGCAGCGCTGCACAAACATAGAAGAAAGACAGTCCCTGCTCAAAGAGCTTACAATCTAATAGACAAAAGCTACACACATCAAGTGGAATTTGACGAGCGTAGACCATTACCACCCGGTTACCGTGTGAGACCTTACCACTAGGTCAATGGCTTGCAGTAAGGTCTCAGACCCAAGATTTTCATTTTGCCACACGCCCATTTTTGGCAAAAGTTAAAAAACTGGCTTTTGTAGGTGCGCTAAAAAATAATTCTGCGCGTGCCCAAAACATGCGTCTACACTACCGCAGGCCATTTTTCAGCACACCTTAGTAAAACGACCTCCTGGTTGCTTAGATGTTTGTCCTTCATATTTGTTGAACACAATTTCTCTGGATATAATTATTTGGCTTATACAATTAGTTAACTCTTTTCTGAATTTAGTTGTATATCCTTCAGCTTTAATACAAATTATGATAGCGCATATTCCTAAATCAATGGGAGCAGATTTATCTAAGGTAGAAAACTACAGACCAGTAGCAAACATTCCTTGGCTTCCTAAACTTGTAGAATTTATAGTGAATAGCCAACTTTAAAATTACAATAGGAAATATGATCTACTGCATGATTCACAGCATGGCTTTAGACCTTTATATAGCACAGAAAATTTGTTATTAGAACTGATTACTAAAATTAGAAAATCAATAGGTAAATGATTGCAGGTGATATTGTTACAGATTTAAATCTCAGCTGCTTTTAGGGACCCTCTTACTAAAGCATGCCGAAAAATGGCCTATGCTGGTGTAGGCGCGTATTTTGGACGTGCACAGGTTCATTTTTCAGCATGCCTGCAAAAAAGGCCTTTTCTTTGTGGCTGAAAATGGATGTGTGGCACAATTAAAACCAGAGCCATGACCATTTTGGCATGAGACCTTGCCGCCACCCACTGACTTAGCGGTATGGTCTCATGGGTTAACCGAGCGGTAATCATCAGCGTGCATACACTGCCGATTACTGCCAGGTAAGCGGCACCTATTTATTTTCAGATGTGGAGTAATATATGAGGAGATAAAGGATATTAATGTACTAGCCTTGATTAATTTTTGTGATCAACTTGTTGTAATTCTCCTGGACTAAAGGATCCTATTCTTAATTGTAATCCGCTTAAAATCTTAATGGAACTTAGCAGAATATAAGAACAGAGTAGCATAACATAGCATAGCATCTCAGATCTGCACCCAAATTTGGATCAGCTTCACAGAATCTGGGGGATTTTGCTGAATCTCCAGTTTGCTGATGGAAATGGCTCAATGACTACTAAAGTTTGAATACCAACTTTTCATATTTTTAATCAGGTTTCTGACTAAAGGAGATATTTTTAAACCTATCACCTCCCCAGGCAATAGTGAATTTTAAATAGAATAAAAATACACATATTTTGATGACAGCTCAGCCAGGATCATATAAGCCAAGCAAACATTAAATATTAGCTAATGAATTATTCACCCATTCAAAGTTCACAAAGATGGCAACAGTTGACACGATAGCATCAGCTAACATCATTTACCTGCATTTTTAGACCAATATCTTAAAACAAAAACACTGAGAGCAACCAACATCAACCAGTGTAAAAATACTCCCCCACCCCCCACCTCAAAAAGAAACAATGAACTCCCGAGGGAATAATACTGAGGCACAGATGTTAGGGGAAAAGAATCACTTGGTTCACCAGTCTGCCAATTGTGCCTGCTTACTATGACATCATATATTACTTTAACTATGGGGATTTTCCCCTCCTGTGCTACTAAGGTCCTTTTCTGTCTATCTCATGCACGCTTGAATTCTAACTTTGTTTTGGTTCCTATAACCTCCTCTGGAAGTTTGATTACTTATTCTCTGCCACTTTTTAAAACTGAACTTAAAACTTTTCTTTTTCAAGATGCTTATTCCTAATTTATCTGGATGAGGCAACACATACTTAGTAAACTGATTTCCCTCCTTCTCTGTTTTTTCCTTCTCTTTTCTTTCCTATTTTTATTTATTTGTTTATTTATTTATTTACATTGTAGTTCCACCTTATTCCCTTTGTATGTTTGCCTTAGTTAGCCTTTTCCTCCCCATTTCCTTTTTTTCTTAAATTCTATGCCACCCAGATGGTTGTCCTGTTGGGAGGGATAGCAAAATTTCAATAAACTTGAAACTTGTTCCAGGTGTCCACTATCCTCTCAGTGAAACAGTATTTTCTTACTGTCTTTTGAGCCACTCCCTCTTCATTGTCGTGTAACGCCCCCTCGTAAGCATTCATGGGTCCAGGGCTGACCTGGCTGAAGTCTCCTTTGGGTAGGCTCCATTGGGGCCTGGAATGACTGGCACCTAGTACCTGTACCCGGGGAAGAAAGATATTACTGGGTGGGTTTTCTCTCCTTTCCCACAAGGAAATTCAAAAAAACTGCTGTGAACAAGGTTGGCTGAAATGTCAGAAGTGTTTATTGAACTATTTGCGATTTATACTATATGAAACCACTAAGGCATTTGCTAATGAGAAGTATTTGTGATATGCAAATTATTAAGGGAACAGAAACAGAAGATGGAGAAACTCTAATTCTCATGGACATGTGCAAAGCTAGCAACAAAGAGTAAGGAGACAAAAGATGAGGAAGCCAAAGCTAGATGAAATAATGGGAGGAGTGGCCTAGTGGTTGGAGTGGTGGACTTTGGTCCTGGGGAACTGGGTTCAATTCCCACTGCAGGCACAGGCAGCTCCTTGTGACTCTGGGCAAGTCACTTAACCCTCCATTGCTCCAGGTACAAATAAGTACCTGTATATAATATGTAAGCCGCATTGAGCCTGCCATGAGTGGGAAAGCGTGGGGTACAAATGTAATAAAAAAAAAAAAAGTGAGTCTTCCAAAATATGCAAAGCACTGCAAACATATTACCGAACGTCTCGGCACAACCGTGTTTTGGCTGCCATGCCTTATGAGGAGCCTTGACAAACGCAGTACAAAGACTGTAGCAATGAAGGAGGATACAATGTAATTTACATAGAGCTGAGATGTGCCAGGTGGCACCATCGGACATCAAAAGAGCAGCATATGTGATTTTCAGAGAGGTCATGACAAGACAGATCCAAATATTCTGGTGAGTTTTCTTCCCTGACCTCCTACCCAACTTCAGTTACCTTTATTCAGTGTGTGTGCATTATTAACTTTATTTATCAACTTTAATGGATAATTCTCCCCAAAGTGTGTAAATGTGGATCATTAGTCTCTCTCTTTTCTACCGGTGAGCAATTTACTTATCTCTCCCACTGTACTGCTCACCTTCCACCTTAGCTCAGTGATGTAGGAATTTTCATATGGATACATTCCTCTTACTGGCTGCTGCCAGAGCAAAATATGTCAGAATGGTTTCCTTCTCTCTCAGATAATTTACCTCAGTCAGACAGCTATTCTGCTTTTCCAAATCCCCTATGACCAGAGATTTCTTCCTCTCCTTCTGAGTCTCAGAAACCCCTCCTTTTGGAAGAGGGGGGGTTCAGCGACATAATGACTCCTTGCCCTTTTCATTCTATGAAGAATGCTACCTTCTAGAACCTTATCAAAGCATGACCAGACATTACATAACTGGACTAGAGCCCAACTATTCCAAAGATCAAGAGGAAATTTAAGGGCAATTTGTAAAATTCTTTTCAGAGCTCGATGCACCTGAAGGATCAAATAATGAGGATGAGATAAAGGTATTTTGGGCCTCAGCCCCATTGCCCAGTTTAACAGCGAATTGTGTGAAGGACCTGAACCAGGAGATCAGTTGAGAACATATTAGAGGCTATAAAAGAGTTAAAACCTGGTAAGGCCACAGAACTAGATGTCCTGTTGACTAAATTTTATAAAAATTAGCTTACCTATTGGCTGATCTATTTAATTCAATATTATCTGGAGGAGCTGTAGCATACTTGATGGCAGAATAGTTAAGCTCTAGAACTCTTTGCCAGAGGATATAATAACTACGGTTAGCATATCTGGGTTTAAAAAACGTTTAGACAAGTTCCTGGAGGAAAAGTCCACAGTCTGCTATTGAGCCAGACATAGGGAAGCCACTGTTTGCCCTGGGATTGGTAGTATGGAATGTTGACACTAACTGGGTTTCTGCAAGGTACTTGTGACCCGGATTGGGCACTGTTGGAAACAGGATAATGAGCTAGATGGACCATTGGTCTGATCCAGTATGGCTATTCGTATGTTCTTATATAACTTTGTCAAAAGCTTTCTGAAAATCTATATACACTACATCAACTGACTTATCTTTATCAGCATGTTTATTCAAGCCTTCAGAAATGAGGCAAATTGGTGAGACAAGACTTCCCTTGGCTGAATCCATGATGACTCTGTCCCATTAAACCATGTTTATCTAAGTGTTCCGTAATTTTATTCTTTATAATAGTTTCCACTATGTTGCCCAACACTGAAGTCAAACTTACCAGTTTGTAATTTCCCTTTTTAAAAATTGGCATTACATTGGCTACCCTCCAATCTTCAGGTACCACAGATGATTTTAACGACAGATTACAGATCACTAACAGCAGGTCAGCAATTTCATGTTTGAGTTCTTTCAGTACCCTAGGATGCATGCCATCCAGTCCAGTTGATTTACTACTCTTTAATTTGTCAATTTGGCTCAGTACATCTTCCAGGTTCACCGAGATTTCTTTCAGTTCCTCTGCATTGTCACCCTTAAAAACCATTGTTGGTACAGGTAGGTTTCTTACATCTTCTTCCATAAAGACCAAATCAAAGAATTCATTCAGTCTCTCTGCTGTGGTCTTGAGCGAGTTTTTGCCTCTGTAGCCATATTCTCTTTTAGCCTTCTTTATCAATGCTTTGCATCTAAACTAGTTTGCTGTTGAGACAGACATTGGGAAAGCCACTGCTTGTCCCTGGGATCAGTAGCATGGAATCTTGCTACTAACACAGTAACATAGTAAATGACGGCAGATAAAGACCTGTATGGTCCATCTAGTCTGCCCAACAAGATAAACTCATTTTACATGGTATGCAATACTTTATATATATATATACCCAAGTTTGATTTATCCTTGCCATTCTCAGGGCACAGACCATAGAAGTCTGCCCAGCACTGTTCTTGTACTAAAAGTTCTGAAGCTAATGTAGAAGCCCCTTACAATTTACACTCAAGCCCATCCATATCTATTCAGTCACGATCAGGGCGTAGACCGTAGAAGTCTACCCAGCACTGGTTTTGCTTCCCAATTACCGGCGTCATCACCCGATCTCCACTAAGATTCTGTGGACCTATTCCTTTTAAACAAGATTCCTTTGTGTTTATCTCACGCATGTTTGAATTCTATTACCGTTTTCATCTCCACCACCTCCTGCGGGAGGGCATTCCACATATCCACCACCCTCTCTTAAAAAAATAGTTATTGACATTACTCCTGAGTCTGACCCTCTTCAACCTCGATTCATGTTCTCTAGTTCTACCACCTTCCTGTCTCCAGAAAAGGTTTGTTTGCGGTTTAATACCTTTGAAATATTTGAACGTCTGTATCATGTCACTCGTTTCTCCTTTCCTCCAAGGTATTCATGTTCAGGTTGGCAAGTCTCTCCTCGTATGGTTTGCAACGCAAATCCCATACCATTTTTGTAGCTTTTCTTTGCACTGCTTCCACTCTTTTTACATCTTTAACAAGATGCGGCCTCCAAAACTGAACACAATACTCCAAGTGGGGCCTCACCAACGACTTGTAGAGGGGCAGCAAAACCTCCTTTCTCCTACTGGTTATACCCCTCTCTATGCAGCTTAGCATCCCTCTGGTCACAGCCGTCGCCTTGTCACATTGTTTCTTCACCTTTAGATCCTCCACCTTTACATACTATCTGAGTTTCTGTAAGGTACTTGTGACCTTAATTGACCACTGCTTTAAGCAGTATACTGGGCTAAATGAACCATTAGTCTGACCCAATATAGCTATTCTTATGTTCTGGCCATCGCTTATGTTGAATTTTCTCCATTTGGATCCTTTTTCCATTCTTTGAAGGATGTTCTTTCGGCTCTAATAGCCTCTTTCACTTCACTTTTAACCATGCTGGCTGTTGTTTGCTCTTTCTACCTTTGCAAATACATGGAATACATCTGGTCTGGGCTTCCAAGATGGTATTTTTAAACAACATCCATGCCTGATTTAAAGTCCTTGACTTTGCAGCCAATCCGTTTAGCTTCTTTTTAACCATTTTCCTCATTTTATCATAGTCGCCCTTTCGAAAGTTAAATGCTGCTACAGTAGATAATGTTGCAAAATAAACTTTTTTGCATACCTGCAGCTGTGCCATCTCCTACAGTTCCAAGGGGTAAGGAAGGATTTCGAAAAAGAGAAGACCCCCATTTGAGGAAAAAATGAGTGCTGGTTTGGGTAAAAAAAGAATGCTATCTTTGTACAAAAATTCTAGAATGAAGTATGTTCCGAATTGGGAAAAGTATTTAAGGGAGAGTCAAAAAAAAAGGGGTAAGGGAAGAAATATTCCAAAGGACAAATACCGATGTCAGCAAATGTGGTAGGAAAAGTCTTAAACATACTTTAAAGGTATCTGACTCCCTGTAGACTCCACACAATATCAGATAACCTCCCTAAATTTTGTTGAAAACAATGTGGGCAGGAGGGCACCCTAACGCATATGTGGTGGGACTGTTTGGTAGTGCAGACCTTCTGGGCTCAGTTGTCCAATATTCTTAGGGATATTTTTGTGAAGAGATTGCCTTTGTGTCCAAAAGTATTTTTTCTTCAGCTCATGCCAGCAACAACTGAGAGGAAGGCAGCTTGCTTACTAATCCGCTGTATAGCTGAGGCCAGATGTGAGCCTGCTAAACTGTGGAGATCCCCTAAAATACCAGATTTACTGGCTATCTGTAACAGATTGTGGAATATTTATATTTAAGTAAATTAATGGTGATTTGGAGAGATCATCTGGGGAAGTTTGAAGAAGTTTAGGCCCCTTTCATTCACTGGAATGGTAATCCTAATGCTGGCCAAGCAACGGGCCAATAATGAGAGCATATTACTACTACTACTAATTATCATTTCTATAGCAGTACTAGATGTACGTAGCACTGTACACTTGAACAGGAAGAGACAGTCCCTGTTCGACAGAGCTTACAATCTAATCAGGACAGACAAACAGGACAAATAGGGGATAAGGAAATTACTTAAGGTGGGACTGATAAAACAGACATGGGTACTGAATAGGAGTTAGGAGTTAAAAGCAGCCTCAAAAAGGTGGGCTTTTAGCCTAGATTTGAAGACGGCCAGAGATGGAGCTTGACGTACTGGCTTAGGAATTCTATTCCAGGTGTATGGTGCAGCAAGATAAAAGAAACAGAGTCTGGAGTTGGCAGTGGAGGAGAAGGATACAGAGAGGAGATATTTACCATATTGTGTTTTAAATAGATGTAGTATAAAGTAAAGAGGTTGCTTATGGGCTGTCGGGCAACAATACAGTAAGGAGACAGGGGATGGGGAAGGGAAGGAAAATCTGAGGGGGAATGGTTGTTATTACAGTTTTAAGTTGTGGGGTTGAAGGGGCCCTCTTACAAAGTGACAGTAACCATACCACCACATCACTGTGCATCAAGTTGGTCCTACCGCCGGGCTCGCTCAGGAGCCCAGCAGTAGTTACAGCTTTCAGTGCATGGTGATTATGGCACTAGAAAATGCTTCAGGTAAGTGGGAGAACTTTGGAGTATACCAACTATGTGGGTTTAATTTACTTATCCCTGGAAGCCTCCCACTTACCTGAAGCATTCTTTGGCTGCCTTTAATTTAAAGGTTTGACCGTGTGCAGGAGGATCACAGAAGATTTGTGTGACTTTGCAATTCCCAGTGTTTCTCTGTGGTATTTTTATCACAGGGATAAGAACAGTGGCTTTATATTGCTGTGGAGTTTTTTTTCTTTCTTCACTTGAGAACTTGTTGGATACAAAGATCAGCAATGTTCAATATCTGCTACAATTATGAAGAACTGGGTTTTGTGTGCCCTTGTGTTTTTTTAGGGCTCATTGACTGATCTTTATTGAGATTGTGCTCTGATGATACACAGAGACTGAAGAAACTGCAATTTAGGGTTTATGTTTAATGTTCTTTGTGGGATTTACATATGTGATCAGGGTATAAGTTTGGTGTGGATGGCACTGTGAGTGAGTTGCAGGGATATTATTTGGTAATTCTTTTAATGCACTGGTTTGTTTTCACTAATAAAGATTTTTGTAATTTATATAGAACAGGAGTACTGTTTGTTGTTGACCCATATATGATCGCCATATATAGATTCTGGGGATATTGTACACTCTTAATAGCATTTGTTTCAAAACAAACGAACAAAAAAACAAAAAACCAGAAAAAAAAGACACTTCTATTTTCTGTCTGCCCATCCCTATAAGGACCATACTCAAGATTTCAAAGATAAAAAGCTCTATTCTTTTAGCAGAGGAAGACTATTCTTTTTATTGAATCCTTGTTGCCAGAGCATCAACATTCATTAGGTTCCTCTGTAACTAGCAGATTATCTAATGCAGCATATACCCATGGCACCCCCACTCCCCCAGTAAAAAACAGTAAACTCACTTTGATTTGTTGATGGTCCTCTTCAGTTTCTTCTCCAGTTGTTTCATCCTGCCCATGGCAGCGTTGTACTTGGCTGCTGTTTCCTTGTGCACCAGTTCACTCCGAGTTTTTGTCTGCTCCGCCTCCATGACCTTGAAAGGAAGATATGAAAATCCAGCTGTTTCTGGCTGTAGATCACATGCTTATTTACCTTGGTTGGGAGTGGCTCTAGAAATGATGCAGTTAAAAGTATACAACTGCATCATTTCTAGAGTCACTGCCAACCAAAAATGGCTTCATTTTGACTAACCTAGGAGCCCGATGCTCAAAGCTACTACCAGCAATAACATTACATTACAAGGAGGCTTATAAACCACCAACTCTCTGAGTAGGATTCGAGCCATGATACAACAAAATAATAACTGATACAACCATCAGGAATTACAAATAGCAAACAAAAAGTTAAAAAATAAAAATTCATTAATTACATTGAAAATAAATAAGTCTTTAAAGCCTTACAAAAAATTTTAAAATGCGGTTAACGCTAGGTTTGCACGCCTGTTATTGTGTGCCAAATGATCAGAGGGTTCAAGCACCAGAGTTAACATGTGCAGTAAAAATGGCCACAAATTGTATTGAAATGTATGGTAATGAGGTCGGTAAGTATTCCTTTGCAAGGCAGATGGAAGCGCTGGAATGAACAGAAGGAAACTCCCCTTCCCCTCCGTCCTTTTCCTCCTTTCCCAAAATCACTGATGAGGAAACAACACATCTTCTCTCCTCCTCAAAACGAACTACCTGTTCCTCTGATCCCATTCCTACTCACCTTCTTAACACCATCTCTCATACTCTCACTCCTTTTATCTGTCATATCCTCAATCTTTCACTTTCCACTGCGACCGTTCCTGATGCCTTCAAACATGCCGTGGTCACACCACTCCTTAAGAAGCCTTCACTTGACCCTACCTGTCCTTCCAACTATCGGCCCATCTCCCTCCTCCCCTTCCTCTCCAAGATACTTGAACGTGCCGTTCACCGCCGCTGTCTTGACTTTCTTTCATCTCAAGCTGTTCTTGACCCACTCCAATCTGGCTTTCGCCCTCTTCATTCAACTGAAACTGCACTTACTAAAGTTTCCAACGACCTGTTACTGGCCAAATCCAAAGGTCTCTATTCTATCCTCATCCTTCTTGATCTATCCGCCGCTTTTGACACTGTTGATCACAGCTTACTCCTTGATACATTGTCTTCACTTGGATTCCAGGGCTCTGTTCTTTCCTGGTTCTCCTCCTACCTCTCACTTCGCACCTTTAGTGTACACTCTGGTGGATCCTCTTCCACCTCTATCCCACTACCAATCGGTATACCTCAGGGTTCTGTTCTCGGTCCTCTCCTGTCCTCCATCTACACTTCTTCCCTTGGCTCTCTGATATCATCCCATGGTTTTCAATACCATCTCTATGCTGATGACTCCCAGATCTACCTCTCTACCCCTGAAATCTCAACCAGCATCCAGACCAATGTATCAGCCTGCCTATCTAATATTGTTGCCTGGATGTCTCAATGTCATCTGAAACTTAACATGGCCAAAACCGAGCTTCCCCCTAAGCCCACCTCTCCTCTTCCCCCTTTCTCTATTTCTGTGGATGGCACTCTCATTCTCCCTATCTCATCAGCTCGTAACCTTGGGGTCATCTTCGACTCCTCTCTCTCCTTCTCTGCTCACATTCAGCAGATTGCCAAAACCTGTCGTTTCTTTCTCTATAACATCAGCAAAATCAGTCCCTTCCTCTCTGAACACTCTGTCAGAACCTTTATCCACACTCTTATCACCTCTCGCCTAGACTATTGCAACCTGCTTCTCACTGGTCTCCCACTTAGCCATCTCTCTCCTCTTCAATCAGTCCAAAACTCTGCTGCGTGGCTCATTTTCTGCCAGAGACGCTACGCTCACATTAGCCCTCTCCTTAAGTCACTTCACTGGCTCCCTATCCGTTTCCGCATTCAATTCAAACTTCTCTTACTGACATAAGTGCATTCACTCTACCGCTCCCCATTACCTCTCCACTCTTGTCTCGCCCTACGCCCCCCTACGCCCCCCCTCAGGTACTCCGTTCTGTGGATAAATCTCTCTTGTCTGTCCCCTTCTCCTCTACTGCTAATTCCAGGCTCCGTTCCTTTTATCTCGCTGCACCTCACGCCTGGAATAGACTTCCCGAGCCTGTACGTCTAGCCCTGTCTTTGGCCGTTTTCAAATCCAGACTAAAAGTCCACCTCTTTAACGTTGCTTTTGACTCCTAACCACTACTCACTTGCTCTGTCCCTTTATCCCCACCTCTCTTTAATTCCCTTACCTCTTAGTTGTCTGTCTGTATGTTTGTCCTATTTAGATTGTGAGCTCTTTGAGCAGGGACTGTCTTTTTCATGTATGGTGTATAGCACTGCATATGCCTTGTAGCGCTATAGAAGTGATAAGTAGTAGTAGTAGTAGAAATGATGGCCTATAACACTGAAAAGTTTACACCAGGTCAAGAACATCATAGAAGGACTTTGAGGAGAGGATTTCTGGTCAATTTTTCACACTGAATTGCCACCCTAGTCTTCTTTAACAAAAGAAGGCTACTCCTGCAAGTTTTAAAGACAGACGAGAAGGAACAAATACGCACACATGTCAGAGCAAAACCAAAAGTAAAACCACACATCCGTACCTATCCTTGTATGCCTAAATATGAGCCTTAGAAAAAGTTCATGTGCTAGTAATATTTGTGAGGCTCATACTTAGGCACTGATGAAAAAGTGCTGATATGTGCCACTTCCATTTTTGTCTGGGCATGCGCATAAGAGCTGCACGCAAAACCTTTACATGCATGTGTCAGATATATGCCTTCTTCCAAGGTTCCATGTTAGGAGTCACAGACCTACTAGAAAGGGATCTGGGAGTCATTTTTGATAAGATGTTGAAAACTTCTGCTCAGTGTGTTGAGGCGGCTAAGAAAGCACACAGAATGTTGAGTATTATTAGGGAAGGGATGGAAAACAAACACGAGGATGTTATAATGCCGTTGTATCACTCCATGGTGCGACCGCACCTCGAATATTGTGTCCAATTCTGGTCGCCGCATCTCAAAAAAGATATAAAAGAATTGGAGAAGGTGCAGAGAAGGGTGACGAAAATGATAAAAGGGATGGAACGACTTCCCTATGAGGAAAGGCTAAGACGGTTAGGGCTCTTCAGCTTGGAGAAAAGGCGGCTGAGGGGTGATATGATAGAAGTCTACAAGATAATGAGCGGAGTAAAGCGTACAGATGTGAAGCGTTTGTTTACACTTTCAAAAAATAATAGAACCAGGGGACACAAGATGAAGCTAGAATATGGTACATTTAAAACAAATAGGAGAACATTTTCTTTACTCAGCTTGTAGTTGGACTCTGGAACTTTTTACCGGAGAATGTAGTGACAGCAGCTGGCCTTACGGAGTTTAAGGGGGGTTTGGACAGATTCCTGAAGGAAAAGTCCATTGAACATTATTAAATATATATATATATATTTTTTTTTTTTTTTTGGGGGGGGGGGGTTGCCAGGTTCTTGAAACCTGGATTGGCCACTGTCGGAGACAGGATGCTGGGCTTGATAGACCCTTGGTCTTTTCCCAGTATGGCGGTGCTTATGTGCTTCCACTTCCTGTTTAATAGGGCAATTTAACCGCATAGAAAATTTTAATGTAATTTGCTTCGTGCATCGCAGAGCTATTTTTTTGCATCTATTAGCGGCTTCAGCACATAGCTTTGAACATCGGCCCCTTACTTCGGAAATGTCTTCCTTGAAAAACACAGCATCACAACAGCATGAGGAGTGTTAATGCAGAGACAACAGCAGTGAGGACTGCAACATGTCTGATTTATATTTATTTTATTTCATCTCAAGGTTCACGGCAGGTTATAAAAGGTGTGCATTGTGACTAACTCTCCCCCTTACCAAATCCTTAAAATGTTCCAGATTAGTCTGGATGCTGTAGGAGCAAGAAAGGGAAGTGTGGGGGGGGGGGGGGGGTCCTGAGGAAAGCCAACACAATTTATTCAGTTCTCTAAGAATCAGATAGAGGAGAAGCAGGAGACTTCACACGCACATATCAATTCCCCTGGAGTCGAACCATCAGAAGCAGAAACAGAGTTTTAAAAATGTTTTAAAACAGCACCAAAGTCAAATCTAAATTAAGAAGCCCCAATGAAGCTGTCAGATTTTGCCTCCAATGTTATCATAAATCGTGATAGGGTAAGAGTGAAAATGGTAGTTTACTCTAGTTAATCCCACTCAGGGACCACTGAGCAGAAAGCACACCTATGTCTGTCTGAATGTTTTGGTTATCCATGTTGCTTTATATCTGTACCTGCTTTTGAAAGTTAAGTTTTTCAAGCTTTTCAAATTGTTTTGGATTCCTAGCTCTTCTGTGGAGTTTTAGCATTTTCTAGACTTTGAAATGTGTGTGGGGGTTTATGTCGATGAAGATAAGACACCCAGAAAACTCTGTCAACCTCTGTTATTAACATTAACCTTTTGGGTTGGAAGCTGGGCTACATTCAGATGCTTTTTTTCCCCATTTTTTCTATTCTCTAATAATTTAATGCACTCCACAGAACTATAGTCGTTTGAAGTATAGTTTCTTGCAATTTATTGCAATGAGAGATTTTTGTGTAGCAAAAGAGTTTTGGAAGGTTCACACATTCCACCGCAAGTGTACCAATTAAGAGTGGCATATGGGCCATAGTCCTTTTCTCTACAGTGCACCGACCACTAGGCTACTCCAGGGACCTGCTTGTTGCTCTCACAGGACTGGCCCTAACATCTGAAGCTGTCATAGAGACTGGTATGTACTGTTTTTTTCACATCTTTGGGAGGTGGGAGGGGATCAGTGACCACTGGGGAGTAAAGGGGACCCTGCCTTAATCCCTCCAGTGGTCATCTGGTCACTTAGGTTCACCTTTTTGTGGCTTAGCCCTTTTGCTTTGTTCCATTATGGCAGAAAAATGTCCAAGCTTTGAGAACACCCTAATCCCGCCCCCAACAGACCCCCTTGTGATTTGCAGGCACCGCAAATAAAAAAAATCTCAAATCTGAATTTTGAAAATTATGCTGTTTTTGAGATGTTTTTCTCTTTTGAAAATGCGCCCCATAACATACTTCCTCCAGCCCCAGCAACTATTTCCTGCAACTATGATAAGAACTATTCTGAGATATGTGCATTGTCTCTAAGTCTATGACTGAACTTCTTTACCAAAGGCAATCCGTGGTTGATGAAAGCCCTTAGGAATACAAGACCCTGGCTGGTTGGAACTGAATCCCCCTGTGCTACAAGTCACAACACTGTCACCCAGCACTGTCAGCCACCTATGTACCACACTAGGCTTCTACTTCTCTGAGATACTTCAGGAGTCACACTTACACACATCACAACCCAGAAAGAGACCAGGCTCTACTTTACTATTCGCTTTTGCTGAATACCTCATATGTCAGAATTCTACGCATCATTTCCAACACAGGTACATTGAAAATTACATATAAGACATGAGCCGATAGGGAAACTCTTTGCACAGAGATTGATGGAAAGGGCAGGCACGTTTTTGATGATCTTACCCGCTGAGTGGCATGGTTCAGCATCTCCTGCCATGCAGAATCAAACTGACGTCCATCATCCTCCAGTAGCCTCTGCTCGGCTAGTGAGATGGTTTCCTTGGCTGCTCGCAGAACCTCGGAGGCCCGTTGGAAATCCTGTGTGGTCTTCTGGGCTTCCAGCTGCGTCTGTGATGACAGATTAAAGACAGTCAGACATCTAGTAAATATGCATATAGTAAACCAGAGAGGAAAACTAAGGCATAAGACATTTACATGCATTCCTCTCCCTGCCAACATTTTATGTATACACATAAAGGTCAATTTTTGGTAAAATATCTGGAAAATAATTTGACATGTCTACTATCTACTATTTTAGGTGGATTACAAACAAACAATCATAACAACAAACATACAAGTTCAGAACTTACAAATCACACTATATATATCATGCCAAAAAAAAAAACCACAAGGGAGGATCCCTCACTGTGTTACCATGAGGAATTGATTCAAATTGAGAGCACATCTGGATCTGTATAGGCAATAATTGATCTGCCCACACTTAGTGTAAATACCTGGACACAGGAGCCAACTTTTCAAAATGATTGGGGGGGAGCTAAACCCAATGCAAGATATCCCATCACTAGACACAGTCAAGGAGTTTGCTCAATATTGGGGGTGTTCAATCTCCCACAGAGCTGGCTCCTATGTACCTGGTGTGAAGAGGATAAGGCACAGATCATCATTAGGAGGAAAACTTCCCCTAGACTACAATACCCAGAACCCCATTGAGAAACAGGGTCAGAAATAAAGCCCCCAAAGACCCGGAATGGAACTCGAGTAAAGAAAGGGAAGAAAGGGAAGAAAGAAGCACAGAAAGAGGTCTGCCCATTTCTCCAGCAGCCCCTAGTAGAGATAAAAGACCAAGGCTTCAGGGGCTGCCTTCCTCAGCTCTCAAGCTCCCTGAAGCCTTGGTCTTTTATCTCTACAAATTGTGGGTGACTGGTATATGACGAATTGGAGAGGAGGTAAAAAGACCTAAACATTTACACGGAATTAATTCATTGGTGACTCCCCGACGTGGAGAGCTTTATGGTGATCAGATTCAAGCTGCAGGAATCTCGACACACCGACTGTGTTGTTTAAAACGAAGATTGAGACGACATTTTATGAGCTCCATTGTCTGTCAATACATATTCTGTGCAACCACTGATCGACCCCTGATGAAGGCTTTTTTAAAAGCTGAAACACGGACCGTGTAGGGTCCCTAATAAATCTTTCCTGGAGCACCTTACCCCCTGTCTCGGATTGATCTCTTGAAGTTGTGTTTTTCCACTTTTTTCTTTTTTGTTGAACTTTTGTGGAAACTTCGAACCTCTTTTTGTTTCTGTGGTGGAAGGTGATCTGCCAGCCCAGGTTACTGAAGGGCTACTGGTCTAGGCAGAGGACTTAAGTGACTCTCTGCTAATATTTTTCTGAACTGATGAATTTTTAAAGATAAACCGTTTGAACTGATTGGGGAGGGAAAGGACTCAGTGTGAACTACTGTCAGCTGCTTAAAGGCTCTCTCTAGGGGGAAGCTCACTCCTAGGCTTATAACTGGGGAAAGCCCAGTAATTTCCACAGATAATTATTTGGGGGACTTCTTGCTTTTGGACATTAAAAAAATAAAACCCTGATGAGTGAAAGTAACTCCCAGGGAATCATTATTTGAACCTTTGAGGAGCTTCTAAACAGTCCTGTGTGTCTGTGAGAGGAAACAGACCCTGGGAGGAGAACTCGGCGCCACTTCTAAAGATACAGTGGTTACCCCGGAAGGTTTACACTGGGCATTTTTACATAAAGATTTGCACCAATAATCAAAAGAAAATTATGTTCAGAATTTTGCTTTGATTATTGCCATGTTGATGTGGTATTTGGTGAGCAAAATATTAAAGTAACATAATCCCCCTGATTTTATAAAAGTTGTCAAAAACGTGCATGGAAATTTAGCCCCCCCCCCCCAATTTGCACATGCAATTCAATATAATAATTAGCCAAATACTGCCAATAACTGGCTTTTTAACAAACAATTATTGGCACTAATTAGATTTAATTGGGACTAACGCACATAAATTTAGGCGTGGGATCCATGTCAAATTTACACATGGCCTAAAAAAGGGGGTGTGGAAATGGGAGGTCCATGGGTGCTTCAGGGCGGATTGGGGGGCATGGTTTTGAGTTACGCACATTATTATAGAATATAGGTGCTCCATGCATAAATTTAGGCATGGGCATTTGTACCACGTTTTTGCTGGTGAAAATGACAGCACCTAAACTTACACACAACCCCTCCTGCTTATACGTTATTCCATAAACCGTGCTGAATTTTGGGCACAGTTTATAGAATACCACTTACGCGGGTTTTTCACAATATATTGTGGGCTCTACCTTTCTAAAGGCTTTTCCAAAAGGCACAAATTAACTCAGAAAGGCTGGACAATAAACTCTTCAAACATGTTCAACTTTTATATCTAAGCAGAATTTATAAAGCTATCCAGGGGAAGTAAGTTTTCACCACATCTTCAGCGATACTGTAAAACTCTGTGAATAGTTCTCACTGCTCATCAGTGACACTAAGGGCCCTCCTTTCCTCCAGACATGAGACAGAGCATCACTAGTGCTAAACATGCAGTGTGATTTTAGCAGCTATAACATAAAATAAGGCCTAATTAAAGGTGGATAAAATTAAAATGCCTTGAAATTAGGGATGAGACAAAATGAAAGTAAAATATCGACTTTTTAAGTTCTAGTAACATTTATGGAGTCATTTTCTAACAGTGTGCATCAGCTGTTAGGAAATGACCCCATATCTAATTTGAATGTAATCCAGGGTAGCAAAACAAACTTTTCAGTCTTGCATTTTTATTCGTCACTCAAACTCTAATATCATATGTGCACTACACAAGCTCATTAAACATACCAGCTTATTATTCAGGAGGAAAAGCAGTCAGCCCTTTTTTCCAATAGGACCTCTGGCCGTCTATTGGAGCGGCACAAGAGAGATGGACTGCACGAGAGGTATACCGACAATTTATTTATTACATTTGTACCCCTCTCTTTCCCACATACAGCAGGTCCAGTGCGGCTTACATAGTAAAAGAAAGCATCTTACATGGTAAAGAATACAGTAAAAACAAGGAAATGTAGGAACAGTATTATAAATTGTGATGATCATAACTACTTACGTTATGAAAGGCATTACAAAGGACATGTGAAAAGAACGTAATGAACTAGAATAGGGAAGGTAGACAAGGATATGATAGGTGAACGGGAAGGAGAATGGGAGGGAAATGGTAAAGGATGGAGGGAAGAAGATGAGGGATTGAGAATAACATTGGGGTCAGAGTAAGTGTCGACGTCTTAGCAGGAGTATCGTAGGTGATCTGGTGGAATTAAGCTGGTCCATTAGGGTAAACTTGCTTGAAAAAAATGGGACTAACATTTTCCTGAAAGGTAAATAGTTATTAATAGCTTGGATGGGTCTTGAGAGAGCATTCCAAAGTTGACTACCCAGGAAGGAGAAACTGGAGGCATAGTATGTTTTGTACTTGACACCTTTGCAGTTTGGGAGGTGTAGATTGAGGTATGTTCGCGATGACAATGGCACAAGGTGTCACTTTTGTTGGCCAAGAGAATGGTTTTAAGGGACTTGAAAGGTTAAATCAAACCTTTTTTAAAAATTGCATAATCTAATCCAAATGATCACCTCATTGATTTACTGCCAGACTGAGCATCATCTTTTACAAAGTCTCTCTCACACACACACACTGCAGATGGATGACTGGCGATAGAAAAGCAGTGTGTGCATTTATTTATTTATTTGGATTTATTTACTGCCTTTTGGAATGAATTCACTCAAGGCAGTGTGCGTCAAGAATAAGTCAAACATATTTGGGTGATCATTGAAGAGGCTGATGATTAACAACAAATTACTTAGGCATAAGGGTTACAGATTGATCTGGAAGATAGAAACCATCTGCTAAAAGTTCTGGGTGAGGCAGAGTTCTGCATTAGAAAATAGACTGCACTCATTTACTTAAAAATACCACCTGCTATATTGGGTAGAGGCCACTGGGACTTAACATGAACAGCTTTGCTAGTTTTCTTCACTTGACATATACACATTTCTTATTTCACAGCTTCTGAAAACTAAGCCAAGTGTCATTCACTTTACTCCAGTATTCATTAGACAGGTCTATATAACCCTGAAAGACAGAGGAGGTGAAAGCTATCAACCTCAAATATGAACCTTTTAAGGGGAAAGATTCCCAAAGATCTGTAAGAAAGTTATTTTCTGATATTTTGTGTGCATCTGGATAACTTATTTTGTTTGATTTTTTTGTTGGAAAGGAATCTGAATGCCTGGTACTAGGGTGTAGGGATCTCAGGAGCCAGTGGCAGAGGGGAAGGAGATCAAGGGGTGATAGAGGATTTGAGGTTACAGGGAATCAGGAGGAAAATGGATTGAGAAGAGGGGAGTCCTGGCAATGGGAAGGAGAGATCCAGGATTAGGAAAGGGAAGGATTCACACTCACACCTCTGCATCTCAATGCAATTGGATTTTAGAATGAATTAGTTGCCTTTCCAAATCTGAGTTCAAGGTGAGTTAACTTATATACCTGACTGTATTTCCCTGTCCAAGTGAATTCACAGTCTAAATTGTGCCATTGGCACTGGAATGTAAGTTCACAAAGAGTCAAAATTTGAACGTCGCTTCCCTGATCTCACCCTCCAGCTCTGACCACTCCACTCAATGCTGATCCCTTTAAATAGACATATCCCTAAAGTATCTGATTCCCTCATTCCACATCCTCATCTGACCACCACTGATTATGTCTACCCACATCCCCCCCCCAAAAAAAATCTCCTCACTTTCTGATGCATTCACCCCACATCCAGTCCCTCAGACTGTTGAGTCTGCAGCCACTGCTTTCAGATTTCAGACCAACCAGCAGGTCTCTGAGGGGGAAAAAAAATCTGAGAGAAGGGGAGTGGGGTTGCAGCGGAGGACTTCTGTTTTGTTATGAATGTTAACTTGCTCTAGACCCTGACCCCAATCTCCCACAGAGATTAGGGGACTGGGAAATTCTGTGATACTGGCTGGAGTCTGCAGCCCTTACCACTATCACAGCAAGGCTAGAGTTAAGATTTTAGGGCCCATAGATAGGCAAGACCAAAAAGCTGATCCCAGAGAGTGTGGGGGGGGGGGAGGGAGGAGGGGGTGTCAAGAGTCCCAGAGATTGCAGAGCCAGGAGAGGAGCAGAGTGGGGCCACAGTGGTGCCTCTTTGAAGCAGCACATGCACGTGACTCTAAAGTAAGCAAGAATAAGTTTCTTTTTGGCCCAGATATTTGGCACCTTCAAAATGTGGTGCCCTGGACAGTTGTCCATGTTGTTTATGCCTAAATACAGGCCTGAACACAGAAGACCAAGGGCAATGGCTGTAGGGTTTCAGAGTAATGTTCTTGTTTACTTTTCCAGGCCTCATCAAAAACTGCTGCTTGAGACAGACCCAAGCATTTACCCAATCCCCCTTCCTTCTCTATAACAGAAACCCTGATAAGAATTAAGCAGATCAAGAGAGGCATACCTTCCTAAGTATACTAGAAGCATCATTTAAAAGGATTCAGGTATTAGTGCTGGCTTCCCTCCTCCCCCTTGAGATTGAATTGTAGTGTACTCTGGCCTCTGAACACTGTTGAACCTAGATTTCATCTATCATGTTCCAACTCCTTTCATTTCTAGCAGTCTGTTCACTCGTTTCTGCATTGACAGTAGGTACTAACTATGGCTAGCCCAACAGTATCTGACACCTTAAGTGAGACTTCAGCCACACGCTTTTCTCCCTAGCCCCCAGAGATGGCTCAAGGCCCTACAACCCATAGTGATGCATATCTTCTTCCCTTCTCTACCCTCTCTCCCCTTGGGTTCGGTGCCTCATCTCTTCTTCCCCTCCCTATATCCACTTGGATCCTGCATCTCCCTTTCCCCTCCATACCTCCTCCCCCAAGTCCAGCATCTTATCTTCTGTTTCTTACTCCACTCCCATGTCCAGTATACTCCTCCTGCTGCTGCTGTTGCAGCTCTTCACAGACTTCACTCAAGGTAGTCCCTGCCTTGCAGTACAGGCCTGCACCTATGTACTGCCATCTCCTAACTTCCCTCAGATGAAGGACTTCCTGTTTAAGGGGTGGGGGCTGGAGGAGGCAACACTTGAATGAAGCCTGTACTGCAAGGCAGGGAGTACCTTCAAAATGGCCCGGGAAGTGGTGCAACATTGACATTAGTGGCAGAAGAAGAATACTGGGTATGGGAGTGGGATAAGGACAGGGAAATAGTCACCATCCCCTAAATGCTGCCACCCCAGGCAGGTACCTAGTTTGTCTAATGGCAGAGCCTGCTGTGGTCACTGCCTTAAAAACTGTTAAAAATTCAAGGGCTCAATATTCAGAGGTGGCAGTTACTCCATTAATTTAAAGCCCCACATTTAAAGCCATATGTATATTCATCTACTGCTGCCAATGCTATTCATTGCCTGGTATTCAGAAGGATTAAGCAGGGCAGGAGAGGCTCCTGCCCACTTAAACCCAGCTGAGCTGGCCATTAGTCAATATTCAGCAGCATTTAAACAGGTAATGCCACCAAATATTGCTGTGATTGCCTCGGCACTAGCCAGTTAGTACCGCGTTGGTCCAGGAGTGGAGTTGGGACAGAGTTGGGGAGAAGTTGGGCAAAAAGAGGGCACAGCCAATAGCCAACTGGGTAGTGGCATTAAGCCTGCTATCAGGTTACCTAACCAGGTAAAGTTAGGACAGCAAAAAGGCTGTCCTAATTTTAACCATTTGGCCAATCCTATTCCCAAACCCCTTCCCTTGAAAGCTTCCCCTTCTCACACTCCCCAGAGCACTGCTCCCCTCCCGAACCCCATCCACATGATCTTATTCTGACTCCTAACCCTCCCCCTCAGCACTGCTCCCCTCCCAAACCCCATCCACATGATCTTATTCTGACTCCTAACCCTCCCCCTCAGCACTGCTCCCCTCCCAAACCCCATCCACATGATCTTATTTTGACTCCTAACCCTCTCCCCTCAAGCAGCCCCTATCTTAGATTCCTCCACCCCCTTATACAGTATGTGCCCTGGGCCTACCACAGGGTCCCTGGTGTAGCAAAGAGTTCAGGCAGAAGGAATCACCACTCGTCCCTGCCCATGCCAGCTCTGGGCTCAAAATGGCTGTTGTGACCTCTAGCGGTAGTCTCGCAGTAATACCTAGTTCTGCAAGACTGCCCTTAGAGGTTGTGGCATCCATTTTTCAGCAGGAACTGGCATGGGCATGAGGAAGTGGGGATCACTGTTGCCCGAACTTCCTGCAAGACCACTAGGGACCCTATAGTAGGCTCGAGGGAAGGGGGTGGGAGGTACAGGATGGGGGCTGCTCATGGGAGGGTTGAGAAAGAGGCATTGCTCTGAGTGAGGGGGGGGGTGGTGGAAGGAACATATAGCTTATCTGGTTACTGGTTGAATACTGTTGCTATCTGGATAATTTTGTAGCACTGTCCTCCCTTCATTCCTTTACAGTATGGATACTATTGGACCTGTTAGAGGGCCTGATACTGAAGGGTAATTCTGTAGCCTAGGCACTCACAGTTATCTGCGTGTTATGTGTGAGAATGTTTAGAGTAATGGCATTTAGCTCATATATGCAAACATACATATGCAAAAGCAAATATTCTGCCTAATCACTATTCTGCAAATACTCAAGTAACTGACATAGCATGTATCTGCAAGGGGGGCACACACAGGGGTGGAGCATGGATAGGCCATGGGGAGGGCTCCCACTTAGACATGTCACTTACAGACTACTGTAAGTTTATAGATCTTAGGAAGAGTAGAAGATCATACTATTCTTCTCCTTTTGCAGTTCCTTCTCCTAAGGGCATAAAAAGATTTGGCATTTTTAAGCAGTTGCTGATGTCTCAGGCTCTCAATATTTGGAACTCACTTGCTTTAAATTTGGAGAATTTGAATAGTTGTGATAGTTTTTGGAAACTTCTGAAGACTTCTCTTTTTAAAAGATTTGTTCATTAATTTCTTTTACTTATTTTGTGGTACAATTGTAATTTCCAAGGTTTTGTCTTGGCTTTTGCCTCTATATTTTAATGTAAACCAGCTAGAAACTTATGGGTCAGGCAGACCAGAAATCCAATTTAATGCAATATAAAATGTAATGTAATGTTCCTAACATTTACATTCATTGTTATAGAATGAGGGGAATACGTGTCTAATGTAGGCACATACATTTGCACCAAGTTTCAGTTGGTGAAAGGACACTCCCTCTTGCGCTCCCAATCATCCCTTGTGAGTGGATTTATCAAACCCTGTTCCCCTTATCACAGGCATTCAAGCCCTCAGAGTATTTCCACACTTACACTCTTCTCCATTACAGTTCAAATTTTAAAAAGTAACTGCGCATATGATATGCATGCCACAGTTTATCTGCTAGTTTGGTTAGCAGTTCAGAAGCAATAAACAAGCCAGCTTCTTCTGTTGCCCGCTACACTACAGCAGGCCCACGTCAGTGGAGCAGCGGGGGGGGGGGGAGGGGGGCTCTTCCCATAAGTGATTTATGCAGCTCGCATTCTGCACAGCTTTCCAGATGTTAGCTCTTCCAATATGGCCCCTGAAAATGGAGAGAGACCAATAACTCATTTCACACAGGCCAAAGTCCCTACCGGTCTAACCTGGAGTTGAGCCCTTGAGCCATGCTCTAGTCACAAGCACTGAAAGAGAACATTACATAAATCCTGTCTTTGCTTTATCTGATAAATTGTGCTAGGAATATACAAGCCTACAAGCTAAATGGTTAAGGCTCCTGGCTTTTAATCTTTTTGCTGTGTGTGTATACTCTAGTCAGACACTGAAGCACGTCTGGAGCTGGGAGCCCACTAAACACTCCATACTCCCAGGTACTTTCCTTGGGGGGGGGAGGGGCAGGGGAAAGAGGAAGGACATATTTCCCAGTACAAAGAGCCACCACAATTCTGCAGGAAGGAGCTGTTCCAAATTCTAATCATTTAGTGGGATACCTGATACATGCAGTACACTTCACTCTAGTGCAATTCATGCAACAAATATTCAAGAAAATCCAACTGTGGCAGCCACAGAAATCTGCTGCACTAGGAAGTGTTTTTCTATCAAATCCATCAGAGCACTCTTACGAGATACTCTTCCTTGTGTTAGTATCTGATCAATAGGGTGTAGATCTCCTCCTGTGGGACTGGAATACTGTTTACAAGTGAGCTCCTGCTAACCTCTTCTTCCAAGCAGCAACTATGTCAAAGCTTCGTTTGTGTCGACTTTCAAACTCCCAATCATTTTGACATGTTGGAGACTATGGCTGTAGCTACCTCTCATTTTGTTGGTTGCTAGGAAGACGGCAAAAAATGGGAGCCAACCTTGTAGGCTTTATTGCTACTGCAACTCAGTAGTACTGGGGGAAAACTGGGGCTTAATTTCAAAAACACAAAACAAAAGGGCTGCAATAATATGTGGAATTCTGTAGTGTTTCCATTTTGCATACCCTTTTTTTAATCTAAGCTATTAGCTATGTAGCTTTTGAGAGCTTTATGAAATCTGAAAAAAAAAAGAGATATGAACAGCCTGGAACCTGTTACATAATGCCACCAAAATAATCCAAATAACACATGTATGAGATAATGTTCTGATAAGAAGCTTCTATCTGGATCACTTTTATAGGCAAGTGTTCACTCCATTACCCAACCATAATATCTGCTCACAAGAGAGAAAGTCTGAGCTGACCACACTCACAGTCGGAGCCAAGTTTATACAAATTTTATCACCAGAAATCTTTCCTCCAGATCATCTGCGTGGGGCCACAGGGGCCTGGGCCCCTGCAGATTTTGCCCTGGACCCCCCTACCGCCGTCAACCCTCCCCCGCCGTCGCCGTCAACCCTCCCCCGCCGTCGCCGTCACCTACCCCCGCCAAGGTTCGCTCCCTCTTGCCGGTGCCTTTAAAAATATTACTTCAGCTGGCGGGGGACCCCAACCCCCGCCAGCCCAGCCGAGGTCTTGTTTAAGTTCTTCTTCCTCGTGCTGTTGAAAGCTGCAGCCTGCATCCCTTCCAGTTTCGGACAAAGTCTGACGTCGCAGCACGTTGTACGTGCAGGACGTCAATGTGCTGCGACGTCAGACTCCGTCCGAAACTGGAAGGGATGCAGGCTGCAGCTTTCAACAGCACGAGGAAGAAGAACTTAAAACAAGACCTCAGCTGGGCTGGCGGGGGTTGGGGTCCCCCGCCAGCTGAAGTAATATTTTTAAAGGCACCGGCAGGAGGAAGCGGACCTCGGCGGGGGTAGGTGACGGCACCGGCGGTAGGCGGGGGAGGGTTGACGGCGGTGGGGGAGGCGGCGGCGGCCGGAGGGGCCTATAATGTGCCCCCTCACTCTAGCCCCTGCCCCCCTACCACCAAACCTCAGATACCACCCTGCTCCAGATAGTAAAGTACCAATAGCATACAAGCAAAGGACTGTTAGCTTTAGACTCCAAATAAATGCTTTTATTTATTGCAAAAGCATCTTAGGGCACTGGTAAATGTGAAAAGGGACTTGAATATATGCTCGGTCATATGAAACTTTAAAGGGTTGAAAAAGGAGACAATACAAGCCAGTATACACACAGTAGACATAAGCTGCACCAAGTTTCCTAAAAGCCAGAATAACCAGAAGTCAGCGAGCATCAGGGTTGCCAGCTGGGAAAAATTTTCCCAGCCCGAAACAGCCATAAACCCGCCCAAAAACCACCCGTAGCCAATCCCCGTCTTCCACGTCACCGAACCCCGCCCCCGCATCACTAACCCCGCCCTCCGCATCACCTAACCCCGCCCCCGTGTCACTATCCCCGCCTCCCACATCACTAGCCCCGCCCCCTACGTCATCCCTGCTGTCAGCCCCGCCCCTGAAAGGCTTCTATTGGTCCAATTTGGACCAATAGAAGCCCTGGAAAAGCTTCTATTGGACCGAATTGGACCAATAGAAGCCCCGGAAAAAACCGCCGAACTTGCACAGCGGCGGCGGGAAAACCGCCCAAAAAACCGCATCCCGCGGCCGGCGAAATTTTCCCGCCGCCGCTGGCGAAAACCCGCCCAATTGGGCGGTAAAACCACCCACCTGGCAACCTTGGCGAGCATGGTTACTACAGAGGCTGATGCTGGACAGACTTCTATGGTCTGTGTCCTGCAAATAGCAAAAGACAGGTGAAGCTTCCGAAACTCCAGTGTTGTTGATCACTTTATTGTCACATGCTGCGAGTGAGGGTGCTGTGCAGGTCAGGGGGGAGGGGACGGGTAACTTGAATACTGTCAGCAATGCCTGGAGGCTTGGTTATAACCACATATCATTCCCAACATGTTTGGCTGCCTATATGGTTGGCATGGTGGAGACTTGACAACCAGCATTTAAGCATGGATGACTGGGGCCCACCCAAAGTGGTGGGGGCAGCTCTGGCCACCTTGTTTGGCAGACTGGATGGACCATATGGGTCTTTATCTGCCATCATTTACTGTGTTACACTAACATCTGCAAGATGGCTGCATCAGGTTCTAAAGAAGGCAAGGACAATCTGCATGGAACTGTGAAACATAAGCATAGGGCCCTGATGGCGAACCTATGACACGCGTGTCAGTACTGACATGCGTGGCCATTTTCGGTGACACGCGGCCGCATGTGGCCGCATACAGAGAAGCAGCGGAGTTCCTTGCTGACACCCGGGGCGGATCGCCGATGCGCCCCCCCCCCAGGTGCAGCACGACCTCCCCCCCCCCCCGGCGAAATCACCCCCCCCCCCCCGGTGCATGTTTACCCGCTGGGGGGGTGCCGTGTGCGCTCCTATTGGCTCCCTCCGAGTCCTCCGCTTGTTCCCTCCCTGCTGCTCCCTCTGCCCCGGCCGTTAGGGGATCTTTGACCTCACTTCCGGCCGGCGGAGCAGAGAGCAGCGGAATGCCGTGGGGGACGCATCTCTGAGGGCCCTGTGATCACCATTACCAGCAACCATCATCCAATCTACTGTTCTGGGGTGTCGTGGATTTGTAATTGACCATCATTACTGAGATAGGTGAGGGGGAGGCTGGGAGAGGCGAGGGCATGTGCTATGGGTGCCGTTTCCCGCCAATAGCAATAGCGGCAGCCATCTTAATTTACATAAGGTGGTCAGTTAGGCTAGTTAACCCCTAATTGCCTGCAGGGCTAACAGGCTATCTATAATTCTATCTTCTGTCACTGCCCCCCTGATGGAGAACCCAAAAAATAAAAAACCAAGGTTAAGTAAAGGAAGTGGTAGTAGCAGTAGCCGACCCTTTCAAGAGACATGGACCGAGATGTATGGCATTATAGAAAAAAATGGCAGATCATTTTGCGTTCTATGTACTGAAACGGTAGTAAGCAGAACGTGGAATATAAATAGACATTTTGAAACTAATCATTCCCAGCTCTTGAAAAAAAGTGAGGATGAAAGGAAGGAATACATTTCCAGGCAGCTACACTTTTATAAGAGCCAAACTAATTCCATCCTTACATTTGTAAAAGGTTCTACAAATTTAACATCTGCAAGTTTGAGCATTGCTCACTCCATAGCTCAGCATGGAAAAGCACTCAGTGAGGGAGAATTTATTAAAGAAACTCTCCTAAGATGTGCACCAGTTCTATTTCACGATATGCAGAATAAAGATGCAATTATTAAGAGAATATCTGAGTTACCAGGAAATTTGGAGTGCCTGGATCCGATTACCGGACACTTTTAGCACCCTGAAAAATATAGCAATGGCTTTACTCACAATTTTTCCCTCTATGTACTTTTGTGAAACCTTATTCTCAGCGTTAAATAATATCAAAACCAACAAAAGAAACAGATTGAAAGATGAAGTTAGTAGCGCTTGCTTGGGCTTGAAGTGTACAAAATACCAACCTTCAATTGAAGATTTAGCCAATGAAATTCAGCAACAAAAAAGTCACTAATAGGCAGATTAGTTAAAGAATTCTCCCTCCCCCTCACTTATCTTAGTTCACGGCACCCCACACAAGTTAAATAATATCAAGACCAACAAAAGAAACCGACTGACAGATGAACAAAGAAGTCACTAAGTAGGTAAGTTAAATAATTAGTTTTTGGTTTATTAAATACAGTTATATATTACAATTATACATTTTTGTTATTTAAATTATAAATATCGCGAAATTATGGTTTTTTTCTCGAAGTGACACACCACCCGAGTTATGCTCGGTGTTTTGGCGAATTTTGACACACCAAGCTCAAAAGGTTGCCCATCACTGGCATAGGGCAACAGAACAAGGATCATGGCACATGACCTATCCCCACCACCTAATTTATAGTGTAATACCCCATGTTTTTCCAGAGGCCTTGGGAGGGCCCTGCCAGTGGGCTGGAGTGTGAATTTGGAGGCTTGCCCAGGGGAGAGGTTGGCAGAGAAGTTGCAGAGAGAAAGTGGTTTCTTGTAGTGACTGACAGCAGGGGTAGAGCTGGAAAATAGCAAAAGAGATTGCAAAGAGGCACAGGAGCCAACTTTTCAAAATGATTAGGGGTGCTGAATTTTTTTTTTTTTTACAGGTGGGGCATCCCCCCACTCCCGCTACCTTAACATTCTGTCTGGGCAGTGGCAGCGCCACTCAAAGGCTGCCTGCAACCTGCACCAGGACTTCTTCCCTGAACAGTCCCGCCCCTCAGTCCCCCTGTACTGTGCAAATATAAGGAGATGCAAACTTCAAAAACTGACATCTTTCAATCACTATACTATAGGTTAACAAATAAAAATAAAACAAAAAATGGAAAATCTGATAATATCATTTTATTGGACTAAACACATTTTTCAATTAGCTTTCAGAGGCCAAAACCTCTTTCCTCAGGTCAGGACAGTATACTGCTGTTATGGTATTCTGTTCTGACATGGGAAAGGAGGGTTTGGTCTCCAAACATTAGTCAAAAATGTATTAAAATTAGTCCAATAAAGATATTACCTTATTTCCATTTTCTGTATTTATTAACACAGCTACCACACTACTTTAGCCTAAACTAAAAATAAAATTCATTTTTCTTACCTTTGTTGTCCGGACATTTACTGTTTCTAATTCTGTTGGTCTCACCCTCTTGTTTCTTCTTTCCTCGATCTTAACTATCCCCCCTTTCCATCCAGCATCTACCCCTCTCTCTCCCCTTTCCATCCAGCATCTGCCCCTCTCTTCCCTCTTTCCATCCAACGTCTATTTTCTCCATTCATGTGTAATTTTTCTCCTCTTTTCCCTTTCCCTCATCTCAGTCAGTATGCATCTCCTTCCTCTTTCTTCCCTCCCCTCCATCCATATGCATCTCTTTCCTCTCTCTTCCCTCTCCTTCATCCATGTCCAGCATTTTTCTTCTACTCCCTCCATCCATGTCCAGCATTTCTCCTCTCTCCCCTCCATCCACGTGCATCTCCTCCTCTCTTCCCTCCCCTCCATCCATGTCCAGCATTTCTCCTCTCCCCTCCATGTGCATCTACTTCCTCTGTCTTTCCTCCACTCCATGTCCAGTCCAGCATTTCTCCTTTCTACCCTGCCCTCCATCCATGTGCATCTCCTTCCTGTCTTCCCTCTCCTCCATACATGGCCAGCATTTCTCCTGCCGTCCCCTCCATCCATGTACAGCAACTCTCCTCTTTCCCCTGCCCTCTCCTCCATGTCCACTAACTCGCTCCAAACACCACCTGACCCCCCCCTTTCAGCCCCCCCCCCGCTTCCAACCCCAGCCCAACCTGCCCGCCCTCTTCTCCCACAACAGCCCTCCGTCCTCGCCTTCCTGCCATCCAGAATTTAAAACTAATTTTACCTCAGGTCACGGCTGCAGTGAAAGGTGAGCAGGCTCGTCTTCAGCCTTCCCTTCTCTCTCAGCTCTGGTCCCGTCCTCGTTTCCTGTTTCCGTGAGGGCGGGACCAGAGCTGAGAGAAGGGAAGGCTGAAGGCAAGTCTGCTCGCATTTCACTGCCGCTGTCCGTGACCTGAGGTAAAATAAGTTTTAAATTCTGGGCGGCAGGAAGGCGAGGACGGAGGGCTGTTGTGGGAGAAGAGGGCAGGGAAGCAGAACTTCCGTTGGGTGATGGCAGGTGAGAATATTGGGGGTGCTCGAGCACCCATAGCACCCACGGAGTCGGTGCCTATGCAAAGAGGTACATGAGCATGAGGTCTTTGGCTGCCTGTACCCCTGCCAGGACCCTTAGGATGATTGGGGGATCTTGCGAGTGATAGAAATATATACAGGCTGAGACAAGGAGTAGTTGCTCCCCCTTTAAGTGGCAACTGAGGAGACAGAGCTTCAGGTGGATAAGGGGAATCCAGCCTGGAAGCAAGGAACCAGAGCAAGAGAAGCCTGTTCAAGGCCAGAGTGTAGCCCTGCGAGGTGCATTGCTAGAAAGAGTCAGACTGGTATCAGGAGTAACAGAAACAGCCTTGGATTTATTCCTGATACCACAGGATGGGTGAAGGACAGGAATCTGTGTAAATATATACAGAATTGACCTAGTTAAAGAGTGAAGGGAAGTGGCTGAGATTTCCACAGATGGCCTTGGATGTGTAATGTACATGAAGAGTTCTGAATAGTTTAATTACCGTTTGCTGAAGTTCCAGTAAGTTGGTTTGCATTGAATAAAAAAACTCCTGGAGTGCAGAGTGTTTTTTTGACGTGATAGCGAGAATGCTTGCTCTTTGACTGAGAAAAGGACCCCTACTGAACTCCCAATATCCCAGATCGCTATTCTGGACCACTGACCCACTCCCAAGCTCGTGGTTGGATTGCAGTGACTTTAACCGTGGAGAAAGACACTATTCCTCACAGCAATTTATCTTTCTGAGCTGGTGCGGGTGAGGCCTGGGTTACATAAGGAAGATTTCTCGTCATAGCTGTAAAAAAAATATTGCCTGTTAGTTTTCTAGATTAAGCTCCCCTCCCCCCTTCATTTATGAGCTTTAGTAAATGTTGGCTAAATAATTGCTTTTTTTTTCCTTTAGAATAAGTTTTGATTATAGATTACATTTTTTGTGCCACATAACTTTTCTATACAAGTGTTTCTACTTTGTAATTATTGTAACTCTTACTATTTTCTTAAAATTTAATTTTAAAAAAGATTTGCTTGTTAAGGGAAGAATTGTACATGAAGTGCATGTTAAGAGCTAGTCCACATCTGGAGACTGATGTCATGTTCTGACCACATGCCATTGAACGGATGATGGCGAAAAGAATTCAGTATGCTTTGAATAAAGGCATGTCCAAACAGAGCAAGTGGCAAGGTTAAGGTGCAAAGAATATGACACAGACTTGGGTATATGACCTGTATTGTGGTAAAATATTGTAATGAAGTGCTGGTGTAGACATGTGTATTGGACGTGCCTGCAAAACAGGCCTTTTTTTTTTGCCAAAAATGGACATGCAGCAAAATAAAAATCAGCGTGCATCCATTTTGGGCCTGAGACCTTACCGCCACCCACTGACTTAGTGGTAAGGTCTCACGCGTTAACCGGGCAGTAATTGTCAGTGCATGTACACCGCAGATTACCCCCTGGTTAGCACCACGTGGTACAAAATAAAAATTTATGAAAAGGAAACAATTTTAGGAATGGACAACAAAATTTTGGCAGCATTATAGCATGGGATCCTGGGCCATGAAACCAGGAATATTAAGGGCAACACTCCATCAGCAACAAGAAAGCTAGGGGTGGATCACAGAAAATACAGTGATGCCAATATTCAGCGGCTCTTATCAGGGTAGGAATGGCTCCTACCCAGATAAGTCCCGCTGATCAGGTCATACCTGGATTTTCAGTGGCACTTATAAGAATATTGTCACAGATACAGTACACAGGCATTATGGTATTCTCCCTTTCATTCGCCATTCCTTTGCTAATAATTCAGGATGGAGGAAATATGACGAAAGCTGTCTTGGAAAAGAAGTGATATCCTGCAGGAAGCCACACTCTACAGCTGGCAGCTGAGATACTGGGCAGACTGAATGGACCACTTGGTCTTTCTCTGCCATTATTGACTGTATTACTAGCTACCCTGGATAGGTGCAAATAAAGTTCCAAGTTAGGTGGCAGAAGAGGGTAGGTAACTAGGGCCATGGCAAGACCAATATTTTGACCAAGAAAACATCATCAACTTGGGATGGGGCCAGAGAATGACTTGTTTGCCCCCCCCCCCCCCCCCCCCATAGAAAGATGCTTCACTGTCCCTGAAGTTGCCATAGCCCAAAGGAGACCAATTCTGCTGAACTGGAAGCTCAAAGGAGAAGGAAACTGGAAGCTCAAAGGAGCAGGACGGGAACTGGCAGGCCAAAAACACAAATGAAAAGGAAAAACGACTTCTCGTGTGGCTTTTTACATCATACCCCTTGCTATCAAATGCCGACTAGTAATGGGCAAATTAGTCCTACAAGAGGACTGCAGATATAAACCCCATCCATCATCCTGACATTATAAATCTGACAGGCTTTGGAAAACAAGGCTTATGCCTGAATACCCATCTACAGTCATCTCGTTCAAAACAGTGAAAGTGTCTGCAGCCACCTGCCACCCATCAGTTCAACAGTGATGCGTGAACTAGTATGTACCAACTCTCTGCAAAGACCTGGAGTGTTCAGTGTAACTTGCAAAATTGCTTCAGTTCTGTGTATCTTCCTGTGACCTTCCAGTAGTTATAGAATCAACAGAAAATGCATGGAACATAAAGAGAGGAATGAACTGGAATCACTCTTAGCTATTTTAAACAGTCAATATCTAATAGCACAATCACATAACAGAGCCTAAGTAACAGCCCTTAGGAGGCTACTGTGCTTGTATTAAGAAACAAACTGCTGTGCCCAAAGCAGTCAGTTCAAGAAACGACATTAAGCTGCACAAAATGTCCTTTGTAGATAGTTCACAAGTCCAAATAGTAATTTATTTACAGAAAGTCACGTGGCTCCTGCAATCCTTGGTGTGTACTCCGGCCCTGGAGCATTATCTGCCCATCACCTTAGGAATGATCTTCTGTTACACTTACATAGCAAACCATCTTTTAAGAAATTTAACTGGATTCAAGACTCATTTCTTTAGGCTGACATTTGGGACTAAGGGCCTGATATTCAAAGCAGTTAAACCAGGTAGGAGAGGCTCCTGTCTGGTTAAATTGCTTCTGACTGCCCAAGAGCTATATTCAAGCAGCAGTTAAATAGACACTGCCCCTGTGCTGTCCAGTTAGTGCCGTGGCAGTCCATGGACAGAACTTGGGTGGAGCCAGGAGGACTTAACTGATTAGCGACCAATTCAGTTCACTAACTAACATTAGGATAGCAAAAAGCTGATTATTGGTCGGTGCCCGGTTATCTTCCAGATTCCGGTCTCCCTACGATCCCAATCCCCCCTCTCTCCCACCTCACACATATTCTAAGGTGGCCTGGGACACCACTCACCAAAGCTCCCCCCTGGCCTACCCATGAATGCCTGGTGATCCAGTGGGGTCCTATGGACAGATGCGATGCCCACTTGCTCATGCTTGTCGCGGCAGCTACTGTAAAATGGCTGCCATGATTTCTAGCAGACATGGCCTGGCATTGAAAATCTAAGGCTAAATCTGCTTGTGACAGCATATTAAAAAATGCTGACCGCAGCAGGCTGAATATTGGCGCAAAATGTTTTAATGTGGATTGGGACCTGCATCTCAACTACAGGAATGATCTGGTATGGTTGGTCAATCTCTTTCCTATCAAAACATTGTACTTATTTTCTGAAAATTGGGATGCTAGTCTGTAAACCACCTAGACCTGTCTAATTAGATAAGGCGGTATAGGAACTTTTAATAAACAATAAACCTTATAGAGGCTAGTAGAAAGCAGACTGCACAGGATGGGGAAATTGAAGCTTTCTGTAAAGAACTGTCCCCTGAAGACACCCTCAGTGAAATATAAATGGGAGATTAGGTGTCTTCCTCTTTGACTAACTACCCCACTCAATTTCTGTAAAGAGGAGATAGATTACATGCTATGTCACACAGTGAAGAGAGGGAGCCTCAGGTTGCCACATACAGAGGATTATGAGATGTGTCTTGCTGTTAAGATTAATCATATAGACAGTAAAGGAATAATCCTCACCGGGCAGATTTTGTATCCTGTGAGTCTGGGGATCACTTCATGGTGAAAACTGAAAAGCCTTGCGAAGAGAAGAGTAGAAAACTACTCAATTATCATTCACTAAGGGGCTAATTTTGTGGTTTCCAAACTGCGCTGCAGCACCCTGGTGTGCTGCAGTGAACTGGCAAGGGTCCCGCTGCATTTTTTCCCACTGAGCCGCAACTATAACCGTCCCCTCTCCTGTTCTCAATCATAAGTACATAAATGTTGCCATACTGGGACAGATCGAAGGTCTATCAAGCCCAATATCCTGTTTCCAACAGTGGCCAATCTAGGTCACAAGTACCTGGCAAGATCCCAAAACAATACAATACATTTTATGCTGTTTATCCTAGAAATAAGCAGTGGATTTTCCCCAATTCCATTTTAATAATAGCTTATGGACTTTTCTTTTAGGAAGATATCCAAACCTTTTTTAAACCCCGCTAAGCTAACAGCTTTTACCACATTCTCTGGCAACAAATTCCAGAGTTTAATTACACATTGAGTGAAGAAATATTTTCTCTGATTCATTTTAAATTTACTACATTGTAGCTTCATCACATGCCCCCTAGTCCTAGTATTTTTGGAACGCGTGAACAGATGCTTCACATCTACCCGTTCAACTCCACTCATTATTTTATATACCTCTATCATATCTCCCCTCAGCCGTCTTTTCTCCAAGTTGAAGAGCCCTAGCCATTTCAGCCTTTCCTCATAGGGAAGTTGTCCCATCCTTGGAAAAGCCGGTTGTTCTCCAAGGTTGGCAGCAGGCTGAAGCACTAAGCAACATGAAGATTATTGGACCACTTTCCTGCACGCACCACCACTAGCTCTAACAGTCACACCTCCTTTGATGCAAAATTTCTGCATTGGAGGGGTGTGACTTGCAGAGCTAGTGATGACGTGTGCAGGAAACTGGTCCCGCGATCATCACATTAGCTGACAGTTCTAGCCTGCTGCCAATCAGGGAAATCTGCAGAAGGTAAGTGTGAGAGGGGGGGGGAGGAGGCAGAGAGAAAGCCACAAATGATGCTGGCTTGGGGAGAGAGGGGCACAGAAACATAGCCAGAGACAGAGAGAAAGATATTGGGGGGGGGGGGTTAATGAAAGATAAGGGGGGCCAGAAAGAGAGAACAGGAAAATGCTGAATGGGGAAGAAGAGAGATAGAAGGAAAAAGGCTGGATAAGGGAGAAGAAATACAGAAAGAGAAAATGGGTAATGCTGAATGGGGTTAAAAGGGAGGACAGAGGCTGGATGGAAGGGGGAGAGGAGGGCAGATGCTGGATGTAAAAGGGAGAAGAGAAGGAGGGCATGTGTGGGAGTGCAGGAGTTGGTGGCTGAATCATGCTACCGATTTTCTTGCAAAAGTCCTGCAAAGTCACCACTTGTCTTGGGAGCCATTTTGAATCAGCGCCAGGACAAAGACAGTCTACAGACACACCAGACAGGAAAGAAGGGGCTCTTTCCTGCCCCAAAGAGGTCACTAGATCACCAGGGCACCACACTAAGGTAAGGGATGGGAGGGGTAGTAAATGGAGTTATGTGGGTGGAGCGAGGCTGGAAAATTGGGGAGGGGATCTACATGGGGGGGGGAAGAGAGGGAACCTCGCTTTCTTTGGGGGGGGGGTCAAAGTGACAGGGGGCGACAGGGGGTAGGGCACATGTCCTCTTTTTTCTTAGGGCAAATATGGTAACCCTAGGTTGGCAGGTGCTGCCTTGGCATCCTGACACACACCAGCAAAGTTAAGGAGGAAAGGCTTCAACTGTGTGAGCTAGGCCTGAGCCCTGCAGAGGGTAATGCAGCAGTACCAGACAAAGGGCCGGCAGCCTGAGCTGTGGCAGGTACAGTGGCCTTGTCTGAGGCTGTTTCACACTGGAAATATTTTAGAGATTTAGCATGTAGTAACCAGGTTAATCAGCAGAACAAACATCAGACCACCAATGTGGAAACTAGGACTTTAATTTCACCAAATAAACATTTGTGCATGATGTGGCCACATCATATTAAAATCATATTAAAAACATGCAAAAAACTGTCATATGTCAAACCAAACACCAAAAATACAACACACAAACCATAACTGTGTGCATTACTTATTTTGTGCAATGGTGTCGCAAGTGAATGATCAAATAAAATTACAAATCCCTGTGCCTATTAGTGAGATAAAGCAGAGCAGTGAGTATATGCAGCTTTACAAATAAAAACATAAACAGGCAATAGATATTTACAGCACACTTCCCTCTAGAACTAACAGGGTGAAATCTAGAATAATCATCACAAAACATGCTACAACAAATATAAAAAACAACCAAAATGCACAGATTAGGAACATAATGGCATACAGAAGTTAATTACAGGTTTGCAGCAATTCCTCCAGAGTTTCTCTATTGAAACAACCAATCCTAGTGGCAGCATATGTCTTGTGTAAGAGTAAAAGGTTACAACTCTTAAAAGTACTGAGTCATAATCTCTGATCAATCTAATTAAAAGCTTATGTCTTAAGCATACTCTAAATTTGACTGTTGCAATAGAAAAACTCCCAACTAAAAAACTCCAAAGAGATCATTTAAAAGAAAATTTTAAAAATGCAAAAAAAAGAATAAAAATCAAAAGGGGGGTCAATGCCCATATAAAATCACTGCTGTAAAAAAAACCCACTTAAAAAATTCTAAACAAAATGTTAAAATGCTATGCATTCCTGTAGCCATTTTGTGCATTCCAATGACGCACTGATGATGTGATCAAAATCTGAGCCAGTTAGAAACAAGTTAAAAGCCATCCTAATATTGAAAAACATAATGCACCCTTTTCAAAATGCTAAAATAAAACCCCCACTAACCCCCCCCCCCTTTTACAAAGCCATGCTAGTGGCTGCTGCGCAGCAATGCCGACACAGCCCATTCATTTTGAATGGGCTGTGTCGGCATTACTGCACCAGCAGACGCTAGCACAGCTTTGTAAAAGGGGGGGGGGGGGGGGGAGAGGGTAAAAATCTTGCTTTGTGTAAAATATAAAACCACATAAACAACCTGAATATAAATTGAATAAATATAGCTTATAAACCTTGTGGTACAGAAAAAAAATATTGAACAGTCATGAAACAAAAAGGTCTCAATAAATAGCAACAATTAGCATTAAATATACGCATAAATAATCTCATATAATCCTAAATATCAGTATAATCAAAACCATGAAACATGATGCTATTGCCAGTTATCTCACTATAAGAACACAGATAAATCAGATTGTTGAAGACCATTCAGCACCACTGTATTTTTTATTTATTTATTAGGATTTATTTACTGCCTTATGAAGCAATTCACTCAGGTGGTGTACACTAATTAAACCTGAAAATATATTTCTGTTCTTCTTGCAACAACAGTCTGTCCAGATCTCCAGCTCTCTATGAAACAGGTGGTCTGCTGACATCCACAAATCTGAGGAGGTTAAAAGAGTGTTTACAGTGCTCCACCATAGGTTTCTCAATGATTCATGTCTAATAATACATAGATTTTAAGAAAGGGGGTATCCAGTTAGTCACAAAAAAAGGACTGCGCAGGCCAGAAAAGCACTATTAGAATGTAATAAGAGTAATAATAAGATAGTATGTAATTTGTTTTATGATCACACGTCACAAGAAATTGTTCAGATACTTCATAAACATTGGCATGCGACCCAGGGCATCTCAAACTTTTTGGATAAAGAATTGATGGTGGCATATAAGAGACAAACAATCTGAAAGACATGTTAGCACCTTCTTCGCTCCCTGTAGCCCACAACTCTAGAAGTAACAAGGCCTCAGGCCATTTTCCTCATGGAAACTGTTCCACCTGTGGAGTTAATCTCAAGACCAACCAAAATCTAGGGCGGACTATGAAATACGTCAACTGCTTTGATCTGCTCAGTTAGCAAAGGCGGTATAGCAAATGCTAATAAATAAATAAAAACTGAGACATTTCTCAAACTGCACATCTGAAGGAGTCCTCTGCGTCGTGATGTGTCCCTGTGGATTACTGTAATGTAGGAAAGACAAAATGCCATATGTCCATCGCCCCTTTTATAAACAGATATTTTCCAGTGTTACTCCTGAGAGGTATAACCAGGACAGGATAAGGGAGTGCCGAGCTCTGGCACTTGCTGCCAGTTTTGACCTCACTATCCTTTGAAGAAGGAGAAGCTATTGGGCAATGGTAGCAGTTACTAAGAGCAGGGCCTGAACCAAGGTATAGGCCCTGTCTCTCTGCCAATCTGGGACGCCTGGGATGAGAGGAAACAGGACCTGTGTGCTGACTCAGGCCACATGCTCCCTGACAGTTAATTCAGTCAGATTCAGCTTCTCCCGATGCAGGAGGCAGTGGTAAGACAGGAGGGGAGCGTGAAAGCCTACAAGTTGGAGATAGAGATTAAAGTGAGAGAAAAAAAAGATGAGAACCAGGAGGGGGAGATGTGAAAGGGTGGAATAAGCAGAGCCCTGGTCATACTATTGCTTCTCTTCTGGACTCTCTTTTCTACTGACTTAAAAAAAAAAAATTGAATCTTGACGTTTTTAGTGTCAACATACATCACATGAACTATAAGAATTATGCTTTCACAGTATATTTGAACTGTTGAACTGGAGAGAAGAGACTGCCATCTGTTGCTATTATTTTTCATTTATTACCATTTATATACATTAGCGAAGCACAATATACACAATATAAATGAAAAGGTTTACCACTTGTAAATTATTTGTACTGTTGAGGTGTTTGAATGTCTCTGTCATTTCCCTTCTCTCTCCTCTAGGTTGTTCCTATTTACATCCTTCAGTCTCATTTAATTGCATAGTAGAAAACACGCAGTCATAGGCAGCAGAACTGAAATGTGGTTCTTTTTTCTGTATGGCTCTGTGAGAATGCCTCTCAGATTGCTTTTATTGTCAGTGCAGAGCTCTCATCTGCTCTACATGCAGGGCATCCTTTTTTTAGCTGAACGTGGGAAGCAGCATGAGTGCATTCCCCTCCCATTGCTTCTGCAGGAAGGCTGCTTTTAGACCCTGTGTGTCAAACACAAAAACCCTCTTGGATGTAAGTACTTCTGCCTTGATGCCAGATGTAGCAAAACAAACAGCAGACCACCAATGTGGCGCCACTCTATTAAACCTAAAAATAAATACAGTCTGTCCAGATCTCCACCTCTCCATGAAACAGATGGTCTACTGACAGCCACAAATCTTAGGGTCCTGTTTACTAAGGTGTGCCCTAACTGTCAACCTAAATGTTGAGATTTGGGTGTCCCATACCGTATTATCAAAACGAAAGATGGCCGCCCATCTTGTTTCGATAATACAGGTTTCCCTGCCCCTTCACGGGGACATCCTGCGAGGATGCCCTCAGGAAAACTTGGGTGCCCCTTTGATTATGCCCCTCCACGTTACTGGTGCTTTGCTGTAGATCTCAGGTCTTCCTCTCTCTTCTTACCAACTAAGGATATTTTGTGCTTCTCCTAGGCTGCCTTCAGTTCTTCAGTTGACTTGGTCATTAAAAAAAAGGACCAAGTCAAGTCGGTCAAGTGTTCGTCAGGGACGCCCTTCTTTTTTCCATTTATCGGCTGAGGACGCCCATGTGTTAAGCACGCTCCAGAGTCACCTTCGCTATGCTTCCGACACGCCCCCATGAACTTTGGTCGTCCCCGTGACGAAAAGCAGTTGAGGACGCCCAAAATTGGCTTTCAATTATGCCGATTTGGGTGACCTGATTTGTGTCGAAAGATGGGCGCCCTTCTCTTTCGAAAATAAGCCTGATAGTAATATAGTAAATGATGGCAAATATACGGTCCATCCAGTCTGCCCAACAAGATAAACTCATTTTACATGGTATGTGATACTTTATACCAGAGTTTGATTTGTCCTTGCCATTCTCAGGGCACAGACCGTAGAAGTGCCCAGCACTGTTCTTATACTAAATTCTGAAGCTAATGTCGAAACCCCTTAAAATTTACACTTCAGCCCATCCATACCTATTCAGTGACAATCAGGGCGTAGACCGTAGAATTCTGCCCAGCAATGATTTCGCTTCCCAATTACCGGCGTCGCCACCTAATCTCCGCTAAGATTCCGTGGATCCATTCCTTCTAAACAGGACTCCTTTGTGTATATCCCAAGCATGTTTGAATTCCATTACCGTTTTCATCTCCACAACCTCCCGCGGGAGGGCATTCCACATATCCATCACCCTTTCTGTGAAAAAATACTTCCTGACATTACTCCTGAGTCTGCCCCCCTTCAACCTCAATTCATGTCCTCAGGAGTGAGACTGGACCTTAAGGCCCTTACCCGCAGTCATAGTCTATGTGGTAGAATCTATTATATGTTATGTTATGCTGACAAAAGCCATAACAGAACAGATGTGAAACACAGAACTCCTGCAAAAGCCTGTAAAAGGGAGGCCTCTTAAACACTTCAAAATAACCTCAAATTAGGAAAGTCTCATCTAAGGCTCTGCCAGGAATTCAAGGGATCCATTTCAAAAATTACCATTATCCTTATAAAAAAAAAGAAAAAGAAATTTGGTGGTCTTGCAGCCGATTGTGATTGCAACTTTTCTTCATTCGTCACCCTTATCATCTACAAAAACTCCTATTACTCCATCTGATCTATTACCGCTGCCCTCTATTAAGATGTTTTCACATGTATTGTGTTGATACTGTGCTACAATGTGTACTGTTATTTGAATATTTTATTGTTGTAATTGTTTATTGCTTATGCCAGGGATATACTTGCTATACACCGCCTTGGGTAAATTTCTTCAAAGAGGCAGTAAATAAATTCAAATAAATAAATTGATAGATGCATTAATTTTTTTATTTCTATCATAGATAATCTTTTTTTTTTTTAACATTGGGAACAAGGTAGAGGGGGTTCACCTTCACAGGCTACAGCAACAACAAAACCTCATCAGCTTCCGTGCTGGAAACAAGGAATGGGACCAGCAATCGCTGGGGGACCTGAGGCCTGAAGGATCATTTGCTCCTTTACACTTCATTCAGGGATAGCTCATAGTCCAAAGCTGAGAAGTTTTACCAACAAAACCAAAGACAACAGTAGCTCAGAGAAAGAATGAGAAAGCACAGAAACAGAATCTGTAAAGTCCACAGTTTCTGATCTTCAACAATTAATCACTTTAGCAGAAAAAAAAATACTAACTGGGTAACTCTGAAAGGCCTGAAATAGCCTCATGTAAAATTGCTCAGGATATATGGCTTCTGATTTTGTTTAGGATAGTTTAGACTCTTAGGTATGGCCTTCAAAGTTCTGTTTTTCAACTGCTCCTTCTTATCTTGCTCCGTTGATTACATTACATACTTCCTCTCATCCATTATGCAATGTACAAATTTTCAACTTAGCATTACTTCTTCACCAGGAGCATGATAGAATCTATGTGTCGATGTGCTTTCTCCCACACAGCCCCTTCGACTTGGAATCTCTTTCCGCTTCCCTTATGTTCCAAGGGTGCCTGGCCCAGATTTAGGAGAGCACTAAAAACTCTGCTTTTTACAAAGGTATTTGGTGACTGGGTAGTTAGCAGCTGATTGTTGTTTTTGTCAGCACAGCTTCTGGAATATTTCTCTATTCTCTTCATCTTTCCTATCATTTTATTGGCATTCCATTTCTATTTCAATGTATTATTTTATTGTAAAAAACCATAGTACACCAAATTTAATAAACATGTAGCATAACATGCAACTAACCATATCTGCATATATGCTGGATGAGACATAAGTACAAAAATATTGCCACACTGGGACAGACCAAAGGTCCATCAAGCCCACCATCCTGTTTCCAACAGTGGCCAATCCAGGTCACAAATACCTGGCAAGATCCCAAAAAGGTTCAATACATTTTATGCTGCTTATCCCAGAAATAAGCAGTGGATTTTCCCCAAGTCAATTTAATAATGGTCTATGGATTTTTCCTTTAGGAAGCTGTCCAGACCTTTTTTAAACCCCGCTAAGCTAACCGCCTTTACCAAATTCTCTGGCAACGAATTCCAAAGCTTAATTACAAGGATATTTGAAGGCAGCCCCAGGGTCCAAGAGAGGAGGGGAGGGCATTTGTTAATTAGGAGATCCTTCTGGGTGGGATGTCCTTCCAGTTGGGGTCTTGAATGGGGGGGGGGGGTCTTTGGGAGAGGGGCTTAGATACAGGATGGCTTTCGAGAGATGGGGGTTGTGATTGGGGGTTATCAGGGGGCAGCTTTGTGACCCGGAGATCCCAGGATGGAAAAATAATGCCAGTTTTTCCCTGTTTACTATGAACCATGTTATTATATTTTCATACTAATGAGCTGTTTTACATGCATTTGCATGTTATGTATCTCATTAGTATGTAAGCAAACAAACAGCAAGGATGATCCGGGAATGAAAAACAGAACAGAATTCACCAAAACAATTGTATTGGAAAGGGACCCAACCTGGCCAAGTTTCAGCTTTGCCTTCATCAGGGATCACAAATTCTTCCAAGCAAAATCAAAGACGTTCAATAAAACAACTCCTTGTACTGTGTACAATGGTTTAAACTCTGGATTGTGGAGCAGCAATACGTCACGCAATACAAGTTCTTTTACATGGAAATACTTTTAAAACAAATAGGAGGAAATATTTTTTCACTCAAAGTATAATTAAGCGCTGGAACTCAGCACTGGCCTAAGTTTATAGCGGCCAAAAATAGCACTGCTATTTAGGTGGTCCGATTTGGCCACTAAACTTAGCCTGCGAAGCCCTGAATATTTGCAGCTAGCCGGTTATATCACACGATATAGCTGGTTAGCTGCTATGCGCTAAGGAGAAATTCTATATATGGCACCTTAAAAAATCAGAGCTGTAAAGCCATGCGGTTAGCGTGATTCTATAAGCTGCGCCTAAAGTTAGGCGTACTTTATAGAATACACTCAAGTGCTGTTCTTGAGCCTAAACTTTAGGCACACCCATTTAGGCCACCTAAAAGCAGGTCTAAATACCTGCGCCTAAGTTTATTTATTTATTACATTTGTATCCCACATTTTCCCACCTCTTTGTAGGTTCAATGTGGCTTACATAGTGCCGGAGAGCAGTTGCAGACTCCGGTGTAAACAAATACAAGGTGAAGTTGTGATAGGGTAAGGTTCATGTGGTAGGACCACATAGAGGAATCATTCGACGGGAGAGTTCGGTGATGGCCATTACGAACTTTAGCGTTGTTGTGTCGCAGAGATCAGGCATTTACGTTGGATCTGTAGGGTATGCCTTTTTAAACAGGTGGGTCTTGAGTGTCTTTCTGAAGTGTAAATGGTCGTATATGGTTTTCAAGTCTTTTGGTAGTGCGTTCCATAGCTGTATGCTGATGTAGGAAAAACTGGATGCGTAAGTTAGGCACAGATCTGGTATAGTCCATAATAGTGTGCAGTTTTTTGAAACACCCACAACCAGCCCATTCCACGCTCATGGCCATGCCATTTGAATTTACGCACACCATATTACAGAATACGCCTAGAAAGTTGTGGGCGTAAATTCTAATTAAAGCCAATTAGTGCTGCTAATCGGTTAAGTACCAATTATCAGCACTGATTGGCTTGTTAATCAATTAAGCTGTGCGTACAATTTGGCTGGCCAGCCAAATTAGTGCTCACAATTTAAGGCGCCATATATGGAATTTCAGGATAAGTGCTAATATTCAGCGGAAACAACCAGCTATCCCATGCTGAGTATTAGCGCTTAGCCAGGAGCTGTTCCTGGCTGGTTAAATAGTGCTTAATATTGGCTGGCAAGTGAATAAATAAAATCTATCTGGCCATCACCCATTCAGTGGTGTTCCTTGGTCGGCGGCCACCTGGGGCGGATCACTGCTGCGCACTCCCCTTCCCCCCCAGGTGCAGTGTCATCCCTCCCCCGCTCATCACCTCCAAGCACACCCCCACCCCCAGGTGCATTGCTCTTACCTCCTGGGGTGCTGGGAGCACCCACGCAGCTGTCGGCTCTGCCGGTTCCCTGCTCCCTCTGCCCCGGAACAGGAAGTAACATCAGAGGAAGCAGGGAACTGGCAGAGTCGACAGCCGTGTGGCTGCTCCCTGCACCCCTCCTGCAGCGTGCACCTGGGGCAAACCACCCCCACCGCCCCACCCTCCGCACGCCACTGCACTCATTCCCACTCATTTGAACAGAAAGAAAGAAGCACCTGAGTAGGGAGGAAATCCACAACGACTGAAACCAGTGACCCTTGGCAAATGATGGAACACGAGACGCAGCAACCAAAGACAACGAAAGAAGAACTGAAAATGTAAGTCTGTGACATGGAATTTCCCATAAGACAGACGGGGAAGCTACGAGATGAGAAGTCAGTTTAACACAGGGGTTTGCAGTAAACATAATATGATAGCTGAAATAAGTCATATATCAGGTTGGACTGGAGTATTATAAATGATCAATGATTCACTAGAGAGGTCATTTAAATCTGTGTTTAGGTTATGCAGACAGCACTCTGTAAATCTGCCATAGACTACTCTTTTTTCACTTTTTAAAGATGATGGAAGAAGAAAATTCTCTATAATGTTTCCCTTTTTACTCCAACTTTCAGCAAATTTCTTTTTTTTTTTGCAATGCGGGGGAGGAATCAGGGATCATTTATTTTTTTGAAGAAATCACCCAAGGAGGTATACAGCAAGAATAAAAACACAGGCAAGAGACAATTATGATCTGTTAGCGGCCGACTGCCTGGAAAAAATCCAACCCAGATCACAAGCACTGGATTCGTTGCATAATTTGAAAGCTCATCTCAAAAAGACAGTCAAGTTACCACAGGTTTGATACCTATGGGCAGTAAGCCCTAATGTCACAGCTTTGAAGATACAGCTCACCAGCTTCACATATGTGTTAAGGGAAGCCACTGCCACTGCTTGTCCCTGGGATCCCTAGCATGAAATATTCCTACTATATGGGTTTCTGCCAGGTACTTGTGACAAGATTGGCCACTGCTGGAAGCAGGATACTGGGCTACATGGACCGGTGGTCTGACCCAGTATGGCTATTCTTATGTTCTTATGATACTACAGCCAAGAGAACAACAAAATTCCAAGTTCTTATGCACATTCCTTGCCTATCTGTGCTTCCTGACCGGCTTCTGGCTTCCAGCTGCCAGGCTTCCATATGAAGGAGTAGCCTAGTGGTTAGTGCAGTGGACTTTGATCCTGGGGAACTGAGTTCAATTCCCACTGCAGCTCCTTGTGACTCTGGGCAAGTCACTTAATCCTCCATTGCCCCTAGTACAAAATAAGTACCTGAATATATGTACTCAGTTCCCCAAGATCAAAGTCCACTGCACTAACCACTAGGCTACTCCTCCTATATAAACTGCTTGGTATCATCACAGAAAGATGGTTTATCAGCTCCATGACTATTTACCTCTCAATGGTCAGCACAACAATCATTTTCCAAACTCTTAGGCCAGGTTGCTAATGTTGCCATGAATGAAATTAGCATAGATAGCTCACTGATTTTAAAAATTCTTCCAGCCAGTGCCAGCATTTGAGAGCAAGTTGTGTGCTGGGCAGGTCTGCAGCAACTAATCAGGGAATTGGGGAGGAACTTTGTCCATCCTCCCTCCCCAATCCATGGTATATACAATACTGCTAAATGGCTCTTTGTCAAAATGGTGCTGACCCACCCTGCGCCCCCCCCCCCCCCCCACACACACACATATACTGCACTGCCATTACTTGATATATAACCTCTGCAACCAGCCCCTCTTCAGGACATTTTAAAATGTGGAGCTCATCTACTTAAGATGGAGAGAAGTAATTCAGGCAATGCCAATATGAGAAAGCTTAGGGTTTGCCACTGTCCTCTGACAGCCTGATTTTGTTCCCTGAACATTTACACAGCTTACAGTATACTAAAGCTTGACAAATTACCAATAAATGCTGGGTCCTGGCAACCTGGCACAGTACTACAGGCATATCCCGTGCTGAATTTTAAGGACTCATTTGTAGTTCTGCCGTTTACAGAGCTTACAGCCACATCCCCCTTTCAGTATTCACTGCCTTTGAGAAGGCTGGTCACGCTACAAGTAGTTCAATAAACACTCCGCATGCCAAGAAGAACCCAGTGCCCTACACAGTTTCTTACTGCTTTCACCATTAATGTAGCTAAGCTCTTAATCACTGATCCTTTTCCCTTTCTCAGACCCCAGGGAAGACTGCCACGCAGACACATTTTTCTGTCTGATTCTTGCTGCTGGGTCCTGCTTGTGCTCTTTCCTGTTTCATTTGTTTTAGGTACATATAAAAACCCACAGAGATATGGGCTTGTATGAACATTTTTGGCTACCCAGCCACTGAAACTCCAGCGAAGCATAACTGCTATTTCCCGTCCCCCTCATCTCCACCACACAATGTGACCGAAACAAAAGCCTTATGTTTGTTTCTCATTCAGCTCATCCCTACTCATGTATGTAACGTTTCCTCTTCCTGTCTTGGCATGATGCATGTACTGAATCTCTAAACAAAACCATGAGCCACTGACAAAAAATACTATCTGTGTAAGAGAAAACAAAAACGTGCATCTCTCTCTCTCTCTCTTACTATCTGACTGACAACGCAGGGAGCGTTGGTTGTTAGCTAAGGTTGCAAAGGCATAGGAGGTGGCGTACCTAAGATTACCATAACCTTTTTTTAAGAGAATAAGTCCTCCAGTTTTTTTAATTTTTAGGAAAATGTCCTCTTTCTTTTATGTGCCCATGACCAATACACCTATCCACATAATGAGAGAAACCATCTCTGGCCTAGTAGACTGGGCATATGGGACTACCAAAGAGAGAGAAAGGCAATGCTGATTTCCTTTCTGTTTCCCTGCTGGTTGAGTCTGTGAAAGGAATTTTGTTTGTGCAACACAACTTTAAGTATATGTCATACAAAGACTTTCACACTTATCTCAGAAGCCAGCCAAAGTTGTTGAAGGATATCTGTTCTTCTAATAAGTACACTTGGGCTCAGACTCAACCAAACTCAAATCCAGACATTTTTGAAAAGTAGATTATTGTCCACTGCTAAACTGTAAGTCAGTTACTGTTTTGACGTGTGTTCATTAACTAAAAGCCATTTACACATTTGCTACAATTAAATATTTTTTTTTTAGCAAAGGAAGCAACCGTTTTATTTTTTGTGTCCTCTTTTCTGTATCCAAAAATATGGTAACCCTAGGTATACCTCAGAGCACTGTGCTTGCATTATTCTATCAATCCATCTGATCTGTGGATTGACATCAAGTTTGCCCTGCAGAACCAAGACATGGTAGGAAGATACAAACCAGAAGCTCCTCACCTTCTTTTTCTATGGCCATCTTACCAGAGAAATAGTTCTAAGGAAACAGTTTAAGATTTGTTTGTTTCTGGCACCTGGCTTATCTGTATATACCACATACTGCCTGAAGAACATATAAGTCGGTACTGGAGAAGATCAAACCTAAGCTTTCTTTGGAAGCTCAAATGAGACTTTAACTTTCATACTTCAGACACATCATGCGAAGAGAAAGATCATTAGAGAAAGACATCAAGCTTGGCAAAGTTGAAGATCAATGCAAAAGAGGAATACTGGCAATTTAATGGATCAACACAACAACTATCGATCAGTGGCACAGCTACAGGTGGGCACAGGCCCAACCAGTCTAATAGCCCCCAAAACACCTCATTGTCAGTGCCTCACTCCTCTCACTCTCTCCTCTCCGCTGGTGGCACTGTATCTGCCCATCTCTCTCTGAACCCCCCCGCTCCCCCCCCACCAAGTCTACCTTCGAGCCATCACCGACAGCAATTCATGTAGGCAACCTGCGCCGGCCCTGCAGGATTCCCTCTACTGCATCCTGCCTCAATGACATCATTTCACTGGTGGGGACGTGATAGAAGGAAGCCCGTAAGGCCAATGCAGGTTGCCTATAGGAATCGCTGCCAGCGACTGCTTGGAGGTAGACTTGGGGGGGGGGGGGTTGAGAGAGAGATGGGCAGATGCCAGACAGGGGGGAGAGGGAAGAGGGGCCCATGCTGGGTGGCGGGGGAGGGGAAGATGACGATATGTGAGTAGGGGCAGAGGGGATGGTTGGGAAGAAAGAGGGAGAGATGGGCACAGGGGCAGAGGGAAAGGTTAAAAAAAACCTGTATGGGGTTGGGGGTGGGAAAGGCCCACCCAGGTGAACTTGGGGGCCACCTGAAATGGCAGGTCTGGCAACACTCATGCTCTGGACGCCACTCTATCAACGTTTAGCTACCTGACTAAAGATCGAACAGAGTTCAGAGCAACTATCCAGAGGGTCATTATGAGTCGACACCAACTCGACAGCACTTAACAACCTGGCTTATCTGTGAAGAGTACGGAGCATGTACACAACTAGTCAGTAAGTCCCACCTTCTTTAGAAGAGGCAACCTCAGTAATTTAGGTCACAAGCTACCTATCAGCTGATGTAAGAATGTGATCATCCACTCAGAGGGCAATTCTATAACAGGGCACCTACAATTAGGCATCCAGAGGGCACACAATGGGATCCTATTCTATAATGGAAAGAAGGTGCCTATTTTCCTTTATAGAATGCTAGTATAGCTGGGTATATACGCGTTTAAAATTTAGACATGGTCACTTATAACAACCATACAGCTGTGTGCTAGAGCCTACATGCAGCAGATACCATACAACTTGCCTATGTCTCGCCTATGCTCTGCCTCTGTGTACGCTGTTTTGTACATATGCCTTAAGTTAAGTTGCATCTGCACATATATAAAAGTGCACACATATGTGTGTATATGCTAATATTCTAATATGCTAATATTGATGCAAAGATTGTGGGCATCCTTTTAAATCTGCAGGCGCCATTTTGACTGTTTTCAGTGGCTGAATCATTACAGAAAAGACAACTGGCATAGAGAAAGGTACATACAGCTGGTTACAGACCTCAGCATTATGGTTTAGAAATTGAGCCCTTCATTTTCATTTTAGGACTTAATGGCGGAGACACAGTAGTTTTCTTGAGCCAAAAATACAAGATAAGTGTTGAAAAGTCATCCACTAAGCAACTTCCTGAAGATGCTAAGACACAGGAGTGAACTGATCGCCAAGGTTCCACTGCTTAGAACTGGACTCTGAATATCAATAAGAAATTTGCAGCCCCACCTCCGCTCAGTACCAAACACAGAACAGCACTCCTCAAGAAAGAGTTTCTTCAACGCAGAATGGTAACTGCTCCCAGAGCAGCACACAAATCAATAACAGAAAATACGGAGGAAGAGGCTGAGAACCAGGGAAGCCAGGGCTCCGATTTGGAAAGGTGAATAATTACAACCAAATCCTGATATTCAGGGCAGATGCACATATGTCTCTATCACCTAGAATGCAATGACTTTTTTCAGTGAGATAACAGCATCTTCAGGTGTGACAGGGAATATCTCACCTTATTTTACATGTGTAAAATATTTCTTTTGATTATTATTTTTCTTTTTATCATAAACCTCTACAGCCTACTTCTTACGCTCTGTTTGAAATGCCGTGCAGTTTGGAGAGATCTTTAACAACTTCCCGTCTCTCTTCCTCCAAAAACCACATTCACATGCCGTATTTGAATACTTTACACAAGAATTTTTGTCAGTTTCAGTAACAGCCAAAATCACTGACTTCATGAATGTAAAAATATTCCCTACAAGGGGTGACGTCAGCACCAACAGGAAAGCAAAACAATAAATCAGGACCAGAAACAGAGCGGGGAATCACATGTCAGCATTTTGAACGGATGATGTTTTCCTATTGTTCTTTATTCTGTTTATAGCTTACTCTTTTTTTTTTTTTTTGTACTGCCCTTGAAGATTTAAGAATTTGCAATTGGTCAGCCGTTTAGATCATTTTAGAGCAACATATCTGCTAGACTACAGTCACCCAGGGGCCCTTTTACAAAGACATGCTGAAAAATGGCAGTAGTGTAGACGCGTTTTTGCCGCGCGCAGGATCATTTTTCAGCACACCTGTAAAAAATGCCTTTTAAAAAATTTTTGTCAAAAATGGATGTGCGGCAAAATGAAAATTGACGAACATCCATTTTGGGTCTGAGACCTTCCCGCCAGCCATCAACCTAAAGGTAAGGTCTCACGCAGTGACTGGGCAGTAATGGTCTACGCACGTAAAATGCCGATTACTGCCCGTGCGCCAGAAAATAAAAATATTTCTGGCGTGCGTAGCGGATGCGCGTCAAAAATGAATTTACCGCAGGGACCACGCGGTAGCTGGGCAGTAACTCAAAAATGACGTGCTTTGGGCGTGCGCAGGCGCCTACGAGGCTTAGTAAAAGGGCCCCTCCGAGACGGTTTTTAACTGATTTACAAGATGAAAATTAATCTTATAAGATCATCATGGCCAGGTGTGTCTTTGTCCATTCCCACTCCTTTCCCAACACAATACAATTTCTTATAATTCCGCACATACCTCACAGCTCGACATGGAGTGCAATAAGAACAGCTAGTCATTACTAAGAATTATAAACAATTAATCCAAACTAAAAAAAATAATCAGTTACATTATTACTACTACTTAACATTTCTAAAGCGCTACTAGGGTTACGCAGCGCTGTACAATTTAACATAGAAGGACAATCCCTGCTCAAAGATCTTACAATCTAAAGGACGCGTGAGCAGCCAGACCGATAGGGGCAGTCAAATTGGGCAGTCTGGAATTCCTGAAAGGTAAGAGTTAGGTGCCGAACGCAGCATTGAAGAGGTGGGCTTTAAGCAAAGACTTGAAGATGGGCAGGGAGGGGGCTTGGCGTAAGGGCTCGGGAAGGTTGTTCCAAGCATAGGGTGAGGCGAGGCAGAATGAGCGGAGCCTGGAGTTGGCGGTGGTGGAGAAGGGTAATGAGAGGAGGGATTTGTCCTGTGAACGGAGGTTTCGGGCTGGAACATAAGGGGAGATGAGGGTAGAGAGGTAGTGAGGGGCAGCAGACTGAGTGCATTTGTAAGTAAGAAGGAGAAGCTTGAACTGAATGCGGTATCTGATTTTATTAGAATAAAATAAAACCAACAAGACTCCATGATTAGCCTCCGACTACAAGTTTTCAATTTTTTATGAATGGACATGTAGTCTGTTATAAATCTAACCTCCTATGGAAGACTATTCCAGACTTTAGCCATTCAATATGAGAGACATAAATTAAACAATTTTTTATATCTCACTCCCTTTGGTTTTGAAAAAAATAGGTCTGTGTTGATATTACTGCACCAACAGACACTAGTGCAGCTTTGTAAAAGGGGGCCTTAAAATATAAGCCCCCCAGGGACAGGGAAATACCTAGTGTACCTGAATATAATTTGCTTTGAGCTACTACTGAGAAAGATGTGATCTAAATCTAAACCCAAAATCCGGTACCAAGTGTACTATGAAGTAATACAAAACACTACAAATGTCACTCAGGACCTATAGAGAAATTCTACCATATCACAAGTCACACAACAAGAATCTACCTAGGAAAAGACAGCACCAGAAACACTGCAGTGGATACCAGATCAATACACCTACTGGAAAACTATACAAGCCAGATTAGTGCAGATTAATCCTGTACAATCAATGATGATTAAAAAAAAAAGTTTCTTTCACACACGCAGAATGCAGATAGACCCTCACCCAGTATTGAATAAGTAACCACAAACTAAAAATATAAATATGTAGACAAAAATTAAACTGAAATCCAAAGAAGCCAGATTCTGCATACAGTGCAATATAAAATATAAAGAGAGCAGACATAAATTTATAAAACTGACATATTCCAACCACTACATTACAAATTAACAAATACAAATAAAACAACAAACAGAAAATATGATAATACCATTTTATTGGACTAAATATATTTTTTTTAAATTAGCTTTCAGAGGTCAATATCTCCTTCCTCAGGTCAGGACAGCATACTGCTGTTGTGGTATCCTATACTGACCTGAGGAAGGAGCTTTTGGTCTCCAAACATTAGTCAAAAAAGTAATAACATTTGTCCAATAAAAATATATCTTATTTCCATTTTCTTTTTATATTTATTAATGTTTATTAATACAGCTACCACACTACTTTATCCTAAACTAAAAATAAAATTATTTTTTCTACCTTTGTTGCCTGACCATTTTGGCTCCCAGTCTCTGGTTTCTGCTTTCCTCTTCTTTTCTTAGCTCTCTAGCCAAGATTTCCTGTCCATTTGTCATTTTTCTCTCTTTACTCCTCCTTTGATTTATTTTTCTACCTCTGTTCAGGTAATTCTTTCTCCAATTTCCCCCAGTTTTAATGTGTTTACTTACAGCTTTCAATCTCTTTCCCTCACCCTGGCTCGCCTATTCCACTTCCTCTTATTTTCCATTCTATCACTTCCCTCCCCCCATCCAGCACCTGCCCTCATTCTCTCCCTCCATCCAACATCTGCTCTCTATTCCCCCTTCCATCCAGTATCTGTCCCTTTTCTCTCCTACCTTTCTATCCATCATCAGTCCTCTTTCACTCCCCCTCTTCCTTCCATTGTCTACCCTCTCTCTTTTCTCCCTTCCATTCAGTGTGTATTCTCTTTCTATCCCTCCTTCCATCCAAGGTTTGTCCTCTTTCTATCAGTGGCGTAGCTACGGGTGGGCCTGGGTGGACACAGGCCCATCCAATCTTGGCTCAGGCCTACCCAGCTACAGCACCACACTGCTCTCTTCCCCCCCTCTCCTCCGTGGCATCCCGGCATCTGCACTCTGTTCTCTGAACCCCTTCCCTCCCCTGTGTCGGTACAGGTGTCCTAGGTGCCTGCAGCAATTCATTCTTGCTGCCATCTGCCGCTTTCCACCAGAAAGGAAACAGGCAATGACATCAGTGAGGGCGAGACATGGCAGATGGAAGCCTGCGGGGCCGGCGCAAGCAGCGAGAATGAATCGCTGCAGGCACAGAGGACGCCTGTGCCGACATTGGGGAGGGATGGACTTTAGAGACAGGAGCGCAGATGCCGGGACGCCGCAGAGGAGAGGGAGAAGATGTGGGGTAGGTGAAAAAAGAAAACCTCTTATGTTTTTAAAAAATATCTCCAGGAAGATATTTGTGGTGTATGGTTGTGGGGGAGGTGGGCATGTGCACGTGGAAGGGCCCATCCAATTTACCTCTGGGACCCTCCAAAATACTGAGTCTGGCTACACCTCTACTTTCTATCTCTCCTTCCATCCAGCATGTGTCCTTTCTCCCCCCTTCCATCCATGTCCTCTTTCTCTCCCCATTCCGTCCAGTGTCTGCCTTCCTTCTCTCCCATCCAGCCTCTTCCTTACTTCTCCCCTTCCATTCAGCCTCTGCCCTCCCTCTCCCCTTTCCATCTAGCCTCTGCCATTCTTCACGCTCCCTTCCATCCAGCCTCTGCCCTCCTTTCTCTCCCCTTTTCCATCCAGCCTCTGCCCCTCTTTGTTTCCCTCCCAATCTAGCATCTGCCCCCTCTGTTCCCCTCCCCCAACACCCCCACTGCCACTGCTGCTTCTCTAGACCAGCAGCAGCAGCAACAAACAAGCTACAACCACCATGGGGCTGGACTGTCCATTTGTGTGGCTCCTGGCTCAAAACAGGAAGTGACATTGAAGGGGGCGGGACCTTCAGCCATGCAAATAGAGAATCCAGTCCCACAGTAATTGTAGATTTAGCCACTGCTTCTGGTGGACTAGAGAAGGAACAGCAGTGGCAGGGGTGGTGGCAGGAGGGAGGTGAGAAAGGTCCTGGTGTACCTGCTGCACGGCAATGGAGAACTGCTGCAAGGCAAGTTAAGAAATGCTGTGCATCCACACAGCCATGCAGCTTAGAGGAAACATTGTAATAGAGGTATCGAAAAATACATGAGATTATGTTGCATACAAACATTTATAGTTATAGGGATGCTTTAACAATAGAAACAATAAAAAGGATGATGTAAAAAGAAAGCTTCTTGTGCCTCATTCAGGTACTCAAGAACCACAAGGAAACAGGTTCTCTCACCTGCCTGGCTATCCTTCTTGCCTCCCAGTATGGTTTGGAGTCTTCCACAGCTTTTCCAATTTTCTTTACAAGTTCATCCAGCTTAAACGTTGCTTCTACCAAAACTGCGCGAAATTTCTGGCGTGCATCCTGTTAAAAGACAAAATTTTGTGAGAACAATGAAGTTATTGTTATTGTTTTTCAGTGGGTCAACCTTTTCTCGTTTGTTCTTATCCTTACAGGTCCTCTGAACAAAATGATAAGCACCACCTTAGGGGAATCTCTTCCTAAAGGCAGCTAATAAATCCCAATAAATAAAAAAATAAATAAATACGCAAGCTCTATGGCAATGTAAGTCCTGCCCCCTGGGAGCCGAACCATACCCTACAATTACCCTATTAGTGTAGTCTGTGTCTGTTACCTCAAGTATGATTCTTTTCCCATGAAGACAAGAACTTACCAGAAAAAAGGATAATGAGAAGGAATAAAGAAAGGGAATAGAAAGGTTCAAGAAAGTGATCAGGTAAAATTCACTAACTTCAAATTTTCACTTTAGACAATACCAACAACACCATCACATAATAAAATATTGCTCTTTTATATTTTTTTAGGTGACCTGACTGGATCCAGTTTGTAAACTATGGGTTTCTTTTACAAAACTGTGCTAGCGATTTCCGTGCAGTAAATGAGAAGAAGCCCATAGGGATTGAATGGGTTTCCTCTTATTTGCCGCACTGAGAATCACTAGAGCGGGTTTGTAAAAGAGGCCCTATGTAACAAAACATAAGCAGAAAAACATTTATCAGATAAATATTATTTTTACTCTGGCATCCATTTAATCAAAATTCAGTATAGGCAACAAAGTATCCAAACTGAGAAACGATTCTTTTTAACAAAGTTTTGTTTTTCAGAACCATTTACCCCCAGGACTCAGGTCTCTCGGGTTAAGTATTATTCTGTGTTTGAATTTTCAGTCTATGGGCCCTGTTTACTAAGCCGCGTTGAAGGCGCACAAACATTTTAGCATGCACTAATGCTAGAGACACCCACAGGAATATAATTTTATGTATTTATTTGCTGCATTTGTATCCCACATTTTCTCACCTATTTGCAGGCTCAATGTGGCTTACAATGTTCCTTCATGGCAATTGCCACTCCAGAGTAAAAGGTACAATTGTCATTTCATAGTGTACATGGATGACATGTCGACATTTCAGAATGGAAGATACAATTGGTATTACATTAAGAATATAGAAGGCATAGTAGATTATACAGACAAGATAGTCGAACGTTTATCAAAATAAAGATGTGGTTGGTATTGTGTAAAGAGATAGGCAATAAGGCATAGGAGAAAACATTTAGCATTACAAGTAGGTGATGGTGTATTTCAGTTCCTTTTATGGGTCCTTGTGGTATGCCTTGTTGAAGAGGTAAGTCTTCAGCGATTTATGAAAGTTGATTAGGTTGTGAATTGTTTTCATGCCTTTTGGTAAAGCATTCCACAACTCTACCATTAGCGCTCACTAATTTTTTTTTTCCAGTTTTTATTGAATAAAGCTCCAACATACAACCATAAATGCAAATACACAGTCGGACACCCTCCAACATAACAATGTAACATCTTCAATGTATCTTTAACCAACTGTTTATGTCCCCCTTTCCCACCATCCCTCCTCCCCTCCCTCCCTCCCCCCTACTGAATTGTCAGGGTAGAGTCCGGTCGTGCCAACCACTCCGTGTATGGGTCCCAAATTCGGTGATATGGCAGCAAGCGACCAAAACGCATCGCAGTCAACTTGGACATCAGCTGAATATAGTCTAATTTTCGCAGAATCAACTGCGCTCACTAATTTTTAGCACACACTAAAAAGTTAGCACACCTACAGCATGGGTAAACAGGGCCCTATATGTTTTAAATGTCTATCTGTCACCTCACTCTCTCCACTTTGGTCTTTCTTGTTGTTCTTCTTTTCTTATCCTTTCTTTAATGTTGTAGCTCTCTTCGTAACTTTGTCTTCTTCCTTGTACCCTATTCCCTACCTTTATAAACTCAAAAAGGCAAGACCCTAAACTTTCTGGAGCTGAACTTTTAAAATTGAAGCTTTCCTTAGATGATCCCTGTCTTGTAAAAGGAAAGGATAATTGATGTCTCTACTAAGAGAAACCCACCCCTAAAAAAATATTTTCCCCAAACAACAATCACATACGCACAGTTCTTTCTGTTTATCAAGAACAAAAACATTTCTAAGCACAACACTAGCACAGATCAGCAGTGCAGAGCAGGCCTTTGTTAAGCACCTTCTCCCGCCTGACAGCCTAAATGTTTCACTTTTATTCTTCACACCTTTGCTCTCTGCTAACCCACTTAACACTGCATTTTAAAATAGGAGCATTTCCTGAGCAAAGTTAAATACCAAACAACATTGTTAACTTTTATTGGAATTTAATTTTCCTAATGACAGTGATAACACCTCTTTGTGCTATAATCGGAACAGTTTTAAACTGTCAGCTCCCTCCCTATCAGACTATCTACTGACAACTTAGTTATTTAACTGAGCACATTCTAGAATCTTTAAAATCTTCTTTCACATAAAGAGATATGTTACAAGGATACAACTTTATTCTTAGAGCACTATTAAAAGCACTCTCTCCAGCATTCACACTTTCCCTGAAGCCAAAGAACCCACGCGTGACCACCACAGTTTTAATTAAGTCACTCACATACCACTCATGGTGACCAAACCTCTATTTGTACACCGCCTTGAGTGAATTCTTTCACCAGAATCCTGCCTTTACACACAGTACCTCACAGCACATCCACCCCAACCATTAACGCCCTCCCAACTGCCTGCCACAGCCATTTAGAATTTTCCCCGGAGTTCTGGCAGCCAAAGCATAGCACGTGCTGCATTCAATATTCCCTTCACACACAAGCAGCCATATTTTTTATGTTAATATTTATTTATTGAAATTTTTCAAATAATTACAAGCATTACAATACTTGCATAAGAAAGTTGGGCCATATTTTTTTTTTATTACAAAACAAAAAAACGTTTAAATACATTTCCCCTGCTTCCCTTACCGTGCTAGGGGTTTCTTTGCTGGTAATTCATTCTTTTTCTGAATGCACTAAAGCACCTTCAGCTGCACAGCTCTGCCCACAAGTTCGCAGTTCCCAACGCTGTCTCCAAAGCAACAGAAGCTGCCTCATGTGCATCTGCCAATCTGACTAGCACTCCTCAACATGCACTCCAGGAACCGCACTTGCCCTCCTTCTTCTGGCACTGGTCCAACTTCCCAAATTGGGCCGGCACCGCTCAGGTCCGAAATCCCGGCACTGCTGCACATGTGCAGCCTGTCTGATGTCACTGCCCCAAATGTGGTGACGTCAGACAACAACACAGCCCCAAACAGGTTTTTCCTCCACGTTCCACCGCCACAAACTCTTGTGAGACTGCCCGTGAACGCAGCCCAGCACCATCTGCTGATCCCAGCAATCTCCTGCCCTGCTTGACTCCAGTTCAGCCCGGAGTCCCCCTTCAGTGTCGAGCCTTCCAGCCCCGCAGCACCCTCATATGTCAGCGGCACCAGCGGCAACATTCTGGCTCAGCCCCATTCCTGCACCAGACCCCACCAGGTATTTAAAATACAGCAACAACAATCACTACCAAAAAAACATATCACAGCATTTGGAACAGCAGAAAGCTGTTTCAAAATCTCCCCGGCCACTAGGAGTACCAAAAAGAGATGTCTTGTTTGACAAGTTTACTATCGCATTTGAAGAAGAGAGTAAGGGTTCTTAACAAGATGGCTTTAGAAAGACTGGACATTAAAAAAAGAAGGGAAACCTTACAGGGCAAGAATGCTAAAATTATGCAAGACCTACAACACAAAGAGGCTTAAGACACTCAAAATGTACTCACTGAAGGAAAGAAGGAATACAAGGATTATGACAAAAAAAGTTAAAATATTTGACAGGCTTCAATAAAGCACAACTACCCTAAATTTATCTGACAACCTAGGCCAAATTTCAGCCACGCGCCCATCAGGGGTGGCTCAAAGGCCTACCCCCTCCCATAGCCCAGCATCTACCCTTCCCCTTCCCTAAACCATCACTCCATGTGCGGCATCTCCCCTGCCCCCCCCCCCCCCCCCCCCCATGTCTGGACTCTCCCCTTCTCTTCCCTAAATCCCCTCCCCATGTCTGGCATCTCCCCTTCCATTCCCTACATCCCCTCCCCATGTTTGGCATCTCCTGTTCCCTCCCCTACATCCTTCCCCCATGTCCATCTCCCCTTCCCTCCCCTACATCCTGCACCCCATGTCCAGCATCTCCCCTTCCCTTCATCTCCCCATGTCTAGCATCTCCCTTTCCCTTCATTTCCCTCCATGTCCAGCATCTGCCCTTCCATTCCCATGTCTGGCATCACCCCTTCCCTATATCCCCACCTGATGTCCTGCATCTCCATTTCTCTTCCTTTCCTTACACCCACCATCCAGCCTCTCCCTCTTCTTTCTAAGTCTTCCTCTGCTCCTCATTGTCAGTGTTGCTGCCCCGATCACCTCCCATACTACCTCTGCCTGGACCACACAGACAGTCAGCAACTGTTTCAAAGGAGGCAGGATGTGGCTCACTTGAGCACATGCTCTAAGGCCTTGTGTTGTCCTGTCTGCTTTTGTGCCACTACTGTTCTGCCACACCAGTACCAGCACACCCCAGATCATTCTGCCTAAGAGGATAGCTAATGATAAAGCTAACCCTGCAATAAAGTACAGGACAAATGACCCTCTTCCAGCTGAGCTTCTACTATCTTATGAGCAGATTATAAAGGAAATCAACCAAGTCCATATCCCCCCAGCCAGCCCACAATAATGCTGCTCCCAGAAGCACCACCACATTGGCAACACAGACAGATTCTACAGAGGAAACAGATAGACAACTGCTTGGATATGTTGTGCAGAGTCTGCTCATTCCTGTTGTGAATTAGATCCCATTCCAGTACAGTATCATCCCAAGTCACCAAGAACAGCCTTGTTTCTTCAGACCTGTAACCTTGAAGAAAAGTCAACTCCAGTAATAACTGTCAGAATTTCTGAATGATCAAGCAATCGGGAAGATTCTGGTACCATGTGATATCCAGTGCTAAGGCCAAGATCAAAATCCAACCTCAAGCCTAGTTAATGAGATTCAAAATATAATAAAGACAAACAATCAAGAAGTAAATCAGCTAAGACCTACAAGGTATTCTTCTCTTCTGCAACAGGCTCCTTTTGAAAGTAACTTGTTGGACACTCCAATTGTGATAGATGCTATGAGCACAGAAAGACACCGAAACAGTATCGTTTCAAGAATCAAAGCCTTTTGAGTCCCAAGCAAACCCAGAAAGCACTGTGTTGTAAAAAAAAAACCCATAAATGATACCACACTCATTTGCCCCAAAACCTGCCATTGCAGTGGAGAAGCCAACACTAGCACCTATGCCAGCAACAAGTAGATAGTAGAATATCAGGAGAAGAGTGGGCCAGGGGAGAACTGAAAGGCTGGATGGGAATTTTCACACTAAACTTTGTAGAAGTTGTTGATCTCCCTGGATGCAACCCAAGTACATCTGCATTTACAGCTATTGGATTTGAAGCCACGTTGAAAAATAAAAGAGAATGTTCTAGATCAGCTGTTGTCAATCACAAAGTTTGCAGAATTGTGGCAGAAAGGAGAGAGAGGCCTGAGGGATGGGAGGAGGAAAGATAGGAAACGACATTGGACCTACAGGAGGGAAGGGGGGTGGGGAAGAGGGATAACAAGATGGATTTGAGAAGAATGCAGAGGAATTAAAAAAAGCTGAATGTGAAAGATCTGTGCCAAACAGACATAGGGCAGGAGATGAGAAAAGAAACAGCGAATGGAAAGGAGGCCCTGGAAACAGAGTTAAGAACACAGACAGAGGAAAGCAGAACTAAAGATTGGGAACAAGATGATTAGAAGAGTAAAATCACCAGACTACAAAGGTAGGAAAAATAATTGTATTTTCAGTTTAGTGATTCAATTATGTCGGTGTTAAGAGTTTACTTCTGTCGGCTTTATTTTGCACTGTACAGGACATGCATTTCTTTCTAGTTCTCTGGTGTTGCATGACATACAGAGCCCTGTATCTCTGCTTTCAGATTTTGTCTGCATGCTTTTTGTAACATAGTAACATAGTAGATGACGGCAGAAAAAGACCTGCACGGTCCATCCAGTCTGCCCAACAAGATAACTCATATGTGCTACTTTTTGTGTATACCCTACTTTGATTTGTACCTGTGTTCTTCAGGGCACAGACCGTATAAGTCTGCCCAGCACTATCCCCGCCTCCCAACCACCGGCTCTGACACAGACCCTATAAGTCTGCCCAGCACTATCCCCGCCTCCCGCCACCGGCTCTGGCACAGACCGTAAAAGTCTGCCCAGCACTATCCCCACCTCCCAACCACCAGTCCCGTCTCCCACCACCGGCTCTGGCGCAGACCGTATAAGTCTGCCCAGCACTATCCCTGCCTCCCAACCACCAGCCCCGCCTTTGTGGTTCCCTATTTTGTATCAGGTGAGAGTTATGTTCTGCATCTGAGGTAAAGAATTCTACTGGCATGTGGTGTCTGAGTAGGAATCTGTAACAGTCCATCTTGTTCCAGCTTCCCACTAGCAGGTTTATTGGTGCTTTAATATATTTCTGTACTATAATTAAATGAAATAACTACCTCTGAGTGTTATAGCTATGGGTGGAGATGCAGGAGATTACTTGTGGGATGGGTGGGGATGGAATGGATCTTAGAGGAGACAGGCGGGTATGGGTTAGATTCCAGTGGTGTGCCTTGACAATTTCTGCACTTTGTAAGCTTGCCACGCGATGACAAAGATTGAAAATCACTGATCTAGAGTAACCTGCGCAAAGTGTCCACAGTTAGAATCTTACCAATAGCAGAACAGCAGCACAGAGAAACTACTGTTACAGCCTTAATAACAGCAATATGACTGTATTAGACATCCAAGGATGCTGTGATTACAATCAGCGCTTTCCTTTCTAGAAAGAAAGGGATTGATATGCAGCAGCACTCATCTGATAAGTACTGCTCACCAGGGCCAGCCATGGATTTTCAGGGGCATTTTTTAGATAATGCCACTGAAAATTATCAACAACAACAGCCCCTGCACTATCTGGATAATGATTGGGGGAGGGGAGGGTGCAGGGACAGAACTAAGGCAGAGAGAGCCAAGATTTACCCAGTTAACAGCAATATTCCATCTGATAACCAGACCTAGCGGATTTGAAGTGCAAATGCAGAGTCATAGAGAGATTATGGAAGAAAGATAGATCTAAGTTAAATAAAAAAAATAATTGAAGGAAAACTATAAATATTTATAAAAAAGCAATTAGTAATGCTAAGAAGAAACGTTTCTCTGAAATTATAGCTATAGATATTTCTAATGTAGGGAAGCTTTTTCATATAGTCCACAGAATCATCTATGGACTCGCACCAGATTATATGACAGAACTTATCGATCTACCAATAAGAAACATGACAAGAACAGCAAGATCCTACCTAACCCTTCACTACCCCAGTTGCAAAGGTATAAAACACAAATCTTCACATTCCGCCAGCCTCTCGTTTATAGGCACACAACTTTGGAACTCACTATCCAAAGACCTGAAACTCACAGAAAACTACCTACAATTCAGAAAAAAAACTGAAAACACACCATGGACCGATACAAATGCATTATAACGTCCTCACTTTTGTTTTTCATTCCTTTCCTAACAATACCTAACATTCTATTTGCTTTCTTAGCCGCAGCAGCACACTGAGCAGAAGGTTTCAACTTATCATCAACGACACCTAGATCCCTTTCTTGGTCCGTGACTCCTAACGTGGAAACTTGCATGATGTAGCTAAAATTTGGGTTCCTCTTTCCCACATGCATCACTTTTGCACTTGCTCAAAGCCCACTAATGTCGCCTTCGGCACCTAACCACTATACCTCTATTCAAAAAATCTAGACTGCCCCAACTTTACATTTCATCCTTTAGATTGTAAGTTCCTTTGAGCAGGGACTGTCCTTTTTTGTTAAACTGTACAGCGCTGCATAACCCTAGTAGCGCTCTAGAAATGTTAAGTAGTAGTAGTAATAAACACATCTTTTCAAGAAGTCTTCCCCCCCTGGATCTGCCTAATCCCACACCACCATACATCACAAAAAGTTCAGAAGTGGAAAACAATAATATTAACCTCTCTCACAATATGCTAATATATCAACCTAAGCGTTTATTGTACTTCTGTATTATGTACTAGACTTCTACAAATCTAAATTTTGTAACCGCCTTTTTAGCAATGTGTAAGCCACATTGAACTTGCCATACGGTGGGAAAATGTGGGATACAAATGCAATAAATAAATAAATATAGGGTTTCTTTTACAAAACCACGGTAGTGATCACCGTCCACCAAATGCAACAAAGCCCATAAGAATTGAATGGAATTTGTTGCATTTGGCGCACCGCTAATTACAAGCGTGGCTTTGTAAAAGGAGCCCATAGTGAACAGCCTAACTGATACATCTCATATCTCAGATGGGCAGAGACATTGCCCAATGCAAACCAGTTAGCATCCTATTTTCAGTCAAAAATTAAAATTCTTTTTGAAGGATTACATAAAGATGATACCAATATGGATCGATCACTTTATGGTTTATTGCATACTGAGGGTTGCTTAGCAAATTGTAGTTGCAGTTCATTTTCTAGCGTCTCCGTGCAAGGATTAGATTCTCTGTGTTTAAAATTTGCAAAATCTCATTGTTACTTGGATATCTGTTTCCAACACTAGATCACCACTGCTGATAAATATATATCATATAGCTACACCACCTAGCAGGGATTATGTGTGAACGAGGGAAAAGTCTCAACTACTACGGCAGTCTTCACACGTCAGTGTTGGTTCGACTGCACGTAGAAAAAGTCATCACAGACTAAAAAACCCTCAGTGTTTTTTTTCAGTTTTTTGTAGACATTAAATTTTTTAAAATTTTTCTTTTTTTCTTTTTTTCAATTAGTGCTTCAATTGCCAAGTTTATAACACTTTTAAAACAGAACACATTCAACATCTTCAAAAAATGCATCAATTGCACTTATCTTGCCCTGTTGTCCTCTGAATAATGCGCTGATTCCAACGGTCCCGTTTCGATTGTCCTCATCAGGAAACCAAACCGCACAGAGGTCTCAACAATATGGAAACTCTGTAACGCTGGTGATCGTTTGGTGATCTAGCTAAAGTTTCCATATTGTTGAGACCTCTGTGCGGTTTGGTTTCCTGACGAGGACAATCGAAATGGGACCGTTGGAATCAGCGCATTATTCAGAGGACAACAGGGCAAGGTAAGTGCAATTGATGCATTTTTGGAAGATGTTGAATGTGTTCTGTTTTTAAAGTGTTATGAACTTGGCAATTGAAGCACTAATTGAAAAAAAGAAAAAAGAAAAATTTTAAAAAATTTAGTGTCTACAAAAAACTGAAAAAAAAACACTGAGGGTTTTTTAGTCTGTGATGACTTTTTCTACGTGCAGTCGAACCAACAGTGAAGACTGCCGTAGTAGTTGAGACTTTTCCCTCATTCACACATAATCCCTGCTAGGTGGTGTAGCTACTTGGATATCTGTCCAACTTATTTAATGAAGTGTGGAGGAGTGGCCTTGTGGTTAGGGTGGTGGACTTTGGTTCCTGAGGAACTGAGTTCAATTCCCGGCACAGGCAGCTCCTTGTGACTCTGGGCAAGTCATTTAACCCTCCATTGCCCGCCGCATTGAGCCTGCCATGAGTGGGAAAGTGCAGGGTAGAAATGTAACAAAAAAAGTCAATGCCTATAGTATTCAAGAAGGCTTTGTTGTATTGGATTGAGGATCACTTTTCTTTTGCAACCTTCCCTAAGTCCCTAAGATCAATCTAACATCTATATTAAAAAATCTTTTAACCACCAAGGAATACACACTAATTGTAGACCTGTGGCATCTATTCCTTATTTTGCCAAGATAATGGAGGCTTTGGTAACAAAACAATTAGTGGCCCATCTAGATCAATTTAACCTGTTACACTCTTGTGCTGATCACAGCACAGAAACTTTATTGACTTCATTGCTGGACTATATAAGGACTCTTTTGAGTAAGGGCCAGAGAGCCCTTGTTATGTAATTGGATTTATCAAGTGCTTTTGATCTGGTTAATCATAAGGTTTTATTAGAAATCCTTGATAGTTTTGGTGTCACGGGTAATGTTTTATCCCAGTTTAAGGGATTTTTTATTTCTCAATCTTAATATGTTAAATTTCAGGATCAAATATCTGGAAGCTGGTCTTTACTCTTCAGGTGTTCCTCAGGGATATCCACTGTCTCAAGTATCGTTTAATGTCCTTGTGTCCTCTTTAGAAAAATATTTGGAGAAAGAAGGTTTCACAAGTTATGTTTTCACAGATGATATCACTATAATTTTTCCTCTTAAATCAAGTCTACAGGATTTGCATGATTTAATTGTCTATTGTTTCTCAATTATAACTAACTGGGTGTCATCTCATTATTTGAAACGAAATAAAGAAAAAACTAAATGTTTGTTAGTGGAAACAAAGCAAACACAAGTAGCTAATTCAAGTCTGGTTATTGATGGTGAATGCTTCCCATTAGATCGATCTATAAAAATCTTAGGTATTATTTTAGACAATAAACTATCTATGGAACATCAGATCAATGCAATTGTTAGAAGTCCTTTTTATGTTATGCAAAAGTTGAGAGCCATTCATAAATACCTAATAGAAGACCTGTTTAGATTTGTGGTACAATGGTTGATTCTTAGCAAGATGGATTATTGTAACATTGTTTACTGGGATCATCTCAAAATTTGCTAAAGAAATTGCAGACGGTTCAGAATGTGGCTGTTCGCCTAATTTACTCTCTTTAAAAAATCAGATAGGATTACATCCTATTTTGTTAAGCTCCATTGGTTGAAGATTGAGGCTAGAATATTCTTTAAATTAGGTTGTCTGCTGTGGAAGATTATGAATGGGATGATTCCACAATGTATGATTTTTATATTATGCTAGTCATCTGTGAGACAATTCTATAATACACAAAGCTTTTTTTCTTTTTTGCTTTCCAAGTCCTCGGGGCATTGTTTCTAAGAGACTGTTATACAGTGGGGGAAATAAGTATTTGATCCCTTGCTGATTTTGTAAGTTTGCCCACTGACAAAGACATGAGCAGCCCATAATTGAAGGGTAGGTTATTGGTAACAGTGAGAGATAGCACATCACAAATTAAATCCGGAAAATCACATTGTGGAAAGTATATGAATTTATTTGCATTCTGCAGAGGGAAAAAAGTATTTAATCCCTCTGGCAAACAAGACCTAATACTTGGTGGCAAAACCCTTGTTGGCAAGCACAGCGGTCAGACGTCTTCTGTAGTTGATGATGAGGTTTGCACACATGTCAGGAGGAATTTTGGTCCACTCTTCTTTGCAGATCATCTCTAAATCATTAAGAGTTCTGGGCTGTCGCTTGGCAACTCGCAGCTTCAGCTCCCTCCATAAGTTTTCAATGGGATTAAGGTCTGGTGACTGGCTAGGCCACTCCATGACCCTAATGTGCTTCTTCCTGAGCCACTCCTTTGTTGCCTTGGCTGTATGTTTTGGGTCATTGTCGTGCTGGAAGACCCAGCCACGACCCATTTTTAAGGCCCTGGCGGAGGGAAGGAGGTTGTCACTCAGAATTGTACGGTACATGGCCCCATCCATTCTCCCATTGATGCGGTGAAGTAGTCCTGTGCCCTTAGCAGAGAAACACCCCCAAAACATAACATTTCCACCTCCATGCTTGACAGTGGGGACGGTGTTCTTTGGGTCATAGGCAGCATTTCTCTTCCTCCAAACACGGCGAGTTGAGTTCATGCCAAAGAGCTCAATTTTTGTCTCATCTGACCACAGCACCTTCTCCCAATCACTCTCGGCATCATCCAGGTGTTCACTGGCAAACTTCAGACGGGCCGTCACATGTGCCTTCCGGAGCAGGGGGACTTGCGGGCACTGCAGGATTGCAATCCGTTATGTCGTAATGTGTTACCAATGGTTTTCGTGGTGACAGTGGTCCCAGCTGCCTTGAGATCATTGACAAGTTCCCCCCTTGTAGTTGTAGGCTGATTTCTAACCTTCCTCATGATCAAGGATACCCCACGAGGTGAGATTTTGCGTGGAGCCCCAGATCTTTGTCGATTGACAGTCATTTTGTACTTCTTCCATTTTCTTACTATGGCACCAACAGTTGTCTCCTTCTCGCCCAGCGTCTTACTGATGGTTTTGTAGCCCATTCCAGCCTTGTGCAGGTGTATGATCTTGTCCCTGACATCCTTAGACAGCTCCTTGCTCTTGGCCATTTTGTAGAGGTTAGAGTCTGACTGATTCACTGAGTCTGTGCACAGGTGTCTTTCATACAGGTGACCATTGCCGACAGCTGTCTGTCATGCAGGTAACGAGTTGATTTGGAGCATCTACCTGGTCTGTAGGGGCCAGATCTCTTACTGGTTGGTGGGGGATCAAATACTTATTTCCCTCTGCAGAATGCAAATAAATTCATATACTTTCCACAATGTGATTTTCCGGATTTAATTTGTGATGTGCTATCTCTCACTGTTACCAATAACCTACCCTTCAATTATGGGCTGCTCATGTCTTTGTCAGTGGGCAAACTTACAAAATCAGCAAGGGATCAAATACTTATTTCCCCCACTGTATGTTTATTTGCATTCCAGGTTGCAAAGTTTTGGAGTTTTCTACCAGTTGATCTAAGATTTTTATCTAGCTTTGATATGTTTAAGAAGGGTTTAACGACATTACTTTTTAAGAAGTACATGATTATTTGCAATGTGTATGATTCTTAAATCTTGCTCTTTTTTTTACCTGTTGTATCCTAGAGGTTTTGTGTTCTAGTTTTCTTACTGCAACCTGCTGTGAACTATATGAATGGTATTGGAGGGCTATGTTAACTAACTGTGACTCTGGGCAAGTCACTTAACCCTCCATTGCCCCGTGTAAGCCGCATTGAGCCTGCCATGAGTGGGAAAGCGCGGGGTACAAATGTAACTAAAATAAAATAACTAACACATTTAAGACAGCAAAAAGGCTGTCCTAACTTTATTCAAGTAGTTATCTGAGTACTGATCTCAATACCTCCAGTACCTAGATAAATGCTGGTGGACGCCTTATACCTGGATATTCAGCACCAGTATCTGGGTATGGCCTGTGTTCAAAAAAAAAAATGCTGAGCCCCGCGGACTGAAAATGGGGAGGAGTGTTTTCAGTACTTAGCTGCAGGGTCATCCTCAGTGGGTGAAGGGGAATTGGGGTGACTATTCACTGCCTATTAAGTTTTAAAAGTACTATTTGTCAGTGTGGAGCCCTCCAGTAGAGGCCTGTGCTCATGCACTGTCATGTCCTGCCCTCCCCTAATCCATTTCCTGTCAGCGGGAGGACAGGATGCAGCAGTGGTGATGGAAGAAGTAGGGTGACAGCGGCCACATGGGGAGGGGAATGGGGAGAAGATGCTGGAGTCCTGGGGTATAGGGAGGAGATGGGGAGATGCTGGATCTGGGGTGGGTAGTTAGGCAAGGGAAGGAGAGATGATGGACCCAGAAAGGGTAAAGAGAGGAAGGGGGAGATCCTGGCCACTTGGGGAGGGTAGGAAGGGAAATAAGGGATATTGACCACCTTGGGGGAAGGGAGTGAAGTGTGGGTACTTGGCCATCTGAGGAAGTGGTAGGGAGGGGATATACTGAACCTTGGGGAGGATGTGGCCTTGACCTACCTGCAGAGGAGGAGATGGGAGGACACATAATTGAAGGTTCGCCTAGGGCATTAGAAATCCTTCACTCAACCCTGGGCTTTTACCTCACTAAAAAGACTCCTCTGTTCCATTATCAGGTACTTCTCCACCATCTCTCCTGGGACTCCCCCCTTCTGTGAAGAAATATTGTCAGATACTGCTCCAGAGTCTACTGCCTTGCAGTCTTGTACCATGACCTCTTGCTTCAGAACATTTTCCTCACAAAGCCTGCACCATCTGAACTCATAACAGAACTCATTATCCTGATTATCAGGAAGCAAAAATATCTGTAGACATGCAGCTGGGGCGCATCTTCTGGCTGAGTGGAAGTAACTACTTTGAGGTACGGTTGAGTGCTTAACAGTGCTTACTCACTTCTGTTTACACACAAACAAAGCCAAATTTCAAAAGAAGGTATTCTCCTTTTCATAAAAAGAGCGTACAGAAAAGCATACAATTCATCACCAAATATTTTCTATGAATTGATCAGAGAAAACATTAGTGAGCAGATGTGCTGCACATGTGGCTTGATGCTTTGCTAACTGGCAAACACTAGCAGGCACCATCTACTGACTTGTGGCTGGCACGCTTTCAGCTTCTACCTCATAGAAGAATCCCAATCCTCAAGCATATGCCATTCTGCATCAAATCAATATTTATAAGGCAGTGTGCCAAAATGCAAGGATTAATTTTCTCAACACCCCTTGGCAGTCTTCACAGACAAGATGCCATGAAGAAAATTCTTCCAATATGCAGTGGTCTCATGAAAAAATGCCTTGTAAATATTTGCAAACAGAATTTTAACAAAATATCCTTCTTTGCTAACTTGTCACACAGTCCAGCTTATTTTTGAAAGAGAAAGATGCCCATATTTCAACCCAAATCGGGAGATGGGCGCCCTTCTCTCATGGGCGCCCAAATCGGTATAATTGAAAGCCGTTATTAGATTGTAAGCTCTTTGAGCAGGGACTGTCTTTCTTCTATGTTTGTACAGCGCTGCGTATGCCTTGTAGCGCTATAGAAATGCTAAATAGTAGTAGTAGTAGTAGATTTTGGGCACCTCCAACTGCAGTCTGTCGCGGGAACGAACAAAGTTGACAGGGGCGTGTCGGAGGCGTGGTGAAGGCGGGACTGGGGCATGTTTATCGGCCAAAGAGAGATGGGCGCCCTCAGCCGATAATGGAAAAAAGAAGGGTGGCAGTAGCGAGAATTTGGGCCGCTTTTTTTTCACGAACAAGTCCACAAAAAGTGCTCCAACTGCCCAGATGACCACCAGAGGGAACCGGCAATGACCTCCCCTGACTCCCCCAGTGGTCACTAACCCCCTCCCACCAAAAAAAAAGAACTTTCAAAACTTTTTTTCCAAGCCTGTATGCCAGCCTCAAATGTCATACCCAGCTCCATCACAGCAGTATGCAGGTCCCTGGAGCAGTTGTTAGTGGGTGCAGTGGACTTCAGGCAGGTGGACCCAGGCCCATCCCCCCCCCTACCTGTTACACTTGTGCTGGTAAATGGGAGCCCTCCAAACCGCCCCCAAAACCCACTGTACCCACATCTAGGTGCCCCCCTTCACCAATAAGTGCTATGGTAATGGTGTACAGTTGTGGGGAGTGGGTTTTGGGGTGGATTTGGGGGGCTCAGCACCCAAGGTAAGGGAGCTATGGACTTGGGAGGTATTTTAATTTTTTTTTTTTTTACTTTTTACAAGTGCCCCCTAGGGTGCCCGGTTGGTGTCCTAGCATGTGAGGGGGACCAGTGCACTACGAATCCTGGCCCCTCCCACGACCAAATGCCTTGGAGTTGTTCGTTTTTGAACTGGGCGGCTTCGGTTTCCATTATCGCTGAAAACCGATACCGCCCAGCTCAAATCCGCCCGAATCCGATGCATTTGCCCGGCACCAACCGTATTATCGAAAGAAAAGATGGACGCCCATCTTTTTCGAAAATACGGTCTGTCCCGCCCCTTCGCGGACCCATCCTCGGAGACAGTCGCCCATGGAGATGGGCGTCCGCGTTCGATTATGCCGCTCAGTGTCATCCAAATACCACTTCACTTGGATTCTCCCCCTCCATAAAAGAATGCACAGCCAAAGGAGGAGGTTCTAATGGAACACAATAGATTTACTTCTACAATCCTCATCGGAGCTTGAATTTCTTCAATAGATAAAGAAGTCCTTTTAATAAGGTGAACTAATGGATTTAGCGTGCGCTACATAAGATGCCCATTATGGACTAGATTCTAATAATCGTGCTGAGATTTCCACACGGAAATCAAAGCATATTCTATAAAGCCTGCTTTAATTTAGGGGTACTTTATAGAATGCGCCAAGTGCTAGTCTAAATGACTAAATTTAGTCACGGTCAATTACGCCAACTAAAACCTGGTGTAAATCCAGACACCTAAATTAGGCGCGGAACAGGTATATTCTATAACAACGCGGCTAGATTATAGAATCACTCATGACCCGCCCATTCCACACACATGACCACGCCCACTTTTGCACTATGCGACTTAGAATTTATACGCATCATGTTACTGAATAAGCTCAGCAAGTAGTGCACATAAATTCAGATTAATAACAATTAGTGCTCATAATTGCTTGTAAACATCCAATTATCAGCACTGAATAGATTGTTAACTAATTAAGGGGCCCTTTCACTAAGCTGCAGTAAAAAGTGCATGCATTAGGAAAGTGCTGAGCCTGTTTTTACCGCGTCTACAAAAAAGGTGTTTTTTTAAATGTGACAGTAAAAGGGCATGCGGTAAAACTGAAACCACTGCGCATCTAAAACCAGCCTAAGCCTTTAACACCACCCATTGATCTAGCGGTAAGGGCTCATGCGCTACATATGCATGGTGACCAGTCGGTGAGCGCCAACTGCTGATTACTGCCAGAAACAGCGCGCGTGGGAGGAAATAATTCATTCATCCAGGAGTTATGGGCGCGCGCCAAATCTGAAATTACCACCAAGGGGGCTGGCCTGGTGCTAGTCTCATTTGGGTGCATGCTGTACGCGCATAAAGCCTACTGCAGCTTAGTAAAAGGGCCCCTAAGTTACAGTGGGGGAAATAAGTATTTGATCCCTTGCTGATTTTGTAAGTTTGCCCACTGACAAAGACATGAGCAGCCCATAATTGAAGGGTAGGTTATTGGTAACAGTGAGAGATAGCACATCACAAATTAAATCCGGAAAATCACATTGTGGAAAGTATATGAATTTATTTGCATTCTGCAGAGGGAAATAAGTATTTGATCCCCCACCAACCAGTAAGAGATCTGGCCCCTACAGACCAGGTAGATGCTCCAAATCAACTCGTTACCTGCATGACAGACAGCTGTCGGCAATGGTCACCTGTATGAAAGACACCTGTCCACAGACTCAGTGAATCAGTCAGACTCTAACCTCTACAAAATGGCCAAGAGCAAGGAGCTGTCTAAGGATGTCAGGGACAAGATCATACACCTGCACAAGGCTGGAATGGGCTACAAAACCATCAGTAAGACGCTGGGCGAGAAGGAGACAACTGTTGGTGCCATAGTAAGAAAATGGAAGAAGTACAAAATGACTGTCAATCGACAAAGATCTGGGGCTCCACGCAAAATCTCACCTCGTGGGGTATCCTTGATCATGAGGAAGGTTAGAAATCAGCCTACAACTACAAGGGGGGAACTTGTCAATGATCTCAAGGCAGCTGGGACCACTGTCACCACGAAAACCATTGGTAACACATTACGACATAACGGATTGCAATCCTGCAGTGCCCGCAAGGTCCCCCTGCTCCGGAAGGCACATGTGACGGCCCGTCTGAAGTTTGCCAGTGAACACCTGGATGATGCCGAGAGTGATTGGGAGAAGGTGCTGTGGTCAGATGAGACAAAAATTGAGCTCTTTGGCATGAACTCAACTCGCCGTGTTTGAAGGAAGAGAAATGCTGCCTATGACCCAAAGAACACCGTCCCCACTGTCAAGCATGGAGGTGGAAATGTTATATTTTGGGGGTGTTTCTCTGCTAAGGGCACAGGACTACTTCACCGCATCAATGGGAGAATGGATGGGGCCATGTACCGTACAATTCTGAGTGACAACCTCCTTCCCTCCGCCAGGGCCTTAAAAATGGGTCGTGGCTGGGTCTTCCAGCACGACAATGACCCAAAACATACAGCCAAGGCAACAAAGGAGTGGCTCAGGAAGAAGCACATTAGGGTCATGGAGTGGCCTAGCCAGTCACCAGACCTTAATCCCATTGAAAACTTATGGAGGGAGCTGAAGCTGCGAGTTGCCAAGCGACAGCCCAGAACTCTTAATGATTTAGAGATGATCTGCAAAGAGGAGTGGACCAAAATTCCTCCTGACATGTGTGCAAACCTCATCATCAACTACAGAAGACGTCTGACCGCTGTGCTTGCCAACAAGGGTTTTGCCACCAAGTATTAGGTCTTGTTTGCCAGAGGGATTAAATACTTATTTCCCTCTGCAGAATGCAAATAAAGTCATATACTTTCCACAATGTGATTTTCCGGATTTAATTTGTGATGTGCTATCTCTCACTGTTACCAATAACCTACCCTTCAATTATGGGCTGCTCGTGTCTTTGTCAGTGGGCAAACTTACAAAATCAGCAAGGGATCAAATACTTATTTCCCCCACTGTATGTGCATCGTTACAGAATACACATCGATTTACATGCAGGCATGTTGGCGCGATATATAGAATCCTGGGGTATATTCCTATGGGTGTCTTATTTAGTACGCACTAAATCTGTTAGTGCACCTTAGTAAAAGGAGCCCAATGTTAGAAGACCCAATGGAAAAACAGTTTCATAAATCAATATTTCCCCCATAAATCAACAGCCACGTTTTAATAAGGGGCCCTTTCACCATGCTGTGGCAAAAACATGGCCTTATGCACCCTCCCATGGGTCTCTCTCGCACATGTAAAATGGCCCATTTTCTATTTTTTTGTATTAATGGCCATTTTTAGAAATTACTGCATGAGCACTCGACCCCACTCGTTGTACAGACAATAAGGCCTCACGCAATATTCCTGCACTAAACAGCATGCGGTAATGTAGCTGCATGAACTGTTTGGAGCAGGAACACCCACTCTCCACCCCCTGACCCTTCACTCTCAAAAAAAAATCTACATTTTTTTAAACATGCGGTTAGCACTCGCAGATTTGGCAGTTACCACAGGAAGCCTGAGCACATCCCGCGCTACACCATTTAAGCTGTGTCAGGCATATGTTAGTGCCTAATGCAGCTTAGTAAAAAGGGTTCCTAAATCACTATGGGGCTGACATTCAGAGCGTGGGAGTTAACCGGCTAACTCCCATGGTCGGAGCTAAGCCTGGACATTCAATACCAGGCTGTTTCCACTGACCAGCACTGAATATCCAGTTTATTTTGGGCTGGTTTAAAGATAACCGAATAAGGAGCCCTTTTACTAAGCCTCAACAAAAAGTGGGCTGAAGCAGTGCGAGTGTGTCTTTTGAGCCCACATTGGGCAAGTTTTAGTCGCGTTCTTTTTTTTTTATGGGGCCGGAAAACGGACTTGCGGCAACATAAAAACCAGCATGTGTCTTTTTTCGGCCTGAGAACTTTACCACCACCCACTGACAGCGGTAAGGTCTAACATGCTACCCGGGCAGTAGGCATGCAGCCGCTGGGTACTCGCCACATACTAGAAAACAGAAAATATTTTCTACCGCGGGTTTTCGACGTATGCCAAATTCAGAATTACCGCCTGGGTCACGCGGTACCCAGGCAGTAATGGTAATTTGGCACACACTGGACACGCATAGTCCTTTATGTGCCTTTGTAAAAGGGCCCTTAAGTCAATATTCAGACTTAGCAGTCATCTTCAAACCGACCAAAGATATACCAGGTTTTCACACGGCCACATATAGCTGCAAAACCCGGTTTAAAAATCGGGGGATAGCTGCTTATATCACACAATATAACTGGTTATCCCCCGCTGAATATCAGCAGATAGCCGATTAAGCACTATTTAACAAGTCAGCAGCCATTCTGACTGGTTAAGGAGCACTGAATGTTGGGGTGTATTTTTTATCAGTTTGCATTTCAGACATATTTACCAGAGCAGTAGAAGTAAGCAAATTAGAAGTGTATAACCTGCAGACATATACATCTGTATTTACTCTTGAGCAAATGTAAACATGTGGCTGCTGCCGCCCGTTGCACAAATGAGCAGTGATTTTAGAAGGGAAAGCATATGTGTACTTTCCTTTCCTAAAATCACAGCATTTTGCACCTATAATGCAACATCCATTTATCTAAAACCATCTCCTAAATCATATGGAGGCTCATTTTCAAAGCACTTAGCCTCCCAAAGTTCCATAGAAACCTATGGAACTTAGCCTCCCAAAGTGCTTTGAAAATATGCCTCATGGTCACCATGGGCTATTGATTTTCTGCCACAAATTAATTCTGCAGCAAGAGCCTGAATGGGAAACTGAAGTCAACTCACTGGCTCGGGGTTTCGTTTTTCTAAAATCTGATGGGTAAAGCTAGCATGTGTGGGGGGGGGGGGGGGGGAGGCTGCTGGACCCACAAAGAGAGAAAGGACAATGGAAATGTGGGAGGGGGCTGCTGGATTCATGGGAGAGGGGGCTGAAGGAAAGGGGAGGGAAGAAGGCACTAGACCCATGGGAGGCTGGAGGGAAGGGAGAGAGAGGTGCTGGATCCATGAGGGGATTGGAGTGAAGGGAGTGCACCAGAGAAGCAATAAACTAAGTTCCAAGGAAGTGACACGCACACACACAGTCATCTGGGCCCCCAGGCAATAAGGGTCATGAGCATCTAACCACCTATCAAATATGAGTAGACTAAATAGAAGCTAGGGGAGAGAGGGCCCCCTACTGATGTGAGCCCTCGGGCATTGCCCTTTTGTCCCAATGGTCAGTCCACCCCTGTCACACACAGGCATTAGCAGAAATACAATGAGGTGACAGTTCTGTATGTGATGCATGGATCCTGACTGTCTCTACTCTGTTTGACCTTTGCTCATCTAGCAAGCCCTGACCAGCGGCGTCTATGCAGCAAGCATGTCATAATTGCAATATATGCATGTAATAATATGCATTTTATATCATTTATTTTCACAACTTATATACCGCTGCTTATGTCTTTATTTTTGGTATACAGCCAAGTGTGATTCTGGTATGTAAAGCTCCGCCGACCTTGGCAACATTCCCTTAACATTCTTTTGCTTGCACAATGGATGGCTAGACTCGGAGGTAGCTGAAGGTCAGAATGGAAAGGCTAAGCAACTCCCCATCCCACTGCGGTTCTTCACTCATAACTCTGATTATCTTTAGAAAAATGGGATAATCCTACACACAGCAGAACAATGTACATCCCACTCAGGCTGTCCCGAGGAGCTGGAACAATGGAGGATAACCAGAACGGGGGTGAAACAAAGTAATTAATTTTGTTTACTATCTGTGCCTGCAAATCTGAACCCTACAACTATATAACAGAACACAGTGATGAGTACATGTTGCCAGATGGGATTCAGCTGGCCTACTCAGCCTGCCTAATTGCCCCTATGCACTCTGCATCAGTTCCTGTCCTCCCCCTCTCTTGCCCTTATGGCTGTCCTCTGTATCTGTCCTAAGCACAGGGCTTTTTTTGAGGGGGTACTGAGTACCGGCACCTTTTCCATTGTCTGCTAAAATTGACCCATGGTCCCCAAGTTTTAAGGAAAGAGCTCAGGCTCTACACACCAATTCTGCCTTGTCATAGATTCTGTGACTGGTTGCAGGGGGCCTGGCCATTGTGGGGTGGGTCCATCAGTGATCACCCCACCCCTGAAGGGTGGCCTGGCATTTGAGTATGGGCACCTTTTTTGCTAGAAAAAAAAAAACATACTACCTAAGCATGACTGAATTCTATCACTTCTCCTCTGCTAGCAGCCATCTCAGGCATCTGTTACCCTCTCAAGGGAACCTGGCCAGTCTAGCATGATTATTTTCTGTTGCAATTGTGACTATAAGAGTGGAGTACTGTATTTCAGCTGCTCTTCTGAAATTATCTGTGGAAGCATGCACATGAGATATTTTATAGATCCCTGTGAGAAAAGCGGATTCAGCTGGTTTGCCTTTTCATTGAGTATTAGTGGAGAATGGCGTTCTGACCCAGAAATACGACATGATCAGATTATCTTGATTTATGCTTGTTTTATTTATTTATTTATTTGGATTTATTTACCGCCTTTTTGAAGGAATTCACTCAAGGCAGTGTACAGCAAGAACAACTCAAACATAAGCTATAGTCAATTACAGCAGTAAAAAATATTCAAACAATACAAAGTATGGCATAATATGAGATATTACAATGTCAACACAATAAAACATTTTCATAGACAGCATAGGATGTAAGCAAAGAGAGGCTCCTGCCTGGTTAAACCCTACTGAGTCATCCGGCACTCGATATTCAGCGGTACTTAACTGGTTAGTGTTGCTGAATACTGCCACTACTAACTAGTCATCTCCTAACCAATTAGGTTATGGGTAGGCCGGGGGGGGGGGGGGGGGAAGAGTGTGGAGCACCTTCTTAGCTGGTGATTTTCAGTCCTCTAAGTAACAGTATAAAATCAGGACCACAAAAAGGCTGTCCTAACTTCTTGCATTAAAGTTAACCAGGGCATCAGTCTTACTATCAGACAGGTCCTGGTTAACTTCAAAGTAACTGCTGATAGCTGGATATTTAATGCTGGGAGCCACACATGCCTCAGTACTGAATACCCAGAGTCAGTTCAGCCCGTGGTTTTGCGTGGCTCAGATACTGTTTACCACCGCAGGCTGAATTATCAGGTGGCCTGATTTTCACACACAAGGTATCTGCCTAAAATGAAATGAAAAAGAGATCAGGTTATGTGACTAACTGTATGCTGTAACATAGTAGATGATGGCACTGAAAGACCTGTACGGTCCATCCAGTTTGCCCAAAAAGATAAACTCGTATGTGCTACTTTATGTGTATACCTGACCTTGATTTGTATCTGTCATTTTCAGGGCACAGACCGTAGAAGTCTGCTCAGCACTAGCTCCGCCTCCCACCACCGGGCTCTGCCACCCAATCTCTGCTAAGCTTCTGAGGATCCCTTCCTTCTGAACAGGATCTCACGCATTTTTAACTTCCGTTACCGTTTTCATCTCCACCACCTCCCGCAGGAGGGCATTCCAAGTATCCACCACTCTCTCCGTGAAAAAATATTTTCTGACATTTTTCTTGAGTCTGCCCACCTTCAATCTCATTTCATGTCCTCTAGTTCTACCGTCTTCCCCATCTATGGAAAAGGTTCGTTTGTGGATTAATACCTTTCAAATATTTGAACGTCTGTATCATATCACCCCTGTTTCTCCTTTCCTCCAGGGTGTACCTGTTCAGGTCAGCAAGTCTCTCCTCATATGTCTTGTAACGCAAATCCCATACCATTCTTGTAGCTTTTCTTTGCACCGCTTCAATTCTTTTTACATCTTTAGCAAGATACAGCCTCCAAAACTGAACACAATACTCCAGGGTGGGGCCTCACCAACGACTTATACAGGAGCATCAACACCTCCTTTCTTCTGCTGGTCACACCTCTCTCTATACAACCTAGCAACCTTCTAGCTACGGTCACCGCCTTGTCACACTGTTTCGTTGCCTTCAGATCCTCAGATACTATCACCCCAAGATCCCTCTCCCCGTCTGTACATATCAGACTCTCACCGTCTAACACATACGTCTCCCATGGATTTCTACTCCCTAAGTGCATCACTTTGCATTTCTTCGCATTGAATTTTAATTGCCAAACCTTAGACCATTTTTCTAGCTTCTGCAGATCCTTTTTCACGTTTTCCACTCCCTCCTGGGTGTCCACTCTGTTACAAATCTTAGTATCATCTGCAAAAAGGCAAACTTTATCTTCACACCCTTCAGCAATGTCACTCACAAATATATTGAACAGAATCGGCCCCAGCACCGATCCCTGAGGCACTCCACTACTCACCTTTCCCTCATCCAAGCGAATTCCACTAACCACCACCCTCTGAGTCTGTCCGTCAACCAGTTCCTAATCCAGTTCACCACGTCGGGTCTTATCTTCAGCCTGTCAAGTTTATTCAAGAGCCTCCTGTGGGGAACCGTGTCAAAAGCTTTGCTGAAATCTAAGTAGATTACGTCCATAGCACGTCCATGATTCAATTCTCCGGTCACCCAGTCAAAGAATTCAATGAGATTCGTTTGGCACAATTTACCTTTGTTAAAACCATGTTGTCTCAGATCTTGTAACTCATTGGCTTCCAGGAAATTCACTATCCTTTCCTTCAGCATCTCTTCCATTACTTTTCCAATAACCGAAGTGAGGCTTACCAGCCTGTAGTTTCCAGCTTCTTCCTTATCTCCACTTTTGTGAAGAGGGACCACATCCGCTCTTCTCCAATCCCACAGAACCTCTCCCGTCTCCAAAGATTTATTAAGCAAATCTTTAAGAGGACCCGCCAGAACCTCTCTGAGCTCCCTCAATATCCTGGGGTGGATCCCGTCCGGTCCCACGGCTTTGTCCACCTTTAGATTTTCAAGTTGTTCATACACACTCTCTTCCGTGAACGGTGCTATATCCATTCCATTCTCATATGTACTTTTGCCAGTCAATTGCGGTCCTTCTCCAAGATTTTCTTCTGTGAAGACAGAACAAAAGTATCTATTTAGCAAATTTGCTTTTTCTTCATCATTATCTACATAGCGGTTCGCAGCATCTTTCAGTCTCACAATTCCCTTTTTAGTCTTCCTCCTTTCACTAATACACCTGAAGAAATTTTTGTCACTCCTCCTTACATTTCTAGCCATTTGTTCTTCTGCTTTTGCCAGACGTATCTCTCTCTTGGCTTCTTTCAGTTTCATCCGATATTCCTCTCCGTGTTCCTCCTCTTGAGTTTTTCTGTATTTCAGGAACGCTCTTTAGCCTTTATTTTCTCAGCCACTTACTTGGAGAACCATATCGGTTTCCTTTTTCTCTTGCTTTTATTTACTCTCCTTACATAAAGGTTTGTGGCCATATTTATAGCTTCTTTCAGCCCGGACCACTGTCCTTCCACTTCTCATACGTCCTCCCAGCCCATCAGCTCCTTCCTCAGGTATTCCCCCATTTTACTAAAGTCAGCACGCTTGAAATCCAGGACTTTGAGTTTTGAGTGGCCGCCCTCCACTTCAGCTGTCATATCAAACCAGACTGTTTGATGGTCACTGCTGCCCAGGTGGGCACCCACTCGGACATTTGACACACTATCCCCATTTGTGAGCACCAGATCCAGCGTCGCTCCCTCCCTCGTGGGTTCTGTCACCATTTGTCTGAGCAGAGCACTTTGAAAAGCATCCACGATCACTCTACTTCTTTCCAATTCCGCAGATGCTGTGTCAGGGAAGCCCTGTCATGGACTGAGAAGAGGGGAAAAAAGAAATGGAAGAAGGCAGGAAAAGTCCAGCAGTTTTCCCTATTTCCCAAGAGTAAGAGCAAAACCAAGAAAAACTGTCTAGGAATTCATCCTGTCAGGGTCTTGGAAAACACATGGAGCTGGAACAAGCAGAAGAACCAAGAAGAAGGACAAGCAGGAAACAAAACCCAGGAAGCTAGCCACACACAGCTTGGGGAATGCAGAAGAGAATCTTGGGAAGTGTAGTAGCAGTGACCTTTCCTTGCAGGTGGACAAATTAGTAATTAGCTCAGGGGTTCCCAAACCTGTCCTGGGAGAACCCCAGTCAGTCATGTTTTCAGGATATCTGCAATGAATATGCATGAGATAAATTTGCATACCAAGGAGGCAGTGTATGCAAATCAATCTCATGAATATTCATCATGGATGACAAAAAAAACTGACTGGCTGGGGTTCCCCCAGGACCAATTTGGGAATCACTGCATTAGCTGATCTCCAGAGAAAGAGAAAGGTGTGGTTGATACTGTGCACAAAGCTAGCAGTATATTAGAGAGTTTGAGGCTAGAGAATGACGCGGTTACCATTACCACGGATATACTATGGTTCCGCAGTAAGGACCACACTATAACTAGAATCACCGCAGATGAGGAACAAAACTTTTTACCACTCTGTAGTAAAGGTAAAAAGCCTTGTTCCCGCAGTAAAAAAATAATCCTTTCCTCCCTTCCTGTCCTCCTCCCCAGGGGCGTCACTTACATTTTCCTGCAGTGATTCACGGTCATAAGCCGGCTCAGTGTTCATCCTCCTGCTGCGTCCTGCCCTCTCTACTGCAACTTCCTGTTTAGCGTCAAAACAGGCAGTTGCAGTAGAAAGAGCAGGATGCAGCAGAAGAAAGGCCATGGAGTCAGCCTGTGACTGAGAATCAAGGCAGGAAAATGTAAATGACACCCGAAGTGATGAGGAAGGGAAGGTTGATAAAAGTGTTGGCTGCTCCATGCACGCACTTCCTCCTTGCCCCTGCCCCTACTGCTGCAGCCCTGGCTCGGCGCTAATCACAAGCAGAAGAAAGGAGAGCAGTTGCACATCAGGCCACACACCCCTCATCTGCTGCTCTGAATGAAAATTTGAACCATGTGGTTTGAATTTTTATTCAGTGCTAAAGTGGCAGAGGGTGGAGGGGGGGGGGGGTGGGATAGAAAGCTGAGCACTTGCTCCCTGTGATCATGTGTCTCTGCAGCACATTGAGATCAGGCACTTCATAACTACACTGGAGCACTACATTTTCTAATATTTCCAATTTTTTGAGGTCATATGTTAGAGCTTGCGGGGATAGGGATGGGGACAGGGCGGGGATAGAGCTCGCAGGGACAGGGCGGGGACAAACTTTGTCCCCATGTCATTTGAGGCACAGAGGAACAGCCTGCAGATGGAAGGGGAGATTTTAGAAGCTGGCCAGAGGAAGCAAGTGCTGTCAGTATACAGTTAGGAAAAGCCAACAAGTAAGCTGTCCTTTGGAGTTGGGAGGAGGACTTGGAGGAAGCTAATCCCTACAGCCCAGTAGAGAAGATAAGGAGAAGAGAAAGCTAGCAGTGGAAAGTACATTGCCTTTAGAAAGTTTGTTGTTAGGTAGGGGGAAAGCCAGTAGGAGCTTATATGGAGTCCTTGGAGAGTGGGGTTTAGATTAAGGATATGGGAGTCAATGAGAAACCCTGGCCAGGGAAAGAGCTTGTGATTCTGAAACAAAGTTCTGGAAGAGAAGAGTTTAACCCCTATTAGAAATGTAATCCCTGAAGGAACATTACTGGAGAGAGGGGATTAAATTCTGGTTAGCACATTCATATTTCAGCAATTAGCTAAGAAATGTTTAGTGCTGTTTTATTGTGTACATTCTTTATTGTTCAGACTAAGGAATATAGGGCCCGATGCACAAAACTCCGGCGTTGTAGGAAACAGCGCCGGAAAAACACCGGCTCAACAGAGAGAGTTACTGACCAATGCTCAAAATTAACAGCATGCAAATTATATGTACATTGTTAGTTTTAAGCATCGGTGAGTAAAAGGGTCCGAGCATTCCTGGCGTATGCCCACAAGAGCCGTGCGATAGGGACAGTTGTTGTGTGTACGTTCAGGGATGATCAGATTCCCCCCTCCCCCACAAGAATTCCCCAGTGGACCTCCTTCCAATCCAGTAACTGAGAAACCCCAGGTGGTCCAGTGGACTCCCCTCCGCCACGTAACCAAAGCTGCCAATTCCGCATGTTTTATAGTGAAATTGGGCTGGTTCCTGACACACCCACCCCCTGCGGTATTTTTTCAAACACCGCAGTTCATGGCCTAATGGGCGTTTCTTACCGCCGTGGCTGCGGGTTGGGCACGTTTCCTGTGGTGAGTTCTATTGGGCCAATTGGACCAACAGAAGCCCTGCAGAGGCGGGCTCCAGGCTTCCTTAAATGCCTGCATTGCCCCAGAAAAGTCTTTTTTGGATAACCGTAACCACAAAAATATGGGCCATGGTGGTCTAGTGACCCCCTCCCCCCCCCTCCAACCCCTCCACATACCTTTGAAAGCAATACCTACTCCCTCCTGCCTCTGGGCCTGCCCTTGTCAAAACTCCTGATATGGTACTTAGTTCCTCCTAGTGCATCCCGCAGAAAGGCAGGCCCAGAGGCAGGAGGGAGTAGATATTGCTCTTGCTTCCAACTTTTAAAGGTATGTGGAGGGGTTGGTGGGGGGAGGAGTGTCACTAGACCACCATGACCCGTGTTTTTGTGGTTAAGGGGAGGGTGGATTTGGGAGGAGTCCATGCCACAGATCCCTTCCTCCTCACCATGGGTGTCACTTACATTTTCCTGCAGTAATTCACAGTCACAGGCTGACTCCATGGCCTTTCTTCTGACGCGTCCTGCTCCTGCCTCCAACTTTCAAAGGTATGTGGAGGGGTCAGCGGGGGTGGGGGGGTTACTAGACCACCATGGCCCATATTTTTGTCCTGGGCAGGGGCTCGAGAGAGGGTCCACTGGACATTCGGGGGTTTCTCAGTTGTGGGGGAAGGATTGGGAGGGGGTCCACGGCCTATCATGTCAGTGCCTGCGTCAATCAGTTCTCAGGCACTGACAAGAAAGTTTGCACCAGACACTACCAACCCTGCTTAGTTTCCGAGATCAGAAGATTGGGTGCATTCAGGTGATGTGGCCATATGCAGCACCAAAAGATGCTCTAAGAAGACTTTTTGTTTATCCTTCAAGTGAAAAGGAGGTTTTATACTTTTGATTTAAGCTGAATAAAGAAGTGACACTTTAAATTTGAGAGCAAAGTCTTTTTATCGGATGCCAAGGGAGCTTTTGGTGAGCTAGTAGTCTAGAATGAAAAGAGGGAGGGCCTGCTACTAGAGGAGAGGCAGGGTGAAGTGCAGAAAGAGCTCTCCCCTCAGGGACAGCAACTTCTTGGCTGGTGCTAGCTCCAATAGGGGCGGGGGGAACTTATATTAGGGCGCTCCCTAGTTGTGACAATGCATATACATTTTAAAAATATGGGTGCAAAGTGAAATTCAATAGCGCTACACTATTTATATAGATGTACCTTCTGAAAATATAAGAGGGGTGCATACAGCCTCCTCCTCAACCTCCCTCCCTTGGAAGATCCTCCCTGACCAAGGCCTCCTTTCTATGAGGCCAAGATTTGTGCATGTTAGAAAAGCATACACCTTTTCAGCTGGCTGAAAAACCTCTTGCATATATTCTACCAATCTGCACGTGTATCTCTTTAACCTGTACAGATCCTGATTAATCTACTATAATAAAACTCACCCTCAACGTTCTGAAGACAACGTTCTGAAGTCACTCAGTCACTCACTGAAGGGTTCATGGATTCATGGTGGTGAAGCCACAACACTGACCATGTCTCTCTGCCTCGCCCTCGCATGACGGACCAATCAAAAAAAATACCCTCAACATTCTGAAACACAAAGGACCATCACAACACCGTTCCCAGGCAACACTAGGCAACGTAAGACGGACCAATCAGAGGAAACTACGTGACAATAAGGGAGGAGCATTCCCCAGCAGAATGGCTCATTATCTGTGCAGCACGGAGAGCACAGAACCACCGCTGGAACGAGAGAAGAATATTCCTGCTGTGGGTATGTGCAAAAATAGACCGGGGGAGGAGGGGGGAGAAATTTTTAAATGCCTAATGCCAGTACTGAAGAGTGCCAGAGGGCCAATAGCACAGACTATATTTGGGATCGCTTGACACGGAGTCAGAGCCGGAAAACAACGTGCCTGTCACCATCTGGGACAAGCTGCGGCCCGGCTGGAAGGATTACCCGCCACCCAGCCACATGCTAGTGCCCGTTTCATTGGTTTCGGAAACGGGCCTTTTTTACTAGTCATGTCATAAAATCTGAGAGCCAATTACTTGAACTGAAAACACGCCACAGTCTACACACCAGGGACCATTTTACTTCAAACCCTGCACGTGTTTGTTATTCTATAGTTTAACAAGAGAGTCTCTACCAAAATATTCAATATAAGAAATTAGCAATTATAATCCATGATACACCATATGGGCAGCACACCCTGTCTGCAGCACTGTGGCTGTGAAACCCCAAAGCTATGAGCGTCTTATCATTTAGCGCGTGCTAATCGTTAGCATGTGCTAAATCTGTTAGCGTGCCTTAGTAAAAGGACCCCTGAGTTTTCTATCTTCAAGTCTGGTCTTAGTTAAGTTTATCTTCAAAGGCCCCACTAGAAGTGTCTGCTACTGTGGTTATAGAGGTATTTATTGTGACGGTCTTTTACGTAGGCATGCTGGCGTTTTTAGTGCGCGCTAAATGCTAAAGACATCAATGTATTTCTATGGGCGTCTTTAGCGTGCGCCTATTTTTAGTGCATGCTAAAAACACCAGCGTGCCTAAGTTAAAGATCCCCTTAGAGTCCTAAATGTTCTAAACACCATAAAAATTTGAGTAAAATAGAAAACCAAAAGAAATTCCACATGGAACGTAGTCGGCAGACGATAGTGGGAAGTTGGAGAAAGCTTGAGAAAGACCAGAGACACGAGAGGGTTGTCAATGATAAAAGCACTTTATTGTCATACAGTGTTCATATAGCGTTTAGCCACAAGCACATCGCAATTCAAAGGTCTTTCTTAAGCCTTTGATACTGTCCCCCACAGAAGACTCATTAATAAGCTGAAAGGGTTGAATTTAGGACCGAAAGTGGTGAACTGGATAAGAAACTGGTTGACAGACAGGTGGCAGAGGGTGGTGGTAAATGAAATCTGCTCAGAGGAAAGGAAGTCGAGCAATGGAGTTCCTCAGGGGTAGGTACTGGGGCCTATTCTGTTTAATTTGTGGGAGATATTGCTGAAGGGTTGGAAGGAAAGGTGTGCCTCACGAAAATAGCCAATAGAGTGGATACCCTGGAGGGAGTAGAAACTATGAGAAGGGATCTCCGAACCTTAGAAGAATGGTAGAGAGTCTGGCAGTTAAATTTTAATCTTAATCCTAATAGGGGATATATATATATATATATATATATATATATATATATATATATATATATATATATATATATAATAGGAGGTACCTAAAACATTAACAACAAACAGTACTCCTGTATAATATCCCTGCAACTCACTCACACTGCCATCCACACCAGACTTATACCCTGATCACATATGTAAATCCCACAAAGAACATCAAACATATCAATGGCGAGTGTCGTACTCACTCGCAAATGCGCAGTAGAGACCCTCTGTGCCCTGCCCCCGCGTCTATACGTGATGATGGGGGCGGAACAGAGAGGGTCTGTACTGCGCATTTGCGAGGTACGAAACCGCCGTCGCTAACGCTCCCCCCACCCTTCACCCGGCCGGGCCCTCACTCCGCTATTAAAACAGTGAGGGAACGCAGCACACAGCTCTGCTGAGCTGCCGTCCTTCTTCTTCTTCTCTGCCTGTGTCCCGCCCTCGACGATGTTACATCACACGAGGGCGGGACACAGGCAGAGAAGAAGGAAGGCCGACGGCAGCTCAGCAAAGCTGAGCTGTGTGCTGCGTTCCCTCGCTGTTTCAATAGCGGAGTGAGGGCCCGGGCCGGATGGAGGGGTGGCGGCGACTCGGGGGGGGGCCAGCTCGGCGGCGGGGGGGCCTTGCAGCGGTGACAGGAAGGAGCTTTCAACCCCCCCCCCCTTTCCTATACTAGCCCGTTTTTACGGGCTCAACGGCTAGTTAAACATAAACCCTAAATTGCAGTTTCTTCAGTCTCTGTGTATCATCAGAGCACAATCTCAATAAAGATCAGTCAATGAGCCCTAAAAAAACACAAGGGCACACAAAACCCAGTAGCAGATATTGAACATTGCTGATCTTTGTATCCAACAAGTTCTCAAGTGAAGAAAGAAAAAAAAACTCCACTGCAATATAAAGCCACTGTTCTTATCCCTGTGATTAAAAAAAAAAAAAACACAGAGAAACACTGGGAATTGCAGAGTCACACAAATCTTCTGTGATCCTCCTGCACACAGTCAAACCTTTAAATTAAAGGCAGCCAAAAAATGCTTCAGTTAAGTGGGAGGCTTCCAGGGATAGATAAATTAAACCCACATAGTTGGTATACTCCAAAGTTCCCCAGTGTTTCTCTGTGGTTTTTTTTTTTTTTATCACAGGGATAAGAACAGTGGCTTTATATTGCAGTGGAGTTTTTTTTCTTTCTTCACTTGAGAACTTCTTGGATACAAAGATCAGCAATGTTTAATATCTGCTACAATTATTAAGAACTGGTTTTTGTGTGCCCTTGTGTTTTTTTAGGGCTCACTGACTGATATATTTTCTTATATATTTCCACTATTCATGATGTATTGTAAGCCACATTGAGCCTGCAAAGAGGTGGGAAAATGTGGGATACAAATGCAATAAATAAATAAATCTTTATTGAGATTGTGCTCTGATGATACACAGAGACTGAAGAAACTGCAATTTAGAGTTTATGTTCAATGTTCTTTGTGGGATTTGCATATGTGATCAGGGTATAAGTCTGGTGTGGATGGCAGTGTGAGTGAGTTGCAGGGATATTATTTGGTAATTCTTTTAATGCACTGGTTTGTTTTCACTAATAAAGATTTTGTAACTTATATAGAACAGGAGTACTGTTTGATGTTAGTTAAATTTTAATGCCAAGAAGTGTAGAGTGATGCACTTGGGGTGAAGAAACCCAAAAGAGAGATACTGAATAGGAGGGGGGAGATTAGTAAGCTCAACTCAGGAGACCTTGGGGTGTTGGTGTCTGAGTATCTAAAGGTGAAGAAACAATGCGACAAGGCGTCTGCTGTGGCCAGAAGGATGCTAGGCTGCATAGAGAGGGGCGTAACCAGCAGAAGAAAGGAGGTGCTGATGCCCCTCTACAAGTCGCTGGTGTATTGTGGAGTATTGTGTTCAGTTTTGGAGGCCGTATCTTGCTAAAGATGTAAAAAGACTGGAAGCGGTGCAAAGAAAAGCTACAAAAATGGTATGGGATTTGCGTTGCAAACCGTACCAGGAGAGACTTGCAGACCTGAACATGTATACCTTAGGAGAAACAGGGGTGACATGATACAGACGTTCAAATATCTGAAAGGTATTAATCCGCAAATGAACCTTTTTGGAGATGGGAAGGCGGTAGAACCTGAGGACATGAATTGAGGTTGAAGGGGGGCAGACTCAGGACTAATGTCAGGAAGTATTTTTTCATGGAGAGGGTGGTGGATATGTGGAATGCCCTCCCGCAGGAGGTGGTGGAGATGAAAACGGTAATGGAATTCAAACATGTGTGGGATAAACACAAAGGAATCCTGTTTAGAAGGAATGGTTCTGCGGAATCTCAGCAGAGATTGGGTGGCGACGCCGGTAATTGGGAAACAAAATGGGAGCTGGGCAGACTTTTACGGTCTATGCCCTGATTGTGACTGAATAGATATGGATGGGCTAGAGTGTAAATTTTAAGGGGCTTCAATGTTAGCTCCAGAACTTAGTACAAGAACAGTGCTAAGTAGACTTCTATGGTCTGTGCCCCGAGAAAGGCAAGGACAAATCAAACTTGGGTATACATATAAACTATCACATACCATGTAAATAAGTCTATCTTGTTGGGCAGACTGGATGAACTATACAGGTCTTTATCTGCCGTCATTTACTATGTTACTATGTTAAGACTAGTCCAATATTCACTAAAACGGATCTTTAGTGATTGGTTTATACATTGTTTTGGATACCACAGCACTTTATGACCCCTGAGGCAGGCACTTAATGCCAAAACACGGTGCCATGTCAGGCTTTGAATGTGTGCAAGTACCAACAATAAAGTGTTTTCTTCCTAAACACCATAAAGACATTCCAAATCCTGGTTTGAAATTCTGTTAACATAAAATGGCACTAATGTGGCCTTCAGCACATCTGTTCATTTTGCTTTTTCTCAATTAAGTAGGACTGGTTTTTTCCTCTTCCCCTATCATTTTTTGCTCATTGTTAAATCTACCTGTCCCCCAGAAGGCCAATTCTGCCTTACCTTGCCAGAAGCAAGGCTTTTCAGAGAATCACAAGGTTGAGCCAGTGCAAATTAAGAGACCATACAGTCCTGAAATTCATAATTTTAAAACAGAGCGAGATACAGTACAGTCTCGCTTATCCAACCTTCGCTGATCTGACCATCTGGCATATCCAAGAAACCCCTCAGTGACATCACGTGGCTTCTCTTTCCATTTTCTGAACCTAGAACCCTACTTTTACTGCCTTTGTTCCTGCATTGTTTGAGGGGTTACCATTGTTTTACATATTATCTGATAATGGGTCGATCCCGTTAGGTCGGATAATTGAGACTTTACTGCCTCATTGTGCTCTGGTGATGGAATCCATGATCAAACAGGCCAGAAATTCCAGGGATTTTGCCTCTGTGCCCCCAGGCAAAGAAGCTTGAACCCTGGTCTCATTTGGGCGTAAGATGTATCAGGCCTCAATGCTCATTTCCTGTGTACAATCATACTAGCTCTACATGAGCCTTTACTTGTGGTCCTTGGTACATAGTATGACTGATTATAGCAGATTCTTTCCCATCTGAGCAGGCAGAGTCTTCACCAGTTTACCAGTAGAAGGCTCGTAAATTTCTGGCTGGGGTACATATGATATGTTGCATCCAGAATCTCTACACAGTATAGCGATGCGCAGACTCTCATGGCTGCTTCTCTCTGACTTGGACTCAGCGGTCCAGCAGAGATTGGTGGACACCATTTGCCTTGGGGGTGACCTTTTTGGAGGAAGATGGAAGAGGTCACAGACCTCGGATCTCATTAAGAAAGATACTGATACCATCAACACTCTCTCCTGGCAGACGTCTTCTGCTTCCTCCTCTTCTAGAAGGTTTTTGGGCAAGTTGAAGCAAGGTCTCTGAGAGGCGTAGGTACACTCCTTCAGTTTAACCCCAGCACACTCATTCTCATCAACAGTGTGCTTCAGAGGCTCCCCAGTTAAAGCAAGGGGCGAGTTTCCATTTAAAGTTCCCAGTTAAAGCATAGCCACAGTAAAAGAAGCTTAGCTGTTGGTGGGAGGCAGGGCTGGTGGTTGGGAGGTGGGGATAGTGCTGGGCAGACTTATACGGTCTGTGCCCTGAAAAAGACAGGTACAAATCAAGGTAAGGTATACACAAAAAATGGCACATGTGAGTTTATCTTGTTGGGCAGACTGGGTGGACCGTGCAGGTCTTTTTCTGCCGTCATCTACTATGTTACTATGTATATATAAAGCAGTTAAGGCAGACTTTTAGCTGTAGAACTGTGTAAAATTATTAATAATTAAGGAAAATTCAAACAGCCAAATTAACTTTGTGCTCAGTTACAAAATGTTAAATAAAACATTTTTTCCAACTGGAAGACTCTCTTCTATTTGAGGCCCAGACCACATGGCCCTGTTGGATCCCCTCTGATAGGCCCTCACGAGAAGACACTAGTATGGAAGTTACCTCTAACAATTTCCCCTTTCCTGCAAGCAGGAGTTGCCATCCCATGAGTAGCCAACTTCCTTCAAATCCAGGTTTAAACACATCACCTCCTTCATATGCCCAATGTCCACCAGTCCTGTCAGACAGGAGGCTCAATGCCAGGTTTCTTGTGCCACAGGACACCTCTGAACATGTCTATTATATCTGAAACCTGGAATGTGACATTGAGAAGGGACAGAATTGGCCTCCAAATGCTTTTTGTCAAGTCTCAAGTAGACAGTTGGAGAAAATCAGAACCTCCTGTCCTTTCAAAATTCTGCTCTGCAGTGGGCAATATCAAGGGCCTACTCAACAGAAATAAACAGTGGACACAAAACTAGAAACAAAACTCAGGACTATATTAGGTGTTGGAATCCATCCATCCACTTTAAAATGCAATAATTTGGAAACTGAAAACAGAGAAGAAAAAAATGAGAGGAAGAGAGGATACTGCATTTTATCTTTACAGAATAAATTTACCTCATCCCCACAGTCCTCCTGGAAAAATACTCATTTTCTGTCAAGAAGCAGGGTTGAGTCAGGCACACGAGTGACACAAGCAGAGCAATGCGGATTCTTCGTCCAGTAAAAGAAGGTGGTTGGACTCTCCCTGTTATTTCTTTATTGACCTCTTCAGACTTGGAGCATGGAACTGGCTCATTCCCTTCTTCCATCCTCTGCAGACTCACTTCCATCTAAAGTTGAGATGGACTTGGGAAAATCCACTGCTTCTTCCTGGGATAAGCAGCATGGAATCTATTTACTCTTTTGGGATCCTGACAGGTACTTATGGTCTGAATTGGCCATGGATGGCAATAGGATACTGGGCTTGATGGACCTTTGATGATGCTTACATACTTAAGGAATAAGAAGTCTCTTTTTTAATATTTAGAAATTGCCTGCCTCTACCCTCAGGAGTGCAACAGGGATAAAATCTGAAAGCAGGAACAGCAAAACTTTAAGGCAAGAGAATCATCACATTGTTGCAGAAATTCCTGGAGCATGAAAGGGGGAAAAACAAGTACTCTTGAAGCTCCAAAGGGGACTTCTTAAAACTGTAGGCAATAAATATCATTCAGCATTTAGGACCTCCAGAAGACTAACCTTGTAAACAAGCCAAATCAACTAAAGTCTGATTCAAGGAAAGGAATCCAAGTCTGAGCTGTACCAGCTGCCATTTAATGTAAGAAACAACGGACAAGGCTAAAGTGCACAGGATCTGACTCATAAAGGAGTTATGGGCTTACAAATGCACTTACAAAATCCAAAAATTAATCTTGAAGCTGGGGATGTTTCCAGAATTTAAGCGTTGAACTGGCAAGAGAAAGACATGTCATTGCTGAGGTAAACAGAACAAAAGGCCTCTTCCTATTATCATCCGATGTTAAGGCCTTCTGGGTTACTTTATTATAAATATAGTTTCCTGCCTTTTTCAGCCTGAAGTCTGTACAAAATAAGGTACAAGCAAATATATACACACAGTTAACTGGAAGAGATTGTATTTATAATTGAATACAATATTAGAACCATTAAAATTAAACCCACTGCCATCCTCATCCCTATACCAATAGCCATGTTTTCAGTCTTCTTCCAAACCCCTAAATACCTGGAAACTGATTTCAGTTCAGTCAGGACTGGGTTTCAAAGCTTTGGAGCTACCCTGAAAATTCCCTGGCCAGTGTGTAGAGATGAGGTGAAACTTGGAAGCTGACCCTTGACTAGATATAAGTGTCCATACTGGTCTATACAAACACAATCGCCTACTCACATGAGCTGGGACAAGACCATGCATCGCTCTATAACTCAAGTACAACATCTTGAATGCCACTCTCTTCTCCAAAGGGAGCCAACGTAAAGACTGTAAAAGAAGAGGCATTCGGTCCCACCTGGACTCTGAGTAACCAGCCTAGAGGCTGTAGCTTGAATCAGCCTTTGATTTCAACAATATTTCTTTCATTCTACAGCAAGTCTAAGATGAAAAAGATAGATTTCCCAGGGCACAAGTCAGCAAGCTAACCTGTGAAAATGAGGCAAAGGGTTTGCCAAGGAAAACTAATAGGTGATAGGCACAGACAGACTCTGCAAAGGTTCTTCTTTGTTTAGGGGGAGGAATGTTTGATTCTATTTTGGGGAGGTGTTAAATACTTTTTAATTTCTCCCTGGAAAATCTCCATGGAAATAGCTGGTAGTACAAGATAGGAGTACAACAAGATTCTGCTGTTTTGGTAGAAGATCCAAACAAGAATGTGATAAATGAGATTCAGGACATAAAGGAACAGCAAATGTTAGACAAAGAAATGTCTATCTACTGAGTGAGAGCGAATTTGCAAATCAAGCATTTATCAGGAAATCTAGACTGCCCCTATTTGACTGACTGTACATTTGTCCTTTAGATTGTAAGCTCCTTTGAGCAGGGACTGTCCTTATCTGATAATTTTAAAATGACTTTCCAAAAAAAAAAAGGGAGAGAAATAAAAAGGTCACAGCCAAAATACATAAAAGGATCACACAAGTTATAGAATATATCTGCTCTGTGCCTAAGTTAGGTGTCGGGATTTATACCAGGTTCTACTTGGCGTAATTCCTCATGACTAAATATGGTCACGCAGATGGCCATTGGCTTAGTCTATAAGCCATGCAAAATTTAAGAATATGCTTAGGCAAAAATGATTTCCGCATGGATTTTCCAGGCGCCACATACTGAATCTAGCCTTAGTGTCTCCTATTTAGGAGGTGATAAGTGAGTCTACATTAACTGTGCATTAGCCATTTAGTGCATGGTAACTGTAATGAACTAGCTAGTCAATGCTTCTACACCCACTCTCCATCCGTGCCAAACCCCAGGGCTGGCGCAACCCAGTAAGCGAGGTAAGCACCGCAGGGGGGTGCCAGCCTTCAAGGGCGCTGCCGTACTGGACTCAACTCTCCAGTTCTATAGATTGACATGTCACCATCGCTGAATGATGCTGATGCCCCACCCGTCGCCGATGCCGAAACCCTGCCCGCCACAGGTCCTTCTCCAAGTCCCTTCTCCCTTCTCCTGCCTCCTCTGGTGTGTACTTCCTGTGGGCCAGTTTCTGCTGCAGGAGGAGGGGACGTGGGTCACACAGCAGCCAGCAGGAAGGAGTTGGACCTGGAGCGGCGCCTCAGTGTTAATACGTTAACCGTTAACATCCACTCGTTGCCAATCCCACAGAACCTCTCCTGTCTCTAAAGATCTATTAAATAAATCCTTAAAAGAACATAACATAAGAACAGCCATATTGGGTCAGACCAATGGTCCAGTCAGCTCAGTATCCTGCTTCCATTAGTGGCCAATCCAGGTCACAAGCACCTGGTAGAAACCCAATTAGTAGCACCATTCCACGCTATCAATCCCAGGGCAAGCAGTGGCTTCCCATATGTCCATCTCAATAGCAGACTATGGACTTTTCCTTCAGGAACTTGTCAAAAACTTTTTTTAAATCCAGATACACTAACTGCCTTTACCACATCCTCTAGCAATGAGTTTCAGAGCTTAACTATATTTTTAATGAAAAAATATTTCCTCCTAGTTGCTTTAAAAGTATTTCAATGCAATTTCATTGAGTGTCCCCTGGTCTTTGTACTTTTTGAATGGCAGAAAAAAAAAAAAATTCACCTCTACCTGTTCCACTTCACTCAGGATTTTGTAGCCCTCAAATCATATCCCCCTTTAGGTGTCTATTTTCCAAGCAAGGACTTCTCTGAGCTCCCTCAGTACCCTGGAATATATCCCATCCAGCTCCATAGCTTTGTCCACTACCAGATTTTCAAGCTGCTTATAAATGCTTTCTTCTGTGAACGGCGTAATATCCACATTCCCAGATATACCCTTGGCAGCCAACTGCGGTCCTTCTCTGGGATTTTCTTCTGTGAACAAAGAACAGAAGTATTTGTTTAGCATGTTCACTTTATCCTCATCACTCTCCACATAGGCTAGAAATGGAATGATGCTGAGAACTACTTTCTCCTTTCTACAATGTGTCTGAAAAAGGTCTTGTCACCTCTCTTTACATTTTTAGCCATTTTTTTTTTCTTCCACCTCTGATTTTGCCAGCCTGATTTCCCTATTTGCTTCTTTGAGTTTTTTCCGGTAATCTTTTCTGTGATCCTCTTGTGGCGTTCTTCTGTATTTCTTGAATGTAGCCTCTTTTGCCCTTATTTTTTCACCCACTTGTTTGGAGAACCATGTAGGCTTCCCGTTTCTCTTGTTTTTGTTTACCTTCCTTGTATAAAGATCTGTTGCCATATTTATAGCAGCTTTCAGCTTGGACCACTGTGCTTCCACTTCTCCAATGTCTACCTCTGCTCTCAGCTCCTTCTTCAAGTATTCTCCCATTTTACCAAAAACAGTGTCTGCAATACAGTATTTTGAGTTTTGTGCATCTGCACTCAGCTTTCACTCTTATCAAACCATATCGTATGATAATCACTACTGCCTAGGTTGGAAAATACCCGAATGTTGGAAACACTACCTCCATTTGTGAGCACCAGATCCGGTACTGAACCTTCCCTCACGGATTTGGTCACCATTTATCTGAGCACAGTACTTTGACAGGCATCCATGATCTCTCTGCTTCTTTCTGTTTCTGCCAATGGGACATTCCAATCCACATCAGGCAACATGAAATCTTCAAGCAACAGTGCCTCCCCTTTCACTCCAAGCTTACGGATAGCTTTGATCAGATCTTTGTCCAGCTTCTCTATTTGTGCTGGAGGTCTGTAGATAACACCCAAGTGGATACAGATTCCATCTTCTCTTTCCATATAGCTTCTTCCTTTCCCCAGTTCCCCTGCATTTCAGTCGCTCTGATATTGTCATCAGGGGCGTAGCCAGACAGCAGATTTTGGGTGGGCCTAGGCAAGAAGTGGGTGGGCACCAAATGTTCTCTCCCCCACCCCCACATCAAAAAAATATCTCAGCTGGTGGGAAAATGCTTCTCTCCAGTCTCCACCTTGGTTGTCTGCAGAAGGCATGCACTGAAAACTGAGCATGTGAAGGTGCCAGCATTGTGGAGAGCAGCATTTTCATTACCATGTGCTACTGTTGGCTGGGCCTGAGCCCTAAGTGGGTGGGCCCTGGCCCACCCAGGCCCACCTGTGGCTACGCCACTGATTGTCATATAATGTGACACTCCCCCACCCGTTCAAACTTCCTAAAAAGATTATAGCCTGGTATGGTTGCATCCCATTCATGAGGATCATTGAAACATAACTCTGTAATAGCAACAACATTCAAGTCTTCAGGGCCTGCAAATCTTGAACCTTTTTACTTAGACTACAAGCATTTGTGCTCATTGCTTTCCATGTGTTAAGTGAGTTTAAATGGTTTTCTATATTAACATTACCTTCCCCACTGCTGTCATGTTTTGGTGGGGGTAACATTCTGAATTCCCTTGCTTCCTATTGTCATCCTCACCCTCTAGTTTAAATATCTAGAAACATACCATCTGAATTTATCCCCAAAGGATGCTTTTTCCTGGCACAGAAAGATGTAGCCTATCATTACAGAACAGCCCCATCCTCCCATGTAACTGAAACCTTCTTCTTTACACCAAGTTTCATTCTCTCAGACTTTCTTCTAGATGTTTCTGACCTGCTGCCCCTTTTATTCTCTTGCAGATTTCATTCTCACACCTCATTTCTTTTCTATCATTCTTTTGCTTTGTTTCTCTTTATCATATCTCATGGTCTTTACCAGTCTCTTCCCTCTCCCTTCCTTCTCTCACACATTGTCGGGGTCACGCCGGCCATGGTGCTGATAGTTTCTTCGCCCCCAACAAAATTCATGGAAACAGCTTTTTCAGCATGCCAATTTTATTATACTTTTGCCAAAACAAAACACAGACTTAACACAAGCAGTGGAGTTAGCCCAGCAGTATGCTACAGCAGGCAGTCACCTTCTCTTTGTGGACATTACATTCACCAGCATCTGGAACGGCTTTTTCAGGCACGTTTCCCTTCTCTCAAGGGCTGCCATGCCTCATGCCAACTCCTGCTTCTGCGGGGCCTTTGCAGAAGCAGAGAGGAAGGCTCCTGCCTAATTCCCTTTACTCTCTAGGAACCCTTCCTCCTTCCTTAGGCAGCAAACACAGGATTCCACTTGCCCTTGACTTTTTCATATCCTCAGTTCATCTTTCCCAACAATCAAATGCCCCAAAACATTTCAGAGAAAACCTTCTTGGACAATACCTTAGTGTGGTCATACCAAGGCCACTCAGTTCCAGGTGGGTCTCTCCCCACACTTTCCATCAGGCTAGGCTTAGCCATATTCCTAGCTTCTTGCTTGCCTTTTAGGAGATACTTGACTCTGGTCCAGCTTGTACTTTGGGGTCCTTGCTGCCCCGGGTTAGATAGCCTACTTACTGCCTCGCCGGCCAGCTCTTAGGGAGTTCTCTCTTCCTGTTTGTCTGCAAAACACTTTTCTAGGTCTGAGGACTGCCAGGTACTTCTAGATCCCTACCATTCTCCTGTCCCAGGGAGATTACCTCAAAAAAGATATAGTGGGATTAGAAAAGGTACAGAGAAGGGCGACGAAAATGATAAAGGGGATGGGACGACTTCCCTATGAGGAAAGGCTGAAGCGGCTAGGACTCTTCAGCTTGGAGAAAAGACGGCTGAGGGGAGATATGATGGAGGTCTATAAAATAATGAGTGGAGTGGAACGAGTAGATGTGAATCGCTTGTTTACTCTTTCCAAAAATACTAGGACTAGGGGGCATGCAATGAGCCCATACGCCAAGCCCCCTCTCTGCCCATCTTCAAATCCTTGCTTAAAGCCCACCTCTTCAATGTTGCTTTCGGCACCTAACCATTGGACCTCTATCCAGGAAATCCAGATTGCCCCAATTTGATTGACTGCATTTTTGTCCTTTAGATTGTAAGATCCTTTGAGCAGGGACTGTCCTTCTTTGTTAAATTGTACAGCGCTGCGTAACCCTAGCAGCTCTTTAGAAATGTTAAATAGTAGTTGTAGTAGTAGTAATGAAGCTAGGGGGCATGAAATGAAGCTACAAAGTAGTAAATTTAAAACTAAATCGGAGAAAAGTTTTCTTCACACAACGTGCAATTTAGCTCTGGAATTTGTTGCCAGAGAATGTGGTAAAGGCAGTTAGCTTAGCGAGGTTTAAAAAAGGGTTGGAAGGCTTCCTAAAGGAAAAGTCCATACACCATTATTAAAATGGACTTAGAGAAAATCCACTGCTTATTTCTGGGATAAGCTGCATAAAATGTATTGAACTTTTTTGGGATCTTGCCAGGTATTTGTGACCTGGATTTGCCACTGTTGGAAACAGGATGCTGGGCTTGATGGACCTTTGGTCTGTTCCAGTGTGGCAATACTTATGTACTTACGACATCATCAGCCCTCATACTTTCTAAGGGGCATAGGGCTAGACTACAATTCTCAGAAGACCTAGCCCTATTCCCCGGGCTCTAGATACTGTGGAGTTCAGGAAACCTATTCGCCCCTCCCCCATTGATCACAGACATATAGCTTTCTCCTATTTCATGAGGATTCCCTTGCTGCTGTTCCAAGCAGGAATCCTTGTACCTGGGCTATAGCCGGGCTGACCCCACTCTCCTTTCACCTCATGGTCACTCCTGTGACCCCTTAGGTGTCACAATATACATCTCTCTTCCTCACTCCCCTCCTAATCACACATTACCTCTATGGGGGTCTTTTACTAAAGCTTAGTTTGAGTTATCTGCAGCAGGGCCCATTTTATTCCTATGGGTCCTGCTGCAGATAACTCGAGCTAAGCTTTAGTAAAAAGACCCCCTTTAACTCTCTCTCCCACACACACATCTTGCTGCTCTCCACTGTCACACACTGCTCATCTGCTTCTCCATTGCATATATGCTCCTCTCGGTACATGTTACTGAATTATTAATAAATATAAAATGTATAAAACAAGGACACCTAATAACCTCTACACCAGATAACAAGCTTCTGGCACTGACAGCATGGCGTATGCACTGATTACTGAACCCTGTCTAAGTCTAAGGAAATGTGTTCTTATAGTCCACTATATCCTTTAGAGTTCCAAGCAGATTACAAATCAGGATGTCAGAATATTCCTGGGAGGTTAAAATAAAGTCTATTCTAACAGATGTAATTTAAACAAATGAGATTTCAACATTTTACAAAATGTAAGGTATGCTGTTATGGTTTGAATTTGTATTTGCAAAGCATTGCAAATCAAAGAAGCTTGATAGTCAAGAGGGGCATTTTCGAAAGGGACAGTCACGTTTCAATTTGGATGTCCTTGCAAAACATCCCGATCCAGGGGCGGGGAAACCTGTATTTTCAAAACAAGATTGACATCCATCTTTCGTTTCGAAAATACCGTCAAGGATGTCCAAATCCTGAAATTTGGTCATCCTTAGAGATGGTCATCTCTGATTTTCAGCAATTTTCAAAACCAAGGACGTCCATCTCAGAAACGACCAAATGCAAGCCATTTGGTCGTGGGAGGAGCCAGCATTTGTAGTACACTGGTCCCCCTGACATGCCAGGACACCAATCGGGCACCCTGGGGGGCACTGCAGTGGACTTCATAAATTGCTCCCAGGTACATAGCTCCCTTACCTTGTGTGCTGAGCCCCTCAACCCCCCCCCCCCAAACCCACTACCCACAACTGTACACCACTACCATAGCCCTTATGGGTGAAGGGGGCACCTAGATGCGGGTACAGTGGGTTTCTGGTGGGTTTTGGAGGGCTCGCTGTTTCCTCCACAAACGTAACAGGTGGGGGGGGATGGGTCTGGGTCCGCCTGTCTGAAGTGCACTCACCCACTAAAACTGCTCCAGGGACCTGCATACTGCTGTCATCGACCAGAGTATGACATCTGAGGGTTGGCATAGAAGCTGGCACAAAATATTTTTAAAGATGTTTTTTTGAGAGTGGGAGGGGGTTAGTGACCACTGGGGGAGTAACAGGAGGTCATCCCCGATTCTCTCCGGTGGTCATCTGGTCATTTTGGGCACCTTTTTGGGCACCTTTTTGTGCCTTAGTCATAATAAAAACAGGTCCATGTGAAAACATCCAAGTGCTCGTCATGGACGTCCTTTTTTTCTATTATGGGTCAAGGACATCCAAACGTTAGGCACGCCCAAGTCCTGCCTTCGCTATGCCTCTGACACACCCCCATGAACTTTGGCCGTCCCTGCGACGGAGTGCAGTTGGGGACATCCAAAATCGGCTTTCGATTATACCGATTTGGACAACCCTGGGAGAAGGACATCCATCTTCCGATTTATGTCGAAAGATGGGTGTCCTCCTCTTTTGAAAATGAGCCCACAAGTCTGCCAGAAAAAAATATATATTTTTGACTTTAAACCTTTAGGACTAGGAAACTACAGAGCGAATAAACTGCGTAATGTTATAGATCTTATTCTAGAAAGAGGACCAATAGGAGCAAGAACTCAAGCCTCTACCAGCAGCCAGTGCAAGGAAATCAACAGTGGTGTAACCCTATCAGATTTATAAGCAGACTAGATCAACCTTGCAGCAACATTCTGAAGAGTTTGTAATCTTTTTAGTAAAAATTTGGGTCAACCAATATACATCACATTACAATAATCCAAAAGAGCATGGATAAAAATTTTGAACAACTATTTTAAAAGTTGATGGTGATAACTAGCCTTTTATTCATCTCAGTTTTCTCAATATCATAAAAGATTTTTTAACCACAGATTTTATATGCTGTTCTGGTGACAAAATGTCAAATACTGTCATACCTAATAATTTCAAATTAGATTCAAAACTAAATTTAGGGTTGCATAGCAGATCTTGCCTGTAGCCCAGAACCCTAATTACTATTACGGCTCAGGAAAAAAGCAACATTTACACTGAAGCTGATACAACAAAAGTCTGACCAGAATTTCAGGAAGTGAATTTCACCGATATACATTGATGCAGGTTTTAAAACATGCTAATACACAGATAGCATAAGTGATCTAGCAGAAGTCTGAACCCAGCATATTTCTCTCTGGCATTAAAAATTCAATCAACTTAAAAAAATAGAAATATAAAATAAACGTAAACCTTTCATTCATTCACTCACCTTAGGCTAGGATTTCTAAAAGTGCCCTGAAAGGCTGGCTTTGAAATGTCTAAGAACGTGTATTTGGAAATTTTATACTGATAAGGAAGGAAGCAGGGGAATAGGAAGGAAGAGTATAATAAAAAAAAAACACACTTTTTATTTAGTAGTTATGAAGCTAACTAGGAGAAATATGCTAAAATTTCAAAACATACAGAATAAAAAATAATGCACAACCACAGGCCCTGCCACAAGCCCCATCCTCTTCCTTTGTAAATGTCTAAAATTTGAATAATTCTGACTGGGTTTTGAGATTGTACTATTTCATGAAAATCACATTTCCAGACACTCTTAGAGCAAAGTGATGGTCTTCACCTAAAAGGAGGTCCCATTTCCTTCAGTCTATAAAAACAGAATCCTTGGTCTATACACAAAATGTAACACCTAACTGTAACTGCGCAAGAAAACACACAAACATATGCACTGGGCATGTGGTACTGCACACACAAACATGCTAATGAAATTGAGGTTAGGCTGAATCGGCAGCAGGTTTTAAAACCTGCTCTACAGTGTGAACCCACTGCTGCTGACTGAGGCCCCGATGCACAAAGCTTACCGTGCTGTCAAACGTTATCTACCGAGAAATGCACGAAAGAATTTTCTGTTGCTCTAACATGCACCATTAGCAGCCACCAAGAACCCTATGCAAATGTATTACAATGAGCCTATTAGTATTCTAAAGAGAATTCCATGTGATTCACAGCTCCAGAGCAGTCATAAAATCTGAGCTACATTTTACAGCTGCTCTGGAGCTGTCGGAGAGGAGAAACAGGCAGCTACAAAGGTGCCTGTTTATGCTTCTCCTCTCCCCTCCTGAACCCCTCCCGGCGGCTCCCCCTAACCCTCTAAACCAAAAATCCCTGGTGGTCCAGTGGACTGCCTCCTGACCCAACCCCCAGACCCAACCCAACCTGACCCACCTCCCGACCCCTCCAAAAGATCTCTTAAAAATTCCCTGGTGGTCCAGTGGATTCTAACACCCCCTACCACCTCCCCTCTCAGATCCCCCTAAGCAAAAGAACCCTGGTGGTCCAGTGGATTGCTTCCTCACACCCCCATGTACTTTAGATCTGCAGGAGGGCAGGAGCAACGCCATTTCCCTCCTGCCTCTAAGCCCAGCCTCTCAAAATGGCGGTGCCCAGCCCCTAACCAGTGCACCCTGGAATGCACTGGGAAGGGCTAAACACCATATAAGGAAAAACTCTTTGGGGGCGGGGCAGGGGGGTCAGGAGGCAGTCCACCAGGGATTTTGTGAAAGCTGTCAAATGCATTTGATGCTTCCAGCTGCAAGCAGTGATGATGCACAAAAGGTGACCTGTGCATCTCATTTGTATGCGATCCCCTTTGTGCATTGTGGTCATTTTTCCCAGCGGCACCCATATTTACCGGGTGCCACTGTGCATCGGCCCCTGAGCTACAGCACAAGACACAGGAAAGACTGAAGACGAAGCCTGGGGGATGCATTCTAGTGAAGCAGCATATGGAGCATAGGGACAATCAATTCCCTCTCACTGCACGACTGTGTTATGGATGAAACTGCTCCTGGCTCATAAGCGCTCTTTCACTGGGCTGCACTTGAAGAGTTATTTGGCATTTTCACATCCTTCCTTGGGCGAAAAGTGCCAAAGTTGTTAAAGTGAGCACCAAATGCCTGTGACAGCAGACAGTGAGTGAAGGGCCTAGTCAAGCCACCCATTTGCTCCCTTCTGTTGCACGGCATTGACCCCAGCTCATTTTTGGCAGAGAAGCTCCACTATGCTTATCCCAGACTGAGCTGACTTTCCGAAACAGACTCTCTGGCGCATAGAGAGGAAGGTACAAAAAGCTGGAAGGATATCTACCTCAAGTTCAGTTTCCCTTCGATTGATGTCATCTGTGGCTTGATTAAGCTTTTCCAGTTCCCCCTAGAATAAAGGGAAAACACAGGATAAACAGATATAGACATGTAGGAAAGCTTTGGACAGATATAGAAAATCAAATATCAGCATGGGTGAGCTAAGACTCTGGAGATTTTTAAGTACAAAAAGTTTTATTGTTTCAAATAAAAATGTTAAAAAACACAATGAACAGTTACACGGATACAGTCTTATTTTATGAATTATGCATTTGAAATATAAGGGGTCCTTTTACAAAGGAGCGCTGAAAAATAACGCGGTAGTGTAGACGTGGGTTTTGAGCGCACGCTGATCCATTTTTTAGCGCGCCTGTAAAAAAGGCCTTTTTTTGCTGGAAATGGACGTGCAGCAAAATGAAAATTGTCACACGTCCACTTTGGGTCTGAGACCTTGCGCCAGCCGTTGACCTAGCGGGGTAAATAATCCGGCCGGTAATGACCAACACAAATCAAATGCCACTTGGCATGCGTCCATTACGTGCGCCCGAAAATAAAAAATATTTTTCAGGCAAGCGTATCGGATGCGCGCCAAAAATGAAATTACCGCAAGAGCCACGCGATAGTCAGGCGGTAACTCCATTTTGGCACGCGTAGATGCTTACGCGACTTAGTAAAAGGGACCCTCAGTGTCACAGAGCATAGTTCTAATGAATACACACTGAACCCCATTTTACACAGAACGTAGCGATCAGAATTGAGATGTCCAGATCAAGGTGTGCTCAGTTCCGATTGTATTTTAGAAGATGATCTGCTGACAGAGTCTTTTCTGCATGCAAATGCTGACACACATATAGCAGGAGCCGCCATTTTACAGAGATACACGCTGCAAAAATGATCCTTCCACATGGAAGGGCCAGCACTTCTATGTAAGTGGCGATTTCATAGCTCCCACAAATAAGTAGCACCACTTCCACAAACCTACAGCCACCAAGTAGGTAGCAAAGCCATAACTTTAACTCAGTTTCAGCTTGAAGGTAGAAATAAACTACATGAGGTTATGGAGAATGAGTCCCTTAATCTCTCATGTAAAGTCCTGGCCCAAATAAGAACTTTTTAAAAACCTATGGGGGTCTTTTACTAAGGCATGTATTTATGTTGTACCTGAGGCAACGGAGGGTTAAGTGACTTGCCCAGAGTCACAAGGAGTTGCAGTGGGAATTGATCCCGGTTCCCCAGGTTCCCAGGCCTCTGCACTAACCACTAGCATAATATTTTGCAAAATAGAACGTTTTCATAGCCTGAGGAAAGCTCAAATAAGAAGATATTTCTCTCAGATATAAAGGGAATGCGTTCTAAAACATAGTTGTGTGCAATTGGAAGGAAGAGACAAAAATGTATTTAAAATCTAAAACATCTGCTAGATAGAAATTTGAGTAGACGACGATGTCAACTCAATGTCCGTTTAGATATAAATAAAGACAATGAGTATAAAAAATACTCTGGGCTGAAACATTGGTGTGTTAATAATTATACAAGCCAATTTATTTAAAAAGAAATGTGCCTGAATTGGCAACCAAAGCAGCCTCATCAGTAATGGCATAATTCTAGCATTTCTTCACTCTAAAAACACATTTTTGCAGCAGTATACTGCATTAACTGAAGTCAGTGCACCACCCTTACGGAGGCTCCCAAGTACAAAGCATTGCAATAATCAATGTGAGGTAGAATCAATAATTGAACCAGGAGTCTAAAATAATCCTAAAAAAAATACGATATAACAAAACATAAGTGTTGCAGTTTAAGAAAAACAGCTTCAAATAATTTTTCCACTTGTGGCTCCATTATGGGACTTTTCCCCCCATACATATGAATTCCGATTGTAAAATGGGAATACACAAGTAGATTTTAGTCCCTCCTGAGCCACACTCAAACTACACCCCCTGAAATTGCATGGTATGAAGCTCTACATGTGAAGAGCAGCTTCCTTAAATTGGTAGTTAGGGGAAAGGGAATGGGACTTGATATACTGCCTTTCTGAGGGTTTTGCCACTATATTCAAAGTGGTTTATATGGTGTATACAGGTACTTATTTGTAGCTGGGGCAATGAGGGTTAAGTGACTTGCCTACAGTGGAAATTGAACCTAGTTCCCCAGGATCAAAGTCCACTGTATTAATCACTGGGTTACTCCTCCACTCCACATGTATGCAATATACATGTGTAAATGCTCTATTACATGTGGATATGTTTCTAAAATAATGGCATGTATGAAACAATCAGGCATTTTAAAGGTTACCTACAGGACATCTCTTGAAAATCTTCCCAATTCTTACGAAAGGATGACAGGTTACTTTTCTTTCCAGCCATTTCCTATTCACATTTGTAAATGACATGTAATGAGTTCCACCAAAATGATTCATTTAAGGGTGTTCCGTTTTTCCTGCAACTTAAGACAGATTGGCATGCCAACAATAACCTAATACTGAGTAATCTGCCTTGTTGTGAGGCTAATGAAGCAGCTAAAGCTATCCGTTTGCAAATCACAATCTGGAATATTAAGTCGAATTGTAAACCTGGAATTTTCTTAATTCTAGCCAATGCCAGACCCCCAAATTCTATATAAGGCACTGCAAGTTGTGCACGTTAAATTGGGTGTGTGGCCAATCAGCACTGATAATTGGCCAATAATAAGCAATTATCAGCACTAATTAGTAATAATTGTAATTTAAGCGCAGATCTTTTTAGGTGTATTCTAAAAAGTGTGGTGTGTAAATTCTAACCCACACAGTTGAAAAGGGGATGTGGCCATGGGAATAGTGTGGGCATGTTGGAGGCATTTCTAAAATTTACAAGCATGATTATAAAATTTGGGGGAACATACCTAATTTAGGTGTGGGCATTTACACCAGGTTTTCAGTGGTGTAAACGGCTGCACCTAAATGTAGATGTGTTCTCGGGCCCTATGAGCTATTCTACAAACCATGCTATTTTTAGATGTGACTATTTTTTAGACACCATTTACAGAATCTGGCCCAGAATGGCTGCAGGTTCCAATATCATTGGAGTGGAGGAGTGGCCTAGTGGTTAGAGCACCTGTCTTGACATCCAGAGCAGGGGCGTAGCCAGACAGCCAGTTTTGGGTGGGCCTGAGCCCAAAATGGATGGGCACAGAATTCAAACCCGCCTGGCTGCCCCTCCACTCTGCTATCTGCTCTCCCCCTACCTTCAAACACAAAATATTAAATACCTGAGCTGGTGTGGATCCCCAGATTGCACCAGCTGAAGATTTCTTCCTCCTTGGGCAGCCAGTGCTCTACCAAACAGCAGCTGGCAGCACTTGGCTTGAGTTGACACTGCTGTAAGTCCATACATGCTCAGTGCTTCCGCCTAGTGAAAACTGAGCATGTGCAGAGGGGCCGGTGTGTGGTGCCAGCTGCTGTTTGGAAGAGCTTTGGCTGCCTGACGAGAGGAAATCTTTAGATGTGATTTGAGGATTCCCAACAGCCATAGCAAGAGAGCCACAATTTTGGGTGGGCTTGAATACAAATTGGGTGGGCCACAGCCCACCCAGGCCCACCTGTAGCTACACCACTGATCCAGAGATGGCCACTTCAAATCCCACTGCTGCTCCTTGTGATCTTGGGCAAGTCACTTAACCCTCTATTGCCCCAGGTACAAACTTACGCAGGGTCCACAGGAATAAAAATGTGCCCTGCTGCAGATAACTCAAGCTAAGCTTTAGTAAAAGACCCCCTTAGATTGTGAGCTGTCCAGGAACAGAGAAATACCCAGTGTACCAGGAACTCGCCTGCCTTGAGCTACTACAGAAAACGTGTGAGCAAAATCTAAAGTAATAAATCAATACTACAAAACCAGCAATGATTCCATAAGACACATGGTATTTATACAGTTTAACATCTGTCCATATCCCACAGTGGGCAAGACAGTACAGAGCCTGGGTCATGGATGCCAAAGGAGAGCACCTGCACCCCTTGAAAGCAATTGTTAAAACCAAAATGTAAATAATCTATATGAACAGGTCAAATTCATGCCTCCTTTTGAAGAAGATTTGATTTCCAAGAAAAAAATATGTTTGAAGATTGAAGATGTTGAAAACTCCTTCTCCCAGACAGGTTCAGCTGGTAAACAGATGTCACCAGTGTAATACAGATGGGAGAGAAAACATTTTGAAAATGTAAAGAAAACAAAGATTTTCTTCACAGCCTGGGAATTAACTCTGTGGCATTCTATACCGCCCACAGCTGGCACATTATTTATTTATCTACACACGATTATGATTAAACACCTTACTCAGACACTCAAAGTGTGGTACAAGAAAACACTACAATGAACATTTTCAAATGTACATTATCAAGGATAACCCCACCCATCACTAATTACAATCACACACATAAAACTCTTTAAAACTGAAAATAATCCCAGTCATAATGCTGTTTAACTTTTTTGTAGAAAAGCATTAGTATCATATCTATGTTATTTGAATGTTCTAATGCATGTTTATTAGGTGTATCATTAGTATTATACTGACATTGTATTATATCTCTGTTATTTGAATTTCAGTGCTGTCAAATGTGTATATTTTTTATCCTGTTTCATGGTAGTCAATTTGCTGTTTTCAAGTTTACCTCATTTATTGTATTTATGTTTATACTTGGTCATTTTACTATTGTTATGCTGTTGACAAAATTGTAAATTTTACGTGAAACTGTACCTACTGTACACTGTCTTGGATGAATCTCTTCATAAAGGTGGTTAATAAATCCCAATAAATACAAAAATAAACTTTCAAAGTTTTATATAGTCAGTTTCTGGATAGATCAGTAAAGGCAAATATTCCATAACTGTGGATCAAAGACACAAAGAGGGGCATTTTCGAACGGGGACGACCATCTCTAAGGGCGCCCAACTCTAAGGACGGTGCCGCGAAGGGACGGGGCAACGCGTATTATCGAAATAAGATGGATGTCCATCTTTTGTTTCGATAATACGGTTGGGGACGCCCAAATCTTCACATTTAGGTCGACCTTAGAGATGGTAGTCCTCGGTTTTCGGCGATAATGGAAACCAAAGACATCTATCTCAAAAACGTCCAAATCCAAGCCCTTTGGTCGTGGGAGGAGCCAGCATTTGTAGTGTACTGGTCCCCTTCACATGCCAGGACACCAACCGGGCACCCTAGGGGGCACTGCAGTGGACTTCAGAAATTGCTCCCAGGTGCATAGCTCCCTTTCCTTGGGTGCTGAGACCCCCAAACCTCCCCCTCCCCCAGGCCTGAAGTACACTGCAGCCACTACAACTGCTCCAGGGACCTGTATACTGCTGCGATGGACCAGAGTATGGCATTTGAGGCTGGCATAGAGGCTGGCAAAAAGTATTTTTTAAACTTGTTTTTTATGGTGGGAGGGGGTTAGTGACCACTGGGGGAGTAAGGGAAGGTCAACCCCGATTCCCTCCAGTGGTCATCTAGTCAGTTTGGGCACCTTTTTGAGGCTTGGTCGTGAAAAAAAATGGACCAAGTAAAGTCGGGCAAGTGCTCGTCAGGGACACCCTTCTTTTTTCTATTATCGGCTGAGGACGACCATCTCCTAATCACGCCCCAGTCCCACCTTCGCTACCCTGCCGACCCGCCCCCATGAACTTTGGTCGTCCCCGCGACGGAAAGCAATTGAGGACGCAAAAAAAAAATCAGCTTTCAATTATGCCGATTTGGGCGACCTTGCGAGAAGGACGCCCATCTCCCGATTTGTGTCGAAAGATGGGCATCCTTCTATTTTGAAAATAAGCATGAAAAGCTCCTCATAGAGGGGCCCTTTTACTAAGCCACGTAAGCATCTACGCATGCTCAATGAGTGCCAAAATGAAGTTACCGCCCGGCTTCCACAAGGCTGTTGCGGTAATTTCAATTTTGGCGCACGTCTGAAAAATTTTTATGCTAAGTGGCATTTGACACACATAGGTCAATGGCTGGCAGTAAGGTCTCAGACCCAAAATGGATTTTGCTGCATGTCCATTTTCGGAAAAAATATAAAAAAGACCTTTTTTTACAGACACGCTGAAAAATGGACCTGCGCACGCCCAAAACTCACGCCTACTCTACCGCAGGCCATTTTTCAGCGCACCTTAGTAAAAGGACCCCCTAGTTCCTAGTAATTACACGATGACGTACAAGAATACTCAGGAATCTCAACAGGATGGGGGCCAGTCCCATTGCTATCTGCATATCTTTGCTGGTGCACCACCCTAGCAAACAAACAAATATGGGATATTTACCAATTCTGATGGTGTCCCTTACACATGACAGTGTTTCATTTTCCTGACTCGCACCAAGGAGGCGAACAGCACAAACAGCTGACACTTGGTTTCAGACTGGGAAGTTTCCATTTCAACAGGGTTCCCTCCTCCCCCCCCCCCCCCCCCCAAAACCCCACAATTTACTTGAAACAAAATTTTGTTTCTAAGAAAACTGTGATTTCTGGTTATAAAAATAAACAGTGAGCTAACAAGCAGGTAAGCAGCTGGTGGGGTTGGCACCATGCTGTTGGGTCAATGTCCAGCGTAGCTGGGCCATTGAGCAGAGGTGGCAGCGGGAAGGAAGGAGAATTAGGCAGGACCTCCCCTGGAATGTTAAATGAAAGCAGATACATGAACAACATTCCAGAAATTCTCTTTTGCTTTATCCCTGGCTCAGAGACTATATGGCCTCATGCTACAGCTCCTAGCATGAGACAATTAAGATTCTATGTACTACTAATAGTACTACTTATCATTTCTATAGCGCTACTAGACGTATGCAGTGTACCGAGGAGCCACACATCTGCAAACAGAGGCACTGATCATGGCCAACCATACACAAGTATGTTACCCAAGGGTCCCCAAACAAACAAAATCCATACTGTTCATATCTGAAACCCTTTCCTCCATTTATTCACATCATTTGTTTTAGTTATAGTTTTAAAAAATTGTATCAGATTTACCTTATACACAGAAGTTAAAGACCTCTCTATCTTCATGCCATAGAATCAGAAAAAGCTTCCTTTCTAATCCTATCCAGTGTATTCAGCAGGTCCCTGATAATAAACTATGATTTGGGCCCAGTGCTATCTGGCATCAGTTCATAGGCTAGGCACCCTTATAGGTCTAAATGTCCACTTTGTAATTAAAAAAAATAGAGTGAACGGATCCTCCCCCCCCCCCCCCCCCCCCATAGTTATGAATTATAATACACAATCATGAACACTGCTAATGGGTCTGCCCAGTCCACTGACATCTGATGGAACCAAAATCTGACGGTGACAATTGGGCTTCAAGATACAGATTTGGATTTGCATAACTTTATTGGCATGACAATTTTAAATGTGCTGCTGCTTCCAAAGTAATTAACACATTTATTGATAGGTACGGTGGGGGGAGGGGGAAGACAGAAGGAGGCAATTTACAAAGTAACAGTAACAATAGAAAAATAAACTTCTATATAGAAAAGGCAATAACAGGAATGCAGATCAGGCCCAGTCCTGGATATTTTTTCCAAATCCTGGTATATAGCTTTCTGAGAATTTCACAGCCTGAAACACTTTGACTTCAGAACCACAAGACTGACCGTCACAAAACTGTTCCACTGAGACCTGGATGCACTCACTCTCCCTTCCCTAACCACGCAATTTAATAAAACCCCTTTACTGCCCACTAACAAAACGGTGAACCCAAGGGTCAAATCGCCCCCGAACGAGTTAGTTCACGAGTCTCGATCCCTTGAGCGAAAAAGGTTAATTTTATACAAGCAGTTGATACGACCACCACCATTCCCAGGATCAGAAAACATCTGTTCAGCTCTGGTATCTAAAGTACAACAAAACGATCGGCCTGTCGGGATACTATCTGAACAACACAAACGGGGAGCTGCCGCCCTCAGCACTGCAGACAATGAAAGAGCCAGTGGGCGCCTGCACTGACAGCTACACGAAAAGCTGAAATGGGGAGGGGGCTGGAACTGCTGCTGGCTCTGGCGATTCCCCCTCTTGCAAGTGCCCAGGAGAGGGAGAAAAAGCTGTCACAACAATAGCACGAGCAGCTCTCCTTACCTGGATCCGGGGATCCACCTCCTCTTCCTCGGGGTGTACCCCCTGACTCCTTTTCAGCATAGGATCCATGCTGCGGCCAGGGCCGGAGGAGAGCCCTTCACCGTGCCCTCCTCTCTCCTAGAGAGAGAGAGCTGTACAGAGAGAGGGGGAGGGGAAGGGAGGTGGGGGGGAGTGAGGACACGGGAGGAGCCTCACCACTGCCTCCTCCCGCCGGACTCTGGCTTTCAGCCTGAGGTTAAATTCGGACCAGCAGAAGGGAAATGATCTTGTTCCTTCGCGAGAGGGAATCACTTCCCCTCTGCAGCGCCCAAGCCTGTGTGCTGATTGCGTCCGGCGCCTTTAGTTCCTCTTTAACAGGGCGAAACACAAACAGGAATGGAAAGTGGGTCACACGCTCTCCAAGAGAAATGAATGAATGAAATATTTTCAGAGGTGCAAGATGCTGTCACCTAGTGGAATGGGATCGCCAGAGCCGGCGCAAAGGATGGTGGGCAGGACAGGGCACTTTTGGTGAACCTTCATCCTAACCCCCCCCCCCCCCCCCCCCCCACACACACACACACACACACACACATCACCACTACCAATCATGATCATCCTACAAACATCCTATAAAAATACAGATTAACATGTATATTGATGGTTCTTGGGTTTGTGGAGCTGTCAAGCTGCCCTAGGCATCTGCATAGTCCTGCTTAACGGTTGGGTTGGCCCTGAGGATCGCTCCAAAATTCAGAGGCTCTGACAAAAGGGTACAACCTGCGGTAGGCGCCGCCGTGGGGGGGGGGGGGAGGGGGTCGTCTGCAAAGTCTCAGGCCGATGACAGCGGAAAGCCATACTGAGATCAAACAGAAAACTCAAAAGGAAAAAGGTGAGGGAGTATCCCAACCACCCTAATGAAGCCTCATGCCTAGCCACGAAGACAGTCAATAACACACTGCATTTCAGTCTGGAAGTGATTTTAATTTCTGATGGGTCTCGTAATTTTGTTATTGACATTTGTGAACAGTTGCCCTCCTTGAGCACTGTCAAATCAAGCTCCCCTCCCCCAATTATGTCACTGGGGCTTCAAGGCCAGTCGTGCCCTGACTTTGCCTTGCAGAACTGCTACACATAATTATTGTAGTATATAATTTGACCCCTTTTATGATCAATAAGGACAAAAATGCCTAAAATGTAACAATAGTTTTGCAAGGTTGGATAAAACAACATGGCGTTCCAACGTGGAAAACAAAGAATAGCCGACTGGTGCTATATGATAATAAACTTTATTCATTACCAGGGCCTTTTTTGAGGGGGTACGTGAGGGTACTGAGTACTGGCACCTTTTCCATTGTCTGTTAAAATTGACCCATTGATCCCAAATTTTAATGAAAGAGCTCAGGCTCTACCAGTGGCGATCCTAGCCGGCATGACACCCGGGGCGGATCGCCGAAGCGCCCCCACCCCGGGAAAATGACCCCCCCTGGGTGCACGCCGCTGGGGGGTGCGGCGGCGCGCGCCTATCAGCTGAGTTCGCTGACTTCGCTAACTTCGCTGCAGCTCCCTCTGCCCCGGCCGGAACAGGAAGTAACCTGTTCCGGGGCAGAGGGAGCTGCAGCAAAGTTAGCGAAGTCAGCGAACTCAGCTGACAGGCGCGCGCCGCGGCACCCCACCAGCGGCATGCACCCAGGGCGGACCGCCCCCACCGCCCCCCCCTTGGTACCCCACTGGGCTCTACACACCAATTCTGCCTTGTCAGATTCTGTGACTGGTTGCAGGGGGCCAGGCTATTGTAGGGTGAGTCCCTCAGTGATCACCCCACTCCTGAAGGGTGGTCTAGCATTTGAGTACCGGCACCTTTTTTGCTAGAAAACAAACACACTGTTCATTACACATACTCCACGGTATTTACATATGCATGCCCAACTTGGCCATGTTTTGCCCAGGGGGCTGCTTCAGGGGCCAATAATTACTGTAAACACACACACACATAGAGGTCTGGCCACTTTTTAGCGGGGCTCCAAAATGGCTGAATTTCAGTTTCTTCCATTAATGGCCATATGCTAATTTCCAAATTATTACATGGCCATTACCGTCTGAGCCCTTACTGCCTCCTATTTAGTATGTAGTAAGGGCTCACGCGTTACTCATGCGGTAATCAGACAGCATGCAGCAATGTGCCCGCGCTGCCCAATTACCACCAGGAACATCTACTCCCCACTCCCCCATGCCAGAAAATAAAAATGATTTTCTAGCATGGGAAATGGCATGTGGCAAACGCAGAACTACCGCAGGGTGCCTGGGCGTGCCCACCAGTAGTTCTGGGTTTGCTAAGTGCCATTTCCAGCACTACCTGTGCAGTAGCCCTACCGCACCTTCGTCAAACGGCCCCGTAGTATTAGTATAAATAATAATTTAAAAATATATAATTAAAACCATGTAAACTCAAAATGGATTACAGCATTCATATAATTTAGAAAAACAATGAACCTAAAAAATAGCATTTAAAGGATATATATATATATATTGTAAAGGGGTCCACTTCCTCCACTCTGGGTTGGGGCCGGCAGCCCTGTTAGGCTCACAGGTTTCCAGCAAAGAACCAGACTGCCATATGGACAAGACTAAAGTGCTTTATTCTCAATTCTGTTCCACTCTCAATATTGAAATGCAGTTCACAAACAGGGTTCAGGCCGGGTTCCAAACTCCAGCCAACATCCAGTTCCTTAACAGTTCAGGCCCACTTCCTTTGCACTACCTTCCCTCTCCCTCAGAAGGGCTCAGTCAAAGTTCAGCCTGCTGTTCTATACATCCCAATAATTCAACCCTTTCACAGTCTCTTCAAAGGAAACCACTACTTAATGCCCCTGTCCTCTTCACTTGGCAGCTTTCCTCCTACCTCACAGCACCACACCCCTATGGCCTCTCACACTGCCTTCATGTGCTGGACAGGGCTACATTTACATTCTGCATGGCAGCTTACTCTCCCCCCTCCCCCCAGGGAAGCTCCAGTGGCAGGTCCTTCCTGTCCTCCATCTACTCCATGGCAACTTCTCTCTCACTTAGTTTCCTCTCCCTCCTGGTGGCTTGGAGCCACCCAGAAATCTCTCCCCCTCTCACAACTGGAGGGAATTATATATCGGAGATGCAGTTAAGGGACTGAGCTTCACCTCCCCTTCTTCCTCTAGTGGGGAAGGGAGTAACTGGCTCCCCTAGCACTGAGCCACTGTTTCCCCTGCTGGGGTTGGAAATCCATTCCACCCTTTTGGGGCTACCCTCATCTCTCCTGCTTGCAAGGGCTTCTGGGAACCGTAGTTCAGGGATTAGCTGCTTCTCTGTGGGGCCCTGAGTGCTAGCTTTGTCACTCTCTCTCTCTCTCTCTCTCTCTGTATATATATATACACACACACATTTTTTAATATACTCACACACATACATACAGACAGACAAACTTAAATCACTAAGATCAAGGCCTAGACAATGATCCAAGTAAATAAATGCAAGTGAGAGGTTCATACCCAATTCATGTTGAAATCAAGGTGTACCTGTTTTTACTTTCACATCAGTATATACCAGTTTGGTGAAGCCTGATTTCAACATGAATTGGGTAAGAACCTTTCACCTGCATTTGTTTGCTTGAATCACTATCTATGCTTTGATCTTAGTGATTTTATTTATTTATTCATTGGGATTTATTAACCATCTTTATGAAGATGTTCACCCAAGATGGTGGACAGCATGTACAGTTTAACATAAAACTTACAATTTTGTTAACAGCATAATAGTAAAATGACCAAATATAAACATACAACCAACCAACAACCTAGTAATTGTACTACTATCAGAAATATACACATTTAACAATCAGTACAATGCAACAATATGATAACAGACAGCATGGAAGAATATTCAAATAACATAGATATCATACCAGAGCCCGACCGAACCTGGGCTCTTCGGTTTCTGACAAAAAAACAAATCTGTGACCAAACTTGGCTGCTCGGTTTCAGCAGACGGCAAAACTGTAAATGAAGCTGCCCCCTCCCCCACAGCTGACCAAAAATCCCCCCTCCTGAATCCACCCCGCCCAGCAGTGGCCCCCCTCTCTCTCTCCACCTCTCTCCCCCGGCGATCACTCTCTGCTGCCCCCCCTCATCCCACCTTAGGAAGCCCTGGTGGTCTAGTGGCCTCTTTGGGGGGCAGAAATGAACCTCACTCATTCCTGCCCCGTGCTGCTTCTCCCAATACAATGGCTGCCAAGAATTCCCATGGCAGTCTCACAAGACTGCCACGGGAGGTCCTGGCAGCCATTTTGTGATTGGAGCCAGCACGGATAGGAGCAGTATATTTATAGACAGTGGAATGGGGTGGGCCACTAGGACCACTAGGGTCACAGCCCTATTAACATTTTGTCCCACAGGGCATCAGCAATTTGAAAACTGGGGGAAGGCAACAAAAGAATTTAGTTTGGTTGTCCCTCCTCATCCCACATAAAAGATGTTCGACACTGCCTCTAATGGTTACCAAGTTACTTTCAGTATCTGAGATGCATTTTTCACCTGACTCAGTTGACCATTTCTTAAAGCTCCATACATACTGCTTTCAGATCAACTTCTATGTTGCTGAGCTGATTGCTCATTGTAGAATGTTTTGGTGTGACTTGCTGTCTGAGATGGCTCTGGCAGAGGAGAAACACGAACAGCTTGGTGTTTCCAGTGTGGCAGTGAGAACAGCGCCATCTTGCTGAAGCATGCTCTGCAGCATTGTTAGCTACTACTGTACATGATTTTTGCTAGTTTCCTAACTAGTAAAGACGCTTTCACAATTTGCGTCTGCATGGATTAGATTGCCATTTTGATGCAGCAGTCTCACTTGGGTCAGCTGTAATTAAACATATATCTCGGGCACACAGGAAAGAAGGAAGAAATTTCTATCTATGAGACAAGAGACTCTATCCTTGGGAATTAAATTTCAATTAAGATTTCCTTGTAAATGTGTTTTACGGTTAGATAATACGATGTACCATTTCTTTGAACCAACTCAGCTACAAGCATTTTTAGATGCAAGACTCCCTAAATGTTAGCAGAGAAGTTTAAATAGAAGTTGGAAATAATAATGTGTAATCATAACTTCCGATATCTATCTTTTTGTTACTATAGTTTATTTATTTTTTTGACGCCTTACCCTCTATTAAGGCATTTCAGTCAGTCTTTCTCTATCTTGTGGACTATTGCAGGACTACCAAATAATGGTTGAGGTATTATTCCTCAAAAAAATTATTTTCCTGAGTAATGGCATGTTACTTGACAAAGTGTGCTTTGGAAATGTATTGAAAATGAATAAATAAAGAATAAAAAAAAAAACATATATCTAACATACTCTAATGTCCCAACCTAATCTTACCAACCTCCATTCCCAATTCTGTTCTGACTTAGATACCGACCTCATCATTGGTTTTACTTATCCCTCCTCCCCATTCCCCCTCTACGCATTCCATCCCATCCTTCTCTTCTCCATCTCCCCTTTATTATATCCTTCCTTACCCCTTTTCCCCTAATTTATACTATCCTTTCCCGTCTACCCTATTTTTATCCTAATCATACATTATGAAACTCAACTTATCATACATTATTCAAGCTCAACTTCATAATGTTTCACTACCGTTTTGAAATTTCTGTTATAAGACTTTGTATTTCGAATTACTATGTAAGCCGCATTGAGCCTGCATTGTGTGGGAAAGCGCGGGGTACAAATGTAATAAATAAATAAATAAATCTAGGTTGCAGGATTTCTTGCCAAATCAGTGGGAGACCCAGGAAACATGTCTGCTTGTTTACTCAACCATCACATGACCCTTGCCACAGAATTGTATTTATTTGTAATTTAAGACCTCCCTGGTACCTTCTGTAGCAGGGGTTTGTTGTATTTGGTAGGCAGTCACCTAGTGTGTACGCGAATGATGAGTAATCCTTTTGCATAAACAAGATTTATTTAATTGGAACCACGGCTGGGAACAGGATCCTCTGGGAAGCTGTAAGTAGCTTTATTCCTTCTCCACAATGACCACTTTCTCAATAAGCTAGTTCACTCCCAAGGCTGCTGTTCTTTTTTTTTTTCTTCTTTTTATCAATTAAGGGGTCCTTTTACTAAGGTGCACTGAAAAAAGGCCTGCGGTAGTGTAGGCGTGGGTTTTGGGCGCGCGCAGATCCATTTTTCAGCACGCCTGCAAAAAATGCGTTTTTTAATTTTTGCCGAAAATGGACGTGCGGCAAAATCAAAATTGGCACACATCCATTTTGGGTCTCAGACCCTACCACCAGCCATTGACCTAGTGGTAAAGTCTCATGCAGTAACCAGGTGGTAATGACCTACGTGCATCAAATGCCGCTTGACACGCGTCAGATACATGCGTCGGAAAATACAAATTATTTTTCAGATGCGCAAATTGGACGCGCGCCAAAAATGAAATTACCGCAAAAGGCACACGGTAGCTGGGTGGTAACTCCATTTTGGTGTGCATTGGGCACACGTAAACGCTTACGCAGCTTAGTAAAAAGGTCCCTAAACAAATTACCACATAAGCATTCACTTGAATCAGAACCATAATCCACATATTTATGCAAAAATCAAGAAAAAGGTACCGTATTTTTCGGACTATAAGACGCACCGGACCATAAGACGCACCTAGGTTTTAGAGGAGGGAAATAGGAAAAAAAAAATTTCCTTTTTCCCTCCTCTAAAACCTAGGTGCTCCGGTGCGTCTTGTCCGAGTTCGAGATCGCCCTCCCCCCCAGCCGTGTCACCACTTCTCCCTACTCACGTCACGCGATCTTCCCTGGTGGTCTAGTGATGTCGGGGCAGGAAAGAGCCCCCTCTTTCCTGCCCAGCGCGCTGCTCTCCGTCCTCCTGTATGCTGCCTGACGGTCTCGGCGAGATTCAAAATGGCCGCCGAGAATTGAAGTCTCGGTGGCCATTTTGAATCTCGCCGAGACCGTCAGGCAGCATACAGGAGGACAGAGAGCAGCGCGCTGGGCAGGAAAGAGGGAGCTCTTTCCTGCCCCAACGTCACTAGACCACCAGGGAAGATCGCGTGACGTGAGTAGGGAGAAGTGGTGACACGGCCGGGGGGAGGGCGATCCCGAACTCGGAGGGAGGGAGGGAAATCTCTACCTTCGGACTATAAGACGCACCCCCCATTTTCCTCCCAAATTTTGGGGGAAAAAAGTGCGTCTTATAGACCGAAAAATATGGTAAATAACTTACACAAATATCAAATGTGGATTCAATAGACCACATCTAGGAAGGGAACGATAAGGGAAGTAGTGGAACATTGTACCAAGGCTGTTTTTCTGAACTGTTTACTTAAATAACATCTCTTCAGGCAAACACAATGTGGCACAGGAAGATACAGTGACAAAAGGCAACAATTATTTACTCTGATGCTTGATACCTTTAACTCTAAAGCCCAGAGAAAATCCAACTCTCCTTTCTTTAATCCTTCTACTATGAATAGCAGGAGATCAATACAGTTCCTTTCAATAGTCACTTACAGTTTTGATGTTAGCTGCCATGAGACTAAGGGACTCTGACTCGGATGCAGATTCTTGCAATCAGGATCAGCTATTTGGATCCTCAGGAACTCTGCTAATGTTGATTGTAGTTGTCCTTGTACAGCCAGTATATCAAATCAATTCTTGTATACCGCTATTATCAGTGCAGTTTACATTCTAGGTGCAGGGGCATAGCCACGGATGGGCCTGGATGGGCCCAGGCCCAGCCACTTTTGCTCCAGGCCCGCCCAGCCTCTTCTGCCCGCTCTCCCCGTCTGTGTGGTCTGCTCACTTTTACTGCCCTGAAGCGCCGTTCTCCATCCAGCACCAGCGATTCCCAAAGCCAGCCTTCTGCCAGCGCGTGTCGTTGGGGCCTCTTCTCAGGCACGTCCCGCCTACTCTGCAACTTCCTGTGTCCCACCTTTGCAGAAAACAGGAAGTTGCAGAGTAGGTGGGACGTGCCTGAGAAGAGACTCCGACGACGCGCGCTGGCAGAAGGCTGGCTATGGGAATCACCAGTGCTGGAGGGAGAACAGCACTTCAGGTCAGTAAAAATGATCAGAACTGACCATGTGCAGGGGGCTGTCGTGGGGGGGTAGCGGATGGAAAGGAAATGCGGCGGCGGCGGCGGGCGGGGGGAGGTGGTAGCAGGTGGAGAGGAAATGCGAGGTCTGTGCCCACCCAGTCCACCTCCAGGCCCATCTAAAAATTAAACTCTGGCTACGCTACTGTCTAGGTAAGACAAAATCTGATAATGTTAGTGTGAGGTATACGCACAATTAGAGACCATTGGTGTAATGCATGAGACCAAAAACATTATAGGAAAGGATAATGGATGATACTATGAGGTAGAAGTCAATGAACTGTTATGAAGCTGTCTTTGGGAAGAGAAAAGGTTTTAGCCTCTTCCTGAAACTAAGGTAGCTGTTTTGTGTTCTGAAGGCAATAGGTAGAGAGTTCGATATTTTAACTCCAAGTACAGGGAATAGAGAACTGAAAATCTTCTGATTTCAAATTGTCTTTGAAAAACGGTGACACTAGCATCAGTTGTTCTTTTAGTCTGTTAGGCTGAACCAAACGTAGCGAAGTAGTCTTAGTCAGCAGTTCAGAGGTAAAACCCTGTAAGATTTGAAAAACTAAACAAGCAGATTTGAACCTCAGTCTTTCTGCTATGGGAAGCCAGTGCAGTTTGTTAAGATGAGTTGAAACACTAGTATATCTATTCAATCTGTATATTAGTCTTGCAGCTGTATTCTGTATGATTTGCAGTTTTTTTCTGATATTGACACTAAATACCAAGAAATAGAATGTTACAGCAATCCAACTTAGGTAGGACTAACATTTGGACTAGTAGTACAAAGGCTTTTTGGTCGTAGAATGATGTGACTAGAAGTAGCTGTCTCATTTTGAATATTGTTTTCTTCCATAGCTGGTTAATATGGGAAGAGAAGGTGAGTGAAGAATCAGGTAAGACTCCTAGTACTCTGGTTTCAGCCTCGACTGCAAAGCTTTGACCATTGCTACTACTACTACTACTTAACATTTCTATAGCGCTACTAGGGTTACGCAGCGCTGTACAGTTTAACAGAGGACAGTCCCTGCTCAAAGGAGCTTACAATCTAAAGGACAAAATGTCAAGTTGGGGGTAGTCTAGATTTCCTCAATGGAGGTGTAATGGTTATGTGCCGAAGGCGACATCGAAGAGGTGGGCTTTGAGTAAGGATTTGAAGATGGGCAGGGAGGGGGCTTGACGTATGGGCTCAGGGAGTTTATTCCAAGCATAGGGTGAGGTGAGGCAGAAAGGGTGGAGCCTGGAGTTGGCGGTGGTGGAGAAGGGTACTGAGAGGAGGGATTTGACCTGTGAGCGGAGGTTGCAGGTAGGAACGTAAGGGGACATGAGGGTAGAGAGGTAGTGAGGGGCTGCAGATCGAGTGCATTTGTAGGTAAGTAGGAGAAGCTTGAACTGTATGCGGTACCTGATCGGAAGCCAGTGAAGTGATGAGGAGAGGGGTGATATGGGCATATCGGTCCTGACGGAAGATAAGACGTGCAGCAGAGTTCTGAACGGATTGAAGGGGGGATAGATTGGACAAAGATATTGGTGATGGGACCTCAACTCCCTGATTTCAGAACCACGTGACCTTGTTTTTTTGCACATTGAATTTCAGTTTATTGGTTAGAGCCCAGATGCTAACATCAGTCATGCCATTCGCCACAGACTGAGTTGTATCTTTGTTTGATGCTGTCACTGGTAAAAGAAGCAGGATGTCATCTGCATAGGATAATAGTAGTTCATTAAGACCCAGGTGTATTGAAGCAAGGGATTACATAAAGAGGTTGAACAAGATAGGGGAGAGGGGAGATCCCTCAGAACACCACAGTTAGGAGACTAGTAGTTGGAAAGTTGGTTGTTTTGCTTGACAGAATAGCTTCGATTTGAAAGGAATTCACTGAACCATTTGAGCACAGTCCCTGTTATTCCTATCTGATCCAGGCATTCGAGTAGCAATGTGTGGCCAACTGCATCAAATGCCGCCAATATATCAAATTGGAGAAGAATTACTTGATCGCCTTTGCATAGGTGTTGTTTGACATACGTAGTTAGAACTAGCAGTAATGTTTCCATAATATGGGGTCTTTTTACAAAGGCGCGCTGAAAAGTGGCTTGCAGTAGTGTAGGTGCGGGTTTTGGGCGTGCGCAGAATAATTTTTCAGCGCGCCTGTAAAAAAGGCCTCTTTTTTTCCCCTGAAAATGGATGTGCGGCAAAATCAAAATTGCCGCACGTCCATTTTGGGTGTCTGACCTTACCGCCAGCCATAGACCTAGCATACATGGAGGGGCATAATCGAACGGGGCGCCCAAGTTTTCCTGAGGACGTCCTCACAGGACGTCCCGGCGAAGGGGCGGGGAAACCCGATTTATCGAAACAAGATGGGCAGCCATCTTTCATTTCGATAATACGGTCGGGGACGCCCAAATCTCAACATTTAGGTCAACCTTAGAGATGGTCGTCCCCGGTTTTTGGTGATAATGGAAACCGAGGACGCCCATCTCAGAAACGACCAAAAGCAAACCCTTTGGTCGTGGGAGGAGCCAGCATTAGTAGTGCACTGGTCCCCCTCACATGCCAGGACACCAACCGAGCACCCTAGGGGGCACTGCAGTGGACTTCAGAAATTGCTCCCAGGTACATAGCTCCCTTAACTTGGGTGCTGAGCCCCCCCCCCAAACCCACTCCCCACAACTGTACAACACTACCATAGCCCTAAGGGGTGAAGGGGGGCACCTACATGTGAATACAGTGGGTTTCTGGTGAGTTTTGAAGGTCTCACGTTTACCACCACAAGTGTAACAGGTAGGGGGGGATGGGCCTGGGTCCGCCTGCCTGAAGTGCACTGCACCCACTAAAACTGCTCCACGGACCTGCATACTGCTGTCAGGGAGCTGGGTATGACATTTGAGGTTGGCATAGAGGCTGGCAAAAAATATTTTTAAAGTTATTTTTTTAGGGTGGGAGGAGATTAGTGACCACTGGGGGAGTAAGGGGAGGTCATCCCCGATTCCCTCCGGTGGTCATCTGGTCAGTTCAGGCACCTTTTTGAGGCTTGGTCGCAAGAAAAAATGGACCAAGTAAAGTCGGCCAAGTGCTCGTCAGGGACGCCCTTCTTTTTTCCATTATTGGTCGAGGATGCCCATGTGTTAAGCATGCCCCAGTCCCGCCTTCGCTATGCTTCCAACCTGTCCCCCGGGAACTTTGGTTGTCCCTGCGACGGAAAGCAGTTGAGGGTGCCCAAAATCGGCTTTTGATTATGCTGATTTGGGCGACCCTGGGAGAAGGATGCCCATCTTCCAATTTGTATCGAAAGATGGGTGCCTTTCTCTTTCGAAAATGAGCCCAATGGTAACATAGTAGATGACGGCAGAGAAAGACCTGTACGGTCCATTCAGTCTGCCCAACAAGATAAACTCATTGTGCTACTTTATATGTATACCTGACATTGATTTGTATCTGTCATTTTCAGGGCACAGACCGTAGAAGTCTGGCCAGCACTAGACCCGCCTCTCAACCACTAGCCCCGCCTCCCTACCACCGGTGCTGCCACCCAATCTCTGCTAAGCTTCTGAGGATCCATTCCTTCTGAACAGGATTCCTTTATGTTTATCCCACGCATTTTTGAATTCCGTTACCGTTTTCATCTCCACCACCTCCCGCAGGAGGGCATTCCAAGTATCCACCACTTTCGCTGTGAAAAATACTTCCTGACATTTTTCTTGACTCTGCCCCCCTTCAACCTCATTTCATGTCCTCTAGTTCTACCACCTGCCCGTCTCCGGAAAAGGTTTGTTTGCAGATTAATACCTTTCAAATATTTGAATGTCTGTATCATATCATCCCTGTTTCTCCTTTCCTCCAGGGTATACATGTTCAGGTCAGCAAGTCTCTCCTCATGTGTCTTGTAATGCAAATCCCATACCATTTTTGTAGTTTTCTTTGCACCACTTCAATTCTTTTTACATCCTTAGCAAGATACGGCCTCCAAAACTGAACACAATACTCCAGGTGGGGCCTCACCAATGACTTGTACAGGGGCATCAACACCTCCTTTCTTCTGCTGGTCACACCTTTCTCTATACAGCCTAGCAACCTTCTAGCTACGGCCACCGCCTTGTCACACTGTTTCGTCGCCTTCCGATCCTCAGATACTATCACCCCAAGATCCCTCTCCCCATCCGTACATATCAGACTCTCACCGCCTAACACATACTTCTCCCGTGAATTTCTACTCCCTAAGTGCATCACTTTGCATTTTTTCGCATTGAATTTTAATTGCCAAACCTTAGACCATTCTTCTAGCTTCTGCAGATCCTTTTTCATGTTTTCCACTCCATCCCGGGGAGCAATGTCACTCACAAATATATTAAACAGAATTGGCTCCAGCACCAATCCCTGAGGCACTCCACTACTCACCTTTCCCTCATCCGAGCAAATTCCATTAACCACCACCCTCTGGCATCTGCCCGTCAACCAGCTCCTAATCCAGTTCACCACGTCGGGTCCTATCTTCAACCTGTCAAGTTTATTCAAGAGCCTCCTGTGGGGAACCGTGTCAAAAGCTTTGCTGAAATCTAAGTAGATTACATCTATAGCACGTCCATGATTCAATTCTCCAGTCACCCAGTCAAAGAATTAAATGAGATTCATTTGGCACGATTTACCTTTGGTAAAACCATGTTGTGTCTGATCTTGCAACTTATTGGCTTCCAGGAAATTCACTATCCTTTCCTTCAGCATCGCTATATCTTTTATCTTCCTCCACCCATGCAGCCACCTCCACCCACCCCTACCAACTTATCTAATAGCCCACTCAACCACTAAGTCACTTGCTTGCATACCAAATCTTCTCCACTCACGAATGACATGACATGAATGCTTATATTCCGTGAAACCTGGTCAACTTGTTGCAAATTACAAACAAGAGAACTAGAAACAACCCAGAGAATAATTACTCCTGCTGGAATTCTGCGCGAATGTGGAGCACAGAATTCTGCAGCCGGTGGCAGAGACTGCCGCCGGAAGCCTCAGCAGCCATTTTTAAAATACGGTGGGGCCGTCCGCAGCACAGAACAGAAAAGTGGAGAGCACTGGAGACGGAATACTGGCAGCAGGCAGGAAAGAGTGGTATTCTTTCCTGCCCCCGCAGCTGCAGAGACCACTACACCACTAGGGCAAGCAGCTAGGTAGTAGTAGTACGCTGGAGGGGGATGGCAGCATTGCTGTGGTGGTGGGGAAAGGGTAAGCAAGAGTAAGCATGGCAGTCTCTGCTGCCCCCCCCCCCCGAATGTTGGCGCCCCCCGCCATGCATACCCTGCTTACCGTGTTCTGCTGGCCCTGCTTGATTTGCATCTCTCCCAATGCTGGGGCTAAACTGCACTTCCATTGAGCAGCTAGTACTATTATGTCTACAGTGAACTCCAATATAATGAATTTGTCCACCAACCACTCAGCCCTGTCTACTTCCCCGCTCAGCAGCGCTAACTCCATTGTTTTAAGGATTGTAATATGAACCAGCCCACTTAGAAATGCAATCACTTGTTCCCAAAATATTTAGACAGGTCCACCAAATATGAGCAAATGTTCCCTTAAAACCATATTCTCTCCTGCAATGCTTGTTTCCCCTGGAGAACATAGTTCTGAGAAGCACTGGTTTGTAATACATAGAAACATGATGGCAGATAAGAGCCAAATAGCCCATCCAGTCTGCCTATCCTCAGTAACCACTAATTCTTCTTTTTCCTAAGGGATCCCATATGTCTGTCCCACGCTTTCTTAAATTCAGTCACAGTCCTTATATCCACGACCTCCACCAGGAGGCCATTCCATGCATCCACCACCTTTTCCATGAAAGAGCATTTTCTTAGATTCCTCCTAAGCCTATTTTCTCTTAACTTCATTCTATGCCATCTTATTCCAGTTTTTCTTCATTTGAAAAAGGCTCACCTCCTGTGCGCTAATGCCACTGAGATATTTAAACCTCTCTAACATATCCCCTCTCTCCCGCCTCTCTTCCAGAGTATGCATGTTGAAGCTCATAAGCCTGTCCCTATGTTTTATGACCAAGACTACTTACTAATTTTGTAGCTGCCCTCTGGACCGACTCCATCCTTTTTATATCTTTCTGTAGGTGTGGTCTCCAGAATTGCACACAGTACTCTAAATGGGGCCTCACCAGAGACTTATACAAGGGCACCATCACCTCTTTTTTTCTTGCTGGTCATTCCTCTCCTTATGCACACAAGCATCCTTCTGGCTTTGACTGTCACTTTTTCTGCCTGTTTGGCCACCTTAAGGTCATCAGACAAAATCACCCCCAAGTCCCGCTCTTCTTTCATACACAAAAGCACTTCACCCTCTATATTGTACCGTTCCCTTGGATTCTTGTAACCCAAGTGCATGACCCTGCATTTCTTAGCATTAAATGTTAGTTGCCAATTATTGGACCATTCTTCAAGCTTCCTAATGCCAACCATATCTTCCGGGGTGTCCACCCTGTTATAGAGTTTGGTATCATCCACAAACCTTACCAGACAGTCCTTCCACAATATCACTCACAAAGATGTTAAAAAGAGCCGGCCCAAGGACCGACCCCTGAGGTACACCATTGATAACATCCTTTTCCTCAGAACAAGCTCCATTTATCGCTACCCTCTGTCTCCTCCCATTTAACCCATTTTTAACCCAGTCAGTCACTTTAGGTCCCATACCAAGGGTACTCAGTTTATTTATCAGTCGCCTGTGCAGAACCGTGTCAAAGGCTTTGCTAAAATCCAAGTACACCACATCTAGCACCCCTTCCACATCCAACTGTTTGGTCACCCAGTCAAAGAAATCAATCAGATTTGTCTGACATGGCTTGCCGCTAATGAAATCATGCTGCCCAGGTCCTGCAGTCCATTTGATTCTAGAAACCTCACAATACCATTGAAATAAGACTCAACCATTTCTACTCAGTGACTTGCAATAGCTATTTCTGATATTTCCTCCCATTGATTGTTACTCAGTTCTTTAACCAGATCTTATTCCCAAGGTAACATATATCAGGATTTCTCTATCTCTGTTTGTTCAGCAACCTATAAATGTTTTCACCCGTTCTGTTACTGGCTTTGCTGGTCATTCCTGCTCATCTGTAGTTACTTTGGGCAAAATCATCTCTTCCAGATACTCTGCAACACTGCTTGTCAGTCTTTTTGTGGCCGTGACCCCGTGATAGTGTCCAAATAAAATTGTGCAACCCCTGGAAGTGCAAAATAATGATGTACCTATAGGTTGTTAATAAAGACCTTCCCTGGAATGCTTTGTTTCATGTGTTGTCTGGGAATATGTTTGACATGATGAATTCCTAGACCCCTAATGCAGGCTGGTAGGGCCGAAACACGAGTCGTGTCGGGTCCCCTTTATTGTTTTTGAAGATTGTTAATAAAGACCTTTCCTGGACACCATCTGCGAGAGGTTCTTCTATTTTGTTTCTCTACTGTTTGATGCCTGTACCTATAGAGAAAACCACCCAGATTGTGCCTCTATTTGGGGTTCTGACCCACAGTTTGTGACGCTCTGTTCTACAACTTCCCTTTTGGTTGCTTTTTCCTTTGATGTACAGAGATCCTGCTAAAAGCAGACACTTATGCTCTCCTCCTTCTCTAACTCCTTCCCTCTAATATCTCTTATTTTGAACATGTTATTCCTTGTCTCCTGTAACTTCAGTCTAAGGGCCATTAATTGGCTAGCTTTATTCCCATTCTCAAAATATGCCTGTCATGTTCTACTCATATGGAAATTTATTTTGTCTTTGTCTAGAACTTTCAGTGCACTTCTTGCCAACTCTAACTGCTTGAGTATCCTTTTAGACACCGTGCTTTGCTTATGCATTTTCTCTAGCCTGGCAATAGCAGCCCATAACTGGATTGTTTGTGGCAAGTGTTCATTTGTATTATCGAATTGCAAATATTCTTATATTTCTCACTCACATTTTTCTAGTGCTTTATCCTCTAGCAGCCCATCATTGAGTTCGCAATAATGCTCTCCAGTTTTTAAAGACTCCGCCCTGATCTCAACCCACACAGGTGCATGATCTGACCAGGTGATGCAGTTAATCCTTACCTCCACTATCTTTTACACTAGTGATCCTTCAGCACATATTATAGCTACAAGTATCTGTGAGTAGCTTATGTCCATGAATAAAATGTAGTCTATGAGCTGCAGCATAGTTATGGCATTTTAAAAAATGTGAGCCTATGGCTACTATGTCCTTCTCTTCCTGTTGTTTTTTTCTAGGGTCTACAGTCAAGTTGAAATTCCTACCCCCACCACCAGCAATGTCCCTTCCTTAAATTCTAGTATTTTCCTTAATAGGTTCTCAAAAAAGCTCCCTGCTAACTACTTGAGGCATAGACACATACTAGTCTGTTTATGATTATCAACAGTAGTATTGACCATCAAAAATTGCCCTTCTAACTGCTGAATAGTATGATTAACTATTTGGAAATTAATATCCTTACCCCCTCCAATTTCTTTTCAACCCAGCTGAATACTAGCAGGATTGTGGGATGCTCTCTCTGCTGTATCTAATGCTCATCTCTGGGTATTAGAAGAGTTTCTTGGATAAAGCACAAGTCCGTCTTTTGGCATGTGGCTTCCTAAAACATAGGTTGCATTTTCATATGTATTTTGAGCCCCCACATATTGAGGGTAATTATTTTAAGTTTATCCCTCATTTCTGTTCGGAGGCAGTTCTATCCTCAAGCTCCCTTTGGTCCTTGTCCCCCTGAACTCGCTATCCTTCTTTTCCCCCTTTCCCCTTCAAAACGCCTTGCTATTTTTACCCTCCCTTCTCCTTGCCTACTCATTACTTTGCCTGCTCCCCAGCCTCACTGCAGGTCTCTACTAGGGACAGGTGTACATTTCAGCCAAGGCTTCCCCATTGCCACCACCACCACCCCTATTCTGCAACAATGTGTCTACCTGCATCTCCATCTACCCCCCCCCCCAGTTCACATCCATACACTCCCTCATTCACACTCCATTTCAACCACCCCCTCATCCTTTATTTGCCAGTACTTTCATGCTATCCCTAACTTGTCTTAAACATTGTCTACCAGGAATTTCACAGCACCTCATGGAGCACTTCCAGATGAATTAATAGTTTCTCCTGAGCATTAGCTGAGACATCTGCCTCCTTTGTGCACTTTTTCCTAGCAATGGCATGGGTTCTACATCTTCCTTAGGGGTATGGTTGAGGTTACAGGTGGACGTAGGCTTTTGTATCCAGCTTGCTGCAGTTGTTTGTGGACTTCTGCAACTGTGCAACTGTTTTAACCATGAAGGAGTTGTCATTTGTAGATATTTACAAGCTAAAGGGGAAAAGCCCACTATACTTGATTTTGTCCTATCTCAAATATTTACCTAGCTGTTGACTGAAACCAGGTTTTTCGGTTTCAGCTGAAACCAAATCCTCCACTCAGTTTCAGCTGAAACCAGCCCAGCTCCATCCTCTGTACAGCACCCACTCCCTCCCCCATGACCAGACCAGACAAACCATCCACCCCTGCAACCAGACAGAGCCTCCCTTTCCCCTCCGCCACTGTGACAAGACAGAGCCCCCCTCCTGGGTCAAAGCTGCACAGCTACGCTGCCATCAAGCTAATGACATCACAGGAAACCACCTAATTCCATGTTTTAAAGGGGGCAATTGCAGAAATAGTTCACCCCACAATGTGCATAACTGCTAGTGAGGAGAACCTGTTGTTCAGTTGGAAATGGGCAGCAGAGAAGACAGCTGTGGGCAAGGGGTTGATGTGAGAAATAATGTTTGGTAACTGGTGATATTTCAACAGATGGAGAGTTGAGTGGTGGCAGCTGGATTATTCAAACACAATGCGTTGTTTGCTTGTATGCTTGACTGAGAAAGCAAATGTAATATTTTTAGCAGCTTTGCTTTCTGTGACGTGAAGTTGCCATAGAGCAGATTTCAGAAATGTGTTTTTGAAGTGAGTTGGTTGGAAAACATTAAATCTAAACAAAATTTGTGAAAATAAACTAGAGCTGAAGCATTTCTTGAAGCTTGGTCTATCTGAAGAACATTGGAGCATATTAGCTTGACAGACTTCTGTTTTTATGGAAAAACTGCTGCCAAAAGAGGGAATAAATTTACCAATAAATGCAATCTGCCATGATAGGGATGATTGTGAAATATTCAAAGAATTCAGCTCAAATATATAAAACTGAAATAAGCTCTGGCAAGAAGAATCCAAGACTGACAGATGGAAAGATTTGTGTTTCACATTTAGAAAATTCCTGAACACTGAGGGTTCAATATTCAAGAGGGTTTAACCAGGCAGGAGCTGGCCGGCCACTGATACGCAGTGGCACTTAATTGGGTAGTGCCCCTGAATAGCTCTACTAACCAGCCATTCTCTAACTGAGGGTCTCTTTTATCAAAGCGCACTAGCGGCTCCCAGTTTGGTAATGCTGACAAAGGGCTTAATTGGCATTGCCGCACGGGAACTTCTAGCGCAGCTTGATAAAAGAGGCACCGACTAGGCTAGGAGCAGAGTTTAGACAGAGCCACAGCTTAGATGGTTAGGAAAGCAAAAGGTCTGTCCTAACTTTTGCTCCTCCCAAATATATAACACCCCTAGTTCCCTTGTGTCTCATTTTAGATACTTGGGTGTTTTCCTGGATCAGATACTTTCTTTCGACCATCACATTTCTGCTCTGTCCAAAACTTTTTTTTTTCCGCTTATACAGTTCAGAATAATTTGCTCTTTTTTAGATGAAGCCTCCCAGAAAGCCTTGCTTTATGCGTCTGAGCTATCGAAACATTATTTACTCTGGTCTTCCTCAATCTCAACTTTGCCGTTTTCAATCAGTTCAGAACACTGCTATTCGTATTCTTTCCCATGCCAGTTGATTACTAGCCTGTGTCTTATTCTGTGATGTTAATGCTCTCTTCAAAATCAGTTTTAGTCTCCTCTAATAATCTTTACTGATTTGTTTTATCTCAGTAACTTCTGCTTGATAGTTGTTCTTTCTTCCACTCCTAGATATTAATATACACCTCCCTATTCAAGTTCCTTTATCTCACAGTCATCATTCAGAGAGATGCTCTCAGTTTTGCTCAACTTTCCCCTAAGGAAAGTCACCTTAGCACACTTGTTCAGCCCAAAAGCCATCTCAATGTCATCTGAATAGCTTTTCACCACTTGAAGTTGTTCCACTAACTGCTGGTCACTGGAACTGTAGAGTTTCTGGTCATCTACAAACAGTAAATGCAATGGAGTGTCTGATGTCTCTTTAAATTGATACCTCTTGATTGCTGGCCTCTTTGGAGTAAGGCTAAATCCACAGCCCAAGGAGTTAATAAGAATACTCAGTGGATAAAGTGCCAAGGAAAACAGAAGCAGGGGCAGAGAGTCTCCCTGAAAATATGCCTTGCTGAATCTTGATGTTAGGAATGACAAACTGTCCACCTGCATACTGCAGGTGGAGTGTGATTTGCCACATTTTCATGGTAAACAATTATTTTGTACATTTCTAGGCAATTTATTATCCAGGAATGTGGGACTCTATCCAAAGCTATCTTATAGTCAATCCATTCTATACTAAGATTTCTGCTTTTCTTAGCACTGACTATGATGGCTTTATGCAACTTTAACTGGTCTTTTGTTCCATATTCAGTATCTTTGGTGATTGTGATACATTTTTTGTAGAAGGCAAAAGTAGAGACTAACAGACGATTCACCACTGGAGACGTGAGTCCAACAGTCTTTATTACATCAAAGATAATGACCCGACACAGGCCGTGTTTCGACGCTAAAAAAGCGTCTGCATCAGGGGTCAATAAATACACCAAGTAGTGAATGCAAAATGAGGAGTCCTACTTGTATGTGTGTTGTCAACTCACTAATCACATAGCACTAAACAGAAAATGCTGGACACAAACTATCAGCATTTTCTGTTTAGTGCTATGTGATTAGTGAGTTGACAACACACATACAAGTAGGACTCCTCATTTTGCATTCACTACTTGGTGTATTTATTGACCCCTGATGCAGACGCTTTTTTAGCGTCGAAACACGGCCTGTGTTGGGTCATTATCTTTGATATAATAAAGACTGTTGGACTCACGTCTCCAGTGGTGAATCGTCTATTAGTCTCTACTTTTGCCTTCTGTGATTCGTCATCGTAGAGAACTTTTCCTGTTCTATATTTTGGATTTGTACATTTTTTGTATCCATTTATCAAGAACACCTCTATTCACACAAAGATTTTATTTTTCCCTAAATGCAAGTTTTCCAAGGAGGAGTTGTTGTCTTTCTCTTTTTCTTTTAGCTCAGGATCCTCGATGGTAAAAAAAACCCCTCTCAGTAATAATTTTGGCTGCATAATATGTGTATTCATTTCTATAATTTCCAAAGGTTGCCTTATTTATATAAATTATGGCCATCTTATTGATCATATTCCTTACTCTAGGTGTTAAATTCAACTTTGGTTACCTTTCTCTCTCCTGGAGCCCAGCAAATTTATCTCTATCTATATAAACCATTATTACCAAAATTGTCATCTTGCCGTTGTGTTTTAGATATCTGTCCTTCCAATCTTTTTTAAGAATCCACCTGGTATTATAATGCTTTGGCTTGTGTCTTTTTTAAATTCCTTATTGACATCTGGGAAACTTCCGGTAGAGATGGGTACAATTGCCCTTGTTCCTATCCCCAAGGGTCAAAATTTGGACTTATCACTTACTTCTAGTTTCAGACCAATAGCAGGTATTCTGTTGCTTATTAAGGGGTCCTCTTACTAAGGCGCGCTAGCATTTTTAGCGTGAGCTAAAAATAAGCGTGTTAAATGCTAGAGATGCCCATATATTCCTATGGGCGACTCTAGTGTTTACTATGCACTATAAATGCTACTACGCCTTTGTAAAAGACCTCTTAAGTTACTGGAGACATTGGTTAACTGTCAGCTATCTACTTATATTGATAAATTTTCTTGCTATCAAATATCACAGTTTGGGTTCAGATCCCAACATATTTCTGAATCCCTTTTACTGGTTTAGTATTGTCAAAGAGTATTTAAGCAGGGATAAACAGATTTTTTGCTTCAATATGATATTTCGGTGGCTGTTGATTCAGTGGATCATAAATTATTGTTAACCAGATTAAGTAGTTTAGGACTGACTGGCCCAGTATTAAATTGGTTTAAAGATTTTCTTTTGAACCACTCTTATACTGTTTGGGAAGGAGGTGCTATGTCAGGCTTTTGGAGATCTGCTTGTAGCATGTCTCAGGGCTCACCTCTGTCTCCAATGCTTTTCAATTTGTCTGAGTTCTCTCTCTATCATTAGGTAACGATGAACATTTATTTTCTTATGCTGACGATATCCAGATGTTGCTTCCAGTTTGCTCTACTTCAGGTGAAACGTCAGTTAAGATTGCAGTTGCTGTGGAAAAGCATTCAGAGATGAGCTATAGAGAACATGCTTCAGTTGAATCAGGCAAAAGCAAAAGTTTTATGGTTCTGTAATTTTCTGGTGGATATCCCTCGGAATCTTACATTACCAAGTGGTATTATTTTGAATGTGGGAAATTAATCCTGAGTTTTAGGTGTTATCTTGGACAATTCATTGTCTTTTGAAGCTCAGATTAATCAAGTTTGGAAGAAGTCTTTCTTTTGCTTGTATCAATTAATGCTAATTAGACCTTTTTTCATAGTTCTCATTTTGCTCTTTTGGTTCAGATGCTGGCTTTGTCCAATTTGGATTATTGCAATTCATTGTATGTTGGATTGAGTCATAAATTACTGTATAAATTGCAACTACTACAGAACACAGCAGTAAGGTTGATTTTTTGGCTGAGGAAATGGGAAAGTGTATCTGATTATTTTTTAAAACTTCATTGGCTTCATGTTCATGCACAGATTATTTTAAAGTCACATGCATAGTTTTTCAGATACTTTATAGTAATACTTCTGTATTATTCATTTTTTTTCTCACTGCTTTTATATGCCAACTAGAGTCTGTAATAGTTTGCAATTGAAATGTTCTGTATTTAAAAATATTTGATTTAAGCGTCAGCTGGATTCTATGTTTACTTTTCAAGCAGTTGTTATTTGGAATAAGTTACCAAGAGGAGCATTTTTGATATGACGTCCAAGTCTAACTTTGGACATTTTGCTAAAATTGTCCAAAATTCAAGTGAGGAATATAGCCATTTTCAAAACATAAAAATGTCTATTTTGTTTTTGAAAATGGCTATTTGCTAGATATTTTTGAGCTCTGTCCATATTTGAAAAAAAAAGAAAAGGTCCAAGTGAAAAACACACATAATCAAGCCATTGGGATGTAGGAGAAGTCAGCACTCATAGTAGACTGGCCACACAGACACCCCAGGAAAGCAATGCTCCCAGGTACACACCTCACTGTTTCTCCCTTATCTTGTCTGCTGAGCCTCCCATAATTCACCCAAAGCCCACCACCCTCCAACTATACACCACTACAACAGCCCTTATAGGTGAAGGAGGCACCTATATGTGGGTACAGTGGGTTTCTGGTGAGTTTTGGAGAGCTCACAGTTTCACCCACAAGTGTAACAGATAGAGGGAGGTATGGGCCTAGGTCCACCTGTCTTCAGTGCACTGCACCCACCACTAGACTACTCCAGGGACCTGCATGCTGCTCTAATAGACCTGAGTGTAACAGCAGAGGCTGGCTGGTAAGTAATGTTTTTAATCACATTTTGGGGAGTGGCGGGGTGGGAGGGGGTTAATGACCACTGGGAGAGTCAGAAAAGGTCATCCTTGATTCCCTACAGTGGTCATCTGGTCATTTAGGGCACTTTTTTGTGGCTTATTCGTTAATAAAACAGGTCTAGACCAAAACATCCAACTTATAGCCCTGGATATTTTTCTTTTGTTCCATTATAGCAGAAAAACATCCACGTGTTAGGAATGCCCAGATCTTGCCCTTAACATGCCCCCTTGTGATTTGAACGCACTTCTGACAAACTTCATAGAAAAAGTCTATAAATTGGTTTTGAAAATACCAATTTGGGTGTTTTTGTGAGAAAAATGTCCAAATGCAGATTTATGCCAATTTTGGGACATTTTTCTATTTTGAAAATCTGCCCGCAAGTGTACTTTGAGTAGATCAAAATTATATGCACTTGCATGAGAGGTTGGAATCTTTTTTTATTTGATACAATTGATGGTTACTTCTTTAGCTTATACTTTTAATAACGTAATTCCTCATTTTGATTGAGCTTCTTTTATGTAATCCACCTGGAACCTCTTGCTGGGATACAGCAGTATGTAAAATATGGATTAGATTAGATTAGATAAACCAACAGCTCAACTGCTAATTCCTCCACCTCTGGGTCCTTCTCCTGTAATTCTTCCTCTTCAGTTGACTTCTGTTCCTGTCCCTCATTTATCATGCTATCTTGCATTTCTGGAACTCTTTTCTCCATCTCCACCTCATCTATCATAGAAACATTCCTCGTTGCTGCCTCCAAATGCTATGGCTGCTGCGGTACCTCTCCTTCTGTACTCCTTGTTAAATCCCCTTTCTCCCTCTCTTTTTTTCTTTTTCTGTGGCATCACTCAGCTGTTTCAAGACATCCTCACTCAGGTATCGTTCTTTAATTTGTCCAATCAAAGATCTTAGATTGACATGGGTTGCCTTTTGAAGCTTGTCCTTCGATATATTTCCTCTTTCTTCCATTTTCTGATGAGCTCTCTTGGTGTATTCTCTGTAATCAAATATAGGATTTATAGCATAACAATAGCAGTACATTATCTCCTTTTTATCTTCAAGAGTTCACCTCACAGTTTTTAATGCTCTCAACTTTTTCATCAGTTTCTGTGGTTTATCTCCTACTGCAGTGGGTCCATGAACAAGTTCACCATGGCCTATAGCTGCATCAGGGATGTTCTCCTGAAGGTTTTGCATTGTCACTGCCACCATCATTAGCCCTAGTGTGTAAGCCAGAGGTAGTCAACATGTAGACAGTATGTATTCTTCCTTTTCTTTCCTGCCTTACTTATATATCAGTTTCACCTTTCTGAGATTTAGCATCAATGTTATACAATAGGGTCACCATGTGAAGGTATATCAGCAAGACTTGGGGAGAAAACATATGCCCTCCCCCACAGAGACACACAGCAATTCACCAGTTTATCTGCTGAGTTGCTTTATTGTGATCCCCTTTCACCCAATTTGGATCAATTGTCACTTTGTGCTATTTCCCGTGCTATTTCCCATGATCTTTCCAGGAATGTTTGCTTTGCTTATTTTTATTTGGCCGTTTTGTCATCACTGGAGCAAAGTCATTGAGTGTTGTAGTCAAACCGGGGTGTGGGAGTCTTTTTTCACCCTCCAAATGACTGCTTTCCCCTGCAGGCTTGGCTTTTAACACAGTTCGAGTTAGGGTAGAGAACTAAGTCAGTCCGGATTTTATGGTCTTTATTTTTACTATAAACTTTTCACTTTCAAAATCCCAATAATTTATTTATTTATTTATTTATTGCATTTGTATCCCACATTTTCCCACCTATTTGCAGGCTCAATGTGGCTTACATAGTTTTGTTATGACATTAACATTCCAGGATGTCAGATAGAATTAGTAAGGTGATTAATAATCCACTTTCAAATCCCAATAAGGGTCCATAACAATAAGAAAAATGGTCCAAACCTAATAAATGTTCACAGAGTCTTTGCAATCCTGGTAACAATTCCCTTGAAGTATATTCCAGCTTATACATTTTAGCAGATCCTCAGCAAGGATTCCTCCTCTAGGTATGCTTAACTTGTAAAGTTCAACAGTTAAAAAAAAACCCAAAACAAACTCTAAGGCCTCAGCAACTAGCCCTTCTCGAGAAGGGCTGGCAGCTCACCTCTCTCTACACAGCTTGATTCTGGCTATGTCCTTCCACTTGTTAGGCCTGGGTTTTGTCAGTAGCTTCCCACTCCATTTTACTGCTCTCTCTAGGAGATTCTAGTGGTATCTCCTTCTCCTCCTCAGTGTAGGGCATCAGTTCCTCAATCTCCAGGAAGTCACTAGTTGCTTCCAGTTCTGGCTGGGCTGAGGGGAACACCTCCCTCCACTCTCCCTGGCTAGGAGGGATCGCATACTGTCTTTTGATCCAGGGGAACTGGGCCTCATCCCTACTGCCCCCTCTAGTAAACATTTGTGGGAACAGCCACCCTTTCTCTAAGAGATTCTTCCTGATTCCCCCTCCTGGAGTATGCTTCAGGTCTTGGACCTCTCCTTTTGGTTTCCGCTTACAAAGTGGTTCTAGGGGTTAAGTTTTTCTATTGTCTCTCCTTCTGTTGGGGTTTCCTAATCTTGCCTCAAAACATTGTGTGCACTCTTTTGAAGAGGGCCACGCTATGTGCAAAGAGGGTGTACACATTCTAAAAAAGTGCACACTATTTCCTGGATTCTATCTATGGTGCTTTGAGTTGCGCGCACAACTTAATTGAATAATGAGCCAATTAGGGCTGATAATTGGCATCCTAACAAGGAATTATTAATGCTAATTGGATTTAATTAGCAGTTATGCATGTACATTAAAGTGCCAGATCTGCACCTAAATTTTGCGCACAAGTCTGAAAAGGGGGCACAGAAATGGGAGGATCATGGGCGGATCGAAGGCATTCTTAGAATTTACGTGCATAGTTATAGAATAAGGGGAATACACAACTAATATAGGCACAAGGATTTGCATCACATTTCCATTGGTACAAATGGCCACACCTAAAGTTAACAATAGTAGGAGGATCACCATAAAGGACTCCAAGGTATAAGGTCACCAAACATATAAAGAGGAATCCAATAAAATTTATATGGAAATATGATGTTTAATTTTAACAAAATATTTCTAAAAAAGCAAGGAAAAGACCTCAAAATGCCCAACTGCTTACTTTCAGTTTTCGGCGGCTTTAACTGGGGGCATGGTGTTCATCACTGGTCATAAAAACCTTGCTTGGAACAATTTTAACTTTTAATTTATTTCCAAAAAGATTTTTAGCAATTGTACTCTTTTTTAGAAAAATTGTTTTTAAATATATTGACAATATCAATGCTAACTTCAAATTTTATTTGGATCACAAAAAACCTTCACTAATTCTCATGAAGTACTGTAGAGCAGCTTTACATAGAAAAAGTAAAGTCGAGCACTTATCTGTTGCCCTTTTGTTAAAATTAAACATCATATTTCCATATAAATTTTATTGCACACCTAAAGTTAGGCATAAGCGCTGTTCTATAAACCATGCCTAACTTTAAATATGGTTTATAGAATAGCACTGTGCGTTATTTTTTTCTGTGCCGATTGTTTAGGCGCCATATATAGAATCTAGCCTTATGTGCACGTACACAGTGGCTTATGCATGTGATAGTTCGCGCATGTGCAAAGGGTCCTCTCTTTGCAAATAGTACACACGTGGAGGGGCATAATCGAACGCGAACGCCCATCTCCATGGGCGTCTATGTCCGAGAACGGGTATGTGAAGGGGTGGGACAGACCATATTTTCGAAAAAAAAATGGGCATCCATCTTCCGCTTCGAAAATACGGTTTGTACAGACCAAAATGCCATGGATTTAGTCGTTTCCGAGCTGGGCATTTGATTTTTTTTAGCGATAATGGAAACTAAAAACGCCCAGCTCAAAAACATCCCAATCCAAGCCATTTGGTCGTGGGAGGGGCCACAATTCGTAGTACACTCGCCCCCCTGACATGCCAGGACACCAACTGGACACCCTAGAGGTCAGTGCGGTGGATTTCAGAAACGCATAGGTCCCTTACCACGGGTGCTGAGACCCCAACCCCCCTCCCCCAAAACCCACTACCCACAAATGTACAACATTACCATAGCTCTTAGGGGTGAAGGGGGCACCTACATGTGGGTACAGTGGGTTTTGGAGGCCTCCCATTTACCAGCACAAGTGTTACAGGTAGGGGGGATGGGCCTGGGTCCGCCTGCCTGAAGTGCACTGCGGTACCCACTAAAAGTGCTCCAGGGACCAGCAACAGACCTCTAGGACTTGTTGCTGCTATATAACATTGGCACACCAGTTGACACCTGAAGACTAATCTCTCCGAAAACGTCCTTTATTGGAATAAGTACGCTTACTCACAGTTAACTGCAGATCAGAGGTTGTGCCCCACTGGCAACGAGTCTCCCTGGTACTGAGATGAGCAGTAGGTCAGAGCTGGCAGAATGGTGTACAATGCCCTCTTTCAGTCACATTCAAGGTAAGAACTAAGTTCTGTAACATGGCTAACACATGAAAGGGATCTAAAACTGTCTTACAAAAATGGCCACTACCTCATGGACTACCAGAAACAAAACAGGGCACATTCTGACCCAGTAAGCAGAGGGAAAAGCACCATGGGAGTAGAGCCTACCAACTACCAACATCGTGAGCATGTAACACAAGCTAGTGGAATCACGGAGCCCAATACCCTACACCCACCACAATGCATTGCTGATGTGACTCTGCAGTGCCCTTAACAGAAAAGGTGTTACACTCACCCGAGACCCGCATCAGAACCAGGGAAAGGCTGTCAGAGGATAGAACACATTCTGCTGTCATGGAGGTGGGTATACAGGCTGGGAAAAAGTTTGTAAAGTGGGGGTTTTTTTTTGGTGGGAGGGGGTTAGTGACTACTGGGGGAATCAGGGGAAGTGATCCCCGATTCCCTCCGGTGGTCATCTGGTCAGTTGGGGCACTTTTTTGGGACTTGGACCTGAAAAAAGGGTCCAAATAAAGCGGACCAAATTCTCGTTAAAAACGCCCTTCTTGTTTCGATTATCAGCTAAAGATGCCCATCTCACCTCGGCCGATAACCACGCCCCAGTCCCGCCTTCACCATGCCTCCGACACGCCCCCATCAACTTTGTTTGTTCCTGTGACGGACTGCAGTTGAAGATGACCAAAATCGGCTTTCGATTATACCGATTTGTTCGCCCACGGGAGAAAGATGCCCATCTTCCGATTTGGGTCAAAATATGGGCATCTTTCTCTTTCGAAAATAAGCTGGTTAATGTGCACTATTATCAGCAATGAAAAAAAACACAAAATTTGTGTTTTTTCTGCTCATTTTCATTAACAATGTGGGATATATTTTTAATATTTCACATCTCATCATAAACAAATGCTCATCCGTACTCAGTACTCCCAAGGATGGAGAAAAAAAGACATGTCCCTTCTTTATGAGGGATTTTACACTTCAGCTCCCATCATCTCCCCTTGGACATAATTGTTAGCATAATACATCCTCTCTAATATGCATTGTATACTGAGCTTGTGAACGCTCTGAAGCACAGCATTATAGCAAAAAAGAAAAACGTACCCTCTGATTCCATAACAAGTCACTTTATTAAGTGCCGTTTGTGCGGTTAAATTTATAGAATGCTGCTATCCATGCAGTCATCTTAGCGTTTAAAAGGTTTATCAGCTAATATTCAGTGCTGGAACAGCTCCTGGCCAGTTAAATAGCTCCCAAGTGTTTTAATAGAATAGGTTCACAGCCCGCAGAAAGTGAGTGCCTAAATTGTGGCACCCAGTTATAGATCTTAACACATTTCAATTTTCTAGTATTGCCGTTTTTTTTGCTCATTCTGTTCTACTCTGAGAATGAGTTTTAGCTCCTCAACGCTACTCAAAAAATGCATTTCCTTTCTTTTCATGTTTCAATCATTTTTTTATTACATAAACCCAATACAGTAACAAAGGAGGGTATAAATCCAAAGACAAACTGAAAGCCATATACACAATGCATCACGTAACTCTGGTAAATCAATAACCAACAGCAACCACCCCCCCAATCCCTGCCCTACCTTTCCCTCCAAGCATGGTCCTGTTAATTAACAATAAAAGTGATTGATGAGCACATATCCAGTCAAAAAATTTTTTAAATTAACAATAGAGCAACCAACTTCTAGCCTGTAGTGTGAAAGTCTTCAAAAAGAGCTCCCAAACATTACAAAAACATTTACCCAATGCTTCAGAAAAGTCTTGCACCTGGAGTCTATCCATTCGTAATTGAGAAGTCATGTAGGAGCACCAACATTGTCGTGAAGGGGCCCCTGGAGACAACCATGAAAATAATATGGTTTTGAGGCCCATCAAAATCACCAGTAGAACATAATCTATAGTCCTGTGGTACAGGGCCGTCAATATATACTCATCAAACAATAATACTGGCAGGCGTTGAACAATTAAAGACCGTAATCTGTGAAATCCCAGTGCACTCCGCACAGTAGGGTAGGACCAAAACATATGGCCTAAAGAAGCTTCAGGGAGGTCATATTTCGGACAATGTCCGGTTGTGTCCAGCCCGAGCAGCACAATATGGGGATAAATAAAGCCGGAGCGCAATTCTTTTCTTTTTATTTATTAACCCTTATTTTTGAACAGTCAAATTAGAAAAGCATACTGCTCTCCCTTCTAGCACAGTATTGTGCAACTCCCAGGACTTGCTAATAAAACAGAAGTGACATTGTATGCCGCATTATTGGCATCACCGTTAATCAGGCTGTGTGATAGATGCAAGCAACACTTTTTTTACTCACTTTGCTGATGAGTTGTAGGGCTGCTGCTTATCTAATCTCTTGCAAAGCATCTGCTGTTGTGCATTGATTTTTGAGAGTAGGTTTTTATGGACTTTTAAGTATGGATGTTAAAAAAAAAAAAAAACCATGAGACCAACAAAATAGTGATTTACACAGTCAAGGTGAATTGATGAATCATAAATGAAAGGCTGAAGTGTGCCTGGACTGAACAGCGTACCTCTTAGATCCAGTAAGAATACAGCAGTATGTATACAATAAATCAGAAAATGGATCAATTCTTTTTTTTTGTGTGTGTTGCAGTAGTTGAATTATATAATAATTTAAACATCCTCTCCAGATCTATAGATTATGAGGCAACTGTGTGGTTTATTTTATTTTTTGATTTGATAGAATTTGACATACCATTCTTTATATTAATATCAGTGGTTTACAACCAAGTGTAATAAACAGGGAAAAACAAGTCAATCTCAAACACTTGACATAGACCACAAAAGAGAGAGGATGCTTAGTACAACAGTACAAACCAGAGACTTCTTATAGCAGAGATAAATGTTGGGTTTTTTTGTGTGTAATCTGAAAAAAGTGGCCAGCTAGCCTCATGGTGCAGTCGGTAGGTTCCTTGCCTGCTGTGCCCATGAACTGAGTTCAGATCCTGCACTGGGATTTCTGCCAGGCCAACTGAGCCATCCATCCACTCTTGTCAGTAAACGAGCACCTGGCCTTAGCCTGGGAGGAGGGGGTAAAGATGACTGAGAGGCAATGGCAAACCACCTCACTAAGGGCCAGATGAACTAACTCCACATAAAGAGCCCTTGGAGCACGTGGAGTGGAGGAGTAGCCTAGTGGTTAGTGCAGTGGATTTTGATCCTGGGGAACTGAGTTTGATTCCCACTGCAGCTCTTTGTGACTCTTGGCAAGTCACTTAACCCTCCAATGCCCCTGGTATAAAATAAGTACCTGAATATATGTAAACCGCTTTGAATGTAATTGCAAAGAAAACCTCATAGAGGCGGTATATCAAGTCCCATTTCCCTTCCCCTTCCCTTTCCTTACTGATCCCTTAGCAAATTGGTAAGGAAAGGGCATGCATGTTAGCTCATTTGTACATGATTTCCTTCCTAAGGAGGGGAAGCCAGTCGGCCAGCTGAGCATGCGCAGAGCAGCCAATCGTTATGTTGGCTGCTCTGCGTATGCCAAAGACATCCTTCAACAAAAAAAAGGACATCCCTGACGAGCACCTGGATGTTTTCCTTCAGCTTTTGTCCTTCTCAGAGCAATGTTGGTTTTGACTTTGCACATTTGAAACTTGTTCACTCTTGTCTTGATAAAGAGCAGCTTTGTTTAGTGATGGGGGTGGAGAATATGTGGCTGAAAAGTCTGGCCAGAGAAAGCCTTTTGTGTCCTTTATTTCAGCAGTGGTGAAATCCATCCCTGCAGAACAGTTCTTGGCAGACGTTACACACAGCTTGCACCCCCCCCCCTAGGATAGGGACATGTGAGGAAGTCCAAATCAAAATAATTTGGACGTCCCTCCCTCCAGGTCTCTCTCTCAGCCAATCACAGCGCGTTTAGCTGTCACCGTGATTGGCTGAGAGAGACCTGGAGGGAGGGACGTCCACATAGTTTTGATTTGGACGTCCTCTCATGTCCCGATCCTGGGGGGGGGGGGGGGGGGGGGGGGGGGGGGGGGGGGGGTGCAAGCTGAAAACAACCTTGGAGGGGACGGAGAATGTTGAGAGAACCTCCATGGCTGTGGTCATTTCAGGCATGTAAGAAAAACATGTCTGAGAAGGACGCCCATCACAAAAGCTGAAGGAAAACATCCAGGTGCTCCTAATAAGCTGTTGATCATGTCAGGCCCAGAAAGCAGCACATTGTTAAATGATATTCCTTGAAACTGAACACTGGAATGAAACACAATCCTGATCTGGCCTGGTTTTTGTGCATGATACACTCCAAAGGTAGGTAAATACCAACATTCTTCTTTGTCTTTTAACGGTGGAGCTGGCTCTGCATGGTAAAGTCCACAGGGAACAGGAAAATACCCTCTACTAAATACAATGAACATCACTGAGAAGTAGAGGGCGACATGACAGGGCCGCCGAGAGGGGGGGACAGGGGGACAAAAGTCCTGGGGCCCGCCGCCGCCGCCACCTGGCCCGCCCTCTGTTGCTCCCGGAACTAACCTTAAGCCTCCTTTCACTTCGCAGCAAGCAGCAGCAGGGCAGGCCACTCCTTCCTTCCATGTCCTGCCCTCGCCTGACGTAACGTCCGTGAGGGCAGGGCACGGAAGGAAGGAGGAGAGGTCTGCCCTGCCGCTGCTTGCTGCGAAGTGAAAGGAGGCTTAAGGTTAGTTCCAAGGGCCCGGCCCGGTAGCGGGTGGGCCCGGCGACCTCGGGTGGGTGGGCGGCGGGAGGGCCGGTGATCTCGGGTGGGCAGCCGGCGGGGGGGGGCCCGGCAACCTTGGGTAGGGAGGCCCGGGGGCGGCCTTGGCCCGGGCCCGGCTCCGGCGGCCCTGGACATGACTCTCAGGCAGGGAGAATTCAAATTGAAACTCTTTATTAGGCACCAAAGTAGAAGACCCAACACGGGCCAGTGTTTCGGCTGGAAAACCACCTGCATCAGAGGTCACAAGACTGCACATAAAAACACATAATCATAAAATTAAAAAAGAGTGAACTTATGTAAATTTTAAAATCTCACATCTATAAACATGTATATAAACAGAAAAATGTCATCATAATGCTAAAAACTTTCAAGGCAAATAAAATAATAACATCTTAAACATAGCAATGAAAAAAATATATCAATAAAAAGTGTGAACAATGAATAAAATATTAAAGATTTAGACCTTAGAAATGAACATAAAAGCAATCTAAAACAATTTCAACAATCTAAAACAATTTGAGCCATAGGATATTATGGGGTCCTTTTACCAAGCTGCAGTAAAAAGGGCCCTGCGCTAGTGGCGGGGGCCATTTTTGCCATGCACTGCGGCCCTTTTTACCGCAGCAGGTAAAAAAGACTGAAAATGGCCATGGCTATGCAGTAAGATTACTCCTACCGTGTGGCCATGCGAGAAGGAGCATTTACCGCCTAAGAGCTCCCATGCTAACCCAGAGGTAACTTTGTAGCATGTGGCGCTGCCCGATTATTGCTGGGTTAACGGCATGCTAAAAAAATATGGGCTGATTTTTCCCTAGCACAGGAAGTGGCACATGCTGGGGCTGGAACTACTGCCGATACCCTTTCTTATGAACATATTCTTTATGTTTATATTTCTAATCCCCTTTTTTAAAAGCTTTTAATTTAATTTCTCATTTTATTTCTCATTTACTACTACTACTATTTAGCATTTCTATAGCGCTACAAGGCGTACGCAGCGCTGCACAAACATAGAAGAAAGACAGTCCCTGCTCAAAGAGCTTACAATCTAATAGACAAAAATAAATAAAGTAAGCAAATCAAATCAATTAATGTGAACGGGAAGGAAGAGAGGAGGGTAGGTGGAGGTGAGTGGTTACAAGTGGTTACGAGTCAAAAGCAATGTTAAAGAGGTGGGCTTTCAGTCTAGATTTAAAGGTGGCCAAGGATGGGGCAAGACGTAGGGGCTCAGGAAGTTTATTCCAGGCGTAGGGTGCAGCGAGACAGAAGGCGCAAAGTCTGGAGTTGGCAGTAGTGGAGAAGGGAACAGATAAGAAGGATTTATCCATGGAGCGGAGTGCACGGGAAGGGGTGTAGGGAAGGACGAGTGTGGAGAGATACTGGGGAGCAGCAGAGTGAGTACATTTATAGGTTAGTAGAAAAAGTTTGAACAGGATGCGAAAACGGATAGGGAGCCAGTGAAGGGTCTTGAGGAGAGGGGTAGTATGAGTAAAGCGACCCTGGCGGAAGATGAGACGGGCAGCAGAGTTTTGAACCGACTGGAGAGGGGAGAGGTGACTAAGTGGGAGGCCAGCAAAAAGCAGATTGCAGTAGTCTAAACGAGAGGTGACAAGGGTGTGGATGAGGGTTTTGGTAGAGTGCTCGGAAAGAAAGGGGCGGATTTTACAGATGTTGTAAAGAAAGAAATGACAGGTCTTGGCAATCTGCTGGATATGAGCAGAGAAGGAGAGAGAAGAGTCAAAGATGACCCCAAGGTTTCGAGCTGTGTTCCGCCCTTGCAGAAATAGGAAGTTACGTCAGAGGGCGGGACACAGTGAGGGAAGGCCAGCCGACGAGGCGACCCCTCCTCCCCCATAGGCAGACGCGAGGCACCGCTCCGCCGCCCCGCAGACCTCCCCAAAGGCTGGGCCACGGCGCCGGGCGGCAGGAAAAGAGAGCCGCTGGCACGGAGCCGGCAGGCAGGCGGGGACTGGGTCGGGGAGGGGACCTACAAAAAAGGTGCCGGTACTCTACCTAGCGCATACTGGGGCTGGAACTATCACTGGTGCCCATGATAGGCCGGCAGTAGCTCCAGATTAGCATGCGGTAAGCCCGCGTTGAGCTTACCGCCGCTTAGTAAAAGGGACCCTTAGCCAAGAACTCCACATGGTCCTGACTGTCAAAATAAATAAATAACCGCATAAGAATTTTGTTAAGTGCGATTCATGCAGTGGTGTGAAAACTGGCCTGAACTGGAGGACCCTTCATCAGAACCCCTCCCCTAGGGGGAACTCAAGTTTCTGTTGTCCCAGAGGACCTGACACCCCTGGATCTAGCAGCCTCATTCCCCTAAACCTCTTGAGGGTGAGTTGAGATGCTAGCAGGAGGCAGGCTGACCCAGGCTTACCATTACATTGTTAAGAGGTGGGGTGGGAATGGGAGGGGGTGGCGAGTGACTGTAGCAGGTGGAGAGGGAAGGAGAGCTTTTTGGTCAGAAGTAGTGGAGGGAGGTTGGGTAGTTTCATTTACGGTTTTGGTTTCTGCCAAAACTGAGCGGCCAATATTGGTCGCAGATTTGTTTTTGCAGAAACCGAAGATCCTAGGTTCAGTCAGGCTCTACTCTTAGTTACTAGCTGTTCTCTACTGCTGTTGTTTTTGGCACAGATTTGCGTTGTTCCATTTTTTTTCACTGTTTATAGACTTTCTGTAAGCTGGTGATATTGTAGTGATTTATCCTTTATTTTTTTTAAATATCTCTCTACAGTATATGTTCCGTTTTATTTTTTACTTACTGATGATAGAGGTATTTTCTGTCAATGTGGTATCAGTACCATTCTGTTCTGCCTCCTTCCCACCAGAATCAGTTCCACCCAACTATTATATTTGTCATTGCGCGTACTTCCTCAGCTGGCAACACACCCTCTCAGGCACTTCTTCTTCTTCCCTCTCAGAGCATATTTTCACTCATTGTGATAAACTTGGGGAATTTTCAGCAGACATTTCACAGGGCTTTTTCCCTTTCTGCAGTAGCATTATTATTTCAGTTCTGCAAGCTTGCTAATATTGAACTTGCCAATTTAAAACCTTTTGGGAAGGTGTCTTAGTAAAAGTCACTCAGGCTAATTTGGAATGGTTGTGGTGGGGGAGACCTCAAATCGGGGGTTAAAGAAATGTCAGAGCCGTAGCCTGTTGCCGATCCACCCAGCAATGGCATTCAGGCAGCTGGAAACACCTGGTTCCCTGAAGGCATTGGCCTTTCATGGCTTAAAAAGATATCCATAAGTCCTGTAACTATTGCTTCAATTAATCAACAGTGCCTTCTTAGTTTGGATAATGCATGATTGTGGTGCATGCTTTTTTAACTCTTATATGACCTCCATTGCTTTGTTATTTGAAATACTGAGGGGCCCTTTTACTAAGCAGCAGTAAGCCCACCACAGGCTTACCATGCACCAATCTGGAACTACTGCCGGGCTACCACAGGAACCCAGCGGTAGTTCCCACCCCTAGCGTGTACAAGTTCCAGTGCTACAAAAAGATGATCTATTTTTGTAGAACTGGAACTTATGGCATTAATCAGGCAGCACTGCAAGCTGCCTGGTTACCGCTGGGTTAGCATGGAAGCCCTTACTGCCATCTCAATGGGTGGTGGTAAGGATTCTCCTTGAAACGACCACACACTAAGGGGCCCTTTTACTAAGCCACGTAGGCGCCTACGCGTGCCCAACTCGTGTCAATTTTGAGTTACCGCTTGGCTACCAGTTGGCCCTTGCAGTAATTTCATTTTTGATGTGTATCCGCTATGCACACCGGAAAATATTTTTATTTTCCGGCGTGCGTTAATCGGGCAGCAATCATCATCCTACGCGCGTAGACCATTACCACCCAGTTCCCACGTGAGACCTTACCACTAGGTCAATGGCTGGCAGTAAGGTCTCAGACCCAAAATGGACGCGTAGCAATTTTCATTTTGCTACATGTTCATTTTTGTCAAAAAATTAAAAAAAAACATTTTTTACAGTTGTGCTGAAAAATGATTCTGCGCGCGCCCAAAACATATGTCTACACTACTGCAGGCCATTTTTCAGCGCACCTTTGTAAAAGGGCCCTGAAGTGTTTCGTTTACTGCACAGCCATTTCTTTTTCTCAAAAAAAAAGAAAGCCTTTTACCCGCTACAGTAAAAGGGGGCCTCAGCGCGCATCAAAAACACATGCTAATGCTAGCACAGGCCCCCTTTTACCGCATCTTAATAAAAGGGCCCCTGAGTGTTCTAGGGATGCACAATATCCTTGAGGGGCAAATCATAGGGAACTCTTTCTTTCTCTGTCTCCACTGATGAACAGATATAACTCTCAAGTTCTGGACTGATCTGCTGGGAGTAAAGGAAAGAAAATTATCAGGTAAGACAAAATTTCTCCATAGCCAGATAGCCTTAGGCATCAAAATATCCCACTTCTGTAAGTGAACATCCCCTTGTCACCATCTGAGAGAGACTGCTGCCCTAGATCAGTGGTTCCCAAACCTATCCTGGAGGACCCCCCCCTCCCCCGCCAGTTGGGTTTTTAGAATATTCACAATGAATATTCATGAGAGAAATTTCATGCAGTTCCTCCACTGCATGCAAACATATCTCTTGCATATTCATTATGGATATCCTGAAAACCCAACTGGCTGGGGTATCTCCCAGGACAGGTTTGAAAACCATTGTCCTAGATGGACCATTGTTCAGATCAAGTTTGGTGTTTCCAATGTTCTAAAGTGACCCCCATGCATGAGATACTTTGGTTATACTTCTAACACTTACTTTTACCAGCTTTACTAGGTGTCTCCTTAGAAACAGTGTTTTGCTATCCTAGAACTATCCTAGGATGTCACATGGGTGCCTTTTTATGAACTATAGGTATTCTAAGGGAACTGGTTTCCTCAAATATCAACACATACAATTACAGAAACACAGTTATCTGTACGTAAGCAAGGAAGAATCCTTCCAAAAGGAGGAAAACGCCTCAAGACAGACCTCTCCCGTATTTATAATGGGACAAGGGCTAAAATTTAAGAAGAAGGCTGCCAGCCTGCTTAAGTTAAATAAATTTTGAAGACTATATGGCAGAGCAATTTTGTTTATTAAGAAACTAAAAAAAAACAAAATACAAAAAATAATTATAACCAGGAGGTTTTTATATCGCCAATGATGATGAAATTTTAGCCCTTGTCCCATTATAAATACGGGAGAGGTCTGTCTTGAGGCGTTTTCCTCCTTTTGGAAGGATTCTTCCTTGCTTACGTACAGATAACTGTGTTTCTGTAATGGTATGTGTTGCCGTTTTATGAAAACAGACTTCTTTTTTCAAATGTTACAGAGTTGAGATGCTCACAATTACTTTTCTGTATATTCTTATCAGAGCTGCCTACATAATGATAGTTTCCTGGAAAAACTGACAATTCCTACAGCACAAGGAGGCAGCCTTTGTTTACCTTACAAGAAAATTACAGAAGCCGATCAAGAACAAATTTTAATGAGCACTTCCACAACATTAACAGCAATGATGCTACCGAAATTAAATAGCACAGTCTTAAGCTGCTCCCAATATAGTACAGTCCATAAACAGACAAAACCCTGTCTGCAGAGAATAAATATTCTGCTGGTCCTCCTCTCTTTTTTCTCCTTTTGCAATATTATTGATTGCAAATTTGCTGGTTTTATAAGCAGAAAAATTAATGCAGACAGTTTTTACTGGGACTGATTATTAGACCACCACTTGCTACATGAGTATTTTCTCCATTGCTAGTCGTTGTTTTGTTGTTGAAATAAGGATAAACATCTACCCGACCTGAGAATAGGCATACAATTACTTAACAATACTTGAATCTCTGACATTTGGGCAACCTGATGAAGTCCATTTCCAAATTTAGGAAAGTTGTTGTGGGCTTGTATTCTTGGCTGGTCCTCACATGCTTACTAACAATCTATAGTAACTTACTATAGATTGTGCTACTTACAGAACAGGTAAGTACTGCTTAATTCCTGTGCAACTTAGTTTGCAGACTTTAAGATTGTACAAATCTGTGAGAATTTATGAATCGTTCCTCCTCTGTCCTTGTGTGTGTGGCCGTGATACACGGAGGCAATATGAGGAAGCAAAGCATCTGGAAGCACCACATGGCCAATGTGAGTTTTCCATAGCCTGTTAGGATGTCTTCAAAATTCAGTTTTCAATTGTGATGCCTCCTCTTCGGCTTGGATGACTGTCTGAAGGGGAAATAATGGAAATGGCATGATTATGAACAAGGAATGCAGAGTAGAATGTTCCCCTAAGCCAGCAATCTTGTCTGTCCACATTTAACAATGGATTAATAAAGTTAACACTTTGTATTAATTCTTGTACACATTCAACATTTGCAAGTGTTTTATTACCAGAAATCAATTACCCCGATAAAATCCAGTGTCTTCTTCCTTCCCAAATAACTCAAATCCTTATCAGTACAACTATTAAAAGAGTGGATAAATGCAAAGTGATGCACATTGGGAAGAATAATCCGAATGATAGTTACCTGATGCTAGGGTCCACCCTAGGAGCCAGCAGTCAAGAAAAAAATCTAGGTGTCATTACAATACGCTGAAATCTTCTGCCCAGTGTGTGGCAGCGGCCAAAAAAGCAAACAGGATGCTAGGAATTATTAGGAAAGAGTTGCAAAATAAGACCAAGAATATTATAATGCCTCTGTATTGTTCCATGGTGCTACCTCACCTTGAGTATTGCATTCAGTTCTGGTTGCTGTATCTCAAAAAATACAGTGCACTCCATTTAAGTGCACGTCAGATAAGCGCATGCTCTGTTTAACTGCATGCCATACTTTGGTCCCATTTTTGGCGCCATCAATTTCTATGGGGACACACTTCGGTTTAGCGCACCACTGATAAGTGCAAGATTCGCTTATATGCATGGTTTAAGACCGCTCCTCTGTAGGAAAGACTCCGCATACGCGCACGCACGGAATATGGAAGTCAATTGGCACGTGACAAAGGGGCGATAAATTTGAAATCTCATTGGTTAACTGCCACAGGCAGAATAAGCAAAAGAAAGTTGTTAGAGTTTACACTGGGGTTGGAGTCGTCATTGCGCAACTGTAAGACTTTAACACTGGCTGAATGAATAGAAGTTCTTAAAAAATTAGAAAACAAACAAAGTCAAGCATCTATTGCTAAAGAATATGGTGTCTGCCCCAGTCAAATTTCACGTATCTTGAAGCAGAAATATCAGCTTCTGGAAGACTGGTAAAACAATACAAACCCACATAGGAAATGTAAACGGGCGGGAAAAGCTGAGGATGTAGAAGATGCTCTTCTTCGGTGGTTTTCTCAAGTCAGGAGCAGACAGTTTTCTGTCAGTGATCCACTGCTTATGGAGAAAGCTAATCAGCTAGCTGAAAGTCTTGGACTAACTGAATTCAAAGCCACTGTTGGATGGTTGGAAAGATGGAAGGAGAGGAACAACATAAAATTCAAGAAACAGCAAGGTGAAAAACAAGATGCTGATGACTTTGGTGCTGAAAATCAGGTTGTTTCAGTTCTTCCCACCATCTTGAACGAGTTTGCAGCGCATGACATTTTCAATGCTGACGAAAACGGTCTCGACTGGCGAGCGATTCCTGATGGAGCACTTGCATTCAAACAAGGCAAAACTACAGGAAGTAAAACGTCGAAGGACTGACTGACGATCCTCCTTTGCTGCAATATGGATGGGAGTGAGAAGTTGGAACCACTCATCATTGAAAAGAGCAAACAGCCCTGTTGCTTCAAGAATGTTAAGCAACTTCCTGTGTCATACGATGCCAACGCAAATTCATGGATGACTGGGGAAATTTGGAAGCAGTGGCTAAAGAAGTTAGACACTAGAATGTAGGCACAAAAGCATCAGATTTTGTTGCTTTGTGATAATTGTGCTGCACACAGTGATGATGTCAGGCTGTCTAACGTCAAGGTGGTCTTCCTGCCACCAAACACTACCTCGCTGATCCAAACTGTGGATCAGGGCATAATAGCCAATTTCAAAAAACATTATTGGGCTCTTGTGCTATGTCGTCTGATGAGCGTTATGGATGACCAGTCTGGCAAGGATAAACGTGCTGTTGAACTGGCTCGTAATCTATCTCTGTTGGATTCCCTACATATGCAGAAAGAAGCCTGGAATCATGTTACACAGGCAACCATTGTGAACTGCTACAAGCGGGCAAGCTTTGTTAAGGATATGGAGAGGGACGAAACAGATGCAGCTGTTGCAAACGCATCAGATGAACAGGCTATTGACATCCCAGCCGGTGTTACTGAAGAGGAGTTTTCATCACTATGTAGCTGTTGATTACAATCTACAAACAGCTGATGACAGCACTGATGTTGAGATATGTGCCTACACGCAGGCAACGGCTGATGATGAAACAGATGATGAAATGAGCAGCGAGGCACATGCTAACGAAATTCAACAACCTCCTGTCACTTTTGCAAGAGCACTGGAGAGTCTCAACACCGTACAGGCCTATCTGGAGGCCACTGGATGTCAGTGCTATGACAGTTTTTACTGTCTGGTAGACGTAGTCTATGGAACTCACAGACACAATAGTGTATAGAGAACTATGACTGATTACTTCAGTAAGCCTAACGTCAGTTAACGGAGACTGTATACTGTACTTCTAATAAACAGTACTGTACATATGTTTATCAGATGTCAAACTTCTTTGGGTCACAACGGTTAAGTGCATACTCCGGTTAACTGCATGTATTTCATTGGTTCCAGACCCTTGCACTTAAGCGGATTGCACTGTATATAGCAGAATTAGAAAAGGTTCAAAGAAGAGCTACCAAAATGATAAAGGGGATGAAACTCCTCCTATAGGAGGAAAGGCTAAAGGGGTTAGGACTCTTTAGCTTGGAAAAGACATAGATGAGGGGGGATATGATTGAGGTCTATAAAATCCTAAGTGATGTAGAACAGGTAAAAATGAATTGATTTTTCACTCTTTCAAAAAGTACAAAGACCAGGGGACACTCACTGAAATTACATGGAAATAATTTTAAAACAAATAGAAGGAAATCAAAGAACAGTTAAGGTCTGGAACTCACTGCCGGCAGATGTGGTAACAGCAGTTAGCGTTATCTGGGTTTCAAAAATGTTTGGTCAAATTCCTGGAGGAAAAGTCCATAGTCTGTTATTGAGATGGATATAGCTGAAGCCACTGCTTGCCTCGGGATTAGTAGCATGGAATGTTGCTGCTAATTGGGTTTCTGCAAGGTATTTGTGACCTGGATTGGCCACTGTTGGAAGCAGAATACAAGGTTAGATGGACCATTGGTCTGACCTAGTATGGCTAATAATATGATTCATTTAGCAGCTTCCTATATTTTACTTCTCTTTTTCTTGAAATTACTTTATGTACAATATTTTATTTATAGCAGTATTTATATCTCATATTCTCCAAACATGTTTGGTTCAATGTGGCTTACGAATATAGTTAGAAGAGGAAGGATGGGGGGAAGAGAGGCAGGAGAGTTAGAAGAGGAAGGGGGTTACATTTTAAGAGGAAGGCTGGGGGGGGAGTGAGACAGGAGAGTTACATTTTAAGAGGGTTTTTGGTAAATTTAATTTAAGAGATAAGCTGGATGTGTAGAGGGTTTAGAGGGAGAGCTTGGTCAAGGAGAGTAGGGTGGTCGGTTGACTTAGGGGGAGGTGGGGGGTTGATGGTTTAAGGAGAGTTTGGGAGTGAGGTAAGCGAGGGTCAAGTGGCTTGTCCCTTTTAGTTGTATGGGGGTAGGAACTTTTTGAACAGGTAGGTCATGAAGTGTTTCCAAAAATTGGTGTGAGGTGTTAAGGATCTTAGTGACTTGGGCAGAGCATTCTAGAGTTTGGTGCATTGGTAGGGGAAGTTCGCTGAGTGAACAGACTTGTAGATGAGCTTATGACATATGGGGTAGTGAAGGGTCAGGTAATTCTTCGCCTCTTTGAGCGTGTTTTTAAGAGGTAGGATAATCATGTCTGAGAGGTATGTGGGTGCCCCACCGCAGAGCCGTAGCGAGGGGAGCTGACACCCGGGGCGGCTCGCCGCTGCGCACCCCCCCCCCCCCCTGGGTGCAGCACGGCGCACCCTCCTCCCGCTGGAGCGCACCCCCCCCGGAGCGCATACTTCCCCCCCCCCAGAGCGCATACCTGCGGCGAGGGACGGGCGGGAGGGCCAATCCGCCCCGACTGCACGTTGCTGGGGTGTGTCGGCTCCGCGCTGGTTCGCTGCTCTCTCTGTCCCAGAACAGGAATAACCTGTTCCGGGGCAGAGAGGGCAGTGCACTAAGTAGGTTAGCAACATTTGGCAAAAGCTTTAAAAATAGTTTATTTCATACTATGGTTCAGTGGCATAGCCACAGGCGGGCCTGGGTGGGCCAGGGCCCACCCACCTAGGGCTGAGGCCCACCCAACAGTAGCATACGTTTAGTGGGTATCCCAAGCTCCACCAGTTGAAGCTGATGGTAACGAAAACACTACTGTCCATGATACTGGCACCTGCACATGCTCAGTTTTCAGCGCATGCCTGCTGCAGACTACCAAGGTGAAAAGAAGTGTTTTCCTGCTAGCTGAGATATTTTCTTTGGTGGTGGTGGTGGGGAGGGGGGTGGGGGGGAAACACTTGGTGCCCACCCACTTGTTTCCTAGGTCCACCCAAAATCTGTTGTCTGGCTACGCCCCTGCTATGGTTAACTAATGTAGCAGCACTTTCAGTGCTTCAGTATTAGTTAGCTTATCCTATATAATAATTCTCACCTCCAACAGGATGTGCCTGGGACCGTGCCTGCCGGAAGTGGTCTGCTAGGCAGGCACACACTGACGTCAGACAATTTGGCAAAGCAAAACAATCTGAGTGCTGGCCATTAGGACACAGGGTTGATAGGAGAGTTTTAAAAGACTGAAGGAACCGCAAGTGTTAAATGGGGGGGAGGGGGGAGTTCTGAACTACTGAAAGACATGAACATTTGGGAAAGGAAAACAATGTGAATGCTGGCCATAAGGACAACAATGTGAATGCTGGCCATTAGGACACAGGGTAGATAGGAGAGTTTTAAAAGACTGAAGGAAACAAAAGTGTTAAACTGGAGAAGGGGGGGGGGGGGGGAGTTGTGAACGACTGAAAGAAATGCAAATTTGGGACAGGAAAACAATCTCAATGCTGGCCTTTAGCACACTGGGTACATAGGAGAGTTTTAAAAGACTGAAGGAACCGAAAGTGTTCGGGGGGGGGGGGGGGGGGGGGCAAGTTCTGAATGAATGAAAGAAATGACAATTTACGAGAGGAACACAATCTGAATGCCGACCATTTGGACACAGGGTAGATAGGACACTTTAAAAAAAAAAATGAAGGACGTGAAAGTGTTACATCTTGGGGGACGGGTGAGGAGGAAAGCGGTGGGGTATCCGGATACTGGGCGTTAGGGCCACGGGGGTACATAGACTTTTGAAAGCCTTAAGGAACCCAAAGTGTGGGAAGGAGGAGGAAAAGGAGGGGAGGGAACGGGGTGAGGGGCATTAGGAACAGGGGAGGGGGCCCTGCCACACACTCTCATTCTCACACACACACTGTCACACAGACAGTCTCACTCTGTCACACACCCGCACATTCACTCTGGCTCTCTCTCTCAAACATACACACTCCCAGGAAAACCTTGCTAGCGCCCATTTCATTCGTTCTAGAAACGGGCCTTTTTTACTAGTATATGAATATTATCCTCAAAGTTCTCTTAACTAGCCATGCATCACAGCTGTTTCATATACTCAAGGCTTTCACTTATTGTTACCAAGAGTGATCTGGCTGCTTTCCTACTCACACATTATCTCTAAATCTGATAAGTGTAATGCCTGCTGAGGAGACACACTAAAATGCCAGCTCAGAGGAGCTGCCAAGCCTCTGCTGGTATTGCTGAAAAGGGACTGTTTCTGCTGGAATAGAAATACTTTGCATGTGCCTCACTAGAACCAGAGCCAGCACACTCTGTTCATTTCCAGACAAAGCAGTGTGTTTGCTATGTTGGTCTGCTTGAATGCACAGAAATAAAAGTGGGACTAACAATACAATTCTCGACCATCTTGCATTATAAGCCATAGAATGTTTCTGCCTGTCATCATCTGATCACATATCCATCCATTCCCTCCTCTCTTTCCCTTTCTATCACTAGAATGTTTTCTATAATTCACTTATATGTAACCCTGGTCTCACCACACAGTTCCGGGCACCAGCTAGCTATTCGGGTCAGTACCTGAACCAGTGCCACAAACAAAAAGTTTTTTTCACTGAGTTGGATGCAGGCTGGGGCCGGGCTTGATCCCGGTAGGCTGAAGGGTTTTAAGCCACACTTTCATAGGCGCCCAGTATAAGAGGCTTGGGGAGGCTAAGCCTCCCCAGCTGGAGGACCGTCGAATTATGATTGACAGGTCGCGGTCGGACCGACGACGCCGACCCGAAACGCCACCCGCATCAGCTCCCAGTTCCGCCCACAGGGCTCGCTGCTCGGCCCAGCCACAGGAGTATCTTCATCAAAACTTTTTCGGAGCGACGCCGATACGCGCGACCATGACACCGAGCCGACACAGACACGCCATCCCAAATTCAGCCCGTCCAGCCACAGGCCCCAGGCAGTTGAGTTCCGCCCGCTTGGGCTCTCACCGGCGCGCTGGTCCTGTGTGTCTGTAGTGCTTACTGCGTGCTTCTTCTTTCTTCGCCCGTCGCCCCTCGCCTGGGCTCACCTTCAGCTCACACTACTGGGAGCCATCAAGTCAGATTGTGTCAGGCTCTAAGCAAATTAGGGAGGCTCATTTTTGAACGTCTTTTCCAAAGAAGAAGGCGGCTTATGAGGGTGAGAAAGTGAATGTATGTGTCTGTGTGTCCTTGCTAAACTCTCAGGCTATGGCAGATGGGTCATGATGTTTTTTTGCCTGTCTATCTGTGCATATATAGGCGACCCAGAAAGCAGAAAATATTTATTTATTTTTATTTATTCATTCTTGTATCCAACGAGTATCCAAAAATCAAATTTCGGTTCAATGTGGCTTACAACTGATTAACAAGATGAGGTTACTATCTGGATTGACCCTATCTAGCTTTGTCTATATGCACTGGACAGAGATCAAGTAAATTGCTTACTTTAGTACGTCTCTGTAAAGATATAGGGATAATCTTAGCTTTCAGCACAGAAGGGGGAAGATCTATTAGGGTAGCAGTTTGTGGTTAGTATATGCTTTGAACAACCACTTTATTCTTTGACAGATGATACATATCTAATATCTAAATTTAATAAAAGGTATTAATTGTAGCTATTTTATTTTTACTTGTTTTTTTTCTGTGTTGTCAGACAATTATGGATGTAAGCTCCACCCCTGGCCCCACCCCTAATCCCGCCCCCTTTAGCCTCCCCAAACAGTTGGGCCACCGACCGCCTATGCACACTTTATTATTCTTCTTTATCAGTCTGGGAGTAAAATAATTTCACTCACACTCCAAAGAAACTGTCCACTACAAGTTTTATAACAAAAAGCAATAACTTTACTGGAACACTGCAACAGGCAAATATCCAAACTTCATACTTTCTTGTACTAGAACAGTTCCCTTTGTATCAAAACAGTTCACTTTGCGGAAAGAGATATTTGTGCCAGTCCAAGACTTTTGATGAAAGTTCCAATTAGTAAATTAATAGTCTCTTTATAAATCCTAGGGTATTTACTTATTGACAGTACCACCAGTTCTCCAAATACCCATCCTTTCTGGCAGAACAATCCAAGGCTGTGCTTCCTGCTCTTGCTGCGGCAAGCTGTCCAACTGGGCTTCTACCCAGCTGCTGGACCCACTAAGGACCAGATCTCCCTGTCTGTCCTTCCTCCAGAGATGTACTTCCATGAGCTGCTTGCATGGGCAAATGAGCACGAGGGCACGTTAATGCTCCTGGCTGTGGAAGCGCAGATGGAATTCAAGATCCACAGGGACAGGTTAAAAGAAATTGAAGTTATTACTAAGGAGTTAGAGAAGGTCTGGGGGAGTAAAAAGCTCCCCAGAGAAAAAAGTGCTTATTCAAGAATTGGACTGATAATTATGTTATTTTGAACTGTCTTTAGTTTGCTTCTGATTCAGGAAACCAAACTGTTATACCCTACCAGAAAATGTCAGGTTCTAAATCCAGAAAAGCCAGTGGGCTACAATTATTTGTATTAATGTCAACCTACACCTTATTCCCCCCCCCCCCCAAAAAAAATGTCTATTAGATTGTAAGCTCTTTGAGCAGGGACTGTCTCTCTTTGTTAAATTGTACAGCGCTGCATAACCCTAGTAGCGCTCTAGAAATGTTAAGTAGTAGTTTCCCCAGACATGTCCTCTTTTTAGGCAACTGTCCAGGTGTCTGGCAGTTTTCTTAAACTAGGGGGATTAGTGACCGTTTGGCCAAGTTTTAAAAACTCGTCATACTCGTTCCCTACAGTGGCAGCATAGCCACAGGCCCACCCATCCACTCAGGGCTCAGCTAATTTACCCACTGTCCCCCTGAAGTCTGGCATGTTTTCCTCTTCTTCCTCATCTCCCCTCCTGGCAGATGGGCACCTCTTCCCTAGTCCCTTCCTCCTTCTCCCCCTCCCATGGCGGTCCTCTTAAGCCTTGGATATGTTTCCGGTAGTGTCAGTGACTGAGGCACCCACTGCTGGCTGGCTCCTCAAGTCTTCTCTCTACTGTGTCCCATCTCCTGTGATGTAATTTCCTGTTCTTGCGCAGGCAGAACGTGGTAGACAGAAGACTTCAGGAGCCGGCCAGGAGTGGGTGCCTCAATCGCTGACAGTGCCAGTAAGTGATTAGAAAAAGCCTCATGTTCTCCCCAAATGTGTGTGGGTTTAGCTTTCTTAAATTGCTGCTCCCAATATTCACGCATCCTTGATCCTTCTGTGTCAGCATGCTGTCCACCTCCACCCCAACACTCCTCCTGTAGCAACAGAACCCCCATTACACATAGCCTCCTGACAGCAAGTCCCCCAAAACACCCATTCCTCTGACTGCAAGACTTTCATGATCGATCACCCCACCCGACAGCAGAATCCCCTTAAACATTCCTCTCCTCCCAGCAGACAAGCCCCTACTCCTCCCACTGTGAGAGTAGACAGAACTGTTAGCAGATAGATGTGCTGTTCACTCTCTCTCCCCTCTGAAATCACCCTGTGAAAGGAGGAAAGAGTGAACAGCTGTTTATTGAGCTGGTTCCTCCCCCTTTGCCTGCCTGGAGGAGCAGCCTAGTGGTTAGTGCACTGGACTTTGATCCTGGGTTCAATTCTCACTGCAGCTCCTTGAGACTATGGGCAAGTCACTTAACCCACCATTGCCCCAGGAACAAAATAAGTACCTGTATATCTGTAAACCGCTTTGAATGTAGTTGCAAAATACCACAGAAAGGCAGTATACCGTCCCATTTCCCTTTCCCTAGAGAGCTGACTGCTTGTGAGGTTCAACATACATGAAGAGGGAGAGAGACTGAACAGCACAGCTCCACAAATACCCTAGCTGCTACTTCTGCCACCAGACAGGCTCTTTCCTGTTCTGCTCCCTTTTTACCCACCCGGAGCACTCCTCACAATCCAGTTAATGCTTTTGTTGGCAAAAACCTCCTCTTTATTCAACCTTAGGTTATTGGGCCTGAGCAGGATACCTCTTAGGAAACTGTAAGAACGGGGCATCCAAATGGCAGATGGAATTTAATGTAGACAAATGCAAAGTGATGTACATTGGGAAGAATAATCTGAATCATAGTTACCTGATGCTAGGATCCCACTTTAGGAGTCAGCACTCAAGAAAAAGACCTAGGTGTCATTGTAAACAATATGCTGAAATCTTCTGCCCAGTGTACGGCGCTGGCCAAAAAAGCAAATATGATGCTAGGAATTATTAGGAGAGGGATGCAAAATAAGACCAAAAATATTATAATGCCGCTGTATCGACCTCACCTTGAGTATTGCATTCAATTCTGGTTGCCATATCTCAAAAAAGATATAGCGGAATTAGAAAAGGTTCAAAGAAGAGTGACCAAAATGATAGAGGGGATGGAACTGCTTCCATATGAGGAAAGGCTAGAGAGGTTAGGGCTCTTCAGCTTGGAAAAAAGATGGCTGAGGGGGGATATTATTGAGGTCTACATAATCCTGAGTGGTGCGGAGCGGGTGGAAGTGAATCGATTTTTTACTCATTCAAAAAGTACAAAGACCAGGGGACATTCAATGAAATTAAATGGAAATACTTTTAAAATAAATAGGAGGAAATATTTTTTCACTCAAAGAATAGTTAAGCTGTGGAACACTTTGCTGGAGGATGTGGTAACAGCAGTTATCATATCTTGGTTTAAAAAGGTTTGGACAAGTTCCTGGAGGAAAAGTCCATAGTCTGTTATTGAGATAGACATGGAGGAAGCCACTACTTGCCCTTGGATTGGTAACATGGAATGTTGCTACTAATTGGGTTTTTGCCAGGTACTTGTGACCTGGATTGGCCACTGTTGGAAGCAGGATACTGGGCTAGATGGACCACTGGTCTGACCCAATATGGTTGTTCTTATGTTCTCTCCTTACAGGTCCTGGTGGGGGTGAAGGCAGCCAATGACCATGTGCTCTCTAATCCTATCACTTTTATAAAGTCACAACTCCACCCCAACTATGACACCTATTGTCAATTATTCTCTACTAATCCCTCCCTTTGGGCTGGGCTCTTTGCCCTCCCATCCATACTGCTCTCCCTCCCCCCAATGAATCTGAAGAGTTCTACATAAGTCTAGTAATCCCCTGAGGACATTTCCAAAACTCAGTTTACCAGGGGATTATATATTGTGAGGAACCCCTGAGGGTCAGGGAAGAAGGGATCCGGGAGAGGAGCAAGATGGGTAGATTTCATACCCGGGATTCCAACTACAAGTCCCAGGATCCTAGGAGTTGGGAAGCCATGAACCCACGGAGGCATAAGTTTCCCAAGAGCCAGCGGAGGAGGACTACAGTTCCCAAGAACCTCTGCAAAGCCCTGGGGGCAAGCAAAGGGAGCAGCAAGGGAACTACAAGACCCAGGATCCCAAAGGAGAGGAGGGGGATTGGCTGAGGAGGAATAATTAGGAGGGAGAGCACCAGCTGGGGACCATAAAGGGAGAGGAGCCCATGGAATGGGAGGGGGAGAAAGAGTTTGGAGAGGAGATCCAAGCCCAAGATGACTGGGGAAGTGAGCCCATGGAGGTTGCTGCTCTAGCTCAGGTACAAGGGAAGAAGTTGAAAGGCTTCATAACAAACCTTCTTCAAGGCTGGGGAAAGCTTGGAGGAAATGTTAAGCAGCTGTTCCACTCAAGGGGGACAGAGGTGCCGTGCTGTAAAGCAGTGAATGATTTTAGCTGTGGCCAGAAGTCAGACCCGGCTGGAGAAACAGGTAGTGACTTGAACTGTGTCCAGGAACCTGGCTATGCTGGGGAAGCAGTGAGTGATTTGAACTGTGTCCAGAAGTCATGGCATGCTGGGGAAGCAGTGAATGATTTAAACTGTGTCCAGAAGTCGTGGCATGCTGGGGAAGCAGTAAGCGATTTAAACTGTGTCCAGAAGTCGTGGCATGCTGGGGAAGCAGTGAATGATTTAAACTGTATCCAGAAACTGAGGCTGGCTGGGGGAAGGAAGAAGGGGTGATATGTGCTGTAACCAAGGACTGTGTCTGAAAGAGGAAATGTCTTGGCCTTGCTGATGGAATAAAGCGGTTTTAAGCATATTTTTGGAGTCTGCTTCTGGGCGTGCTGTGTCCAGGGAAGGGCCCTTCCAGGGTCAGCTGAGTTCATACCTGCAGGAAGGCTGAAGGTGGAGGCCTGCTGACAATATATATTTGAGTATTGTAATCATTTCTTCATTCTGTCTTGAACTGAAGAAGAGGGGTTTTGCTCCTAAAATCTAGTGTTGTCAATCCAATAAAAAGCTATACATGTAACATATTTCTACCTTTCAAAGGATTATGGAAAATGGACCTCACTGTATCTGGTGGTGTAGAGTATTTTTATTCTAGGAAAAGGCTGCTGCAGTTCTGCTTTTAGAAATTTTTAGTCTTCCTTGTTGTCACTGCCCTCAGAACAGATGGTCTCTCAGATAATTACGTTAGTTCCTCTTTTAAAATGCTGTTAATACCTCAGCAGATGTTGCCTACATGTATTTCTTGTCATATGACAAATTAACAAAAGAGTGCTATTATTGAGATGTGAGTTAGTTATGAAGCACTGCTCAGTGCAGTAGGCCTGAGGGTCAATTATGTCCTGACTAGAGAGTTGCACGAGGACCAGTGGCGTAGCCAGACCTGACTTTTTGGGTGGGCCCAGAGCTAATATGGGTGGGCATTATGTATATAGGTATGAGTAGTGTTTCTCGGGATACTACAAAATAATGCCTTAGAATGCTGTCCAACAGCTGCCCTGCATCAACATAAACAACATACATACATAAAAAAAACAGTATTTGTAAATATAGTTACATTATACCATATCAAACTTGACCAAACATAAGTCTACTATAATAGCAAACATCTCAACGCACATGACAGGATCCTGCATTATAATTACAGCAGACATATAAAAATGTATTCAAATTCTGGTAGCACCTCAATAATAGCAATAAAATCCCATCACTGCCAGGTATTTTGTGAAGTAACACTAAATCCTGCAGAGCCTATATTGCAAACCATAACACCAGTTCCAATAACAGTACCTTTAAAAAGGCATCAGTGAATATATACAACAGCAGTATGCATACCATTGGAAAAGCCAGAAAAGTCAGACTCATGGATCCCTATACAAACCACATGCCAGTAGAAACTCTCACCTGCTCAGTTACACGCAGACAACAGACCAACCCTCATCAATTACAGAATACAGAACCAAAAATTTATTGAGTTAATTTCTAAGCAGATCACAATTCAATACACATAATTTTAAAACATATTACAAAAACATAAAGACCTTCCCTACCTCCCCCCCCCCCCCATTCATCCCAGCAGCCCCTGGCATCAGCTTTTCCCTTTCCTACTCCCAATCCGTCCCCATAGCTCACCTTCAGCCCTTCCCTTCTCTACCTTACCCCCACCCATCCATCCCTGTAGTCCAGTATCTTCCCTTCCGCACCATCCATCCCATAGCTAAGCATAAGCCGTATCCTACCACCCCACCCCTCCCTGTAGCCTAGCTCAGCCCTGTCCTAATCCCTACCCACCCACCCCCATGGCATTAAATATAAAATACTTTTTTTAATGTCCTGGGCAATGCTGAGCCCACCTCCGCACTGGTCCACCAGAGAAAACTGCCTACATTTTTTTTAAACCTAGGCACTGCAGAGACCATCCCCACCCAAAAACCTACCAAAATGAGAGAACTAGACAACTTTTTAAAAATGAACCTGGGTACTATTAAAATTTATTGTTGGTGAATTTTTGAGTGAGGATGAGCTCCTCATTGCCTAAGGCAAAACAGATATTTAATGATTAAATATACCTTTCTTTTTTTCCCTAGGCAGTGAAGAGTCCACCCCCCACCCAGAAGCCCAACACCAGACCAGAGTAGTCAAAATGCTGGCTGGTGGTGGGCTTCTGGGTGAGGGTGGGCTTTTCACTTTCTATGACAAAAAAGAAAGGTATATTTAATCATTAAATATACCTTTTTTATCCTAGGCAGTGAAGTGGTTATCCCACCCAGAAGCCCACCACCACCAGCCAGCATTCTGAGTACAAATACAATTGCTACATGACACGTTAAAATTTTTTTAAAACATATATATGTATTTACTACCTGGCTCCTGTAGTTGTATGGGGCCACGGGAGAGTGCTACTGCTATTACTGCTACTGTGACTGCACTGCGATCAATTAACTCCCCAAGAGAACCGACTTCAAATCATAGACCTGGCCGGCAGGGCACCATGCACAGGCAGGCACAGTGTGGACTTGAAGCTGCACTGGCGAGCTTTCCCATGCAGCACTGTGTGTGCCGGCATGATGCCATTGTGCCATGCACAACTGCGCACTGCGGGCCCCGGACGGGCCTGGGGGGGGGAGAGAGACAACAGTGTGTGGTGGCGTGCTGGCACATGCATGGCGCGTGCAGCTGAAGTTGCTTGCTTCAAGAATAACAGTGGCCGCCCGCAACTCCGCAAGACTGTGTTTCGCACGAGTCCACGTCTCTGCGAGATTACATGAGGCCCCGCCCGGCATCGCGCGCTGGCTGAGGAGGAGCTGCCAGTGAGTGCCGACTGATGAGAAAAGCATGTGGGAGGTGGCTGAGCAGGCCGCCGTCGCCGTGAGGGAAGAAACAAAGGCCGTGGAAACAGTGTGGCTGCTCGGCTGCTGTAAATCTGGGTGGGCCTGAGCTGAGATTGGCACCCGTAGCTACGCCCCTGACGAGGACAGTAACTTCACCCATCCTCGCCCGTCCCCACTAAAACCTCCTTCATCTCCACCTGTCCCCACAAATATCTCCTCTATACCTGCCTGTCCCTGCAAGTAATCTCCTCCATCACTGCCTGTCCCCTGGACTAAAATAACCTGACTTGTGGTAAAATAACCCAACCTATACCATCTTATGCTCATTATAATAATTTGTAATATATTTGCATGGGTTTCTTAGTAGCTGCTACAGCACATGGTTAAAGCAACGTAGAACCCCTTTGTGCATTAGACACTGCATAACGTTTGCTTTAGACTGGCTCCAACCAGTCTAAAGCAAATGTTGCAACCGCAGTAAGCTTTGTGTATCAGCCCATAGGTCTCCTTCACATTCTGGTAAACCCTTACGTAGGCCCTGCTGAGATGGGGGGGAATGGGGCAGGGTGGGGTGAGGGGAGATATGATAGAGGTCTATAAAATAATGAGTGGAGTTGAACAGGGAGATGTGAAGTGTCTGTTTACGCTTTCCAAAAATACTAGGACTAGGGGGCATGTGATGAAGCTACAATGTAATAAATTTAAAACAAATCAGAGAAATATTTTCTTCACTCAACGTGTAATTAAACTCTGGAATTCGTTGCCAGAGAATGTGGTAAAGGCGGTTAGCTTAGCGGAGTTTAAAAAAGGTTTGGATGGCTTCCTAAAGGAAAAGGCCATAGACCATTATTAAATGGACTTGGGGAAAATCCACTATTTCTGGAGTAAGCAGTATAAAATGTTTTGTACTTTTTTGGGATCTTGCCAGGTATTTGTGACCTGGATCGGCCACTGTTGGAAATAGGATGGACCTTTGGTCTTTCCCAGTATGGCAGTACTTATGCACACCCAGACATTGTATATTTCCTTTGGTGGGGTGGGGGGGTGAACCACCTCCAGCCACTGCATTTGCCCATGCTTCTGTTGTGGATCCTTAATCTTGTGCTGCAGAAACCTCCTTTTGAGTCTTTAGGCACTTTGTCGGTAAAAGATCTCACTCAGAAGATGGTCTTTTTGGTGGCATCACTTCTGCATGTGCTTCTCAGATACCTGGAGGACGCCAACAACTTCCGGCGTTCCGATCATCTTTGTTTTGTTTGCAGGGCATAAGAAAGGAAAGATGGCTTCAAAAGTCATGGTGGCCTAGTGGCTCAGACAGGCAATCTCCTCCGCTTACCTGGCCATAGGGAAGTCACCTCTGCAGCTGAAAGCGCATTCCACCAGGGCACAGGCGACTTCCTGTGCCGAGTCCCATTTTGTTTCCTTGGATGAAATCTGCAGATTGGCCACTTGGTCATTAGTCCATAATTTCTCAAAGCATTACAGGGTTGGATGTGGCAGCATATCAGAATGTGGCATTTGGCGCTTTGTTCCCGCCCCATTTGAGGACTGCTTTGATACATCCCACAAGTCTATGGATTGATCTGTGGGATGCTATGGAAGGTAAAATTAGTCCTTACCTGATAATTATTTTTTCATTAGTCCCAATAGATCAATCCAGAGGCCCACCCTTTCATTCTCTATGCTCCAGTTTTGTGGTTGTGGCACGTCAGGTTTCTTCGTTTGTTTTTTTTTTTACAAGAGGCGAAGTTGTTGTTTATAAATGTAATCAGTATGACAAACAAGAGCAGCGCTTTAGGCATTTCCTCCGACAGGAGCAATTGAGAGGCCTGCATAGGATTACAGAGACAGGAGAGAAATATTCTGTTGGATTTCAGGTTGTTTCCACTGTTTTGGTATCGATAATACTGAGGTATAAGCTGCTACACATATAGCAAAACTATCTCCACCCTGCTGGCAGAGGGACATAACCCACAAGTCTCTGGATTGATCTGTTGGGACTAATGGATTGTTAGGTTCTCAAGGCAGAACCTGGGTTTGTGAGCCCTTGGACCACGGACGAGGAGCGGCAGTGGCAGGCAAAGCCACCCCACACCAGAGACAAGGCAGAACTCTGACAAGAACAGCTAGATTTCACCTGCACTTGATCGCCGTTCCCTAAGACTTGAGCCCCTGGGTGCAGGCAGCCGGCAGGACTTACAGGACAGGGCAGGAACTGGATACCAATTAGGCTGAACAGGGACTGAGGGTAAAGGAATATACACAGGAAGCAAGACAGAATACTGGGCTAGGACTCACAGACAGACATTACAACACTAGGCAGGAAGCGGACAGGCTAAAGGACAAGAACTGAAAGCTTCCAGGCAGCCACCGAAAAGGGTACAAATACAGGTAACAGCAAAGACTGAAAGCTGCCAAGCAGCCACTAGGGAAAAAACACAGACAGACAACAGAACAAGCACTGAAAGCTGCCAAGGAGCCACTAAGCAGGGAACTAGCAAACAAAAGCTAATAGCTAACCTACACACAGACTAACCAAGGAGAAGACAAAGAAATACAAATAAGAAACAAGACTAGGAAACAAACAATAAAGCACAAGCTAAGCTACACAAAGACTAGACTAGAACCAAGCAAGGATTTCAGACAAGAAACAGAATAACCAGAAGTGCAACAAAGCACACCAACATACCAGGGACATTAGACCATGCAAAGGCAAACACAGAAGTTTCCAGGTGCTTAATAAAGCCCATCAGCAGCTGAAGTTCAAGCTGCAGGAACCACAAGGCAGCTACGGGTGCTGTTCAGGCACAAACAAGAAAAGCAAGTCTGGCAGCCCAGAAGATCCAGACCGGATAGGGCTGAAGTCTGGAACGTGTGACAGTCCATAGTAGCCACCGGTTCTGGCCACCAGAGGGCGAGGTGAGCACAGACAAGGAAACAGTCACCAGCATGACATGGATAGAAAATTATCAGGTAAGGACTAACTTTACCTTCCTATTTCTCTTGTCTGTTTACTTTCCTTATATAAAAGATCTGTTGCCATATTTATAGAAGCTTGCCATATTTATAGAAGCTTTCAGATTGGATCACTCTTTCCACTTCTCCAGTACCTACACATGCCATTAGCTCCTTCTTCAGGCACTCTCCCATTTTACCAAAATCAGCATGTCTGAAATGCAGTACAGTTTTGTGTGTCTGCGTAGCACTATAGCTCTTATAGTGAACCATATAATGTGATGATCATATTGCCTAGGTGGGCACTCAGCCGGACATTGGAAATAAGTTGTCCATTTGTAAGCACTAGATCCAACATCACCCCTTCCCTTGTCGGTTCCGTCACCATTTGTCTAAGCAGTCATCCACAATCTCTGATTCTGCAGATGGGACTTTCCAATCCACATCAGGCAAGTTGAAATCTCCCAGGAACAGCACCTCTCCTTTCATTCCAAGCTTATGGATATCTTCAATCAGATCCTTGCCCAGCTTCTCCATTTATGTTTGAGGTCTGTAAATAACAGCCATGTAGATACAGGTTCCATCTTCTATTTCTATGATGTTTCTTTTTTCCACAGGTTTCCTGCATTGCAGTCACTTTTTTGCTTTTCACATACAGTGCCACTCCTCTACCTCTTTGTCCCTCCCTATCCTTCCTAAAAAGATTATTGCTTGTTATAGTTGTATTCCATTCATTGGAATCATTGAACCAGGTCATTGTAATTGGAATAGCAACAGTATCCAAGTCTGCCTCAAACACCAGGGCCTGCAAATCTTGAACATTTTTACTTTGACTATGAGCATTTGTACTCATTGCTTTGCATGTGTTAAGTGAGTTTAGATGGTTTTGTGTTAACATTACCTTCCCCGCTGCTCTCATGTTGTTGCCACGGGTGACGTTCTGAATTCCCTTACTTCTTTTGTCACCCCCACTCTCCAGTTTAAATATCTAGAAACATACTGTCTGAATTTCTCCCAAAGATCTTTTTTTCCTGTTACAGAAAGATGTAGCTCATCATTATAGTACAGCTTTTTATTCTTCTGTATATTGCCCCTTCCTGCTGTGCATCTAAAACCTTTTTTACAGCAGGCTTTGAGCCACTTATTGAACTCCGTTGTTTTATGTAGTCTTTATTCTCCCTTTCCATATGTAGAAATTATTTCAGAAAATACTACAGTCTGAGCCAAGGACTGGAGTCCCTCCCCAAGCTTTTGGAATGCTCTGTGCTCCAAATTTGCTATTGTTGGCCAGGTCATTTGTCTCCAGGTGGACTACAATATCAGTATTAGAATCCTTAATCTCTTCTCTGACCACTTTCAGTATTTGGTTGGTAGTACTGGTAGCAGAGAAATCTGGAAAGAATTTCACCTGGTTGGGACTCTTGAACTGTGTTCGCCAGTTAATGCTGTGGATAATGGAGTCTGTCTCCTAGCAGTAAGAATTTTCTGCTTTGAGCCGATTTCAGTGTTTTGGGGCTATCCTTTAGATTGAATTACATTCTTTCTCTGGCTCCACCTCACTACTTCTTTTCTGAGAATCTGAGCAACTTTACTGAGTAATACCAGTACCACTGGAGACCAAAAGTCCTCTGGAACTTAAATAAAGTTTAACAGTAATTCTTGCAGAACAGATGATGAAATCTAGTTTTTATGACTGGGGAAGAGGTTACATTCTCTAGCACTGGAACCAAGCAAGTTGAAACACTGGTTTCTATTGCCATCATGTGGAGAAGAATACACCACTGAATAATTTCTATCCATAAGAATACACAATTACAACATCTCTATCCATCTTAAAACAGGCAAACCAATACAGTAAACCAGGGGATGCTCATTTCCAGGCCTGCAAACAGATCTGGTTTTCAACATATCCAAGCTACTACAAATTATTTATGTCTCCCATTATGCACTGCTCCTTCTATACAGCTTCAGTTGGTGTGCATCAGAGTAAAACATGATATAATTTTCTTGTTCTTAGACTTGAATGCATGCAAATATGAGATTAGTAGTTTTATTTGGATCTTTGTCAGTAGTAGCACAAGGTAAGTTATATTCAGGTACACTAATTATTTCCCTGTCCATGGAAAGCTCACAATCTAATTCTGCACCTGAGGCAATGGAGGATTATAGACTGGTGAGCCTGAAGTCAGTGCCAGGTAAAATAGTGGAAACTATTGTGAAGAATAAAATTATGGAACACATAAACATGGTTTAATGGGACAGAGTCAGCATGGTTTCAGCCAAGGAAGTCTTGCCTCACCAATTTGTTACATTTCTTTGAAAGCATGAAAAGACATGTGGATTAAGGCGAGCTGGTTAATGTAGTGTATCTAGATTTTCAAAAAGCTTTTGACAAAGTTACTACTACTAATAATAATTTCTATAGCGCTAGTAAACATATGCAGATTATAAAGAGGTATTCTCTGTCCCTAGAGGGCTCACAATCTAAGTTTTTATACCTGGGGCGTTAAGTGACTTGCCCAAGGTCACAAGAAGCTGCAGTGGGAACTGAACCCAGCTTGACAGGGTCAAAGCCTGCTGCACAAACCATTAGGCTACTCCTCCACTCCTGAGAAAATTAAAAAGTAATGGGATAGGAGGCAATGTTCTGTTGTGGATTAAGAATTGGTTATTGGACAGAAAATAGAAGGTATAGTTAAATGGCCATTTCTCTCAATGGAGGAGAGTGAATAGTGGTGTGCTGCTATTTAACATTTATAAATGATCTGGAAATCGGAACTAGTGACACAGATGACATAAAACTATTCAAGGTTGTTAAAACAATTCAAGGTTCTTAAAACACATGTGGACTGTGGAAAATTTGCAGGAAGGCCTTTGGAAATTGGAAGACTGGGCACCAAATGGCAGATGAAATTTAATGTGGACAAATTCAAAGTAATGCACATTGGGAAGAATAATCCGAGTCATAGTTACCTGATGCTAGGGTCCACCTTGGGAATCAGCACCAAGAAAAAGATCTAGATTTTGTTGTAGACAATACACTGAAATCTTCTGCCCAGTGTGTGGCGGTGGTCAAAAAAGCAAACAGGATGCTAGGAATTATTAGGAAAGTGATGGTAAATAAGACCAAGAATACTATAATGCCTCTGTATCGTTCCATGGTGCCACCTCACCTTGAGTGTTGCAGTCAGCTCTGGTCACTGTATCTCAAAAAAGGTACAGCGGAATTAGAAAAGGTTCAAAGAAGAGTGATCAAAATGATAAAGGGGATGGAACTCCACTCATATGAGGAAACGCTAAAGAGGTTATGGTTCTAAAGCTTGGAAAAGAGCTAGCTGAGGGTGGATATGATTGAGGTCTATAAACCCTGAGTGGTGTAGAATGGAGAAATGAATCGATTTTTCACTCTTCCAAAAGTACAAAGACTAGGGGACACTCAATGACGTTACATGGGAATACTTTTACAACAAACAGGAGTAAATATTTTTTTCATTCAATGAATAGTTAATCTCTGGAACTCTTTGCTGGAGGATGTAGTAACAGCAGTTAGCATAACTGGGTTTAAAAATGTTTAGACGAATTCCTAGAGAAAAAGTCCATAGTCTGCTATTGAGATGGACATGGGGAAAACACCGTTTGCCCTGGTAGTGGTAGCATGGAAATGCTGCTACTAATTGGGTTTATGCCAGGTACTTGGAAAAAGAATACTAAGCTAGATGGACCATTGGTACCACTGGTCTGATACAGTATGGCTGTTCTTATGTCTTGCACAAAATCATAAAGAGAAGCAGTGGGGTTTGAACCAGGCAGCCCTGGATGTTGAGCTCAATGCTCTAACCACTAGGTGGCTGCTCCACTATTGCTTGTGGATATCCTGAAATGAAAGCCAAGACTTGTTGCAGCAATCGTTCAAACAACATGCATTAACCAACAATCCCATTCAGCACAGTAAGTTAAAAAATAAGTGCATTCCTTTTCTCCAATCAGTACTTAGAATTAGTGTATCATTTCCACACGCAGGGCCCAAGAGACAGGCAGAGCTCCGGAGTCTCAATGCGTGGATGAGACGATGGTGCAGGGAGGAGGGTTTTAGATTTGTTAGGAACTGGGCAACATTTTGGGGGAAGGGGGAGCCTATTCCAAAAGGATGGGCTCCACCTTAACCAGGGTGGGACCAGGCTGCTGGCATCGGCATATAAAAAGGAGATAGAGCAGCTTTTAAACTAGAAACAGGGGGAAGGCCGACAGTCGCTCAAAAGAGGATGGTTCGGGATAAGATATCTTTCAAAGATATCACCAAAACAGGGAAGATAGGGTATCCTGATAGTGAGGTTGCAAAAGAGATCATAGTAGATCAGGTGTCCTTAAATAAAAATAAAAATCAGACAAAAGATTGCAAATTAATACTGTCAAGTACCAAGCTTGATGTAAATAGGAACAACAAACACAGTTTGAAATGTCTATATGCGAATGCCAGGAGCTTAAGAAATAAGATGGGAGAGTTAGAATATATTGCACTAAATGAAAAATTAGATATAACAGGCATCTCTGAGACCTGGTGGAAGGAGGATAACCAGCTAGGACACTGCCATACCGGGGGTACAAATTATATCATAGTGATAGTGTGGATTGAATTGGTGTAGGGGTAGCATTGTATATTAACGAGAGCCTTGAATCAAATAGATTGAAAATTCTGCAGGAAACAAAACACTTCTTGGAATCACCGTGGATTGAAATTCCATGTGTAAAGGGGAAAAGGATAGTGACAGGAGTGTACTACCGTCTGCCTGGCCAGGACGAACAGACGGATGCAGAAACGTTAAAGGAAATTAGGGACGCAAACAAACTGGGCAACACAATAATAATGGGTGATTTCAATTACCCTGATATTGACTGGCTAAATGTAACATCAGGGCACTCTAGGGAGGTAAACTTCCTTGATGAAATCAAGGACAGCTTTATGGAGCAGCTGGTACAGGAGCCGACAAAAATTCTACACCTAGTCCTTAGTGGAGCGCATGATCTGGTACAGGAGGTAATGCTGCTGGGGCAGTTTGATAACAGTGATCATAATATGATCGGATTTGATATTACCTTTGAAGTAAGTATACATAGGAAATCAAATATGTTAGCGTTTAACTTTAAAAAAGGAGACTATGATAAAATGAGAAAAACGGTGGAAAAAAAAAAAAAAAAAAAAAAAACTTAGAGCAGCAGCTGCGAGGGTCAAAAGTTTACATCAGGCGTGGATGCTGTTCAAAAACACCATCCTGGGAGCCCAGGCCAAATATATTCCGCGTATTAAAAAAGGAGGACGGAAGACCAAACGACAGCCAGCGTAGTTAAAAAGTGAGGTGAAGGAAGCTATTAGAGTTAAAAGAAAATCCTTCAGAAAATGGAAGAAGGAACAGACTGAAAATAATAAGAAACATCATAAGTAATGTCAAGTTGAATGCAAAGCGCTGATAAGGAAGGTTAAAAGGGACTTCAAAAAAAAGATTGCGTTGGAGGCAAAAATCACATAGTTAAATTTTTTTTAGGTATATTAAAAGCAGGAAGCCGGCAAAAGAATTCGTTGGACCGCTAGATGACCGAGGAGTAAAAGGGGTGATCAGGGAAGACACAGCCGTAGGAAGATTTATTAAATGAATTCTTTGCTTTGGTCTTCACTGAGGAAGATTTGGGTGGGATACCAGTGCCAGAAATGGTATTCGAATCTGACGAGTTGGAGAAACTTAATGAATTCTCTGTAAACCTGGAGGATGTAATGGGGCACTTCTACAAACTGAAGAGTAGCAGATCTCCTGGACCGGATGGTATTCATCTCAGAGTACTGATAGAACTGAAAAATCAGCTTGCAGAACTATTGTTAGTAATATGTAATTTATCCTTAAAATTGAGCGTGGTACCGGAAGATTGGAGGGTGGCCAATGTAACGCCGATTTTTAAAAAAGGTTCCAGAGGAGATTCGGGAAATTATAGACCGGTGAGTCTGACGTCGGTGCCGGGCAAAATGGTACAGACTATTATAAAGAACAAAATTATGGAGCATATTCAAAAGCATGGATTAATGAGACAAAGTCAACATAGTGAAGGGAAATCTTGCCTCACCAATCTACTATATTTCTTTGAAGGGGTGAACAAACATGTGGATAAAGGTGAGCCGGTTGATATTGTGTTATCTGGAATTTCAGAAGGCGTTTGACAAAGTACTACTACTACTACTTAGCATTTCTATAGCGCTGCCAGGGTTACACAGCGCTGTACAAGTTTAAACATGGGGAAGGACAGTCCCTGCTCAAGAGAGCTTACAATCTAAAGTACCTCATGAAAGACTCCAGAGGAAATTGGAGAGTCATGGGACAGGAGGTAGTATTCTATTGTGGATTAAAAACTGATTAAAAGATAGAAAACAGAGAGTAGGGTTATATGGTCCGTATTCTCAATGGAGAACGGTAGTTAGTGGGGTTCCCCAGGGGTCTGTGCTGGGACCACTGCTTTTTAACATTTATAAATGACCTAGAGATGGGAGTAACTAGTGAGGTGATTAAATTTGCTGATGACACAAAGTTATTCAAAGTCGTTAACTCGCGAGAAGATTGTGAAAAATTAGAAGAGGACCTTATGAGACTGGGCGTCTAAATGGCAGATGACGTTTTATGTGCGCAAGTGCAAAGTGATGCATGTGGGAAAGAGGAACCCGAATTATAGCTACGTCATGCAAGGTTCCATGTTAGGAGTCACAGACCAAGAAAGGGATCTAGGTGTTGTCGTTGATGGTACGTTGAAACCTTCTGCTCAGTGTGCTGCTGCGGCTAAGAAAGCAAATAGAATGTTAGGTATTATTAGGAAAGGAATGGAAAACAAAAATGAGGATGTTATAATGCCTTTGTATCGCTCCATGGTGCGACCGCACCTTGAATATTGTGTTCAATTCTGGTCGCCACATCTCAAAAAAGATATAGTGGAATTAGAAAAGGTGCAGAGAAGGGCAACGAAAATGATAAAGGGGATGGGACGACTTCCCTATGAGGAAAGGCTAAAGCGGCTAGGACTCTTCAGCTTGGAGAAAAGGCGGCTGAGGGGAGATATGATAGAAGTCTATAAAATAATGAGTGGAGCTGAACGGGTAGACATGAAGCGTCTGTTTACGCTTTCCAAAAATACTAGGACTAGGGGGCATGCGATGAAGCCACAATGTAGTAAATTTAAAACGAATCAGAGAAAATGTTTCTTCACTCAACGTGTAATTAAACTCTAGAATTCGTTGCCAGAGAATGTGGTAAAGGTGGTTAGCTTAGCGGAGTTTTAAAAAGGCTTGGACGGCTTCCTAAAGGAAAAGTTCATAGACCGTTATTAAATGGCCTTGGGAAAATTCCACTATTTCTGGAATAAGCAATATAAAATGTTTTGTACTTTTTTTGGGATCTTGCCAGGTATTTGTGACCTGCATTGGCCACTGTTGGAAACTGGATGCTGGGCTTGATGGACCTTTGGTCTTTCCCAGTATGGCAGTACTTATGTACTTATTTAGAGACACAGACCACATTGAACCTGGCTGTCCTGCTTTTCCTAATGCTAGTTCCATTTTTTCTTTAAATTTATTGGAAAAAAGATCCTACAGAGAGTTCAGAATGTTAATGTTGCAAGAAACAATATATTACAACTTATTTTGGCCATAAATTCCATTGATGCCTGGAGTCAGGACTTTCAAATCAGCAGAAAAATAAATACATTTGTATTTATTTACTGCCTTTTTGAAGGAATTCACTCAAGGAGGTATACAGCAAGAAGTCAAACATAAGCAACAGACTACATCTCCCACCTTACTTCCCTCTCCATTGCCTATTTCTACCTACTCATCACGTCTATTATTCTGGTATAATTAACTTTTACCCTCTCTAACAATAGTCTGTATTCCTTTTACTGAGTAAGCCGCATTGAACCTGCTTTGAGTAGGAAAGCGCGGGATACAAATGTAATAAATAATAATAATAAAAATATTCAAAGTATTGCATAATATACTACATTACAGTGTCAACACAATACTCAAAACATGTTAATAGAATAGGATGTAAGCAAAGATAGAACATATAGATAAGGGAAGGGAAATGGGACTTGATATACCGCCTTTCTGAGGTTTTTGCAAGTACATTCAAAGTGGTTTACATATATTCCAGTACTTATTTTGTACCAGGGGCAATGGAGGGTTAAGTGACTTGCCTAGAGTCACAAGGAGCTGCAGTGGGAATCGAACTCAGTTCCCCAGGATCAAAGTCCACTGCACTAACCACTAGGAGTAAGAAAATAAGGGGACTAATTTAAAGAAAGTTGCACATGGCGTCAGAAAGGTGCTTGAATATTATCTTAGCTAGGATAGGAATAAACATGTCCTGCTATAGTATGTGTAGCTGGTGTGTGTGTGTGTGTGTGTGTGTGAGTGAGAGCAAGTTAACTACTATTTCTATTAAAGGCCTGGTTGAACAGCCACGCTTTCACCTGATTCCTGAAGTACAGATAGTCTTGTGTTAAGCGAAGCCTTTCAGGGCATGCATTCCAGAATTTGGGGGCAACTCTGGAAAAGGCTTGCTGGTGGGTATCACATCGTGTGATGTCCTTTGGAGAAGGTGTTGTTAAGGATACTCCTTGGAAGGACTTTAGTGTCCTTGGAAGTGCGTAGAGGGAGATCCTGTTCTTCAAGTACTCTGGGCTATTTCCTTTAAGGGCCTTGAAGTCCAGACAGTTTTAAATTTAGCTCTGTATTGTAGTGGCAACCAGTGAAGTTTTTGAAAAAAAAAATGGTATGATGTGGTCACGTTGCTTACAACCGTCTGTTAACCTTGCTGCAGCATTCTGAATGAATTGGAGTCGGTGCAGATCATTTGTAGTCAGACCACTGTATAGTGCATTACAGTAATCCAGTCAATGTTATCATGGTATGCACAACTGAGACAAGACTTGCTTTCTCAATGTAAGGAGAGAGGCGGTAGAAGCAGCTCTTGAAGATTGCTTGGATTTGGAGGATCAAAGTAAGTATTGAATCTAGCTATATTCCAAGGTTCCTGGCCTGTAATTTGAGGGGTAATTCATATTTCTCAAAAGAGATTTTAATGTCAGGTATGTGCCCACTTGTGTGGGGGACCCATAGAAGCTCGGTTTCACTTGCGTTCGGGCAGTTTGTTGTTTTTAGCCCATTCTTGAATTAATGTTAGAAACGTAGTCAGTTTATTCAGGGCTACGGGTCAGTCAGGTTTAATGGGTATGAGTAGCTGCACGTCATGCGCCTAGATGTAGGACTGAGTGTCCATCGACCAAATCGTTTCAGCTCGGGTAGTGGCTGGAGGTAGATTTTGAACAGAATAGATGACTGTATTGATCTTTGTGGTACCCCACAGGTCAGTGCCCATGGTGGCGATGAGGTGCTGCAAAACAGTATGGGCTGTTGCCTGTCTGATAGGATCTGAACCAAGTAAGTACTTTTCTATCGATACCCGTTTCTGCTAGTTGTACTAGCATGATATTGTGATCCAGTGTCAAAATCTGCTGAGAAATCTAGCAATACTAACACTGAGACAAATTTCCTGTCTTGGTTTCTGTGAAGATCATCTTGTAGGGATACAAGGACAATTTCTGTTCTATAACCGGGTCTGGATCCGATTGACATGGATCAAGCCAGTTTCTCTCTTTTAGCCAATCATTGAATTGAACAGACTGTTTTTCTTCTCTGTTTTCCTAGAAATGGTATGTTAGATACCAGTCGGTAACTTTCAAGTTTGAACTGGTCAAGGTTGTTCTTTTTTAGCAAAGGATGCACCACTGGCCTTTTTAATGCCCATTAGAAAGAGGCAATCGTGATTTTTGTGACACCTTCTATGAGCCCCATTTGCCTGCTGCACTATCTTTGATGGGCAGATGCCCTTCTCTGTTATTGGGTTGAGTCCCATATGTATGTCAGGAGGGGGCAAGTTTGTGAGATGACTGGAGACTGAGTGGGATTGCCTATAAATCCTGGTGGAGACTAATTTTATTGGCAAAGTATGCAGGAAAATCATAGTTCAGTTTAGACTGGGCAGGCTGGTTCTGTTGTGGGGGGGGGTTGCAGTTGGCTGTTTTGTATGCTGAACAGGTGCTTGGTTGAATTGGCAGCCTGTGAAATGCATTGAGAGAAATATTGTTTTTGACTGCTATTAAGGCTTGGAGGTTCTTTGTCATGTGTTTTCTACAGTTTAGCCTGTCCTCATCCAGGCGAGATTTATGCCATCTCCTTTACAGTTTCTGTCCTTTGCGCTTAAGGGTCCAAAGTTCTGGAGAAAATCAGTGTTTGTGAGTGGGGCATAAGACTATTTTAGTGGTGCTGTTTTCTCTAAGGTCTTAGCTAAGTGTGTGTTCCAAATATCAACCTATTCTTGACACTGTAGTTGCCATTTCATCCACATGTGGATAGTCAAAGGCCTCTAGCAAATTCTCAGCAGTCAGCTTTTTCTGGTCTTTGATCTCCTTTCAAACTCTGAGAGGTGCCATTTGTTTCAGGTGGTCACTTAGGGAAAACAATTAGAGAATAGTCTGTCCATGATAGGGGTTTTATTTCAATACTACTATCCCAGTATTCTAGCATGCCAACCCCTTTGGAGAAAATATAGAGTCTAGTATGTAACCCTTTTCATGGGTTGGAGAATTGATCACCTGTGTGAATCCCAGTGCTGTTATGTCCAGGAAGACAGATGTGGTGGTATCTGGTGTTTTGATGAGTAGATTGAAGGCTCCCATAATCACCATCCTAGGGTAATTCAGGGTCACTTGTGTAATCAGATCAAGGAGCTCTTGCACAGATGATGTGCTGTTATGAGGTGCTCGGCATACCATGAGCAGCCAGATTGGTTTCTCCTCTTATAGCTGGATTAAAAAGATTCTGATTAATTTAGTTGGTGAATGGCAATTCTGTGCAGTTTGACTGCTACGCCTCTACTCTGTCTTCCTGGTCTTGGCTGATGTTGAAACCTGTTGGGCATAGTGCAACCAGTGGTAAGCCCCCGCTTTCATCTAGCTAGGTTTCACTTATTCCTAAGATGTCAAGATGCTGTTCATGGATGACTGAAGATTTCTTAGCAGCTGATTTGGCATTCACCAGTTCTATAGTGCAAAAAGGGTGGTTTGGGGGTAGCTTTGGTATGGCAGCGAGGTGATCTTTTAAGTACTATTATTGTAGGTGTTTTACCTCTTGCACTTTTGTCTTCTTTTTGGTGGTGCAGATTATAGGTTCCCTCTCTCACACACCACTGGGATCCCCAAGGTCTCCGCATTCTTTGTGTCAGAAACTCCTTAGGCAAATTTCACTGGGTGGCATTAGAGTCCTGAAAGACTCTGTGAATCAGCAATTTTACCAGTTGGCACTGTAGGATAAAAGGCTTTAAGTCAACAGATCTGAGAGAACAGACTTTTTAAAGTGGTAAATTCAGACCAGGCTTGGGAGATCAAAGGCTTCTAGTATATAGAGAAACAAATGACTGTACTCTGCACTTATATGTGAGACTTAATGCAGAGGGGGTTGATGGTGTACTTTAGTTTTAATAGAATCAGAAAATTAAAAAGTTATGTAGTTAAAATAAAATTTCAACTTGCAGATTGTAGTTATGCACTTTGTAGTTTTCTGGTTCTGATATCCTTGGATGGTCCAGATGAAACAAATTGCTGTAGGCTTTTACTTTTGTTATCCGGGAGGATGGTTAGACATAAATATAGATCCAGTTTACATCACAGACATGAGGAGAGTTGTTTATAATATAAAAGGAAGATAAGTTTCCTTTCTCCAGACAAAATAAATGAAAGCAGTCTGAAGTAAAGTTGAGGACTGGTGCTTCAACATGGACTGAATAGAAGTCTGTAAAAGTTTGAGTTGTAAACAGATTAAATAATACACTTTTTGTTTGTTGTAGGAGCTTGACATGTACACAGCCTGCACAGACCAGCAATTCTCTGATTAAATGTCAAATTAGATGTTATCTATTTCTTATGATTGTTTTATGGTCAGGATTGGTTTTATAATATTTTTTTACTTCACATTTTATGGCTGAAATGTATCTACATGTTATACTTTGCATGCTGTTGACTTACTTGGTATGCTCACCTGTAGAGGGGAGAAAGTCACAAATAAATAAAATAAAGCTGTATGGAGTAGACCAGGAGCAGCACTAAAAATATTTCTTCACAGAAAAAGTGGTGAATACATAGAATAACCTCCAATGGGATAGGGATAGGGGATGGGATTTGATATACTGCCTTTCTGTGGTTACAATCAAAGCGGTTTACATATTATATACAGGTACTTATTTTATACCTGGGGCAATGGAGGGTTAAGTGACTTGCCCAAAGTTACATGCAGCTGCAGTGGAACTTGAACCCAGTTCACCAGGATCAAAGCCCACTGCACTAACCACTAGGCTACTCCTAGGGAAGGAAGTAGAAACAATTTAATACAAGGACATATAAACCCTAACTTTCAACAAAACGTCATAGAGCACAGGGTACAAACATACAATCATAACCAGTAAAGAAACATTAAGCCCCTTCCCCCCAAGAGCAATCTCCTTTCAGCCTACCCCACCTCTCCTCCAAATACAAAAGAAAAATACTGAGTAAAAATACTAGCTTTTACCTGCTTCCTAATATTTCACAAACCCAGAGCCACACCAGAAAAACAAAATGTACATGTCCAAATTAAAATAAACCCCCTTCGCTGCTGGCAACGCCAAATTATCAGAGCCACCTAAACATAATTTGTGACCCAGGTTGAATGGCTACAAAAGACCCTCCAAATAACAGGGCCCAATTCCCCTAAGAGACTTAAAAACCAAACAACTTTAAACTGAATTTGAATCTTAAGTAACAAATAATGCAACACAAAGAAATGGTGCAGCTCAATCCCAAAGTTTTATATATATTGTCATAGCTCATATGTAGCCTCTGTAAGACCCTCAGGAGGAGGAATGTTGGCTTTGGCCTAACCCCTGGTAAGCCTTTCCTCAGCTGAGAGGTGCCCAGCTCTACCACCGGCTGCCTTTCAGGTGCTGTGGCGGACTTGCAGCTCATCTGCATATCCTTTACAGCCTTCTCCGAGGTGACTCCCAGGTCCACTCCGATCCACTCAGGGCCTCTGCGGGGGCATTTTTCTCTTTACATTTATTTTTCTCCCAGTTACTACTTATGGCTCCAGTACACTTTTTCTTCTTGGTACTGTCCCTTCCTAATTTGTTTCTCCATCTTAAACCACTGTACACTGCAGGAACACATTGTCCACCCTCTGTATTCATCATCTCACCATCTCTTTTTTCCTCTTCCTTTTTCTCAGCTCTCAACCGTCAACATTTCCTTCCTTCCTTCCATTCATCCATTTCCTTTCTGAGTACATCTCGCCTTCATCGCTGTCGTCGTACCTCTCCTACTCTTCTCCGTACTCTCTTGCTCCTTCTCCTGCTCTCCGCTGGGGACATTAATCCCAATCCTGGTCCTCCACATCAGCTCTCATCCTATTTGTGCAGGTCACACCGCGATATCTCCAATCTAATTTCTGTTCCTCTCCTCCCTCCTCCTTCCCAGCCTCTCTCTTGCGCTCTGTGGAATGCCCGCTCTGTCTGTAACAAACTTTCCTACATCCATGACCTCTTTAGTGATAAGACAGAATAAAGCTAAAATTTAAGGTATTAAACTTTATTAAAGAACTTACAGACCACACTCAAATCAAGACAGTAAACACACCGGCCTAGAAAATAAGTTGTTTTAATGACAAAGGTAAGACACAAAAAGCATGTAGCATACAGAAGAGGCTAAAGACCATCCATTATCTATACTCTGACTTTGTGACACTTGAACATTTAGGGGATACTTTGCTAAAATATTTTTCTGCATGTAAAGTTTGGTCTACATGCAGAAAAGGCTGACCAAATAATGTATGCTTATAGACGTACAACTGTTCCTAGGAGCGTAGTTTGTGTAGAGAAGGGATGGAGTTAAAAACGTACACACACATACATATTTACACTTGCCTTGTAGCAGGTGGAAATGTCTGCAATGGCATTTATGTGCTGTCTGGGCTGAATCTGGGAGCTTATTGTATACAGGCAATTAAGCATCTATGCTGTTTTTATAAAATACAGCAAGATGGAAGGTGGTAGCAATACCTCTTTGAAAGTGGCAGTAGCTATTCAAAATTCCAATACAATAGGATGACGATTACCTAAATGAACCTCGGCAAGGGTGTTGTCCAGATAATCATGCATCCGGATGATTGGACAAATCGTTTAGAAACTATTAGACCTACCTGTTTTAAAAAAAGAGAACTCATTCAGAGCATTGTATGTTGAATGTGAATTTTTATTTTCAACAATAAGTGGGAAACAAATACCAAACTACAGTACTGTATTTGTAGTATATATACTACTGTATTTCTATTTTAAAAAAGGAAGTAATTCTTCTTCTTTGCTTCAGTGCCAATTTTCGTTTCTCTGCTGCAAGATCACGTAGTCTTTTCACACAAAGGAGCTGGGCCGCACTGCTTTCTTCCTGCTTTTCCAGACAAGCCACTGCTGTATTTAAACATTCAAAGGCTTTTGCATGCATTTGTCCCACATTAGCATTAACCTGGTGATTATCATCAGTTTCTGATTCTTTGTGTTCCTTGTCTTGTACCGATGCCACAATTTCATCATCCATTATGATCCGATACCCTGGATCATTAGCGTCACTGCATTTCCATTTGCTGACATTCTCAACATCACAATTGGAGCAGCCAGGAACCTGTAGAACATCCTTAGCAATGTTTTTAATGACATCATCTCCATGTCTTTCCAATTTGCTTAGAATAATATTCCATGCCTTTTTCAGAGTTTGATTGTTATGACTAACCAGAGATTTACTGGGAAGCAATTTTCAATTCAGACCCATTTTGTCTGCATGGTAAATACAATTGGGACTTTCCTCTGTTACATCCCTGCTCTTGTTAATGTCATTTCCCGAGGGGCTAGCGCAGGCCGCAAGGATGAATCGCTGGGATGGTACAACATGGAAGACAGAGAGGGGGCGGATGCTGGGCCACTGGCGGAGGAAAGGGAGACAGGGGTGGTGGTGCGCTGCTGCACGGTGGGCCTGTTCCCACCCTGGCCTACCCATAGCTACACCACTGTGCGTCGCTCTGGATAACTGGACATCTGGATGATTGTCATTGAACTTTATACATGCTTTCACCACTTATCAATATATTAAATTTAGTCCGATCACCAAAAGGTGGATGTGAGATAGTACATGAGTAATGGCAAAGTCTTCACCTTAACATCCTCACAGATCCATTGTTCTGATGGTAAAAGGTATGTATTAATAGATAGAACAATGGATCTATGAGGATGTTGCCAGTACTTATGTACTGTCCCACATCCACCTTTTGATGATCGGACTAAATTTAATATATTGATAAGTGGTGAAAGTATATATATATATATATATATATATATATATATATATATTGGAATTCTGATTAGATACTTGCACTTCCAAAGAGGTATTGCTACCACCTCACAGCATGCTGTATTTTATAAAAACAGCATAGATGCTTAATTGCCTATATAAAATAACCTCCCACATCCAGCCTAGACAGCACATAAATGCCACTGTATTTGCTAAAGCACTTTTGGAGACTAATTTTTGTTTTGACTTAATTTACCCTAAATATGTATCTTCCTAGGATCTAGTTGGTTAAATCTTTTTGCACTGAACTACTTAGATGCTAACTGCAGTATATAAGCTTCTGAACTCCATTGAATTGAAAGTGTGTATAGATTAGGGTTTTTATAAAATAAGCATCTTTTTAGACTTCTAATATCCTGTTATAAATATCAGACCCATAAAATTCAATTCTGTTTATAAAAATTAGGCCTCCAAAATATGACTTTCTGGTTTACAAGATTCCAAGAACGAGGCTATAGCAAGGTAAAAAAAACCAGCAAATTTTCAAATTCATTTCATTATGAAACCAAGTCCGATGTCACTCTACAAAAATCACGTGCTCTCTTGAGGCTTTCTAAATTTACTTTGTAAGAAAACCCTTGGCACACACAGGCCTTCTTTCTTATTGACCGTCTCCCGCAGAACATAGTCACTGACCACTTGTTCGAATCCCAGAGTTTTGAAGAGCTGAGCTAAATATTCTGCAAGAGAGAGAAGAAAACATGCAAGAAACAGGAGCTTGGGAAGAGAGAGAAGAAAACATGCAAGAAACAGGAGCTTGGGAGTCTGCTAATGTTACAGGTGCGTTGAAACCAGAATCCGAGTGAGACCCAAGGTCAAATTGGGCTTTTGACACATGACTCTCAACCAAAAATTAAAGTATGCCCCCTTTCACAGATTTCTGCTTGGCATTCTTTCTCCATATGTCTGGCATTCTGATGCGCACCAACTGAGAAAAGAGCCCTATCAACATGGGGCATAATTTGGATATTTTCTTGCATATGTGAATAGATCAGCATTATATAAAGCAGGGCTGTGGAGTTGGTCTACCAAACCTTCAACTGACTCCTCTACTTTTCTACTGCCCAACTCCTACTGATATTAGGCTTTATATTTTTTTGTTCTGGGTCGAAAGTACTGGTAACTATAACATATTTACCAGTCATTAGATCCAGGACAAAAACAAATGATATATATATACTGTATATTTAAAATGATAACTTTGCCATATGTTATAAGCTTTTATTCTGAAGCTGAAGTCGGAGCTGATACATTTTTACCGGCTCCGATTCCACAGCCCTGATATAAAGACACAATATCCAAGTGAATATAAACACCACCAAAAAACACGGCGATGTCGATAATGTGTGTGTAAATTCCATATCCTCCTCTGTACTTAAATGTGATACACATAGTTCTATATATGTATTTCTTACCTATATATGCACAAACATATAAAACTCAGTTTATTTACAATTTAATTTTCCAGACAAACATTTTCATTCTGCAGCTCCCCTCCCCCCCCCCCCGTAAGTGGCTCTAACATGGCTATGGAACCATGAACTACCATGCACAGCTGCTGTTTTTCTTCTCTCCCCTGCCCTTCCAAATATCCTAACCCTGTCACTGAGCAATAGTCCTCTGGTTGGGAGATATGGGGTGCAGTTTCCTTTGAAACCCAGTCCAAGAGTGCTACTGAGCCTCACACCCTATGGAGTGATATTGGCAGTTACTTAGAGAGGAACAAGCTGAAGCATTATCAATTGTGCAGCAACAGTTGCTAAGCTGGAAAAGACAACCTGAGCTTACAGACAAAATTGAGGGCATTGAAAACTAGGAGGAGGAGTGGCCTAGTGGTTAGGGTGGTGGGCTTTGTTCCTGGGGAACTGAGGAACTGAGTTCGATTCCCACTTCAGGCACAGGCAGCTCCTTGTGACTCTGGGCAAGTCACTTAACCCTCCATTGCCCCAGGTACAAATAAGTACCTGTATACAATATGTAAGCTGCATTGAGCCTACCATGAGTGGGAAAAGCGCGGGGTACAAAAATATATATGTCCCGCTGCAGTAGCCTGCAGTTCTGGGGAATACCAGACACCAGAATGTATCTTGGTGAGAATCTCTAAGGCAACCTTGGAGCCAATGTAAGAGTTAAACTTGAGCAGGCCCACAGGTCACTTAGAACACCACATCTGAACTTGCCTAGAGATGGTTAGTATGTTATAAGGTCAGATTGCTTCCAAAATAAGATCCATGGGATCTATGACCTGGGAATCACATAAAATTGATATATTTTCTTCAAGATATCTCCTTCTGTGACTCTGTAAACAGAGCACCTTTAAGGACATTTTAGGAAAACTCAAGGAGGAAATCATAAGTGATAAAACATCCTGAGTCTGCACTAAAGGAGAGGGAATACAGGCACTTCAAGAGGCAGAAATCACAGCATCAAATTAACTTCATCTAAACTCCAAGTTTTATACAAGCAATATGTGAAGTGGCGAAGTGCTCCACTGGGGAGAAGATGCCTGAAAGGGGGGGGGGGGGGGGGGGGGGGGGTTATCAAGGTGCAGTAAAAGGCAAGCTTTTACCACACTTTGATTTACCACGTGAGTTGGTAAGCTCCAGTGTAACAGTCTCACAGGTTGCTGACTACCATGGTAAATGATTAATGCTGCTTGCAAGCTACTTTGTAAGCAGAGTTATTCTAGCAGCCTGGGAGCACTGGGCCTCAAAAGCTTATGGAAACATGATCCCTAGTGATAGTAGTGCAAGACTGCATTGGCCAAGGCAAGAGCAACTGGGGATTGTTCCTGCCCAATTACTACTACTACTACTACTACTTGTCATTTCTACAGCGCTACAAGGAATACGCAGCGCTGTACACCATACATAAAAGACAGTCCCTGCTCAAAGAGCTTACAATCTAATTAAGACAGGTAACAGACAGAACAACTGAACCACCAACGAAAATAATGGTAGGCCCTTTCTGAGGGTGGGGGATCTGATCAGGGAGCTAGGGATTTTGAAATTGGCTCCACAGCCTCTTTAAGCTCCAGCCAAGAGCATCAGGCTGCAGCTTTGGGGCCCAATGCTATCGGCATGGTAAAATAACCCCAGCTGTTCCAGATATGATCTGGGTCCAGGTCTAGGTTTGAGTTGCTATGTTTCACGGGGGGATGGTCTGTTCTCCAGGGATAAAGCAAATATATAGTTTTGGAGGGAGAGGGAATGGAATTTGGGCAATTTCCCACAGTGGGGAGAGGGGGTTCAGGCAATTCAGTAATGGAGAGAATATGATTCTTATGCTCCTGAATCCAAATCTTAAATTCCCTTTTTGTTCTTTGTATCTCTCTCTCTCTCTCCCTCCTACTCTCACCCTTCCTTATGTAGGCATGGAGGATCACAGGCTGCCCTGGTTCCTCCTGGGTCCAAGCTACCTTCAGGCCCCAGACTGCTGGGTCCAGAACAGAGGAAAGCATCAACTGTTTGATATCTGGGTACCATGATGTCCAGGAATTTTCCACCCCTGCTTCCTGCACCATAAAAGTCTTTTAATATGATTGATAAATGATGTAAAAGCTCAGTGAAAATGGCATAAAGAACTGAAGAATTTTAAAATAATCAAACCATAGCTTTTTATTTTTAAATAATATACGATATTACTAAGGAAGGAATTTATCAACATGAGCTACTGTTAAGATGGATTACTTTACCACTAACATGCTATTTTAGTACAGGTCCCATTTTATGAATGAGTCCTAGTTACTAATAACCCAGGTTAACAGTAAATAACCCGTCTTGGTGATAGGATAACTTTCCCCCTAAATGGTCATATGTACTTTTGAAATAAAATGGCAACACAGAAGGCGGTTTTCTTTACAGCACAGAAAATCTTACCTTCAGTGAAAAAATAGGATCGTGTTCCATCCTGTCTGACATAAAAGTTTTCTCCAAGCTTGCTGCCAGATTTAAATCTGAGCATTGTATGATCATACAGCCCATAATCTCGAAACAGAACACTTCCACCAAATTTCAGCACCTATGAAAAAGGTGACAATAAATAGGCCTCTAAACATTTTAAGCAACTTTTAGTTGTCAGTTCTTTCTTCTTTCCATCCGACTCAAGTCTTGACTACCTCATGCTGGCCATGCCCCTCTGCAATCCAACTGCTGTCTTGCTACATCCATCTCGCTCCCCATGGTGGTAATTGAAAGTGGGGTGCTGATTGTGAAAGAAGGCAGGCCTTCCCATAACTCCTCAAAACATGATAAGTGGGGCAGGGAAAAAAAAAGGACTTTATTAAGCTCTACAGGTTGTAACTCCTCAAAATACGATAGGCTGGACAGGGGAAGAAAGCCATCATGAAGCTCTCCAGGTTCATGAAGCAGGGAGGAGAGGTAAATGGCTTTTCTGTGGTGATGGGAACTGTTTCCTTGCCTTATTACTCCCCCAAAATCAGAGAACTTCATTATTTTTCAAGCAGGAGCCACTTTGGTACAAAACAAACTAAAACTGAGGGACATTTAGAGTGAAGTACTGGTAGAACTAAAACCATCTACTCGACCACACTCTCTTCCCTCATCCCAGTCCACCCACCCTCAACACATGCTCTTCCCCCAGCTGCCCTCCTCCTACACACACAAGACCAATTCTTGCATGCCTCTCCCACTAGTCAGCCTCTACATTCTGACTCTCTCTACAATGTTAATCCCCCTCACCATCTCTATAGGCTTGCTGATAGAACAGCTGTGTTACTTTCGTGAGGAACCCAGGAGTTGTCTGTGAGTTTGAGCCACATAGTACCCAAACTCCCATAATGATTTTAGGATCTGAGAGCAGGAGTTTTTGCACTGCACTGCTAAAACTCACTGAATGAGGTAATATAAGATGACAGATCAGCTGTTTCAGTGGCAGCAGAGCCTCTGCAGAATGTGTGGAAAACATGTGTAGTGGGTAAATAGGAGATAATCACATGACTGATTGAAGCTGCCACTTGCTCCCGGAGCTTTACAATGGAGAATGCCAACCTAGAGTTTTTTTGTCAACGCTGGAAGGGAACCATACACTCTTGAGACCTGACTGTAAATCTCTTGGTCCAAGGAAACAAGGCAGGCAATTTGCAAAAGCCAAGGTAGCAGAAGAAATGAGTAAAATTAACAACATACATATAGGCACCTTTGTGGTTTGTATTTGTGAATCTACATATGAGTTGGTACTTTTTCATGTTTATTGCTTTCTTAAATTGTCCGCATTATTTACTATATAACACAATGTATATGTCATAATTTTTATACTAACTTTTAAGTGCATATGGTTTAAATTAAGTTACTTTTAGTTATTTTGCTATATATGTTTTGATATGGTGCATATATGTTGTCATTTTACTACAATAATACTTATCTCATTTTAACAGTATCATTTGTGGCCACATTTTGCCCACTAATAGGACTGTGTCAGGTGATTTGTTTGTTATACCCTCAAGTGTTGTTGAATTAAAATTTCTTTTGGACCTCTACATACTTAGGTTTACTTATTTCTTCTGCTACATATATCTTAGTCCAGTCCTTAGCTATTTCTTTTAAGACAAGAATTATGTCTGGTACTGCTACTATATAAAAAGCATCAGAATTTGTACTTTGATGGCTTACCTTATAAATATTTTCAACAGCAAGGTGCATCTTGTCAGGGTGGATAGCAGAAAGCACAAATATTAAGATGACCACATCGACAGAATCTGCAAGTATGTTATCCAGGAGGTCATCTTTGGTCAGATCACACTGGAACACCTTACACCTCTCTGCGTTATACAATGGGTTTTGCTATTAATTAAAAAATAAAGAAGTGGCTGTTTGGTAAAAAAAATAGTAACATATCAAAATATTTCCCAATGCAAAGCTTCAAGGGTCCTCCAGGGGATAAAAGATCTTTCAGCTAATTTGCTACTTTCAAAATCAGGGGTGGGCAGTCATTTCACATTTATGGAGGAAAAGAAGAGAAGGCACAAGCTTAGATGTGTGGTCTTTCTGTACCTGTTAGAAGAATTAGCCAAGAAAAAATCCTGAACTTCCAAATATTAGTACTCTGTTCGAATGCAGAAAAACACCACAATCAGCAGGTGCTTTCTAATGGATAATGAGCTCTGAACATTCCTTACTTATTTCCTCCCCAAAAACACAGGACTGTCAGAAAATCCTAAACTGCAACTGGAAAAAAAAAAAGTTTTAATCTCACACAGATAATTCCAATGATCTGGTTTTCAAATGAACCATCACTGCTTTCTAAACTATATCTATACAAGTATGTTTAGAAGTGTGCACACAAAGCCCATGTTGTAATGGGATCATGCTGTCTACAACCATATCCAGTTTATTTAAAATTATACATACCTTATCAAAATGTCATGTTCAAAGCATGGCACAAACATTACAAAAACCTACAATAGCTGCAAATCAACACCACACAAATATATAAATATCCAGAGAAGTTGTGTAAGCAGACCTCTGATTTGGAGGTGGGAGGGGGGGCATCACAACATTTTGTCCCCCACGATGCCACCCTCCGTATCCCTCCCCCCTGGGCAACCCCACATACATGAGCTAGTAGGGGTCCCCAAGCCCCACCAGTGGAAGCTCTCCTCCATCCAAAGCCTGGCAGCTAGCAGCACTTTCCCTGGGACACTGCCACACCAGCAGCACTGCCAGGTTAAGTGCTGCTGATTATCAACAGTTGGATGGCCCTGAGCGGCTTTAAGTAGGCTATATCAATCCATCATCATTCAAACTGTCTTCATTTTTAGACCATCTTCATTATCACTTTGGTGGTCTGCTGTTCCATTCTTGAGTACCACAAGCCTGCTATGCTTTCAGGATATCCACAATAAATATGCATGAGATAAAGGCTATGCATGCCTCATGCATATTTAGTGTGAATATCTTGAAAACCTGACTAGCTTATGGCACTTACAGACCACAGTTACCTACCTTTGGTATAAAACAAATAAATTCACTTTTAAAATTCCTCAAGCCTCTATTTATTTCAAAGTGTAACTTTCATGCGAATCCCACCTGCTTTCACCATCTACAGCTGGAATTAGTTTAGTAGTGAAGTCTTCATTGTCAAGGGGAAAGCAGAAATGGGGGGGGGAATCCACATTTATATCTAACTTCAAATATGCTTAATGAAAATCAATACTACTATTACTAATTTCGGTAGTGCTACAAGACACACACAGCGCTATACATAAACACTTAAGAGAGACAGTCCCTGCTCAACACGCAAGCAGGACAAATAAAGGATTAGGGAATTACATTTATTATGGGAATGATAAACAATATGAACACTGAACATGTGGATAAGGACTTAAGAGTTAAAAGCAGCCCCCACAAGATGGGCTTTTAGGCTGAACAAGGCTAGAGAAGGAGCATGATGTACTGACTCAGGAAGTCTATTCCAGATGTACAGCACAGCAAGGAGGAAAGAATGGAATCGAGATGGCGGTGGAAGAGGATTCAGTTGAGAGTAACTTATCCAATGAATAGAGTTCATTGAGGGGGTCTTTTACTAAAGCTTAGCTCAAGTTATCTGCAGCAGGGCCCATTTTATTCCTATGGGCCCTGCTGCAGATAAGTACATAAGTATTGCCATACTGGGAAAGACCAAAGGTCCATCAAGCCCAGCATCCTGTTTCCAACAATGGCCAATCCAGGTCACAAATACCTGGCAAGATCCCAAAAAAGTACAAAACATTTTATACTGCTTATCCCAGAAACAGTGGATTTTTCCCCAAGTCCATGTAATAACGATCTATGCACTTTTCCTTAAGGAAGCCGTCCAAACCTTTTTTAAACTCCGTTAAGCTAACTGCCTTTACCACATTCTCTGGCAACGAATTCCAGAGTTTAATTACACGCTGAGTGAAGAAACATTTTCTCCGATTCGTTTTAGATTTACTACATTGTAGCTTCATCGCATGCCCCCCTAGTCCTAGTATTTTTGGAAAGCATAAACAGACGCTTCACATCTACCCGTTCAACTCCACTCATTATTTTATAGACCTCTATCATATCTCCCCTCAGCCGCCTTTTTTTTTTTTTTTTTTTATATTTATTAAGATTTTCCATTATATTACAAGACAATCTTCTTGTTCAGGTAAAGTATCTAGTAATTTACAAAATTGCAAAATAATAATAATGAAACAGGAAATACAAAAAAAAGTGAAGGTTAAGCTTCACCAAGGAAAAATTATACTCAAGTCCATAATTGTGATCCAAGATTTCAGGAAAATACGGAGACAAATAGGAAATTATCAATAGAAATTATACAAAAGCTGTTAAGTAGAGCACAATTATATTTAACGCTTTTCCATTTTCACTGAGGTTATAAGCGAGGACACATGAGACGGCTCTGTAAATACGTATTTTTTCTCCCCAAGCCTTACTATGCACTTGCAGGGGTATCTTAGAAAGAAGGTACCCCCCAAGTGCAAAATCTCAGGCCTAAGGAGCAAGAATTGTTTCCTTAGTCGTCGAGTCTCCTTAGAGACATCAGGAAAAAGTAAAACTTTTAAACCCAAAAAGGGTTTATCTTTATTACGGAAAAATAAACGAAAGATCCAGTTCTTGTCTGGTAATAATGCCACCGTGGCCACTAATGTAGCCGCAGTTGCCAATTCGGTATCAGAAGTCTCAAGTAAAAGAGAGACATCAATCGGAGCTTCGGGTAAAGAGGTTCCTTTCCCAGGAATATAATACACCATAGACATTGGTGGCAGATTCTGTTCAGGAATTGATAAATTTTCACACATATAGCGTTTCAGCATATCTGTAGGAGTTACATTTTGAAGTCGAGGAAAATTAATAAATCTGAGATTATGATTTTTGGTATAATTATCAAAAGATTCCATTTTGTCTCTAAGGCTTGTCAAGTCTTTCACCATAATAGGTTGTAACGTTTCAAGTTTCACAAGTCTCTGATCCAAATTGGTAATTTTCCCATTTAATTCTTTAATCTGTTGTTCTTGTATCCCTAAGTTACTTTCCAAAGATTTTACTTTAGGGTGAAGATCATTAATCTGCTTAAGGAAAACTTGTCCCAGATTGGAAACCAAATCCCACAAAGCTTCAAGTGTCACATCTTTAGGTTTACTCATAAATTCTTTAGGTAATTCAAACCTTACAGGCTGGTTTGTATCTTCGCTTTGCCCCTCAGCTTCTCTCCCCTCGGTTTGCAGCGTTTCCACAGGCAAACTGATCTCCAATCCTACCTCCGTAGTAAAGGAGGCTTCGATTCGGCGTTCTTCTGGGCCCCTAACCTCTATGGGAGTAGACCCTGTCGAATCCAGGAGGAAGGAACTGGCGCCAATCGGCTGGGGAGGAGGAGTGCGTTCAACGGGGCTTAGAGTCACTTCAAGTCCAGAGAGCGCCAAATTCTCCGTTTCGCCGGCGCGTACATCTGGTAGTAAACCTCCTTCGTGATGGGCTCCTTGCGATCTCAAATATCGGTCCAACGGACCAGGTAAGGAGGGTGTTAGCGGGGAAGCCCTGCCCGCTATTCGTCCTCTCCGTTTCGGCATGTTTAGGAGCTTGAGTCGCTGCGACCTATCAGCTTGCGGCCATCTTGGATCTGTCCTCAGCCGCCTTTTCTCCAAGCTGAAGAGCCCTAGCCGCTTTAGCCTTTCCTCATAGGGAAGTAGTCCCATCCCCTTTATCATTTTTGTCGCCCTTCTCTGCACCTTTTCTAATTCCACTATATCTTTTTTGAGATGCGGCGACCAGAATTGAACACAATATTCAAGGTGCGGTTGCACCATGGAGCGATACAAAGGCACTATAACATCCTCATTTTTGTTTTCCATTCCTTTCTTAATAATACCTAACATTCTATTTGCTTTCTTAGCCGCAGCAGCACACTGAGAAGGTTTCAACAAATCATCAACGACGACACCTAGATCCATTTCTTAGTCTGTGACTCCTAACGTGGAACCTTGCATGACGTAGCTCTAATTCAAGTTCCTCTTTCCCACATGCATCACTTTGCACTTGCGCACATTAAACGTCATCTGCCATTTAGACGCCCAGTCTCCCAGTCTGATAAGGTCCTCTTGTAATTTTTCACAATCTTCCCGTGAGTTAACGACTTTGAATAACTTTGTGTCATTAGCAAATTTAATCACCTCACTAGTTACTTCCATCTCTAGGTCATTTATAAATAGTTAAAAAGCAGCAGTCCCAGCACAGACCCCCGAGGAACCCCACTAACTACCCTTCTCCATTGAGAATACTGACCATATAACCCTACTCTCTGTTTTCTATCTTTTAACCAGTTTTTAATCCACAATAGAATACTACCTCCTGTCCCATGATTCTCCAATTTCCTCTGGAGTCTTTCATGACGTACTTTGTCAAACGCCTTCTGAAAATCCAGATACACAATATCAACCGGCTCACCTTTATCCACATGCTTGTTCACCCCTTCAAAGAAATGTAGTAGATTGGTGAGGCAAGATTTCCCTTCACTATGTTGACTTTGTCTCATTAATTCATGCTTTTGAATATGCTCCATAATTTTGCTCTTTATAATAGTCTCTACCATTTTGCCCGGCACCGACGTCAGACTCACCGGTGTATAATTTCCCGGATCTCCTCTGGAACCTTTTTTAAAAATCGGCGTTACATTAGCCACCCTCCAATCTTCCGGTACCATGCTCAATTTTAAGGATAAATTACATATTACTAACAATAGCTCTGCAAGCTCATTTTTCAGTTCTATCAGTACTCTGGGATGAATACCATCCGGTCCAGGAGATCTGCTACTCTTCAGTTTGTAGAACTGCCCCATTACATCCTCCAGGTTTACAGAGAATTCATTACGTTTCTCCGACTCGTCAGCTTCGAATACCATTTCTGGCACCAGTATCCCACCCAAATCTTCCTCGGTGAAGACCAAAGCAAAGAATTCATTTAATCTCTCCACTATGGTTTTGTCTTCCCTGATCACCCCTTTTACTCCTCGGTCTTCTAGCGATCCAACCGATTCTTTTGCCGGCTTCCTGCTTTTAATATACCTAAAAAAAATTTTACTATGTGTTTTTGCATCCAACGCAATCTTTTTTTTGAAGTCCCTCTTAGCCTTCCTTATCAGCGCTTTGCATTTGACTTGACATTCCTTACGCTGTTTCTTATTATTTTCAGTCGGTTCCTTCTTCCATTTTCTGAAGGATTTTCTTTTAACTCTAATAGCTTCCTTCACCTCACTTTTTAACCATGCCGGCTGTCGTTTGGTCTTCCGTCCTCCTTTTTTAATACGCGGAATATATTTGGCCTGGGCTTCCAGGATGGTGTTTTTGAACAGCATCCACGCCTGATGTAAACTTTTGACCCTTGCAGCTGCTGCTCTAAGTTTTTTTTTCACCGTTCTTCTAATTTTATCATAGTCTCCCTTTTTAAAGTTAAACGCTAACGTATTTGATTTCCTATGTATACTTACTTCAAAGGTAATATCAAATCCGATCATATTATGATCACTGTTATCAAGCGGCCCCAGCACCATTACCTCCCGCACCAGATCACGTGCTCCACTAAGGACTACGTTTAGAATTTTTCCTTCTCTTGTCGGCTCCTGTACCAGCTGCTCCATAAAGCTGTCCTTGATTTCATCAAGGAATATTACGTCCCTAGCATGTCCCGATGTTACATTTACCCAGTCAATATCAGGGTAATTGAAATCACCTATTATTATTGTGTTGCCCAGTTTGTTTGCGTCCCTAATTTCCTTTAACATTTCTGCATCCGTCTGTTCATCTTGGCCAGGCGGACGGTAGTACACTCCTATCACTATCCTTTTCCCCTTTACACATGGAATTTCAAACCACAGTGATTCCAAGAAGTGTTTTGTTTCCTGTAGAATTTTCAATCTATTTGTTTCAATGCTCTCCTTAACATCCAATGCTACCCCTCCACCAATTCGATCCACCCTATCACTACGATATAATTTGTACCCCGGTATGACAGTGTCCCACTGGTTATCCTCCTTCCACCAGGTCTCAGAGATGCCTATTATATCTAATTTTTCATTTAGTGCATTATATTCTAACTCTCCCATCTTATTTCTTAGGCTCCTGGCATTCGCATATAGACATTTCAAACTGTGTTTGTTGTTCTTATTTACTTCATGCTTAGTACATGACAGTATTAAATTGCAATCTTTTGTCTGACTTTTATTTAAGGATACCTGATCTACTTCGGTCTCTTTTGCAACCTATCAGGATACCCTATCTTCCCTGTTTTGGTGATATCTTTGAAAGATACCTTATCCCGAACCATGCACTTTTGAGCAACTGTCGGCCTTACCCCCATTTCTAGTTTAAAAGTTGCTCTAGCTCCTTTTTAAATGCCGATGCCAGCAGCCTGGTCCCACCCTGGTTAAGGTGGAGCCCATCCTTTAGGAATAGGCTCCCCCGTCCCCCAGAATGTTGCCCAGTTCCTAACAAATCTAAAACCCTCCTCCCTGCACCATTGTCTCATCCACGCATTGAGACAGGAGCTCTGCCTGTCTCTTGGGCCCTGCACGTGGAATGGGTAGCACTTCAGAAAATGCTACCCTAGAGGATCTGGATTTGAGCTTTCTACCTAAGAGCCTAAATTTGGCTTCCATTACCTCTCTCCCACATTTTCCTATGTCATTGGTTCCCACATGTAACAAGACAGCCAGCTCCTCCCCAGCACTTTCTAAAATCCTATCTAGGTGACGCATGAGGTCCGCCACCTTCGCACCAGGCAGGCAAGTCAACAGGCGATCCTCACGTCCACCAGCCACCCAGCTATCTATATGCCTAATGATCGAATCACCAACTACAACAACTGTCCTAACCTTTCCCTCCCAGGCAGCACTTGATGCTCTCCTTCTAGGAGACCTCCCTCCTCCAAGGTAGCACAAGGGCTACCAGACTGGAGGTGGGACTTCTCTGCAACATCACTGTAGGTCTCCTCTATGTACCTCTCTGTCTCCCTCAGGTCCACCAAGTCTGCTACTCTAGCCTCAAGAGAACGGACACGTTCTCCGAGAGCTAGGAGCTCTTTGCATCGGGCACACACATATGACATCTCACCAACTGGGAGATAATCATACATGTGACACTCAATGCAAAAGACTGCATAGCACCCCTCTCTCTGCTGGACTGCTGACTCCATCTTAGTGTTTTTGAGTTCTTCAATAATTTAAAACTTGCTACAGTATTAAGGATATTAGCCTAATATAAAAGTGTCTTTTAGTTTATATAGTATATTGTATGATTTATTTAGTGTTTCCTTCTTAGATGGCAATGAAATGTATTTAAAACTCTGTAAGAGCACTCTTTGCTTGTTACCCTAATTACAATAACTGACTATAAATGAAGAGTTGTCCTAGGGGTTGGCGGGAAGACTAAACTAGATCCTGCAGTGCCTGCTAGATTCTGTTAATGCTGTGGTACAAAGTTTTTAAAACTAAGTGGAAAGACTATGGAGATTAGTTGATAAAATTTGCTTTCTATATTTTTATTTTGCCTAACACTAACCTACAATTCTTCCTCCTTTAAACCCCAATTTTTAAGTTCCCAAAGCACAAAGCAAAATAGCGTTCACTTACCAGAGAAATGTCCTCTTCTCTTGGAACTTCTCAAAAACTCGCGATAAGCTTTAGTAAAAGACCCCATGAGTGGAGTGTAAGAAAAGCTCAGAGAGGAGAAGATCTACTGAGGAAATTCAGAATGAATGCACGTGTAAGTTAGTAAGGGGAGTTTGAACTGTATACAGAGACCAACTGGGGTACAATAAAGCAAGTTATATCTATTGAAGAGTTACAAGCTGATTTGTGTAAATCAGAAATGCTACCTTACAGACTGGTGATGATACTTCAGTCACATCTATTGAAGAGTTACAAGCTGATTTGTGTAAATCAGAAATGCTACCTTACAGACTGGTGATGATACTTCAGTCACAAGCTGATTTGTGTAAATCAGAAATGCTACCTTACAGACTGGTGATGATACTTCAGTAACAAGCTGATTTGTGTAAATCAGAAATCCTATCTTACAGACTGGTGATGATACTTCAGTCACAACATGCAATGGCACACACTGCCTCCTCACATCTCCTGTCTGGATCCTTATATATGTCTGTCTATCTATGAAGGAGGGAAGCAGTGCAGAGGGCTGAACAGGTCACAGATCTGCATTCTCATCATTTTGACCTGCTTTCTGCACTAGTCTGAAATGTTTCACATGTATGCCCTGAAGTAAATCTGAATAATCATTTTCACAGCATGAGCGTAAACTGCTCAGGCCAAGTACTTCCAGGTATTCAATTACACGGCTCAGGAGTTTTATATTCTTAAGGAGGAGTATGCACCACAGTGATACCAGGGAGAAAAATTTAGACATCTATCAACACCAACCTTCACAAATTCAATGGCTCTGGGAGAGAAATCACAGGCGTAGGCAAATATATTCATATCTTCTTCCAACAGGGGGAACAGACAGTTCCCTACTCCACAGCCTGCTTCCAGAATAGTTAGCTTCTGATTTTCAAACTGTGGAGAGGCAGGAAAAATGCATGGGATAAGCACTTCTACCAGCTTTTACATTAGGTACTATAAAACCTAAATTTTTCCCTTAAATTCATATAATAATTGCCTAATGCCAGAATTAAAAAAAAACATTACACACAAATTTAACCTAATTCAATGTATAAGGAAATTAAATATTTTTGGAATTCTGTTGTTCACATCCTTACAAACCAGAGTAGATATGGATAAACAAGAATTTATCATGCAGAAAGCCTCCAAAAAACCCACATGACCATATTAATCAGAAAGGAAACTATGAGGCTACTGGAGAACTGCACCATATGAGGGATGAGAGAAGAGACAGTCATGTTGCTATTTCTCCACAATGTCTTACTACAGGCCGAGACCTACAGAAGTATTTATAGTTCTCTAGAACATTTTAAAATTTTCCATCTTGGAATTAGTTTTCAAATATTAGCAAGCTGCATTCAAGCTAATGATAGGTATGAAGCGGAAGGTTCCGGGTTATGGAATTCTTTATCAGACTGTTTCTAGCTCTGTGCAACAACCACAGTCCTCCTCACTGAGCCAACCACCAGCTTTATAATCCCAGTCAGCAAGATCATCACATACAATGACCTTTTACAAACAACAAATATTCAGTCAGAGATTATTCCTGGCAGAAGTGTAGAGGGGCTCCCCAGTGTTCTGAGGTACACAGAGTGATCTCGGAGGGCCCAGGGACACCATCTCCATTCATCTACACTTTTGTTTTAATTCCCGCAGCATGAACAAAGAAAGCAAGACAGACATGGAATGCCATGGGGCAGTAATGATACTGATCACATAAAGGGAGAAACCACGAGGGTCTCCTAGGCTTTTTCTAAAGGACAGGGCCTCACTAGTAGGCCCTCTTTTATTCCAAGTGGTGACCAGCACCCTTGTTCAAGGACAGGTCAACACTCTGTGGGAAGGGAAGCACGACTTTTTGTTGCACCTTGGGATTGTGAGGCCTCCCCACCCCTTCTCTTAAGTCTAGCAAAGAAGCAAGTCTGCACTGCCCACGAGACTAGCAGTACCCAAAGAGATCTGACCAGATCTGCCATCAGTAGCAGTCTTGGCAGGTGGATGGCTGAAAATGGAACAGACACAGGCCTTGCAATGCTGCAGATTGTGAACTGTTACCTAGAGACTACTGCACTCTTGTATTGCTGCAGGTTGAAAGCCCATGGCCAACAGGCTATTAGACACTTTAATCTACTATTGGGAAATATGTAATTTTGACTTTGGCTCTGATTGAGATCATTAAATGTTGGCCCTGAGGGGAGAGACAGAAGGGACATATACCCTCATCAGTATATGACCCCAAAGTATTAGAATCAGTGATCTATTGAATTATGCTTAGATTATCAGTCCAGAGAAGTATCAAGCTATGTAAGTGTTGCATTTATAAACACTGTTCAAATACAGCTGCAGCCATTTATACCCACCATGTGTGTGATGTTTCTTCAATGAGGCACACTTACTATACACGTTTAATCACTTCCCCAACCCTGTGCCCATAATCCTGTTCTTCCTTTTCAAGTTAACGGGGATTCTAACTGTACTTTTCAAACAAGAGAAGCCAACTTGCTTTAAGGCTTAAAGTTTAAACTCAGTGGCATATTCATGCCAATTTGTTATAACTGGGATAGGACTGTATCATCCTCTACCAGTCTCCACTACTCTACTAGCACAGCAGACCACAGCCTACCTCCCGGCAGGCTCTGAGTTCCTCAAATTCTCTCGTTGTCCAATGTCGATCCTTAAAGAAGTTGGTGCTGTTTCGTTTGTAGAACAGGTCCCAGTTCTTCTGAGCCTCCTTCTCCAGCTTCAGTTGCTTAAAGTGAGACACCAGAGTTTGATCCTTCTCCAGTCTGGCTGCTTCCTCTGCAGTAAGAATCCGTGCAGGGCTCACTCTCCTTTGCAGCAGCGAGTCCGAGTAGATAGGGGCTACTAAATTTACCGAATTGGCTGTCAGAAGATTTTCTGACACTTCCTCCAGTACATGCACAGGTCCAAACACAGAGTTTACAGGGTTTTCCCCTGGCTGCATTTTGCATCCTCCAAGCATCACACTGAGCAACACACAGCTTATGGTCCTTCAAGGGTTTCTAAAAATAAATAAATACCCAGATTAACATTAAATCTATGAAAAAATCAGTGGAAGATAATGGAAAGCAATACTAGGAAATCTAGGAGCCCTTTAACTAATGCTTAGCACATGATGATGGACATTAGTGTTAAGTGCCACGTGGCCCACAGAAATAAAATAGGACACGCAGCATTTAGGACAAGCTAAACTTTGGTAAAAGGGCCCCTTGTAATACATAATTCAAGGTCACCTTTTCACATATTAGTTTGTTTCTGAAGATTTTGTTTAGAATTTAAAATCATTTGAAAAAGCTCTGTCATTCCCATTGCTAGAAACATGAACTAAGTCAGCCGCAATTTATGCTAACCCCCAACTAGAGGCCCACACAGGCTACATGTACAAGGGAAAGGAAAATGGGACTTGATATACTGCCTTTCTGAGGTTTATTTTGCAACTACATTCAAAGTGGTTTACATATATTCAGGTACTTATTTTGGGCAATGGAGGGTTAAGTGACTTGCCCAGAGTCACAAGGAGCTGCAGTGGGAATCGAACTCTGTTCCCCAGGATCAAAGTCCACTGCACTAACAACTAGGCTACCCCTCCACTACTTCTCCACAAGGAGAAATTTTGTCTTATTGAATAATTTTATTATCTTTAGTCACAAAATTCAGGAGCACTACCATTTATCAAACAGACCAGTATTCTCCAGTGACTACCCTCCTCCCTCTCCATGAATGAAGAAATGACATTTGTTGTCTCAAAAGCTCATAAACAGCATCATCTCAGTTTCTTAGGCTGTTTCAAGAAAAGGCATCACAACCTACAAAGATTCCAGGTTTCTACAGAACTAATTTGGATATTAGATTACAGTAATTAATAGTGACATAGGGGCTGATGTAATAAACTGTGCGGTGCATCTGAAGGGTGGTTTACTCTGGATTCTCCTGCACTAGTCTTACTATCCAGTGTAAAATTCCACAGTAAAACCACCACACTGAACAGTAGTGCATGCAGCATGCAAACCAGCAGAAGCAATAATTGCTAATGTAATAATAATAATTTTGAGTTTCTCACTTTTACCTTAGCTCTCACTCAATACTTTTCTGTAGTTACAAAATGGAACTCAAAGCCCCCCCCCCCACCCTCAATTCCTGAAAAAGAAATTCCCAGTGGTTCAAGTGGGCCCTGAAACCCCCTTATAAAAAAAAACAAGCAACACCCCCTCCCCCCCCCCCAACTTTAGGCTAGGAGGTAAAAGTGCTCCTGCTTCTGGTTCCTTAGCAATGCTATATCACCAAATCTCCAATGAGGCCAGGTGGCAGGGAAGTACCACTACACAAATGGCATGTGATCTTGGTCACAGGAAGGGACTATCCTGAACTTTACACTTGGATCCCAGCCATAGGGAGAAAGAGGATGGGATTTGATATACCACTTTTCTGTAGTTACAAAGTGGTTTACATATTATATACAGATATTTTGTACCTGGGGCAAAGGAGGGTTAAGTGACTTGCCCAGCATCACAAGGAACTGCAGTGGGAATCGGACACAGTTCCCTTGGCTCTCAGGTCATTGCACCAGCTATTAGGCTTCTCCTCCACTACAGAAGCAGAGTAATACTGTTTATTGGATGTGAAGAGAAGTCTAATATTTAGAATAAATAACGCAAACTGTAGTAGATGTTTATTATACTAATGTTTTTCTTATGCCACCCCATGAATGTCAGTGCTCATTTCATTCTCAGGGTGTATACTAAGGATTGCCAACTAACTATTTTTTCAGGACAGGTTAATTCTATTCTGCTTGAACTAATAGATCCTGACATACAAAAACAAAACCCGGGCTAACCCGGGGGAGGAGGGGGCACATCAACAGCCAAGTGGAATCAGAGAAACAGCAGACAGTATTTTGGGGAGCAGGTAGGACGGGCAGTTTCCAAAAAGCACATTTAACCAGATTTTTATGGGAAGGGTGGTACTGGGGTGATTACGGTTATTGGGGGGGGGGGGGGAAATTAAAGGGCTTAAGATTATTGGGGAAATGCATGGCTAAAGGTTTGCTTAGTCATCTAATACCCTTGCACCAGCCCTGAACAAAATGAGCTAGGTGGCAATCCTGTGTATCTGGGCCAATCAGCACTTTTTTTTTTTTTTTCAAGTTTCTCTAGAAGATTATTTTGGTACTTATATCCCACATAATCTGAACACCAGCTATTCAGCCCCATGTGGCTTACAACAGTTAAGTAAAAGCAGATATAAATATTTGATGTAAAGATCGATCTGTTAAAGTGGCAGCTAGAGTTCATGGGCTTTTACAGAAATACTAGAATTCAATGGATAACATATTTCAGAAATTTTTCAGAGAGAAAAAGTTTTCAGAAATTTTCTGAATACTAGAAATTAATTTAAATTTCAACTGGTAAATCACTCCACCATTTAGTGTCTATGTAAGAAAAAAATCTTTAAATATAAACTTGAAATTGATGTTTTTACGGTTAGGATAATGAAGTATAAGGTATTTTTGTGATTTTATGGGTGCATTTCGAGCTGGTAAACCAATTAAATCCAACATATATTCAAGTGCCAAAAAACATATTTTGAAAATTAATGTGCAGGTTTTGAAAATTAGTCTAGCTTTGATTGGAAGCCAGTGTAGTTTGTGGAAAGTAAAGGAGGAGCTCTGCCAAATTTTGAAGCTCTCAATGCTTGCTCAATTGTTCGGAAGGAATTGAATAGGAAAAAGGATCTAACTCTTTTTAACTTCCATAATGCCACCGCTTCTCCAAAGTAAAACCACCTGGATCACCCACCCAGAAATCGCCATTGATGTTCCACCTAGGAAAACGAAGAGCTCCATACTCAGGATTCACCAGCGAGAAAACAACTGACATTAGCACGTCAAGTCCAACCAGCAACGCCTCAAGGTGCCGGGAGCGTATCGCAAGAACACGTTCCTTCCTGGAAAACAACCACCTCCATGCGTTCAGTGTCTTCTTATTAAACCTCACTGAAAGCTAATCTCACCAGAACGCAACACGAATAAAGCTGCTCAGCAGCACCACACCGGCTGTATGTATTGCGAAATCGACCGGACTACCGGAAGTAGCCCTAGCCCCTAAGCCCCGGAAGCGGAAGTCGGATGAGGCCTAGCGGCGAAGGGCGTGGTGGCTATGCTGCGGGTGACAGGAGAGTTGCAGCCTAGCTCTTCCCGTTTGTTGTTGTTGTTGCTGCAGTTCTGCGGCGCGCGACGGACCGTTCCAGTTCCCACTATTCTCAGCGGTTCGTTCGCGTTGTAACATAGTAGATTAGGGGGTGAAGCGAGTTTGTATTTTTCTGTCAGTGATCATGAACGGGGCGGCAAATCCGCTACAGGACCGCGAGGAGCACGGGCTGCGGCTAGGGGAGAGCTTCGAGAAGCGGCCCAAGTCCTCCTTCCACACTATACGCTGTGAGTACAGACCCCGCCCTTAGAAGCTGCGCATCCATTCAACTTGCCACACAGACTTGTCTCCCTGGAGGGCAAGGGGCCACGCCTCCGTTCTAGAAGCCCCGCCCTTGTCCGAATACTTGAGAGCATGCTGTCTTCCCTTTACATTTTGAGAGAATCCAAGCCCCGCCTACCAGACAAAACGTTAGAAGTTGAGAGGCTGCCTGGAGTAGCTTCCGGTTTACGAATTGCCATGGTGATGGGAGGGTGTGTCCTTTACTAATATTATGCTCTCTTCCTCATGTCTGATCCTTGGTCGTTGGCTGACACGAGTTTCACTCATTTTGGCAGAGGAGTGTGGTAGCCGTGTTAGTCCACTGTTAAGGTTATCAATAGAAATCAAACAAAATAAAACATGGAAAAGAAAATAAGATGATACCTTTTTTATTGGACATAACTTAATACATTTCTTGATTAGCTTTCGAAGGTTGCCCTTCTTCGTCAGATCGGAAATAAGCAAATGTGCTAGCTGACAGTGTATATAAGTGAGAAACATTCAAGCATTGCTATGACAGTCTGACAGGGTGGGAGGATGGGGGTGGGTAGGAAGTATGCATGGGGACATCAAAGTATACCATTGGTATTCTAACAGGGTGGGTGTGGACAGGTGAGGGGAGGGTGATCAACAGAGACATACAGCTTTATGGTTTATAATGGGCTAGGAACCCCAGGTCCTTGTTAAGTCCTTTCTGTTGGGTGTTAAAATATTCAATCATTCTGACTTCAAAGGTCTTACGTTCTTGTATGGTTTTAAAGTTACCTTTGAGGATTCTCACTGTGAAGTCACTGGTGCAGTGTCCTGGTCTTGTAAAATGTTGCCCAACAGGCGTGGGAACCCTGCTGGCACCAGCATTGTTTATATGATGTCTATGTAAATTGAATCTTGTCTTAAGCATCTGGCCTGTTTCTCCAATATAGCATCCTTCATTACATTTTTTACACTGAATGATATATACCACATTGGAAGATGAGCAAGTGAAAGATCCCTTTATGTTGAATGTCTTTCCTTTGTGGATGACTTTGGGGTCCTGTGAAATATTTTGGCATAGTTTGCAACTGGATAAATTACTGCCCTTCTGTTCCTTTTCAGTCTGTGAAGGAAGTTTACTTCTGATTAGCTTGTGTTTTAAATTGGGTGGCTGTCGGAAGGCCAGTACTGGTGGGGATGGGAATATCTCTTTCAGTAATTCATCCTCCTGGAGTATAGGTTGTAGATCTCTTATGATTTTCCTCAGTTTTTCCACTCTGGATTGTATGTCACTACAAGCGGGATTCTGTCTGTGGATTTTTTCTTTTTGTACTGTAGCAGATTCTCCCTGGGTGTTTTGAGGGAGGAGGCAATTTTCTTGGAGATTATTTTGGGGTTGTAGCCCTTCTGTTTGAAGGATTCAGTCAGGGTTTTAAGGTGTCTGTCTCTGTCCCCTGGGTCAGAGCAGATACGGTGGTATCTTGTGGCTTGGCTGTAAATGATGGATCTTTTTGTATGTGAAGGATGGAAGCTGGAGTTGTGGAGATAGCTACATCTGTCTGTGGGTTTCTTGTATACAGATGTTTGTATACAGCCATCACTGATTGAGACTGTGGTGTCCAAAAAATTGACTTTTTCTGGGGAGTAGTCAATTTTGAATCTGATTGTAGGATGGTATGTATTGAATGCAGAATAAAATTGTTTCAGAGTTTCTTCACCCTCCATCCAAATTATAAAAATGTCATCGATGTACCGGTAGTATTTTAGAGGTTTGGTCTGGTGTGTATTCAGAAATGTCTCTTCCAGCTCAGCCATAAAAAGGTTGGCATATTGGGGTGCTGTCCTGGTGCCCATCGCAGTGCCCATTATTTGCAGATAGATATCATTGTTAAAGTGGAAGTAGTTGTGAGTTAAAATGAATTTGATTAATTTTGTAATAGTTTCTGGAGAGTATTGATGGTCCAGTGTGGATTTTTTTAGGAGTCTTCCACATGCAGCTATGCCATCCGCATGTGGAATGTTGCTGTATAGTGATTCTACATCCATCGTGACCAGAAGGGTGTTAGGTGGTAGTTGCTTGATATTTTTCAATTTATTCAGAAAGTCTGTGGTGTCTTGTATGAAGCTGTTAGTTTTGTGTACGAGAGGTTTCAGAATTCCCTCTATGAATCCAGATATTTCTTCCGTGAGTGTGCCAATACCTGATATGATTGGTCTGCCAGGGTTTCCCAGTTTGTGGATCTTGGGTAGCATGTAAAATGTGCCTACGGAAGGTTGATTTGGTATGAGTTTCTTCAGGTGAGGTTGCGCTTGTGTAGGAAATGTTTTGATAAGGTCTTTCAGCTGTTTTGTGTAGTCCTGTGTGGGGTCCTCAGTTAGTTTCCTGTAGTATTTATTGTCTGAGAGCTGTTTGTGGCCCTCTTCAATGTATTTTTGTATGTCCATAATTACCACTGCGCCTCCTTTGTCTGCGGGTTTGATGATAATGCGTTCGTTAGTTTGTAGGGTTCTTATGGCCGCTCTTTCTGGTGGGGTAAGATTGTACAGAATTCTTTTTTGTTTGTTGGAGAGTTGTGATTTAACCCTATGTCTGAAACTTTCTATGTAGTTATCCAGTTTGTAGTTTTGTCCCTCCTGTGGGGTGAAATAAGTGTTCTTCTGTTTAAGACTGTATTTCGGATCATTTGATGTCTCTCTATTGTGGAAATGTGCTTTAAGACGCATTTTTCTGAAGAATTCTTCTAGGTCTGAATATAGCTGGATTTTATCTAGGTTATTCGATGGGCAGAATGAGAGCCCTTTGGAAAGCACAGAGATCTCATGTTGTGATAATTGATGGTTCGAGAGGTTTATTATCCCCATTTGGTTTGCATCTGTAAAGGTGTGATCAGTATTCCCTGGTTTGTTTGGGCTCTGATTTTCACATGCCTCAGATGTGTATCCAAGTGTCTCCAAAGTGTCTGGAGCTGTTGGTTCTGCAGAGCTGTAGCTATTCAAGGATAAGCAGTTTCTCTCTCTTTGATTTTGAAGAAGAGAATATAGCTTTATTTCCTTTTTGCGGATAGCAATGTATTGTTTTTCTCCCTGGATGTTATGTAGGTCCTCTTTAAGTTGGTTCACAAGGTGTGGATGTAATTCCTCCATGTTCCTCATGGTTACATCCCTTTGGGTTTGTATTATTCTTTTTTTCTTGTAGAGTTGATGTATAAGTTCATTTCTTAATTTCTGACTAGTGCGTTTGCAGAGTTTCTCTGCATAGTCAGAATTGTAAGTAGTAGCCAAAGGATTTTTGATCCTCAGTCCTTTGGGAATGATGCCATTCTTCTTGCAGATTGTCAGAAAGTAAAGATGACTGTTTACTTTTGTTTCTTTTTCCAAAAGTTTGTTCATTTGCTTTTTCATGCGGCTGTATGCGGTATCTTCCATCTTAAGTAGAGGAGTGTGGTAGCCGTGTTAGTCCACTGTTAAGGTTATCAATAGAAATCAAACAAAATAAAACATGGAAAAGAAAATAAGATGATACCTTTTTTATTGGACATAACTTAATACATTTCTTGATTAGCTTTCGAAGGTTGCCCTTCTTCGTCAGATCGGAAATAAGCAAATGTGCTAGCTGACAGTGTATATAAGTGAGAAACATTCAAGCATTGCTATGACAGTCTGACAGGGTGGGAGGATGGGGGTGGGTAGGAAGTATGCATGGGGACATCAAAGTATACCATTGGTAATCTACAATAGCCAAGTTGGGATAGAGTCAGGCAATGTGCTCCGGTTGAAAGTGAGAGGAAATGCCGGCCTTGAATGGCAAGTGATTTATAAAATCCAGATCCCCGAAGGTTTACTTCTGCCTTCTTGTTTGCGAATAAAGCGGTATATAAATGCCAAGTGTGGATAAGTGATGGATAACAAATAGGGTACTTCTGTAACTGCGTCTATTTAGTTATGTGCACCATATGTGTGTAACAATGCATGTATGTGCACTATGTATTGTGTAACTGTACGGCATACAAATGGGCCGTTCAGGGAGGAGCACGGGCATGCCTCTGTGATGCATAGCTTATAGAATAATGTCAGTTGCATGCAGATCTTGGAGCATTTAGGTGCAATTGCTTATGCCTGCCATACATTGTGTGCAAATTTTAGGGCTTACCCCAGTATTTTGTGTGCGCACAGATGTTGTTACAGAATTGGCACTATGATGCCTAACACAAGGCAGCCAGGTATAGAATTGGCCCCTATACCCTGGATTCTATATATTGGATCTAGATTTGCATACCCAAATTTAGGTGCACTCCTGAGATGCATGTGAAAATTAATTGAATAACGAGTTCATAACCATCAATAATTGGGTGACAATAACCAAATTGATGTTAATTGGCACTCATTAGAACATGCACATGCATCTGGCTACACACTATTCTGTAAGGCAGCGTGTCTAACTTTCATAGTGCTTAACTCAAGGGGGTGTGGCCATGGAAGAGGCATGGGTATTCCAAAAAATTATGTGCATCGTTACAGAATACTGCCTCAGCGCGCCTAACTTGGGTGCCAGCATTTACACCAAGGTTCAGGAGGCGTAAGTATGGCGCTTAAAGTTTGAGCGCAGGAATCAGTGCTAAGCATGATTCTTTAAAGGGAAGGCACCCTTTACAGAATTGCGCTTAGCGCCAATCTTTTCCAGCAAAAGCAAGTAGCCAAAGAAGCACAGGGAGCCTTCAAGAGATGTCACAAGTATACTTTATTAATGAGACTTGACCCATAACAGTAAAATAAAATCAATCTGCCAGCTTAACAAAATAAATTAGTACATCAGTTTTCATTAAAACAAATGCGTTTTTACAGCTTTACAAAAACTTTTCAAGCTAAAACGTCTCTCTTAGCCCATTTTCAAACAGGAAAGCCGGATGTTTTTCCTGTTAGAAAATTGCTGTCAGATGGACTTTTCTTTTGGACGTTATCGGCAAAACGTCCCAATTAGGACTTAGTCAACTTCTCAAAAATGCCCTTTAGTGGCTATTTCCTCATTTTGAGCCTAGTTTCATAACAACACAGTTACATGAGAAGGCACACATTGGCATCTAGATCTAAATGCCTTTATGAACTAGGTCCCCAGAACCAGCTCCAGTAGTGTGTAAATAAATGCTGAGCCACACTTTATAGTTGCTCCGAGGCAGGTGCAAATGTGTGTGTACTTGGGTGTTTTATAAAATTTGCACATACATTGCAGCTCCACCCTTGCTTCACCTAAACTACATTCGCATAAATTTGTACACAGGGCACATGTATAAGTAAGCACCATTTTCTTCATGCATGTACTTACAGGTGTGTATACTGCCTCGCAGTTTTATAAAACACCTTTTCTGCTTGTAAAACAGGCCTTATATGTGAAACAAGCTTTTTTAAAATTATCCACTCTATTTCTAAGGGGCAAAAAAGCTTTGTGAATCAAACTAAGTAGAAACTGGCTTCAAGAAAATTGTGGTAAATCCTTCACGAATCTAATTGGAGCACTTATAGACTGCTTAATCCTAGTTCTGGTCCAAAGTGGGTTACAGCAAGTAATGAGAATAAAATTATAGTATTGAAAGCATCAAATAGACATCTTGCCAAAAGGTTTTGGAACACACAAGTTTTTAAATGTGTGTGTGATATTCTATATGTATTTTTTTTCTTTGCCTCCGTTCCTCCTTACATCTCGCTTGTCATGTTCATATTCTTTTTCCCCTGGTCTTGTTATCCTTCCCCCAATAATTTCTTATTTCAGTTTGTAAAGCACTTAGATTTCTTGTTTGAAAATTTTGCAGCTTATCAAATAAACTAAACCTGAAGCTATAAGTAGGCGATCATGTGATCGGAGGTGGTAATATATTTCATATTTGAACTGCTCTGTAAGAAAAAGACCAGCTGCTATACAGGGTGGCTTTGTACATGTGCAAGGCAATTCCCTCTCTTTAGCAATTCAAAGCTGAACTCAAGACTTTTCTGTTTTCCGATGTATATGGTTGATTCTTGCTCTGCTTTAGGCCTCCCTAACGACTAGCCTAAAATGCACATCTTCTTGCCTGATGTATTCCCTCTTGTCCCCCCTGTTTTCCTGTCCATTATTGTAGTTCAGCCCCTACCCCCCTACCCCCTTCACCTGTTCTTTCCTGGATTTTCATTTCTTCTTTTCTCTCTCGCTCAGAACTAAAATGTAAGGTGCCCAGATATTGAAGTAATGGGCAGGGTAGAAGAAGTCTTAAATAAACTTGGAAATAAACTATATACTAACAATTATGTGCCAATTATCCAAATAATTCCTGAGGATAATGGCACTTATAAGTGCCAGAATTTTGCCTAAGCACTATTCTATAAATATGTACAGCATGTATTTTACAGGTGGAGTCTGGGTGGGACTCCCATGCGTATAACATAGAATACTGTAAGCTGAATGTGTATTCCCAGAACTTAGGCACACACAGTATTCTAGCTGTGTGGCAGGCATGTGCTCACATCTAACTTACACATGCATATTTTCACTGTTATGCTAGTATCCTATAAGGGAAAGCAGGATTCTCTGTTCCTTTTTAGAACAGGTTCCTACCAGGCACCCATTTGTAGAATTGCCTCCATATTGTGTATTCTTTGGTGTGCTCAGTGGAATTTGTACATGTACTTCCAAATCATCAATGTTTTTCTCTTCTGTAGATGATTTCAAGCCAGCATCAATCGACACTTCCTGTGAGGGAGAGCTACAGGTTGGCAAAGGGGATGAAGTCACAATTACTTTGCCACACATTCCAGTAAGTTTCAGTAGAACTTTCTAAGGTATTCCTGAAGCACTTAACACCGTTTTCCATCCCACTCGCACATTTTCTAGCAGAGATGAGAGCAGGGCTTCTCAATCCTGTCCAGGCGACAGTAGAGTTCTCAGGGTGTCCATAGTGAACATGCCTGTGAGTTAGTTTTGTACACTGGAGACCTAGTTGATGCAGATTTATCTCCTGCGTAGTCATTGTGGATATCCTGAAAACCTAACTGGCTGGAGGATTCCCATGACAGGTTTGGGAAGCCCTGGTTTAGATATTGATTGAACTTGGGGAGGCATCCCTTTTCTATTAAGTAGCCTCTGACTCCATAAATTTATGTAACCCCATCTTGAATCCATTTCTGTAGTTTCGTACCACCAGTGATGTCCCTAGACAGAAGCATTTGGGGAGGCAAAAGAATAGGCAAGCCAGGTTGCCGGGGGGGGGGGGGGGGGGGGGGGGGGGGGGGGGAGGGGGGGGGGGAGGGGAGAAGCCAAAGTGACATTTCTTTGTATCACATTCACATCACAGCCCTCGCCCCCTTCAACTTGCCTCATGTGGATTAGAACATCCCATTGGCAGAATCAGAAAGAAATAGATCATGGATGCCTGTCAAAGCGCCTTGCTCAGAGAAATAGTGATGGAACTTACAAGGGAAGGGGCAATGCTGGATCTAGTTCTCACAAATAGAAGTGTTTCCAATGTCCGTGTGGGTGCCCACCTATGTAATAGTGATCTTCACATGACATGGTTTGATATAAGAGCAAAAGCAGAGTGCAGATGTACAAAACTCAAAGTATTGGATTTCAGACGTACTGATTTTGGTAAAATGAGGGAATACTTCTTCAAGGAACTGATGGCATGGGTAGGCATAGGTGAAGGGGAAGCGCAGTGGTCCAAGCTGAAAGCTGCTATAAAAATGTCAACTGATCTTTAGGCAAGGAAAGTAAACAAAAATAAGAGAAACAAGAAACCTATATGATTCTCCAAACAAGTGGCTGAAAAAATAAGGGCAAAAGAGGCTTCGTTGAGAAATACAGAAGAACACAACAAGAGGATCATAGAAAAGATTATTGAATTAAACTCAAAGAAACGAAGAGGGAAATACGACTAGCAAAAGCGCAGGTCGAAGAAAAAATGGCTAAAGATGTTAGGAGAGGTAACAAACTTTTTCAGATATAGTGGGGAAAGGAGACAAGATAGGAATGGAATTGGTAGACTGAAGTGGGCGTGTCAAGATGGCGGCACGCTAATTCCTCCTGGTGTAAGCTCTCGTTAGTTTGGAAAATAATTCCCTTTTTTCTTCAAGAAATATGCCCCACACAAAGCGTAAGGGGTTAGTTAAGACGGTTTCCTCGGCCGCCGTTAAACTACCCCCGCAACAACAAACTATAGAGCGCTTTGCCACGAGGCAATCGGTCCAACTTACCGAGAGGGGCCCTGCTGAAGCCATGGGGGAAGACACCCTTGGAGTCTTGGGGCTAGATGTGTCACTCTCCCCTCCGGACCATCATCCGCCGCTGCCGCCCGATGGTCGCCTCTTCAGAGAGTGGAATTGACGACAGCCAGAACAGCACAAGAGATTGCAACCTTATTTGGTACTGTTGAAAATTTAAAACTTTCCCTAAATACTTCTAACCAGGAAACGGCTGAGCAATTTAAGGCTGTTAGAGATGATATTTCTCAGTTGCAAGGAGTATCAGTCTCGGTAATTAAGGATAATAATATAATCCACCGTCGACTTGAACAAATAGAAAACTACAACCGTAGGTTGAATTTACGTTTTTTGAATTTTCCTCAGGAGTTTGGAATCAATCCACAGGAAGCCTTTAAAACATATCTTTCAGAAGTATTAAATTTTACCCCAGACTCTTTTCCACCATTGAATAAAATATATTATATATATACAAAAAAATCAGTGGATGATACCCTTCAAGCCGTACCATCAGAGGCACCAGAGGAACAATTAAATATATCAGAGATACTAGAAACATCTTTAACAGCTGATTCAGCAAGAACAACTTTAATAGTCTCCTTTGTTTTCCAACAAGACCTAGATGCAGTAAAACGTATGTACTTTAAAAAGATGCATGTCCTGTTCCGTGGGAAAAGGGTATGGATGTACCCAGATATAACAAAACAAACACAAGACAGAAGGAAACTTTTTCTTTCTATGAGATCTGAAGTGTTACAACTGGGAGCCTCCTTTTATTTGAACTACCCATGCAAATGTGTCATCAAATATACTGGTTTGAAATATATCTTTTTTCAACCGGAACAATTGAAAGACTTTATAACCGTAAAGAAAGTTGGTTAATGTCATTTTCCACTATGATGGTATAATCTGTTTTGATGGGACCGAAAAAGTGTGTTAAGCATATTTCCTCAGGAACCGATATTTTTGATTTAAGAAGTCTTCTTTTTCCTTTACGCCCATCTCCTAAGTTAGTGGTCTAAAGAAGAAATTGGTATGTTTGCTTTTAAACTGCTGTTATTGTAATTTTTTTTCTTTTCTGAATTTCCTGTCAAGTGTAATAGCTTGTTATTTAATGAAAATGAATAAATATAAATAATAAAAAAAAGGAATTGGTAGACTGAAAGATGCTCAGAATGGCTATGTGGAGATTGATGTGGATAAAGTGAATGTGCTAAATAATTCTCGTTGATTTTCATGGAAGAAAATCCTGGAGAAAGACCGCAGTCGGCTGCCAAGGGAGTATCTGGGAATGGAGTGGATATTGTACCGCTCACAGAAGAAAGCATTTATAAATAGTTTGAGAATCTGAAAGTGGACAAGTCTTTGGGGCCGGATGGAATATATCCCAGGATACTGAGGGAGCTCAGAGAAGTCCTGGCGGAACCTCTTAAGGATTTATATAATAGATCTTTAGAGACAGGAGAAGTTCCTCAGGACTGGAGACGAGCTGATTGGTCCCACTTCACAAAAGCGGAGATGGAAGAAGTGGGAAACGGCAGGCTGGTACTCCTCACGTTGGTGGTAGGAAAAATAATGGAGTTGCTGCGGAAGGAAAGGATAGTTAACTGTCTAGAAGCCAATGGTTTACAGGATCTGAGGCAACATGGCTTTACCAAAGTAAAGTCCTGCCAAATGAATCTTATTGACTTCTTCAACTGGATGACCAAAGAACTGAAGGACACGCACTTGATATAATCTGCTTGGATTTCAGCAAAACCTTTGATACGGTCCATCACAGAAGACTCATGAATAAGCTGAGAGGGCTGAACTTAGGACCCAAAGTGGTGAACTGGATAGGACAGGCGGCAGAGGGTGGTGGTAAATGGAGTCTGCTCGGAGGAAAGGAGGGTGAGTAGTGGAATGCCTCAGGGGTCGGTGCTGGGGCTGATTGTGATTAACATATTTGTGAGAGACATTACTGAAGGATTGGAAGGAAAAGTTTGCCTTTTTGCAGATGAAACAAAGCTAGCTAATAGAGTGGACACGCTGGAGGGAGTAGAAACCATGAGAAGGGATCTCCAAATGTTAGAAGAGTGGTCAAGGGTCTGGCAGTTAAAATTTCATCCCTAATTCAGGGAGTTAATTAAGTGTAACTCTGTGCTCTCAACAAACTACCCTATACCAAGCACAGCGCTTCAAATGATAGAAATCAACAATACAAATAATATTTTCTTAAATTATTTAACTTCAGTGACCTATTTCCAAATGCAAACAGAAGTGCTTTACACAAAATTCTTTATTTAGAAATAGTAATTAGAGAATACTCCTAACAATACTTATCTGTATAATCTTTTTAAAATACCCAAGTTGTCCATATCATACTCATTGTATCATTTACAAATATGTTGAAAAGATGTTAACCTCAAGTCCAATCTCCCAATGATGATAATGTGTGTCCAATCCCAGGCAGTCTGCAACAGTCGCCCTCGAATGTGTTGAACCATACACAATAACGTTCAACCATAAATCCAGTTGTAAACGTGAAATACCAGTCCTTTATTTCCTCGAGTTCAGCTGTTGCACATTGTGAAGGTGACTTCTATTTTTAAAGATGGCTCCAGCTTCCCCTTGGCATAACTCCAAGTAGGAAAATCTCAAAAGTGTATTTCCTTTACTCATGTAGAGTTTTGCAATTAGTTTCCTCAGAAAGATACACTACAATAAAACAATACAGATGCAAACACTCTGTTATACACTGGTGTCAGACACTGAAATCCACATGTTCAATTCACACTGAATTATTTTCAAAAACTATCATAACGTATTTCTAACCTGCTTCTCATAGCCGCCTCCTCCAGAGAGACCTGTGAGAAGCAAGTTGCATTAGTCTAAGCGAGAGGTGATAAGAGTGTGGATGAGGGTTCTGGTAGTGTGCTCAGAAAGGAAAGGGCGAATTTTGGTGATATTATCAAACATATAAATGGCAAGTGACCGACTCAGTTGTAAATGCACAGTAGAGACTTCCCTCTTTGTCCCGCCCCCACGTCAAGACGTGATGACGAAACAGAGAGGGAAACTGCGTGGAAGGAGAGGGAGGGAACCGCCGAGGTCGCTACCGCGCCCCCCCAGGTCGCCGCTCCCCTCCCCCTGAGGTCACCACTACCGCTCCCCCCCCCCCCCCCCGGAGTCGCCGCCCCTCTCCTCCACCCGGGCCGGGCCCTCTCTTCGCTATTGAACTTACAGCACAGAAACCGCAGCAGGCAGATCAGCTCCCGTCAGCCTTCCTTCCCTGCCTGTGTCCCGGCTTCGTGTGACGTAACGTCGGTGAGGGCGGGACACAGGCAGGGAAGGAAGGCCGACGGGAGCTGATCTGCCTGCTGCGGTTTCTGCACTGTAAGTTCAATAGCGAAGAGAGGGCCCGGCCCGGGTGGAAGGGGGGGCGGGGGCGGCGACTACGGGGGGGGGGGGGGGGGGGGGCGGTGACTCCGGGGGAGGGGGGGGGGGGGGCAGGAAGGTCTCAGAAGGAGGGGGGCCTAGGAGCTGGCTTGGGGGGAGGGACGGAGGGGGGCCTTGGAGCTGGGAGGGAGGAGGAGGGGCCTTGGAACTGGGAGGGAGTGCGGGGGGCCTTGGAGCTGGGAGGGGAGTGGGCCTTGGAGCTGGGAGGGGAGTGGGCCTTGGAGCTGAGAGGGAAGGGGGCCTTGTAGCTGGGAGGGAGGGACAGAGGGCCTTGGAGCTGGCAGGGAAGGAGGGAGGATGCTGGACATGGAAGGTCAGAAGGAGAAGGGCTTTGGAGCTGTGAGGGATGGACAGAAGGGGGCCTTCGAGCTGGCTGGGAGGGAGGGAGGGACGGAGGGGGGCCCTTGCAGCTGGGAGGGAATGGGGCCTTGGAACTGGGAGGGAGGGCAGGGGGCCTTGGAGCTGGGAGGGGGGCCCTTACAGCTGGGAGGGAATGGGGCCTTGGAACTGAGAGGGAGGGCAGGGGGTCTTGAAGCTGGGAGGGAGGGACGGAGGGGGGCCTTGGAGCTGGCAGGGAGGGCAGGGGGTCTTGAAGCTGGGAGGGAGGGACGGAGGGGGGCCTTGGAGCTGGCAGGGAGGGCAGGGGGCCTTGCAGCTGCAAGGGGAGGGGGGCCTTGCAAAAAAAACATACCAATACTCACCCGTTTTAACGGGCTTAACGGCTAGTAGAGAAAGAAACGACAGGTTTTAGCAGTCTGCTGAATATGTGCAGAGAAGGAGAGGGAGGAGTCGAAGATGACCCCAAGGTTACGAGCTGATCAGACAGGAAGGATGAGAGGGTTATCCACAGAAATAGAGAATGGGGGAAGAGGATAGGTTGGTTTAGGGGGAAAGGTAAGAAGCTCAGTCTTGGTCATGTTTAGTTTCAGATGGCGCTGAGACATCAGGCAGCAATGTCAGACAGGCAGGTTGATACTTTGGCCTGGATTCCTGCTGAGATTTCTGGTGTGGAGAGGTAGATATGGGAGTCGTCAGCATAAAGATGATACTGAAAACCATGGGATGAGATCAGAGTACCAAGGGAAGAAGAGGTCCCAGGACAGATCCCTGAGGTACACCAACTGACAGTGGGATAGAAGTAGAAGAGGATCCACTAGAGTATACACTAAGGTACGCTGGGAGAGACAAGAAGAAAACCCCAGATCTCATTTGTTAGGAGAGAGCATATATGTATTAGGTGACTGACACTATATATATATCCTTTCATTTCTTTATTTGTCAATAAGGTGACGGACGACACTGTAAAGTCCAATTCTTTATTGCATCTACTGTCTCAACATGTGTTGAGTCAGTGGATTAAATAAAGAATTGGACTTTACAGTGTCGATCGTCATCTTATTGACACCTTCGCTGTGTTTGTGCGCTTGTACTGTTTGTGAGGATTGTTTCCTCTGTGTTTTTTAAATGTATTTTCCTTAGCACCATGTAGCCTGATCGGACTTGTATATGTGTATATCCTGCTGTATTTTTCACGTTTTGAGAGCTTTAGCCTTGCTGGCATTTTTGGAATTCTGTAGCTCAGGGAGGAACTTCCTGAGCTATGTCTACACCAGTGGGCTTCCTATGTGGCAACATGGTGTCCTGATCCCCAGGCTGCCATGGAAGCAATCTGTAAACAGGAAGGGAGCTGTGTCTGTTACAGCCGGCGACATTGGCTTCAGAGCCTACTGCAGAGAAATCATTTTCAAGGGTGAGATGTTGTATCAGCTGATGATAAGGAGTTCCACACAAGGCCATGTGACGTAACTGCTCTCTGTTACAAAAGTGGAACTTGTAAGTAACAGGATTCCTATGTTTAGCAGCTCAAGCGATGTGTTATGTTCCCAAGAATTAGGCATGGTAGTCATTAATCTGTTGTTCAGTGTTATGTAAGCCCATAGCTGGTGTGATGCAGCCAAAAGCTAGTTAGAATGATTCAGTGGAACAGTAGGCAGACTGGAAGGTAACCTTTTTCTGTTTCTCACATGTATATTACAAGCAATTACAAACTTAATATTTTTTTTGCAGAGAGATTTGCAATTCATCTTTCTCTCTGTGAGATGTGTGAACGTCAAATCTCTTGGTCTCTGGGGAAATTCATGTGCAAAACCCTTTTAGTTTTGCCAGTTATATCCTGCCCTGCCCCATTCTCTTTGCCACCGGTTAATGGTGCAGTGGGTTGGACAGGAGGCATGTGAAGGCTGCGAGCCTCCATCAGTGTATGATAGAAACAAAGAAGCATGTTCTCTGTTTTCCTCTTGCCCCAGGGCTCAACACCTCCCATGACGGTTTTCAAAGGGAATAAAAGACCATACCAGAAGGACTGTGTACTTATCATCAATCATGATACTGGCGAGTATGTTCTGGAAAAACTTAGCAGCAACATACAAGTAAAGAAAACCAGGTAAGGGATGCACTTTCAACAACTGAAGGTTAAAGGGTCAATTCTGTTCCATGTGATAGGAGATGTGGTGAAAATGTCCATATAGAGACTTCTCTAATACCTTTTTAGCTTCTTCCGATAGTTAACATGGGTTGTAAGATGCCTGAGGCACAGCCAGGATCCAGAGACAGTTATTATCAACCTGCTCTGCCTGGCATTAACCTGTCAGTCCTTCCAGCCTAAAACTCAATCAGAAAACATATTTAGTCCTCTGGAGTAGATAGCAGCATCCAAACTTAAGTGCACTTCTGCCAAAAAGCATGAAACCAACAGCACAAACCAATCCAAACCCACACCCCCATATCTGTCTTTTGAAAAGGTCCAGTACTAAGGCGATATTAATTTCTTTATAAACCTGTCCACCACCAGTCACACCGACATTGCACTATATTCAGAGAAAATGGAAAGCAGTCATATACATGGGAAGATCTCTCAGCCTCCGTTGTGGGCTGGGTTGCACAGTGTCTGTGAGAATGTGAAAGTGTGTAAATAGATGAATTTGGCAGTTTTCATATATTGGTCTCGGGGTGTACTTTTGAGCTTGTCTGAGGAGCTGTCAGTGTGACCTGTCTCTGAAAGTGACAGAGTCTTGCTATCCTGTCAGCAGGAAAACTAGAAATTTTGCAGCGAGTCAGTGTTAGGATGTTTTCCTCTCCTTTCCCTCCAGCCTTTGGAAGTGTGTTGTGGATCTGTCCTGGTTCTCTGTCTTGACCTCAACATACTTAGCTGGGGTAAAGTTGTAGTAAATGGAACTTTTTGAATTCTTTTGTTCAGTGCCAATTCTTTGGTAAGAATAAAACTGTCACCAGACTTACAAACACTGAAAAGCCATGTTTCAATTAGACTAAATTAATTGTTTGTGTTGTCACATATGGTTAGACACAATTTGGAAGTCATGCTTTAGTGTTTCTGCTCCCAATTATTTATTTATGCAATTTGAAAATCTAATCACAAGTAAAGTACTTGCCAAAGTAACACGAATAGTATAAGGAAAGAGGAAATTAGGGACCCCCCCCCCCCCCCCCGTATAAAACAGAAAATCTAATTCTAATTACTGTTATCCTACTTAGACCTCAAATACAGTTTTTGAAATGTAAGAAGTTGTTAAAACACTTATTTTTACCCAGGCATACCCATAACCCTCAGTGTTGAAACTAATGATGGCGCTTCAAACTTTTCTTTTAACCTAGGTATACACAAAACAGTAACTTATACAGACCCTTCCTTTCTTTTCATATACCCTTTAGCAAAAAGGATTGTAACTTAGGTTTTTTCCTTCTGCACTTTCCTTTTGTGTACTTTAGGGCTCATTTCCGAAAGAGTAGGACGCCCATCTTTCGGCATAAATCGGAAGATGGACGTCCTTTTCACAAGGTCATCCAAATTGGCATAATCGAAAGCCGATTTTGGACGTCCCCAACTGCTTTCTGTCGCAGGGGTGGCCAAAGTTCAAGGGGGTGAATCGGAGGCGTAGCGAAGGCGGGACTTGGGCATGCCTAACGCTTGGATGTCCTCAACCCATAATCAAAAGAAACAAGGATGTCCCTGACGAACACTTGGATGACTTTACCTGGTCGTGTTTTTCTTACGTCCAAGGAACAATAAGGTGCCTGAAATGACCAGATGACCACCGGAGAGAATCGGGGACGACCGCCCCTTACTCCCCCAGTGGTCACCAACCCCCTCCCACCCTCAAAAAATATCTTTCAAAATATTGATTGGCAGCCTCTATGCCAGCCTCAGATGTAATACTCAGGTCCATCACAGCAGTATGCAGGTCCCTGGAGCAGTTTTAGTGGGTGCAGTGCACTTCAGGCAGGCGGACCCAGGCCCATACTCTCCCCACCTGTTATGTTTGTGGAGGAAACAGCGAGTTCTCCAAAACCCACCAGAGACCCACTGTACCCACATCTAGGTGCCCCCCTTTACCCATAAGGGCTATGGTAGTGGTGTTCAGTTGTGGGTAGTGAGTTTTGGGGGGGGGGGGGGGGGGGGTTGGGGGCTCAGCACACAAGGTAAGGGAGCTATGTACCTGGGAGCAATTTATGAAGTCCACCGCAGTGCCCCCTAGGGTGCAGAGGCCTGATTAGAACCCATAGTGGTCCCTTTTCCACTGCACTCCAACAATCATCCAGAGAGTTTCAAGTGTATGCTACGATTATTTCAGGGTGTCGTGTCTGACAACAAATCCTACTTAGCTTTGAGTAAGCAGTATTCTGAAATACCCCTTCGATTGGGAATCCCACCTGCATTCAGAAAACCAGATCCAAAGCTGGTATTCCCAACCTGCATAGGTAGAAACCCAAAATGTAATCCAAAATTTGTGGGTAATTTGACCAACTGCAATGTTACTCTGGAAAACACTTTTGACTTGGTGAATTTCACCAGCTTTACCCATCCCAGAGCTGATGTATGGTGGTATTGTAGGACTAACACCCTTTACCAGACTTTGAGCCTGAAGTGGAAGGGAAAGTGTGCCCTGCTAAAGTTAGTTATTCCACTTACCATTGCCTCTCTGCGCCCTCAGACTCCCTCCAGAACAAAACGGAGCACCTCACCCTCCGGTTCCTTTGATGACCGGGTGTACAGAGATGCGATTGGTGTTCCAAGAGGGGTGCCAGATGAATTTAAAGCACGCAATCAAATTGCTGATTTGAGTCAGTTTTCTTTTGGTGGTCTACGATAAACAAAAACGTGGACTGGATAAATTACATCTATTATAACCAACAAAGATTTGTGAATTACACTAGGGATGCTATCAAAGGGATAGCAACTCAGTTAGATGCCACCAGCAGGATGACGCTTGAGAACCGATTGGCGCTTGACCAACTTCTGGCAGCAGAAGGGGGCGTGTGCAAAAAGATAGGTACCCAGTGCTGTACCTTTATCCCCAACAATACTGCTCCAGATGGATCGATCACCAGAGCTCTGGAGGGCCTCACCTCACTTTCTGAAGAACTTGCTAAGAACTCTGGTGTTGATACATCCTGGACAGGTTGGATGGATAAAGCCTTTGATAAATGGAAAACATTTATCATCTCAGTAGCAACCACTATCATAGTGGTGGTAGCTATCTTCATATTAGTTGGATGCTGTATAATCTCATGTGCTAGAGGACTAGTAGAACGCTTAATTGAAACTGCTATAAGCAAGAAAGAACCTGCAGGACAATATGTCCTGTATGAAAATCTCCTCCCTAACACAACTGGAGAAAATACTTTGGACTATCTCCTCATGCGGTGGACAAATCGCTATGCTAATGCAAAAGATGCAATAGAAGTATCTGCCACTATGTAGTGGAGTGATACACATGGGACTGCAGTAATTAAAGGATGTTGATGTTAAGCAATAGTTAATCGATATTTAACCTATAGTTAATCAATATGTAATCAACGCATAACCTATATAAGATATATATATATATCCGCATAATCAGCTTAAAGAAATAATTTAGCAATATATATTATCAAAATGATTTTGTGAAAATGTACTTGAGTTTGTATGTATAGTTATACTTCCAACCATGCCTAACTGCAGATGTAGAGGGGTAAGAGTAAACACGAAAAAACCCTTTGGTTTACCATGTCCATATTTGACCCAGATTCCATACCTAACATTGATTGAAGCGACTGAATGCCCTCTCAAGTGATGGTTTGGCACCTTCTGGAATAGACAATGACAAACCACTCTTGTGTCATCCCGGCAGATGGGGTGACAAGAGGGGAATGTTAAGATATAATACAGCCAGAGACCCCCACTGGAATAGTGGAGGGCTGAGCCATAGAGCTCAGGCTACTCTTAGAGACACTGGTCAAGTCAGGAATCTGATGGCTGGCATGGCTAGGAGCTTGTTGGAAAAGCATGGCCTAGTTGTTAGCCCAGATTATGGCCTAAATAATCTAAATTGGGAAAGTTAGGTCAAGAGAATCTGAGATCAAAATGGAAGCTCAGCTATAAAATGGATTCTTATCTCTGCATCTGAGTTAAGAAAAAGCAGTTGTCTTCTTGAAAAAAAAAGTCTTGCAGGTGCAAGGAAACAGTTGAGAAAGAGTAGGAGGAAACTTCCCATGTAGCAAGGTTGCGGTTGAGCGAGTTTGGGATAAACAAGCCTAACATGGGGGTAGATGAAGAGCCATTAGTTGTAATGGGATCAGAAGTGTATAAAAAGGGCAGAAATTAGGGGTGGAGCTGGAGCAGTTCCAAATGTCATCCAGAGATGCTGCCGGTCAGATCTGAAGTCTGATTGATGGTCCTGATTGTCTTGTATTGGCTGGGTAAGAATAAAAATATATCTCTGCAATCAATCCCTCCAATCTCTTTCTTATAAAACATTTAAAGTAGTAATTAATCTCTGGGACAAGAATGGATGTTGGCAGTAGCTTATATTTCCCCCCACTAACACAAGAGTTAGATGGTCATTGCAAAAGCCTTCCAGAAAGCCTCCCTGATATGTGGGTAGTTGACCTGCATACTGGAGGGGCTCTATGGGGTAGACTCCCCACATAAAAACACATGTCATGGGGACCAGTGCACTACAAATGCTGGCTTGCATTTGGTCGTTTCTGAGATGGACGTCCTTGGTTTCGATTATCGCCGAAAATCAGAAACGACCAAATTTCAGGATTTGGATGTCCCTGACCGTATTATCGAAACAAAAGATAGACGTCCATCTTGTTTCAAAAATACGGGTTTCCCCGCCCCTAGATCGGGACGTTTTGCGAGGACATCCAAATCGAAATGAGGACTTTCCTTTCGAAAATGCCCCTCTTTATGTCATTTTTGTCTCGGCTGTTCTGTTAAGCATTGAGCGGCAGCATGTCAGATTTGCATTGGAGATCCTAATAGTCCCTGAGGCAGCAGTTATTTTCTGCAAAACTCTGGATATATTTGGGAGAACTGTTGCTTAAAATGCCTGAGCACTGAACACTACAGAGAGGCAGATAAGTCCAATTTTGATAACAGTTATTTAGAAATTACATGCATTCTGAAGGTTTTTTGCCAATAATAGAATAAGAGGAAGGCGCACAGTAGAAGTGATGTAAATCCTAGTCTGAGGCATTTCCTTCTGATTTTATGAAAGGTCACTGATTGCTTGTTAAAGCTTTGGATATGTTTGAACACTGTTTTGTGAAGTTTTTTTTATTTGGAATTGAAATATTCAACTTGTTAAAGTCATATTTTTCCTTTGTTTTAATCCCTATTACCTGTAAACCGCCTAGATTTTCTGTTTTATGATTTGTGGTATATGAAGAAATAAACCGTGATTGTCAACTGTTTTAGGCTGGGGCACAACCTGTGAAGCAAAGATCTCATGCCCAGATGAGATTTTCATTTTTGAATGCTTTGTTAAATACCAGTAATTAGGGGCCCTTTTACAAAAGAATAGTAGAGCTGCTGAGTGGGAAAACAGCACTACCGCCGAGCGCACCCAGGTGCCCTGTAGTTCTGTTTTTGGCGAGCACCATTTTCCACGTTAAAAAATAGTTTGTATTTTTTAGCACAGGGGCAAGGAGTAGGCGTTCCCAGAGGTAATCAGGCAGTGCACGGCCATCACCGCATGCTGTCCAATTACTGTGGGAGAAGCACGTGAGCCTACTAAATAGTTGTCAGTAAGGGCTCAGGCAGTAAATAGCCACATGCCAATTGGAGAATTAGTGCATGGCCATTAAGAACCTCAGTTAAAAAAATAGGGTTTTTCCCATCGCAGTAGAGTGGCCTCTGCTTACGGCAATCTTACAATGTGATGATGTGGTAAGATAAGGTTCATACGGCAGAGCCACATTAGGAATCGTAGAGCGGAAGAGTTGTGTTATGTTCATTACGTGCTTTAGTTTCCTTGTGTAGCTGAGATCAGGCATTTAAGTTGGATCGGAAGGGTATGCCTTTTTAAACAGGGTGGTTTTTAGTATTTTCCGGAAGTTTAGGTGGTCGTACGTCATTTTCAAGGCTTTTGGTAGCGCGTTCCACAGTTGTGTGCTTGTGTAGGAAAAGCTGGATGCATAGGTAGATTTGTATTTAAGTCCTTTACAGCTTGGGTAGTGTAGATTTAGATATGTGTTAAATCGGATGTGTTTCTGGTTGGTAAGTCGATTAAGTCTGTCATGTATCCAGGAGCTTCGCCGTAGATAATTTTGTGAACCAGAGTGCAGATTTTGAAGGCAATGCATTCTTTGATTGGGAGCCAGTGTAATTTTTCGCGGAGGGGTTTTGCACTTTCAAATCGCGTTTTTCCAAATATAAGCCTAGCTGCCGTGTTTTGAGCAGTCTGAAGTTTCTTTAAGGTTTGTTCTTTACATCCTACATAGATTCCATTGCAGTAATCTAGGTGGCTTATTACCATTGATTGTATCAGGTTGCGAAATGTTTCCCTCGGGAAGAATTGTTTCACGCGTTTGAGTTTCCACATTGAGTGGAACATTTTCTTTGTTGTGGATTTTACTTGGCTCTCCAGTGTTAGGTTATGGTCCATTATAACGCCAAGGATTTTTAGGCTGTCTGAGATAGGGAGGGTGTAATCTGGGGTGTCGATACTTGTGGGGTTGTCTGTGCTGTGTTGGGATGAGAGGATGAGACAATGTGTTTTTTCTTTATTGAGTTTTAGTTGAAATGCATTTGCCCATGAGTCCATGATGTTCAAGCTTAGTTTGATATCGTTGGTGATTTCTGTCAGTTTGGTTTTGTAAGGAATGTATATTATGGCATCGTATGCATAGATAAAAGGGTTAAGGCCTTGGTTGGATAAGGACTTGGCTAGTGGGGTCATCATTAAGTTGAAGAGGGTCGGTGATAGCTGTGATCCTTGTGGTACTCCACAGTCTGCTTTCCATGGTGATGATATGTTTGAGTTTGATTTTACTTGATAAGTTCTTGTGGTTAGGAAACCTTTGATCCAGCTAAGTATGTGTCCACCGATCCCGAACTTGTTTAGTAGTCTTATTAATATATTGTGGTTTACCATGTCGAATTGCAGGAGGAGGAGGATGTTTTTGCCTTTGCTACTTCTTGTTTGAATTTGGCTAGGAGAGTGAGTAGTACTGTTTCGATGCTATGGAGGGGGCGAAATCCTGACTGTGATTCATGTAATATTGAGAATTTGCTTATATAATCTTGAGTAGAGAGGTGTGGTAGCCGTGTTAGTCCACTTTTAAAGGTAATCAATGGAAATAAAACAAAATAAAACATGAAAAAGAAAATAAGATGACACCTTTTTTATTGGACATAACTTAGTACATTTCTTGATTAGCTTTCGAAGGTTGCCCTTCTTCATCAGATCGGAAATAAGCAAATCTTGGTAGATGACAGTATATATAAGTGAGACATCAAAGCATATCAGTGACAATCTAACAGGGTGGGGATGGAGGTGGATGGGTGAGACAGGGGGATATGCATGGAGACAGGAGAGTGACAAACAAAGCAGTACAATTTACAATTTTATGGCTTATAATGGGCTAGAAAGCCCAGATCTCTGTTAAGTCCTGTCTGGTGGGTGTCAAAATATTTAATCATTCTGACTTCAAAGGTCTTACGTTCCTGTATTGTTTTAAAGTTACCTTTCAGGATTCTTACTATGAAATCACTAGTACAGTGTTCTGTTTTTGTAAAGTGTTGCCCCACAGGCGTGGCATCCTGGCTGGCAATGGCGTTTTTCCGTATTTTGCTGTTGAGACAGACATGGGGATGCTACTGCTTGCCCTAGGATTGGGAGCAAGGAATGTTGCCTCTATTTGGGTTTCTTCCAGGTACTTGTGACCTGACATGGAAACAGGTTACTGGTCTGACCCAGTATTGCTATTATGTTCTTATGAATAACTTTGTATCATCAGCAAATTTAATTACCTCACTAGTTGTTCCCATCTCTAGATCATTTATAAATATATTAAAAAGCAGCAGTCTCAGCACAGACCCCTGGGGAACCCCACTATCTACCCATCTCCATTGAGAATACTGACCTTTTAACCCAACTCTTTGTTTTCTATCTTTTAACCAGTTCTTAATCCACAACAGGGCATTAACTCCTATCCCTTGGCTTTCTAATGCCCTCAGGAGTCTTTCATGAGGTGCTTTGTCAAATGCCTTTTGAAAATCCAGATACACAATATTGAGCAGCTCACCTTTATCTACATGTTTATTCATCTCTTCAATGAAATGTAGTAGATTGGTGAGGCAAGATTTTCCTTGACTAAATCCACTTCTTTGTCTCATTAATCCATGTTTGATTGGCCAAGTGTGTTCCTTGATCGCCTTTTCAGTGTCTGTATTAGCAGGTAATACACAATCATGTTGGTTGTACCAATGAGGTATCTCCAACTATGCAGTTGCCTGGAAAGTTTGAGCCAATGTTTTTTCTTAGGCAGCTTCTACCATTCCTAGAAAATGTCACCATGTAGAAGGAGTGGCCTAGTGGACAGAGCAGTGGTTTGAGAATCGGAAAGCCTGGGTTCAAATCCTGGTTCCCTCACCGATGCTCCTGTGACCTTAGACAAGTCATTTTATTTTCCTTGAGGGACCCAAGTTCATTGTAAACTGTTCAAGGCAGGCATCCTTCTCATACCTGAATTACTAATAGTTGTGGAAGTTGCCTAGACCACTATTTGGGAAGGTGACCTAAAGGTTTAAATTATTATTAACTAGTAAAAAAGGCCCGTTTCTGTTTTAAAGGAAATGGGCGCTAGCAAGGTTTTCCTCGGAGTGTGTATGTTTGAGAGTATGTGTGAGAGTGACTGTGTGAGAGAGAGTGAATGTGCGAGTGTGTGTGTGACACAGAGAGAGTGTGACTGTGTGCGAGTGTGTGTGTGAGAATGAGAGTATGTGCCAGGGTCCCCCCTCCCTCCCAGTTGCAGGGTCATCCCCCTCCCCCGGGTCTGTCTCGCAGTTGCAGGGGGTTCCCCCCTTCCCCTTTCCCCCCCTCCCTCCCTTCCTCCCAGTTGCAGGATCCCCCCCTCCCTCTTTCCTCCCTCCCTCCGAGTTGCAGGGTATGTTTGTCTCCCCCCTGCTTTTGTCCTCCAAGTTTTAAGGCACTGTCTATCCAGTTGAAAGAGCTTTAGACTTGTTTCAGATGGAACAACATTTTAAAAACGACAATGTCAAGCAGCTGCAAGTTTTTGCTTGTTTTTCAGTGTATAGCAATGATGGCTGCGTAGGGGAGTGGAAACAGAGATTAACCAATGGGCTTCATTGCTTACCGTAGACTTGCTTTGCTGACTTCCACTCCTGTCTATTGAACTTGCTGCAGCATCTCATAGGTTTGCAACCTTTGTTTTGAGTGAACGGGGATGACGGCTGCGCTGTAGTAGGAGCTGCTTCTCTTTGTCTCCTCCATCTTGCGAGTCGCCAGTGGAACCCGACCCCCGTCCTGAGCCCTCACCCGCCTCCTGCAGATTCGACACTCGCCGTAGGCGCTCGCTCGCCTTGTCACTGCCCTCCCTCTTCGTCCTCTCCAATTGAGGGCAGTTAGTGTGCGCGGGTGGTTCGGGAGGTTCGCAGGCAGTGTGCAGCGATTCCTAGGCAGGGGGAGGAGTAACGCTCCGCGTGTTTCCCTACTTCTCCTTATGCCTGGGTCGCTGTTTGCTGCTGGCTGGGTGGCGGTTTGTTGCTGGGCATCGGGCTGGACTCGGAGGTGCAGCCAATCAGTGGCACTTCTTCTTTCATGACGTCACTTTTATCTACTCCACTCCATTAAGTAGACCACCTCTGGCCGGAAGCCACGGTTCCAGGCAGCCTCAGAACGTTGGAGGTGAGAATTATTATATAGGACTATAGGTCCTCCTCCATGATGATGAATGAGCAACGTTTATATACTGGCCAATACTCAGCCAGTGTTGCTGAGCATTTTTATGTTCGCTGACGGCTGTATTCCCAGATATTCAGTTCTGCGCCATGTCTGGGCACCAGCATTGAATATGTGGTTATAGATTAGCCACTAAAGCTTATGTGGTTTTTTACTGCTGTAATTGCCTGTTGCTCATGTTTGATCTATTCTTACTGTACACCGCCTTGAGTGAATTCCTTCAAAAAGGCGGTAAATAAATAAATAATAAATAAATATTCAGCCCTTAATCACATAAGCTGAACCATGTAAAAATGGGACTGCTGTATATGTGGCCCAATGACTGAGTATTGATATATAACCGCATAACTGCTGACTCTGCCCCTGAAACACCCACAAGTTAGCCGGTTTTGGCTCAGGCGCTAACTGCGGATATTCAGCAACACCATCCATTTAATTACTGCTGAATATTCGCGGTTAGCCACGGACACGAGATTTAAACAGCCAGGAGCTTCTCTGGGTCATTTAAATTGCTTTGAATATCAGGTGGGAAAGTGCTGCAGCTGGGCTTTCACTTTATAACTGAGAAAATAATGTTATTTAAGAACTCAAATCATAATTACCTCTATTGTTGTTGCCTCCTTTGTTTTTGATATTTGCAGTAGCAAATCCCATTAGATCTTGAAAAATAAAAAGTATCCTGAGTACCTTTTGTTATTGGTATTGGGTTAATCTAGTTTGAATTGGACCCCAGAGGATTCAGGCTTTGTAAGGCATAATGCCAGTGCTGTTAGGATGTACACCTGTGCATAAAGTATGATATTCTACTCAGCAACTGCATGAAGTTACATGGTAATAGTTTTAAAAAGAACAGGAGGAAATATTTTTTCACTCAATGAATAGTTAAGCTTCCTTGTTATCAACTCTAGTGGAGATGCCTCAGAAGGTGACTGATTGTTTAAACTTTTTAGAACATTGGATTCAGGACCATTATTTGAAATTAAGAGCCTTGTTTACAATGGCGCACTAGGAATAATATAGGCATTTACAGTTAGCGTGCGCTAAAAACGATAGCTCATCTTTGTAAACAGGGTCCTAAATAAGGGTAAAACAAAGTTTTTATTAATAGGACAAGAAGATGAGATATGGAATGATAATGTACTGAAACTGAGTAATCCTGATTTTAAATTTGAGTCTAGTCTGAAAATTTGGGGGATTTTCTTGACAGATAGTTTAACATTGGTAAAGTGGGCTTTCTTGATGCTGATTAGTAGTAGAAAGTCTACTAGTTGCCAATGGAGGGTCGAATTCAGTTCAAATTGTGTACAATGATTTATAACATAATATATGGGAAAGCACCACACATATATGTTAACTTGGATTTATTTGTCAAAGAGCAGTAGATCTAATACTCTACATCAAATCAATTCTTCTATACCGCTAATATCCCCTTTCCAGGTTCAGTGCAGTTTACATTCTAGGTGAGACAAAAGCCGATAATGTTAGTGTGAGGTATGAGAACAATTAGAGACCATTGGTGTAATGCGTGAGACCAAAAACATTATAAGAAAGGATAATGGAAGATACTAGGAGGTAGAAGTCAATGGATTGTTATGAAGCTGCTTTGGGAAGAGAAAGGTTTTTAGCCTCTTCCTGAAGCTAAGAACGCTGTTTTCTTTTCTGATGGCAATAGGTAGAGTTCCATATTTTTAACTCCATGTACAGGGAATAGAGAGCTTTTGAAACGGTGATGCTAGCATTAGTTGTTCTTTCAGTCTGTTAGACTGGACCAAACATAACGAAGCAGTCTTAGCGGTGAAACCCTATAAGATTTGAAAAACTAAACAAGCAGCTTTGAACCTGAGGCTTTCTGCTATTGGAAGCCAGTGCAGTTTGTTAAGATGAGCTGAAACACTAGTATATCTATTCAATCTGTATATTAGTCTAGTAGCTGTATTCTGTGTGATTTGCATTTTGTTTTCCTGATATTGACACTTAATACCAAGAAATAGAATGTTACAGTAATCCAAGTGAGGTAGGACTAACATTTGGACTAGTAGTGCAAAGGCTTTTTGGTCGAAGAATGATCTGATTAGACGTAACTGTCTCATTTTGAACATGATACTGTATCACTGCATTTTCCAGATCCTAAAGGAATTCATTTTAAAAGAATATTTTCAGAGGAGGAATTGACATCACCCTCGGTGATGGCTGCCTGAAGGAGCTCTGTCAGGGCAGTGGTGATATTATGCTAATCCTCAGCACATATATTCAATTTTGGGTTGGACAGGGAGAATACATCATGGTGAGTGATGTCCACTTGTAAAAAGCTGGAGAAATTTTGGTTTGCGGCAGAATCAAGTGAGTTCCAGAAGACGAGTGCACCGGTGGGCCTGAGTGCTAAGGCAAACATGGCGGCCGAGAACTCTAACTCGGAGGTGAAGGACTCGGGACCAATTGGTGATGAAAGCCCTGACTTTACTAAGAGAAAGGTGGTAAACTGGTTCAAAGAACGTAGAGATGGAAGCAGTTCAGCTTGATGGGCAAGCAGCCTTGGCAGGAATTTGCTCGGAGGTGGGAGAGTTGGACATGTACATTGGACAGATGGAGGACACAGTGAGCGCATTGTCAATGGATGTGGCTGCTATTAAGGCTGATTTTAAACGTGAACTGAGTGCTCTCCAAGAGACTCTGGATCAGATAGAGGACCTGGAAAATCGGTCCCGTTGGTGCAACCTCAGATTTGAGGGCATCCCGGAATCATAGGCATTTAAAGACTGTAAGGTGATTCTACAAGGGGACCTGGAGCTCGATCAATGTGATTTTTGACTAGTGCAGGCGCACAGAGGACTGGGGCAGTCAAGAGAGGGTCTTCCTTGAGATATAGTTGCCTGCTTTGCAGATTTTGCAACTAAAGAGATGGTAGTAAAGAGAGAGTTTTAATGAAAGCTTGTCAGCAACAGGAAGTTGTATGGAAGGAACTAAAGGTCATGGTGTTTTAGGACTTTATTTTTATGTAATGGTGGATACAAATACTGTTGGATGTTTTCCTTTGCATTGTGGATCACAGTGGCAGGCAAGTCACGTAGAGTTAAGACAATGGCAGAAGCCTGGAGAGCTTTGCGGGAATTGGGCTGTAATTATAAACCATCCCAGCAGTAGTCCTGAGTGTCGCAGGCCGTTTAGGAGCCCTGGCAAGATTCAACCTGGCAACAAGTGGTGGGCATTCATTACAGTGGTCTGAAGTCTGCAAGCTGAGGAGCTTGGTGACTGAGTATTTTACAATTTCTCCCAGTCCAGTGGATAGGATATGTACAGCATTTGGAATGAGCTAGTGGAAGGGACAGAGCACTCTGCAAGAGGACACTGGGTTTAACATGGTTTATTATGCTTGTACCAGTTTCAAGTTTCACTGTGGTTTTGGTTTTATTGGGAATGGGGTCTGGGGAGCATGCTTTGTGTATATGTGTGTGTGTGTGGGGGGGGGGGGGTATCTCTGGGGAGCTTAGAGGGGAAGAGGATGGCGAGAATGGTACTAACAGCGCTCCAGTTGTGGTATTAACTTCTCTATGGGGGAGCTGGTCAGCATGTTCTGTGATCAGCACAGTTTGACGGGTAAGGGAGGGGATAGGGAGCAGAGGGGACAGGGTTTAGGGACTCAGTCGGGTGCTTATCAAACTGCCTGCATTCATGATTAGTCCATACTGGGTAAAACATTATACTAGTTTCTTGGAATGTCAATGGACTCAATAATAAGGGTAGAAGAAGTAGGGTCTTTAAGGAGTTTGGGAGGTTTCGGTGGGACATTTTCTTTTTGCAAGAAACACATCTTTGGAATTGGGATGTCCATATATTGAGGCATAGAGATTAAGGGGGTACAAAATCGTGAGGAATAACGATTCTGTTTCAAAAACTTTTCCATTTGAGATTCAGGATCACTACAAGGATCAGGAGGTCCACTATCTAGCAGTTTGGGGACTTTATCAGGGCCGTCTAGTTACGTTAGTTAATTTGTATGCGCCTAACTTAGGATAAGCCCAATTTTTTACAGGTCTCCGACGAACATTGGGGGATTTTGTCCAGGGGGAACTTATAGTTGGGAGGAGATTTCAATATAACACCTGACATGCACTTAGATCACTCGAAGGGTGAGGGTAATATAGGAAGATTCCTCATAGAGCATTATTGCAATTAATGAGGCATCTGGACATAGTGGATAGTTGGAGGCTTTTGCATGGGTCACAGAAAAACTTTACATTTTACTCACGTGCTAACGACACTTATACTCATATTGATATGATTTCAGCTCACCACAACGTGGGGTAGCATCTTAGATGCAGGGTTGAAGAGTATACATATCTCAGATCATACCCCAGTCTGGGTTAATTTTTCTGGTTTGGGTAGTTCTGAAGGTAAAGGGTTTTGGCGCCTCAGTGAGTCTCTTCTTGGCGATGTGCGGGTTTGTGAGGAGGTCCGCTTCACTATCTCTCAATTTTTAGAATTTAATGATACTGTGGTAGTGAGCAATGACATGTTGTGGGAATCTCTCAAGGTGGTGATTCGAGAAATACTTTTCAAATGGGGTGTGCAGAGGTAGCAAGAGTGGGCTGCTCAGTCCCTACAGGTGAAGGAGCGTCTTTTAGAGATGGAAAAATGGCACAAGCAGTCTTATGACCCAAAGCTGTTGGCAGAATTGCACACCTTATGAACTAAGCTTAGTAAGTTCCAAATTGCAGTAGCTGAGTTTCAGAGATTGGAAGTTGAAACAGAAATTTTTTGAATTTAGTAATATATCAGACTCTCTGTGAGCTAGTTTTTTAAGGGGCTGTCATGGGGCTTCCCATATTCAGAAAATCAAGGGACCAGGGGATAGAATGTATTTTATGGATGCACAGATTAAACAGAGATTTGTGGAATATTATAGAAGACCGAGGTGTCTTCTGCAACTATTGATTCCTACTTTTCCTCTATACCTCCTACCTCGGTAGTTGGAGGAGGATAGAGCCCAGTTGGATGAGCCTTTATCCCTGAGAGACATAGTAGGGGGTAATAAAAACTTTAAAAAGGATAAGGCTCCCACTTTGGATGGTTTCTTAAACGCTTTTTATAAGTTTTTTGTTGGGGAAGTGGGGCCCCTATTGGTGAGGGTGAGCAATGGATTGTTGGAGGGCCAAACTCTCCCTCCATCCATGCAGGAGGTGTGTATTTCAGTGTTGCTCAAACCTGGGAAGGATCCTGCAGTATGTGGGTCTTATTGACAAATTTCTCTTTTGAACCTGGATATAAAACGTATTGCCAAGATTTTGGCAGACTGGCAAGTCCTCCATAGTCTTATCCATGTTGACCAGTCGGGATTTATTTGGAGATGTCAGATGGGGGACAATGTGCGGCATACGTTGCAATTGATGTGGAGAGCCCAGCGTGCCCTAGACAAAGTGGTGTTGTTGGCGATAGATGCCGAAAAGGCATTTGATAGGGTGCACTGGGCCTTTTTGTGGTCTCAGATAGATAGGTTGAGACTTGGTCCGAGATTCTGTTCATGGGTACATGCAATGTATTCCGCACCACTAGCTAGGGTGCAGGTGAATGGGAGTTACTCTGAAGCTTTTTCTGTGGGGAGGGGCATGAGGCAAGGCTGTCCCTTGTCCCCTTTACTGTTCACTTGTCCATTGAACCATTGGCCATCCATATACAGTATGATTCCGATTATCTGGACTAACCGCAGCAGGGGGGTAGTCTGGATAATTGAAAATCTGGATGATTGGACAAACCATCCCCTACTCATCCCTTTCGAATTTCCCTCCTGCCGCTCGGGATGTGCACCTCGCCGCTGCCTGGGATTTTATCAGGGCAGGCACACGCACGCACACTGCATTCCAGGGCAGCAGCCAACACCAGCATTAGTAGCAAGAGAGAGCAAGTAGCAACGGACAAGGGCAGTTGTGGGAGATTGTGTTGAGGAGCCTCCCTCCCTGTCACTGTTGGCAATGAAGAAAGCGAACGGAGCGTTGCGGGAGGCTTGGCCCAGCTCTGTCCTCGCCTCTGGCTTCTGGGCTTGCTGCGGTGGTAGCATGTAGGTCGCGGCTCATTCATTACTGGACCTGGAGCTGGGGAAGGGGATGGAGAAAGAAAAGATTTTAGCCCTTGATGATAATGATGGGGCCCGGAAGGCCACCGGCGGGGGAAAAGGAGATAAGGGGGGGGGGGGGGGGTGATACACTGCTGCTGGGTGGGCCACTGTCACCGGTCTGGATAATTAGACATCCAGATAATCGGCGTTCGGATAATTGGAGTCGTACTGTATATGGTAATCCGGATGTGAAGGACATTCGGGTACGGACCCTTGAACATAAATTGGCGCTCTATGCAGATGATATTCTGTTATATGTCAGTGACCTGGGGTTAACTCTTCCTGTAATTTTGGCAGAATTAATTATGGTGGAGTGGTTGGATTTAAGTTCAACGTGGATAAGTCCGCGATACTAGGTCTCCCACATCTGAATGACGTGAGATGCTTCTGCGGCAGTCCTTCCCGTTTAAAGTAGCATGGAAAGCTATTTGATATCTGGAGATAAGGCTTCAACGAGATCTTTCTGAGCTCTTTAGATACCATTATTCAAAAATTTTACAGCTACTAAAGGGGGAGTTTAGGACAGTGGGGAGGGCTGTGGCTCTTGTGGTGGGACCATATCTCTGTGTTGAAAATAAATGTGTTACCTTGATTGTTGTTTTTATTTCAAACCTTGCCCATTGTGCTTTCTAGAGGGATTCTGCAGAAGTTGCAGCGGGACTTTTTTTTCATTTGCCTGGGAAGGAAGACATTTATCCTAGGTTGGCAAGGAAGATACTTTGGAGTAGCCCAGAGCAGGGGGGGTAGAGCATTGCCAAATGTATGTTGGTATTATTGGACAACCCAACTGCATATTTTTTTGGACTGGGAGATTGGAGCAGATAAACCTGTAACCCTCATTGTGCAACACTTTTGTCCATCTTTCCCATTGAAACCTTTATAGGGGGAAGCAGGCAGCGTTGACAAATCCCTTTTCTAAACATCTATTGGGGATTTAGGGAGAGGCACTGAGGGGGAGGGGAACGAGTTTGCACTTTGGCCTTCATTACTTTGGAACCTAAATTCAGGTGGGGGGTAGCTAGGCAGGCTTTTCAATGCTGCGAGGGGGTAGGAGTGGTGAGATTTAGGGAGTTGCTGGAGGGTGGGAGAATGATTTCATGTAGCACTTTACAAGAGGGTCATGGTCTCCCATCCAGGGATTTTTTCCTGTATTTACAGCTTAGACATTTTGTGTCTGTAGAAGATTCCGAGCACTTGGAAAATTTGTGGCTAGCGTTTGGGAAACTCTCTCGTCCCTTATCTATATTGTATAAATATTTTAGGGGCTTTGAGTGTACTAAATTTGCTTTTATGGTAAAGTGGAGACAGGATTTGGGGGTTACTTTTACAGTGCAGGACTGGGAATAGATTTTTAAGGAAGTGAAAAAGGCCTCTGTATGTGTTTTGATAAGGGAAAATGCCTATAAAATGCTCACTCAATGGTATCTTACTCCTTACTGGCTGCACAGCATGTGCCCCGCATATGGTGAGCATGTAACTTCTTGTAGGCCTCCTAGAAGGGAGTAGGGTGTGAGTTATCTAACGTTGGGTATGACGTTCCAAATCTTCCCCCAGCACTGCTTGTTGGGCCTGGCTAATATTTCATGTGGATAATGGCAACAATGGATTAATCGTCTGGGACTAGCAAGCTGCTCGGTGTGTTATTGCAGCTCACTTGAAACAGCAAAGTGGACCTTCTTTACAGGACTGGAAATTGATAGTGTCAGTGGAGATGGAGCATCTCACAGCTCAAAGAAAAGGACTCTATGATCGACATGTACAGAACTGGACAAGGATTCTCTCATAGGTAAAGACCTTTGGGGGAGGGGTTGGTATGGATGATTGCATGTGTTGAAGGAACTACAGCACATGTCATCTATGGGTAATTGTGTTGGAGGAAGGGGGAGGGGTGGGCTGAGTACAGAGAGATTAGGGTATGATAGATGGATGAATGTGCTGCCAGTCAACATAGCATTGTGAAGTTTGCTGAGTAAGCTTGGGAAGCACTTATGTAAGGTGGTTGTAGGACTACTTTTAGGGGTTCACTTTGCTTTTTACCCCTATTAGTTTTTTTACCCCTGACGCAGCCTGAGGGCGAAACGTGGCCACGTCGGGTAACTTGTAATAAACTACTTCTTCTGTTACCCTCCTGTTCTATTTTTTTGTCTTTTTTGATCTGCTTTTTTTCTTTTGATTTGCCATTTCTGTGGCAGATCTTTGCCTTTTTTTTGTTTCTGTCTGCTCTCTGTGTTGAAGGAACTACAGCACATGTCATCTATGGGTAATTGTGTTGGAGGAAGGGGGAGGGGTGGGCTGAGTACAGAGAGATTAGGGTATGATAGATGGATGAATGTGAAGGTACAGGGATTTGTTAAAAGTGGTTTGTGATGTGAACATTGGGAATTTGTTTTTATGTGAGATACCAAGTGAGATTGTATTCTGTGTTTAAGTTCTTGTACTTTTGCATTTTCTGGATTTGGATGTTTTTCAAATAATAAAAATGTAAAGTTTTTTAAAAAAGAATGTTTTCAATGTGGTTTTCATATTTGGCACCTACTGTTTGGAACATATTATCGTACCATGAGGTGTATTTTCAAAGCACTTAGACTTACAAAGTTCCATAGTAATCTGTGGAACTTTGTAAGTCTAAGTGCTTTGAAAATGAGCCTCCATAACAACATAAGACTAACCATACTGGGTCAGACCATGGTCCATGTAGCCCAGTATCCTGCTTCCAGCAGTGGCCAATCCAGGTCAGAAACCCACTTAGTAGGAACATTCCATTCTACCAATCCTAGGGCAAGCAGTGGCTTCCTCCATGGCTATCTCATAGTAACATAGTAGGCCATCTCATAGTGACATAGTAGATGACGGCAGAAAAAGACCTGCACAGTCCATCCAGTCTGCCCAACAAGATAAACTCATATGTGCTACTTTTTGTGTATACCTGACCTTGATTTGTTTCTGCCATTTTCAGGGCACTGCCCAGCACTAGCCCCGCCCCGCCTCCCACCACCACAAACTATGGACTTTTCCTCCAGGGACTTTTCCAAACTTTTTAAAACCCAGATGTAGAGAAACTTCAGAATTACTTTTTATTTAGTATTTAGACATATGATGGTACTATTTTAGTAAGTTGATTGTGATGTACATCCCAGGGGAAACCTGGTTTTCTTAATCTTGAAATCCACGTAGAACTGAGTGGTATTGGTGGAATACAAGAATCTTTTGTAATGTAATATGGTAACAGCGGTTAGCCTATCTTGGTTAAGAAATTAACCCTAGACACCTGTAGCCCTGGCACAGGAGGGTATGTGGCATAAGGGTTCTGAATAGATGTCTTTGAAGCACTGACCAATTCTAATACCTTATGTACAAACTTAGGAATGTATTCAGCCTCTACAGCAATGTGCAGGATTTACTCTGTACAGGGATTAGTGTTTAAGGAAAGAAAACATATGCTCCAGTCATTGAGTATATTTCCTGTAGTCGTACAGGAATGTGTGAGCTCACCCAAGTGTCTCTGTTCCTCCTTTCAGAGCTGAGGGCAGCAGCAAGATCCAAGCTCGCATAGAGCAACAGTCAGCACGCTCCTCCCAGCCTGCTCCACAGCTCAGAGCCCCGCCAAAGCCAATTGCTGGACCAAAAACCTCTCCTATGAAAGATAATCCTTCCCCTGAGCCTCAGCTGGATGACATTAAGAGAGGTAAGCACTCCCCATTGTCCATGCCTCCAGGCTGTACTGTTTATTACACTTTTGCTTGTTTTCACATGTGTGTGAATGACCTCTTATGAAACCGTGACCAGTGTAAAAGTAGACAGTTACTTTTAGGATGGGTGGATCATAGATGAAGCATGCAAGTAATGCATAAGATAAAATGCTATGGTTTATGCACATTCTTGCTAACGTCAAAATGTTTGTGACTGGATTTTGTAAAGGATTGGACATAATCTCTCTAGGGCTGGTGTAAGTGATCATGCCTTTAGGTGTGTTTTTGACCACTTGCGCTAGTATTTTATAAAGCAAAGTCGACAGCTACTCTTCTTTATAAAATAGGTGCCTTAAATAATGCTTTTAGTGGTCACCCTGTTATAAAATTACCTTTTTATTGTCCTTGCAGAGTCAGTCAGTCCTTTGCCTTTCTGCTTAGACTGCTTTCAAAAGTACCAGATATTTAACTTGTGGCTCTCCAGGACCCTTATCCTACAGACTTATCAAAAGTCACAGAATAAGGTGGTGCTGGTGTATGAAAGGTGGGGCACTGAAGAAAACCCCATTGTAACTGGGGCTTTTTGAGACTCCACTTTCAGCCGGAGCAGCTCATTGAATGATGAGTTGAGCACCACTGAACCAGTGATAGTTTGTGATGCTGCTTTTAGTCAGGTGGGCAACTGGCATTGGACACTCGGATCACTGCCTCAGTTTTCACAGAACACCAGACCACTTGCAGATGGGTAATGATTTTTGTTCCATGCCAAACAGAGCCACACTTATCTCCTTTTATTTTGTAGCCTGACAGCTTGCTTCTGCTCCTTTAAGCTTCCAGCTCAAGGGAACCAGCCTCTAGGGAGCCAAGAGCCTTTGTTCACAACCAGTTGGGATATTCTTCCTTACATAACTTCCACATCTCCATCGAAACCACTCCTTACAATGCTAGTCTTTGGCCGGGGACCATGGAACACCTCTGGCACATGTGCAGCCTAAGACTGGACACTAGATTTCACCATTGAGCAGTGACTGATTTCTCCTTTGCATGGGTCATAAGCACTGCTTCATATGGATCCATAGCAGGCCTGACGCCATAGAAACCTATTTTCAAAAAGACCCTTCCCTGCCACAGTGAAGGAGTTTGCTTAGTAATGGGGATGGTAAAGCACTCACTGCTCCCCCAGTGCTGGAATCTAAGCCTGAAGTACAGAGACTGGGCTGAGGTCCGTCACATGATACCACACAGTGCCACTGGTGGGCAGGCCTGTTATTTCTCTGATCTGATATTACATGAACATTTGAGTATACCTCTCACGGGGAGCTGCAGTTCAAGTCTGTAGGGCTGGCAGATGCTTTAAAAGCCAAAACTGTGAGCATTTCAACATGTAGAGGTGAAGCTTTGTATACCCACAGTTTTGTTCTAGAAACTCTGAAGCCCTCCTTCTCCTCCATGTACACAGAATACAGCACTTCCTTATACTGCTAATATGTCAGTCAATGTAGACTTTGGCCTTCAGCAGCTATAGGTTGTAGTTATTACTTGTGTATACTGGTTGTCATGAGCAGAGGAGTTAGTGGACAAAACAATACTTTATTTTAAAAAAACACACCCACACACCCTTGGTTGCCCACCCTTGTGGAGAGCCCTGATCATAATCACAGTGAGTTGTACTCGCAAATTGGAGCTCACCCTTCTGTAAAGTCATCTAACCATGTATAGACTTCACAGAACAAACCCAGGGCTACCATCCTGCATGCAGTAGTTATTAGGGATCCCAATGGTAAATCCAGGTATCTCCCTTCTCACAGTCTCAGCAGGAGCCAGGTGGTAAAATTAGAGTCCCCAAATTGATCTAGAACTCGGTTTGTTTATACATGCTGTTCCTAGATTGATTTCATGAACTCTTGGATTTCAGTCACCAAAACTGTTGCCCGCAGAGACATTCCCAGATTTTGGACAGGATTTGTGATCACGAGCTAACGTCTTAACTTTTCTGCCTTTGTTCTCTCTCATAAATGCTGCCATTATTTATTTTGTTACATTTGTACCCCGCGCTTTCCCACTCATGGCAGGCTCAATGCAGCTTACATGGGGCAATGAAGGGTTAAGTGACTTGCCCAGAGTCACAAGGAGCTGCCTGTGCCTGAAGTGGAAATCAAACTCAGTTCCTCAGTTCCCCAGGACCAAAGTCCACCACCCTAACCACTAGGCCACTCCTCCACTCCACAAATGGCAAATATTTCTATGCAAAGACCTATTTTGCAGTGTGGCCTGTTCATTGTTCATAGGTTTTGGTTGGTTTTATTTGCTTTTCCGTTTTGAGCACTGCTGTTGTAACCAGATGAGAATCACTTGGTCATAGAGCTTCGTGCGGAAGTGGACATCATTGAGCAGATGAGTAGCAGCGGGGGCAGCAGCAGCTCTTCAGATTCAGCGAGCTCTTCAGGGAGTGATGATGACAGCTCGAGCTGTGCAGAGGAGGAGGTCGCACGGGGGTCCCCCTCACAGCAGCACCACCACATGAACAGAACCTCAGCTGCCAATGGTACCAGCAGGCCACCAGGGACCCAACAGCTAATGAGCACACTCAGTAAGTAGAGGGAAGAGTGGAAGCTCAGCACCAGTGGTGTCTCTAGATAGATAGATAGAAATATTTGGGGTAGTAACAGGGGAGCAAGCTAGGTAAGGAGGAGAGCGGGCCAAAGCAACATTTCTTCACATACCCATCACAACATCATACACCGTTTCCTTAGCCCCCATTTTTAAATTAGTAGTATAATACAGTATAACCTCCAGCTAGTTTCAACTACCAGGTGAAATCGCCATTATAATCGATAGCATCATTCAATAAATTCTGCTGTGTGGTGTGAAGTCTGGATTCTGTAAAGGATTGGACATAATCTCAATATAAACCCTGAAGCTCCAGTTCTGTATCACAAACTCCACATTCCCCCACATCAGAATTATTCCCCTTACAACACACCATATAAAAAATATTCAGATTGTGATGATCACCTCAGGAGCAGCACATGCTCCTTCCACTGGCCAACACTTTGATTGAATCAGATGGGGTTTTTATTTATGTGGCATGGATGGGCAGACTAGATAGGCCATATGGAGGCTTATTTTCAAAGCACTTAGCCTCCCAAAGTTCCATAGAAACATATGGAACTTAGCCTCCCAAAGTGCTTTGAAAATATGCCTCATGGTCTCTATCTGCCTTGAATGTTTCTGTGTAACCCTACAGGATGTGGAGACCACTAGTCTTCACATTTTTATTTTGGGTGCAAGCAGACACATTCCAATCCTTAAAAAGCATTAAATAACATTTTTCTTTTCCACCTTTGTTGTCTGGGCTTTTCATTTCATATTGGGTTGGTCCCAGTCTTTTTTCCACTTTACTTGGGCCAGTCTTCTCCTAAATTCGTTTTCAGGTTTGCCTTTCCATTTCTTCTCCCTCTTCGTGTTTTCTTTCTTTCTTTCCTTCTCTACATCTGTCTGACACTGATCTTTCTCATTATGTTTTATTCCACTCCACTTTTCTGTTCTCTGTATTTATATCCACCCATTTGTTTTTACTCTCATTCTTCCTTTCTCTCACGCTCTAGTCCTTAGTCTCCTTCTCACCTCTCATTTACCTATCAGCTTTTCTCATCTCCCCCTCACCCCCGCTCCAGTACTCCCATTGCCCACTTTGACTCACTCCTTCCCTAGTCTCCTGTTTCCCTTGCTTCAGAACAGATGGGGACACAGAGAGAATAATAGTGGACTAGACCTTCTCATCCCTCACCTAACCTCCACTACCTCATTCCCTCACCAGCCCCAGCTTCATCCCTGTCTCTTCTTCCTTCCCTTGCCTCCAGGACATTTTCTATTTATCACTCACTACCCCATCTCCTCTTGCCCCTTCACTGTCTTTTTAACCCCATTTCCACCCTCACTCAAACCCTTCAGAACTCCCCTTCTTCTCATACCCCTCCCAAATACCTCCATCCCTTTTCAATGCCTCTCATTCTCTCTCCCGTCTTCCAGGTCATTCTCATCATGTTTCAGCTTTTCCCCACACTTCATCTCCTTTCTCTTACCCCCCATTTCACAGCCTCACTCATACTCCCAACATATCATACTTACCAATTGCCAGATCCTCACTATCCCCTCAAAGTTCCCTCTCCATCTCTACCATCAGTAATTCTTTGCTCTGCCTTGCAACTCTCTCCCACTCAATCACCAAGTTCCAGTCATCTTCTGCTCTGTTCCTCTACCCCCTCCCCTCTCTAGTCTCATCCATCTTCTGCTCTTCCCAGGGTCTCTGGTCCATTTGATATTTCTTCTCTCTCCATATCCACTTCCATTCTCTCTGTGTCACAATCTCTCCTGGCTGGTATTCACCCTCTGTATCCTCTTCCCTATCCCTTCCCTATGTTCAGAATCTGCCTTCTTTGTTACCATCCATCTCCCTGTGTTCAGCATCACCCCTCTGTGTCTGTATCCCTCCTTGAGTCCAGCTTCTCCCCCTCTTTTCCCTTTCTCCTGCACCCCCACCTAAGGCCCAGCATCTCTCACTCTCACTCCTTCTCCCCTGCTCCCCTTCCCACAGTCCATCAGCTGTCTCTCTCGGTCTGTCCCTTTTCCTCTCTGTCCAGTTTATCACTTTTCCTGCTGCTCATACCCCTATCCCCATCCTGGCATCTATCTTTCTCTGTCTCCCCCTCTCTACGTGGCTCAATCATATTCCACCCCCACCATTCCAGCATGTCTCTCCCTCCCTGACATCCCTGTAGGCAGGTCTCTGTTTCCCTTCCCTGCTGCATCTCTCCCTCTTCCCCATCTCACCCTGGTGCTCCTCCAATCTTCCAGTTCATTGCTAGCAGTGTCAGTGATCACCTGCCATCCTTGGAAGCCTTGTCTCTGCCGTGTCCCACCTATGCTGGTGGGACGCAGCAGAGACATGACTTCTGGGATCGGCCTTTGATCACTGACACTGCTAGCGATGAACTGGAAGGTTGGAGGTCCATGGGGGAAGGGAGGAGAAAGGGAAAGGAGAGGAGGTGCCAGTCTACTCTGGGTGGGGGGAGAGGCTGAGATGCCTGATTTGGGAAGGGGTGGCACATGCCAGCCCATACCAGCACCTATGCTACAGCCAGGGAAAAGGTAGGATTTCCTTTTCTCAGGAGATAAAGGATGCCTCTAACACATCTCCGAAGAACCCTTAGCTCACATATTTTACATATAGCATGGGTGTTTAACAATAGCACAGATAATACTTTGAATTTGTAAGGTAAAAGAAGGGTGATCTTTGCAGTAATGCAAACAAGCTAAAAATGAAGCAATCAAGGCTGCAAATATTGTGCTGAGAAGAATGATAATTGAGAAAGCCGGAAGGAGGCTCAGATAAATCAGACACTTATTGCTACTGCTGATCTAGTTCCATTCTGAAACCTTGGGGAAGGTTTAACAATAGAACTGAAGTATCAATTAGCAATTTTTAATACATTTCTGAATTATTTCTTCACTGGCCTGCCATCACCTGACCCTGTTCTTTAACATTTTACTCTGGGCTTTTTAAAACTCACTGATGGAAAAACATCTCAGGTGACTATAGTTGTGTAACCATTGCTTGGATGCAAACTCACAGTGCCCAAAATCTTGGATGTTTAAAATGTACCCATCTCTTGTGCATCCTCAGGGTTTACTTGCCCGTGAAGCATTTTGGTGGCAATTCTGTAACTGAGCACCACGATTTGTGTGTATTGATGGTGAGCGCTAATTCTGTAATGGCATCTGTGCGCCCTGATGCTGTTACAGAATTACCAACCTAAGTCGCCGTTGTTGTGCCTAATGTAGCTGCAAACAGGCATAACTGTTGGCTCCCAAATGCTGCAATTTATTTTGTAAGTTATGAGTGTAACTGGGAGAACCGCCACGGCCCACTTGTATGCACTAAGCAGTCTGTATGCGTAAGTTCTAGAATAGCACCCAGCACTTATTCACATATGTACATATTATACTCATATGAACAGTAGTGTTTCTAGTACTGTGCAATCAGTGCCTAACTTCAAGTGCCAAGTTATGGAATGAGGTAGTTTGTGCAGACCAGGCTGCCTCTCAGGATCAGGCACCTGCTGAAGGGGGTCTCACGTATCAAGGAAAGAACCTTAAACTTACTCTGGAGTAGTTTGACCTGGGGCAGCCTTGTGCTAGTGATACTTTATGCTCTTTGATTTGGTAGCACAGGGTAATGCCCAGTGCTTGACCAAATCAGTGCCACAGAGCCACGCATTTTCTTAGCCCATGTGAGTGATGTGGTGATACATCCTAGTTAAAATATGTTCAGAGTTGAGAAGAATTCAGCATGTTTAGTGTGGCACGTTCTCTTCTGTTTTTCAGGAAATGACCTTCAGCTGAGTGAGTCTGGCAGTGACAGTGATGACTAGAGCCTGGCTTTCTTCTAATGTGTTTTTATAGGTAAACAGCAATAGTAACATGCACCCTTGGTGAGAAGAGGGTGGGTGAGTTCTTCGAACCACAGCAAGGGATGTACTGGAATTTTCTTGGAGACTCTGACTGTAACTAACCTGTCATCATGTACTCAAGCTGTTGACTAGAATTACCAGACTGTTTTACCTCAAGAGCACTGCATTTTCTATCAGTGCTTTTTATGTTGCTTTTAAAGTTTTACCTCACCTTATACAGCAGCAGCAACCATTAATGTGATGGTTATCGGTTAATGTAGACATCTCTGCCTTCTGCCTGTTGGTCAGTAAGGGACTGTACTAAGATCTCTGCTCTATATTGTCAGCCCTTTCTGTTGCACAGAAAGATGAGGCTGCATTTTGTTCAGGTCCACAAGCGCAGTTTTAAAAAGACAGAGTATCTTTGAGATGTTTCTTCTGTTAATATTTTGTTGGTGAGGGTTTTTGTTTGTTTGTTTTCCTTACAATTCAATTTCTCTTTCCCAGTTTTTTGCATATGCATAAAAGCGTGTAAATGTATCTGTATAACTATTTATTATTATAGGAAGATAGTTGAGAACAGCACCTTATCACTAGTTCAGTCGCAGGTGTCCTCTGTGCTGTACTGAACAGCAGCTTCCTGTCATTCTGCAGATTTCCAGAGAAGCATGCTCAAATGGACATTACAGAAAATAAATACACATTATCAGCACATCTCACAGAGGAAACATGCTCTGTGATGTACAGAATGATTGCTTTTACCAGGCACAGTGGGTGGGTTGATAGTGCCGATGTGCTGCCATTTACTGTATAATTGTGTAAATACTAATTTTAAATAGCAGATAGACTTACAGCTAAAGTTTCTAACATGTACCACTGGCCCCAGTTACTAATAATGCACGGTAACAAAGTAGCGCACATTTATACCTCTAGCTATTAAAGATCTCAGTAGGTATACTTTAGAAAGAAGGAAAGGGGAGATATGATAGAGACAAATCCCCCAATGCATGAATGCCTCTAATAGGTCATTAAATGAGGGCAAAAGTGGGTAGACAGGAGTAATCCTGCTGTATTGAAAGCCTGGTAGATGCATGGAATAGCCTCCCAATGGAGGTGGTGAGGACAAAGATGAAATTTGAATTCAAGAAAGCAGAGGACAAGCACAGAGGATTTCTGAGGGAGAGGAAAAGATTCTAGGGATCGGTAGACTGGCTAGACTGGTCGTTTTCTGCCATCATCTTCTGTTTCTAAAAACAAGGGAGGACATGATGCTTTTCAGGATCCAGTCATTTTAAATAGGGCAACTTGCAAGACTCTAATAGACCTTGCTCCCCAAAGCTTGAGGGGATTGGCATAGTTTAGTGGAGGTTACCTTGCCAGTGGAGGGACAGATAAGATTGATTCATTGCTTTTAGCACCTCATGTTGGAAGATGGTAAAATAAAATGCAAAATAAATATTTTTTAAAAAGCACACTTATTTTTGTTAATATCTGAAGGATGGCCATTTGTGAAGTCCTCAGATCCCCTAGATGCCTTCATAAGCATGATCATATATTGTCCACATGATAGTTTTATCCTACTAGTTAAATCCTTCCATTTTAAAGTCAATAGAGCGACTCATTACTTTGTTCTAACCATGCTAGCCTCCGGTAAACTGTGAACACTTCTGTTATTAGCTAGGACAATAATCTGAAAGCTGCTGTAAAACTCTTTGGCTCAGGAACGTTCCCCTTAGTAAGAGCTTCATACTCCAGAAAAGACCACTATACCCAGCTAGATTCCCTGCACATGATATACACACAGACTAATAGGGTTGGACTTGGCTGGTTGATTTGAGGCTGCACTCATTTCAGAAAAAGCAGTACTTATTCACATTTGGTAACTGGCTTCAGATCTTAAATATATGAATTTACATTTTCAACAAAAATAGCACGATTATTACATTTTTGTAATGTAGTATTCTAGTAGCCATCTTAGTCCTGAAGAAAGCTGGAGTTGTCGTAGGTTTGGGGATCTTTTAAAGATAATGTTATACAATTAGGGACTCAATAGAGCTGCTGGAGCACTCGTATTATCAATCACTAAATAGCTCCAGTCTTATTGAATACAAAATATCTTTATTAAACACGTGTGCTTCAAAACCTGCTCACGTGTGTTTAAAACCTTTATTCACAAACAATGTTCTCTTATATCTTCCATACTCATTCACACCTTATAGTACCTGCATAGAAAATCTATAACAAGGAGGATTTATATATACATGACTTTCTTGAATATCATTACACACTGTGTCAGAGTTCATAACTTCTTGTCTCTCAAAGAGACTTCACAGAATTAGAAATACGGGACCTTTGCATGTGTCCATTCACTCTGCTCTTCCGGTTTCCGGTTTCACATAAAGTTTCATGAAAGTTCAAGACAAACCCCAACACACTTCTCTGGGGATGAACACCTCCACTTGCAATAGATTTCAGGCACTACATAAGCAGAATGAGACTTTCAATCTCATAACTGCTGTTGCTCCAGTCCTTAAGCAAGCATCAGCTGATGCTTGCTTAAGGACTGGAGCAACAGCAGTTATGAGATTGAAAGTCTCATTCTGCTTATGTAGTGCCTGAAATCTATTGCAAGTGGAGGTGTTCATCCCCAGAGAAGTGTGTTGGGGTTTGTCTTGAACTTTCATGAAACTTTATGTGAAACCGGAAACCGGAAGAGCAGAGTGAATGGACACATGCAAAGGTCCCGTATTTCTAATTCTGTGAAGTCTCTTTGAGAGACAAGAAGTTATGAACTCTGACACAGTGTGTAATGATATTCAAGAAAGTCATGTATATATAAATCCTCCTTGTTATAGATTTTCTATGCAGGTACTATAAGGTGTGAATGAGTATGGAAGATATAAGAGAACATTGTTTGTGAATAAAGGTTTTAAACACACGTGAGCAGGTTTTGAAGCACACGTGTTTAATAAAGATATTTTGTATTCAATAAGACTGGAGCTATTTAGTGATTGATCTTTTAAAGAACCACAAGGCAGATGCTGAATAGATGAGACTCTACAAAACTTCTGAAAATATTTCCCACTTTTTGAGCATCGTGGTTTTGATATTTCTATACTGTGAAGCTATTTATAAGTGGGGGAAAAAGGTGTGACGGGTGATTTTTGCATAAAGATTTGTATTTGGAGACAGAAGTTAATGCCTTTATAGCATGCTGACCTTAAATCTAGTTCTTAATCCTTCCTCCCAACATATAGCCAGGGTAGGCCATCACCTGTTGCTGGCTGTTCAGCTTCTACACACATCTTGCTCCAATATCTTGGAAGGCCTAAAGCGAATGAGATATACTGTGTGGCATTCATTTTGCTACCATGAGTGAACTATCTCCGCAGTATATGAAACTGATGATATGGAAGACATTGAATCTACTTAACTTTCATCTCTACTAGTTGGACTGTTTCATCAGGAACAAACACGTGTTTAATGAAAGCAATATTCAAGAAATGTTTGAGGAAGACATTGGGCTGAGAGTGTTGCTGAAACAGCACTAAGACCTCATGAAAAGGTGAAACTTTTCTATTAGTGCTTACTGGTCAATGAAAGAGCTTAGGCACAGGAAGCTGCTACAGTACTTGGCCTGTATGAATACACAGGGAGAGGAGAGAGATGCAGGTAAAAGTTAGCATAGAAAAACTGAGCAATTCCAAGTATCGGTGAGATTTGTCTTGTCTTCTGCTTCCCTTCCTGAGTCTCCTACCCAGCATGGTGGCCTAGACTGCTCCTTGAGGGCCACTGACTTGACTTGTAAAGGATTTCTTGTGCTGTCACTAGTTTCCATTATTTTACAAAGTGCAAAATTGGCTTTCTGAACTTCTTGTCTTCAGCTACCTTCCTGCCAGATGCCACAGTCCAACTTTCATGATGTGCATCTGGGTTAGCATTACAGTTGTAATCTCTGCTCAGGATGCCCACAATGAAGGTTTAGGAAGGGTTTGTTTGACCTGGGTTCAGGTGCATATCCTGGTTTCCTGAAAAAGTAGCAGTAGTATATCTCATTAGTATTTGTCAACCATTAATTATCTTTAATTGATTTTGACAGGTGGCCATACTTACTTCCAGTCACAGCAGCCAGTCAGAATTGAGGATCCACCCAGTCCATGCCCATTTGATGATGACACTGGATATGTCATCATAGCCCTGCCCATGCCCCACTCCTTTGTATAATCCTACCCATTTTGATGATGTCACAGGAAGCGATGTCATAGCCACACCCCTTTTCCAAGATGACTCTTGTCTTTCCTGAAAGCCTGTGAGGAACACCATGGGACTGTTAGATCATGAAGGAGAAAAAGGGGCATTCGAGCGGACAAGGAAATTCTCTCTCACAATACAGCACATTGCTCCGTCAGCTAGGTGTTATTTCCGAAAGGAGGGTGGGGTGTCTGGGTTAGTGGCATTCTTTCCTGAGAGAGAAAAACAAAGCTGTAAGACATCGGGACTCGGAAGCAGGAGGAGGGAGGGTCTAGGGTCAAGCCTTTTCACAGCACTATACAGAAAAGGAGTTTAAAGTAGTGTGAAGGCTAAAAAAAAAAATGCCTATGTTCTTTCCTGACAAAGGGGAAACATGTGGAAGCTGTGCACGGTCTGCCTAGGCTGTAGAGTGCAGTCTCAGGTGCTTTTGACATCACTTCCTGTCATGTAACCCCCATCCAAGATGGCTGTGAAACAGGAAGTGACATGATGTGTACTGTAGTCTCCATCATCTTGGAAAACGAGCATGGCTATGATGTCACTTCCTGTGACATCAGCAAAAGGCAGGGTTTGGGGCATGGTTATGCAAAAGGGGCGGGATTTGGGAGCAGGGTTATTAAAAAGGTAGAGTTAGGTGGAATTATGCAAAGGGGGTAGGGTGTTGGCAGGGCTATGACATATCCAGTGATGACGTCAAATAAGTGGGGCGTAGGTGTGGCCTGAGCGGATTCTCAACTGATTGCCTGAGGTGACGAAGTGGGTGTGGCTGTCAAAATCAATTAAAGATAACTGATGGTTGACAAATGCTAACAAATTATACTACTAGCAGGTATATTTTTGGTCCGTGATGGACTGGGTTGTCTGACCTTGACTGCCACGGACATTTCCAGCCCAATGTCAGCAACTTTGCAACCGTGTTCTTTTCTGCAACTATCAGTGAATGAGATGATAAAATTAGATGCCATGGGAAAGAAATTGCCCCAAAAATGTGTTATCTGGTATCTTTAGCTGTTCTTTGTTGTCTTGCTCATTCTGGTCAAGCTTCCCTGAAAGCACTTCAAGGGCAAATCTATAACTGGGCACCCCTTTTACAAGTGAGTGTGTGTAAATGTACAGAATGCCAGCACTTATGTGAATAACTGCAAGTAAGTGGCAGCAGTGCAGCTTCTTAGTGCTATTCTGTAAGGGTGTGCAAAAGTGTCCTAGTGCGTAAATGCATGGGTCGTTCACTGGCCAGAGCATGAAAGAGGAGCAAGGGCAGGGTTGCCACATACAAGCAAAATACTGTATGCATCCCTGCCGCATTTAGGCACCTGTAGTTATGCCAGGTCTATGGCTGCTGTAACTGCGGGTGTGTAAATATAAAGCACACTGATACCGGGTTACACTTGAATTCTATAATAGAATCTGGGGCCCCATATGCCGTAATATTATAGACTCTTACCTTCTGACATCGGGGCGCCCACTTACAGAATTATTCCTTTTAAGTCTTGAGTGACCAGCAAGGTTTTCACAAACTCCTGGCTGAAGCCAAGCCTCCTAGCAAGCCATCTTCCTCCCTCATTCTTTTTAATGTCTACAGGGAGATAGCATATTAAAAGGGATTTATTCCTCCAGTTTGTGTCCATAGGAAAAACACTTACTACATCGGGTTCCATGACATTGCAGTCAGATTCACAAAAATTAGAATCGGGTTAATCAGGCAGAAAAGCTGACAAGAGTGTGAGCTGTCCAAGGGGGTTTTAAACTGTCCCATCCTAACTATTCTAAGGTTATTGTGCTGGTATTTTGCCTTTTTTCTTACTGGGTATGTTCGTGTTTAACCTTTATGGTATTATAAAAATGCCAGTTGTTTGCCTTGATATGTAAAGTTTTATAGATGAACTGTAAAGCACTGTACCTTTAAATAAAAAAAAGAGAAACCCTTAAAATATGTTGTTCTTTTGAACCTGGTTCTGTCATGAAAGGGAATTCTTTCTTGCTGTTCTCTTAAGACAGACTTTCATTCTACACACACACATGCCACAGTACATTCTTCAGAGCCAGTGCTGTGCCTTTACCTGATTGTTTACAGACAAGTGATCCAATGTCTTGGGGCAGATGTACCAAAGTTTGGTAAGGTATTATAAATAGCTCCCGACTTGTGAATGTAAATTTTCCCTTGGGAAGTGGATGCAGTAAAATCTGAGGCAAAATATTGAACTAAAGCCACACTTTGAGAAATCCTTCTTTCATTGGGGGTCAGCCTTTTTGATATAAACTTGACTAAATAAGTGGAAGTATTGTGTGCCACTGGTGCAGTCAAGCGTTATAACCAAGACATTTAGGGGTAAAGTGCGCCAAAAATTAGGTGTGAAGAATATATGCTAATTATCAATTCTATAACAACATCGAGCATAAGTCGACACGTGTCCAACTTTAGGCATGAGCACTTATACCATGTGAAAAGCTAGTGTAAATAGTTGTTCCTAAAGTTCACAGTTGTGTGCATAAGTAATAGTATTCTGTAACTTATGCACAAACTGCAAGGCACAACCCTGATCCTCCCATGTGTATGCCACCTCTGTAGTTGCATACTATAGCATTTAGGCACTAACCGGTCAATATTCAGCGTGAGTTAACAGGCCAGGAACGGCCGCTGACCAGTTAACTTGCCTCTTAGTGGATAATCAGTCATTTTCAGCAGCATTTAACCGATTATCACTGCTGAAAATGCCCAGTTAGTGCTGAAAATAAATCCGACGGTGTTGAGGGCATTCCAGGGGCTTAACCAGTTAAGTCCAGATATTCTGCACTTAACTGGCCAGGTTTAGCAGCCAAATAAGGCCACATCAAAAGCAGGCCTGTCTTTGCCCGCTCAGCCATGGCCGGTTAAGTCCAAATATGGACTAGCTGGTGTTGAAAAACCCAGATATTCAATGCCGGTCACCAGAAAGCCCGGCATTGAATATCTGGATTGAATGCTGAAAGCAGGCAGTCAAAGTGCTATCACTTGCTGGTGATTTGGAAACACAACAGGACACGCTGTTTGTGCTGGGTTTTTTTTTTTTGCATTTCCTTTTTCCTTGTCCTGATATGCAATTTGCAATTGTTCTTATTCGTAGATACAGACTAGCCCCTGACGCAGCCCTTTTGTGGGCGAAACACAGCCTGTGTCGGGCAACTGTCTTATATACGGTATCTTCAATAAAATATTTTGGATAATATACTGATCTGCTTGTTCATTTTCCACAACCCTCTGAAGTGCTTATACAGTGGATAATGGCACTGATGAATTGCTTACTACATACAGGATTTTTCTTCTACGTCTATGGGTAAAATCACCATCAAGCCTATATCTAAATCTCCTTCTCTAGACCTTCATCGACATCTAGTTATAGACTGATCGCTAACATTCCTTCTTTTACAAAATTTACCAAACCTTTAGTAACCAGTTAACACTGTAATCTCCTATGATATGGGGATCACTAAGACTCTGGGGAGAGGGAGATCCCTGCCAGTGGGCTGGAGAGAGAGGTGGGAAGGCCTGCCCAAGGGAAGGGTTGGCAGAGAAGTTGCAGATATAAAGTGGATCCCTATGTGAGTGACAGCAGGGGTGGAGTTTGGAAAAATAATAAGAGATTGTAATGGGGAACTTGAGGTCTGTGGTTGCCTGGACCCCTGCCTGGACCCTTGGGAATATTGGGGGATCCAGGAGTGCTGAATAAACTTAGGCTGAATAAAGGGAGTACTTGCTGCCCATAAAAGTGGCAACTGAGAGACAGAATTGGAGCTTCAGGTGGACAAGGGGAATCCAGAATAGAAGCGGGAAACAGAGCGGGGAAAGCCCGTTCAAGGCCAGGATGCAGCCCTGTGAGGTGCATCGCTACAAGAAGGAGAGCCTAAAGGGTCTGTGCCTGAGGGGAGTAGATTGCTATCTTGCCTTGAGATTATTCCTGGCCCACAGGATAGGAAATGGATGGGAGGTGTTGTACATATTCCACTGTCCATTATCCCAGGCCTAAGCCTCTGCACCACTGATCTCTGAGAGTACTCCCTTTCCCTGGTGTTTGCGAGTGAAAATGCAAACGGAAAGGGGAGAGACAGGTACAGGGATTCCTCCTGAAGCGATAACTGAATTGTCAGAAAGTGGTTTGGAGTTGGAAGTCAACCACCAATGGGTTGGCCCTTGAAAGAGATTATATTGTTGACTGCCATTGCAGGTTAAAGTAAATTTTACTGCATTAAAAGAACCTCTGGTGGGGTGAGAGCAGGGACGCCTGCTCCTGAGCAGTGAGGTTCCACTAGAAGGACCCCATTTAATCTCCTAAAACTTCAGATCGCTATTCTGTACCATTAACCCAGTCCCGAGTTCATCTGAGGCAGACAGTGAGTGGTGAGTGGAATGGAGAAAGATAAAGCACTGTGAGTGTGGTTTATCCCTGTGACCCGGGTCGGAGGATGGAACTGAGGTAGTGGCAAGACCTGGGTTACATTGCATGGAGTCTTTATTACTTGTTCTAACAACTAAAGCAAGGGAAATTAGTAGTAGTGGGAAAGGCCTTAGTTCTACAATCTGACTTATTGGCAGCTTTTGATGTGGTGGACTGTACTATTTTTGTTGAATTTTCTTGGAGATCTTGGGATTGATGGAACTGTATTTGATTGGTTTGAGGAATTTTTGAAAAATTGATCTTACATGGTAAAGGTTAAGGGGACCTTTCCTTATTTTTGGAGTCCGGGTTGCGGCTCGCCTTGTCACCTATTTTAACATCTTTATGTACTCACTGAGCTCTGTGAAATTAGACAAGGGTGAGTACCTGTACTCCTATGTCGATGATATTTTTGTCCTACAGAAGCTGCTCCCAAATGCAGGTGCATCGCATTTGAGGCTATTAAACTGTATTTCTAAAATTGAAAACTGGTCTAGTTGTTGTCTACTAAAGCTAAATCCAGCTAAAACAAAAATTCTATGTTTAGTACTGCAAAACTCTTTTTCCCTAGCACAGTGCCACCTTGTGACTTTACCTTGTAATTTGCTACTGATTGTTATGTGTACTGCCATCAAGTGGTGAAACATGGCACTACCTGTTGGCTTGAGGCAATGGCACCCTGTGGTTAAAGTCTAAAAAACATCCACAATCTGTTGATAAGGTTTCGTTGTATTATTCTTTCCAAATAAACAAAATATTTGGATACCTACCATTCCATTCTTACTACTCTTCCCCTCTCTCCTTGTGGTCAGAGCGAGATCGACACACACATACAGAGTCAACATATATGCAAACGTGTGTGCACACATACGTGTACATGGAGAGGGGTTAGGAAAACGTCCAAGAAACTAAGGAGAGCATTGATGAGCTCCAGCCCAGATAGCAGCTTAGGCTTGTGGTTCCCAAACCTGGTCCTGGAGGTATCCCAGCCGGTCAAGTTTTCAGGATATCAAAATGAATATTCATGAAAAGATTTGCATGCACTGCCTCCACTGATGCAGATCTCTCTCATGAATATTTGTTGTAGATATCCTGAAAACCTGACTGGTTGGGGTGCCTCCAGGACATTACTCGCATTGTCCAAGAACAACGAAGCTAGTCTACAGAGACAACAGCATCACTCCCTCCCCCCCCCTCCTCCAGTGAACTATGTAACAGCATCAGCCGACAAGGACTCGAGAAGGCTGAAGAAGAAAGCAATCCGAAATTAATCCTCGCATCCTCCCCTCCCGACCCACAGCTCCAGAAATCCGGCGGCGCGGCGATTGGGAGCTGCTTTTGTGACGTCATCGAAGCGGACGGGCGCGCGCCGTATGCGTTCTGAACGGCGATTGTGATCTCAAGCATTCTGGAACGGCCACAAAAAAACAAGTAAGGCGTAAGAGTGGCTGCGCAGCTGCGTATTCTCGGTGCGGTCGGGGTGGAGGGCCCTCAGCAATTACAGCATGCAGCACTACATCCTCAGCATGGAGTGGTGAGCGCACAATGCTGAGCTGTGCCTACCGCCACTAAAGCCTAATCGCGGCTCCGCAGCACAGCCGCAACAGCACACGCAGCTAGTGGAGGAGGGGGAGAGCAGGCGGGGCAGTCAGACAGCAGCAGGAAGGGGGCGCCGCCGCCGAGTGACGAGTATGGATTTCCAGCAGCTGGCGGACGCTGCGGACAAATGGTGCTCCAACACCCCCTTCGAGCTCATTGCCACCGAGGAAACCGAGAGGAGGATGGATTTCTACGCCGATCCCGGCGTCTCTTTCTACGTGCTTTGTCCTGACAACGGCTGCGGGGACAATTTCGTAAGTATCCGCAGCTAGAGGGGTGTGTTATGTGTGTTCAGCACACGTGCACACACCCTATTAATGCCGACAGATGCGCCAGTACCACCGAGGAAACCGAGAGGAGGGTGGAGAATGATGTGCATCCGTACAATGAGTGTGTATGTGGTGGAAGGGCGTGTGTTTAGCATTGCGTGTGATGGAGGGATGCGAGTGTGATATCATGCTATCTGCATCCCAAAACAAAGATCTCATTTCTATTTCTATATAATGTGCTTCTCTCCAAGTGGCATCTGCTGGCATTAATGCGGTGTGCACGTGTGCTGAACGCCACGGGGCGCCAGGGGCCACGTGGGAGGGAAGAAGGCACCCACATTGGTTTTGAACCCAGTCAGTAGCAGGCTGGTGGCCTGGATAGCCCCCAAGAAAACAGGGGCCTTGTAGTGAGTGATGAGAAAGATGAAGTCAAGCTAGGGAATTGTGCTGGAGTGGGGAGGGGAAATGAGGATGGCTGTGACAGACATCTGCAAACCCCCCCCCCCCCCCCCAAAAAAAAAAAAAAAAAAAAAAAAAACCTAGTGGTGGCTCTATCATGCACCCCTGGCCTCCCAACAGGCTCTGTGCCCATGGTGTAGGCTGTGACATTTCACTGGTGATAAGTCATTTACCCCTCTGCAGCTTCCTGTCCACAGATTCCCCCAGGCCTGAGTTATCAGTGGTAGGGAAACAGCATCAGTGAATGTGATAAGGGACGGTGGTATGGGGGTGTCATGGTGGATACACACAGATATGTTACTTATGAATGCACATGGTCTATACCTATAAAACATATGTGATGGAGAATTAAACTACTGGTTAATACAACTTTCTATTTAGCTGAATCGTGGCCTAGTAGAGGTGTGTGTGAGAAGCAACTCTTCTCAATAGCTGCATCCTGTATTGGGCAGCTGTCTTTGGAGTAACCAGCATGTCAGTACACTGCCTTTGACAGCCCAAGCCCTGTGCTGCTTATTTTCTTTTCAGACAGGAAGTATACTGGGGTGTGCACTGTGCCAGTTGATGCTGTTGCTGAGGAGTAGCTTTCTAAAAACCTGTTCAGGGATGTGATTCACCTAAGCAGTTGGGGTGGAGACAGCCAGCCACTGGATGCAAAAATACCACTTGTATTTTGGGAACTTATGTGTATATAGAGTGGAAGGTTAGGTTAATTTGTAGGCCTTGCCACTTCTAGTGCTTCTCCTGTTAGTTCCTTTCTGCAGTGTCCTTGACATGCAGACTCCAGACGAGAGTATGATTCAGTTCCGTTTTGCATAGTCCAGGTACCCAGAGCTGGACTTCTGGGTAGGACTGAAGCTGTGACCGCTTCTGCCTGGCCCCTGCACACAGTACTTCTCAATCATTGAACAAGTTCAGTGACCTTTCTTGAAAGGAGTAATACAGTCCCAGCCAACAGGTTTATTTTCATAGCTCAAAAGATTTGCCAGACTGGATCGCTTGCATTATAGCTTTCTGGTGGGCCACTGAAAATCACAGCATGTGGACAACCATTTTCTGTCGTCTGGGTCCTCAGTCTATGCCAGTGGTTTCCAAACCTGGTCCTGGAGGCACCCTATCCAGTCAGATTTTTAAGATATCCACAATGAATATTCATGAGAGAGATTTGCATGCACTGCCTCCAATGCATGCAAATCTCTCATGAATATTCATTGATATCCAAAAAACCTGACTTGCTGGGGTGCATCCAGGATCAGGTTTGGGACTCACTGGTCTATACGCTTTCTTAATTTAGAATGAACAAAGCTGCTCACCCAGTTGCATGATTGTGGAAGCCAAGTTTCAAGGAATCCCAGAAGCTCTCTACCTAAGAGCGATTCATGGAGGCCAGCAAGGCCTTGGTAAATTGTTGGTGGCATATGTGGTTCTTGAGTTCATCCACGTTCTTCTCCAAATCTGCCAGCTTCTTAAGTAGTTAATCCTACCGCATGGGCCTGGTCTTCAGCATACTGGTGCATTGTTGGGCATTGAGTTCCAGATCCGTGCTATCCAGGTGTTCATGGGCACCTTCAGCTCTGTTGTCAAACTGTTGCAATTTTATCACTGCCATCCACACAGAACTTATAGATGGACTAAGCGAGCTGCACAGATCTGCCATCTTGCTGTCAATGATGTGCTGCTTCTCATCTTTTTACTGTCAAGCCTCTTAAGACTTGTTAACTGTAAAGTCTCAATATCTTGAAGTATAACCTTGGCACACCAGAACACACCTGAAGTCTCTTTCTTTTCTGAAGTTTCCTTTATTGAATAAATACAGATAATTTACTCAGTCAGATGTTCAGAAGTGTTGCCTCAGGGCACAGAGACTCTAATTCTGAGAGCTGTATCAGTGGTTGGAGGTAGAAATCTGAGGAGAGGCAGCTTTATTGCAGAGGTGAGCGAATAGTTGAACAGGCAGAAGTAGCTCAGAGCTGGGTGACTGGAGAGTGCAATATCTCATTAGGAAGATATATTCAAGGTAAAAAACCAAGTTCGTTCCAGGGAGTTTTAGCAGGACAAGTGCTGTCTGAAGCAAGATGGAGAATGCCTCATGGCGAGGGGGAGGAAGAGGCTAAGAAGGGCTCGCACAGGCCCAGGGAGGAGGGGGTAAATAGACCAATGGGGACAGAGCCTGCCATCGGGTAGCAAGGGGTGGTCCTAGAGGACAGCCTTCGATTGGAGAGAGAGGTCGTACATGGCTGACCTCTCAGGACAGAGATAGTAAGAATGACCAGGAAATGATAGCAGGTAGACAAAGGAGCCAAGCTTGGCTGAGAAAGAGAGGCGGTCTGGGCAGCCGCACAACCAGTGGTAACAGTTCTTATACAGACAGACAAGTGTGGCTGCATTGCCTGTGAACTACATTACACACAATGCATTGCTCACATGTTTTGCAGTGGGAACTGCAGCAATGAAGATCCTTAGAAGTGAGAATGACAGTAAAGACATCAAACACATTTTAGGGTCACATTGTAAACTAGTGCAAGGCTGTCAGAGGACAGAACATTTACACTAATTTTAAGATGCTATGTCAGCCTCCTCCAGCTGTTGAAAAGCTCAAGCACAAGTCTCTGTGCACTCCAAACCCTAGAATAAATACCAAATGGGATGCCTGAAGGTTTGGGATGGATCGATTTAGTTGATGTAGAGGGGTTGCAAGTTTTAGCTAAAATTCTATTCCTTTGTGCCACATGACCTCCCAACCCCCCCCCCCCCCAGCTGCTGCTGCAGGTCAGCTGCCCACCACGCCACACTCCTTCACGGGCCTACCTTGTAGAGGCCCTGGTGGCCTAGTGGTGTCTTTGAGGCAGGGGCATCCTGAGTTGCTCCATCCCCTGTCAGCTGTGCTGATAAAAAAAGGCAGCCGTGACTTTCTGCTGCTGCCTCACAGCCACCATTTTGGAATTACCTTGAGCAGCAGTTGCTCCTGCTCAGGCTGTTCCCAGTTCCAAACTGGAGCCTGCAACCTGCCATGGCAGTCTCAAGGCTGCTGCGGGAAGTTGTGGCTGCCGTTTTTTCAGTGTGGCGAACCAGGGTAGGAGCAATTCAGGATGCTCCTTCTCCGAAGATACCACTACACCACTAGGGCCTTTACAAGGTAGACCCAGGGAGGATCTAGGAGGGAGGGCGGCTTGCGGCAGCTGGGAGCAGGGCTACGGTTTCAGGTTTCTGCTGAAAATGTACACGTATTTTGGGGGAAACCAGTCTGTTTCGGTGCCAAAATCAAAATTTGGTCAGCCTCCAAAATAAGAGAGATATATAAAACATAGCAACATTAGTCTACAATGGAGGGGGGGAGCATTGGCACTATAATGATGAGAGGCTGGAAATATATTTATTATAATTTATTTTACATATAATATGGGATGGGGGGAGAAAGTCAACCAGCCACCAACCCCACTGTCTTGAAATAGAAGGATCCAAAAAATGATGTAACGTTATTTAAAGTTTACTATGCATTTGCAAGGGAATCTTAATTGGTATCTTGCACCCAAAGCCAATACTTCCTGCCTTACACTGAATTTTTTTTTTCCGTCTCTTGTATCCACCTGGAAAGATTGAACTCTCCCAAGAACATTGTAGAAGCAGCTTGTTGCAAATAGAGCTTAAGTAATACAGCCTTGTCCTGTAAAGAGACATTAAATGATACTAACAGAGTGGCTCTAAAAGGTATCCCATCCTGAGAATTTTCCAGAATAGCTGACTCTTAAACTATCAGAGGGAAAGGGGGGTGGGGTCACAGGACACCATTCCGATGGGAAAGACACTGAGCGTTTGAGCTCCCAGGTTCAACCACGCTAAACTACCCCACCAACCGTGAGTCTGTTTGGTGCAATCATACCATATTTGACAGTTTGGGAAGTGCTGCTTCAAAATAAGCATTTGTTGCTGGACATCCCTGCTGAATGGTGTTTGAAGACAAGGAACGTTCCAAAGTACCAGTGAGCAAGACGATGGACCCACGTAGCCTGTCTACACCCGCATTAAGTTCTACCTGATTTTCAGAAATTGTGGCTGAGGTAAAGGAAGCAGCAGAAACCGCGTTAGAAGAGAGATTGCATGACCTCTCTAACAAATTGGACACAGTTTTGGAGCAGGTAGATGAGCTGTGTCGCGATTTCAGTAATCCTTAACGAGTAGCTCATTTAGGATCTTCGGACCAGTGCGTCAATAAACTGGTGGCCTTGCTTTAAGAGAAGATCAGTGTTACCTCTCGAACAATTTTCGAAGTCCATCTTCGACTTGTAGGTGTACCTTATCAAATGTGGAGAATGAAACGGTTTCCTAGAAAATTGGCTATTGATCTCATTACAGTTGCAGAGTCAAGTTGGGTGCCTCTGCGTTGAAAGGGCATTCTGTATTGGCCCCAAAAGAGCCGAGGGAGCAAGGCCTTGGGTGTTGATATTCTGCTTGTTAAACTTTCATCATAAGCAGAAAATATTGCAGGCGATTCAGGCAGGCAAAGTTCTCACCTATGAAGTGCATAGAATTCTTTGCTTTCAGGACTCCTCCTGTATAGCAGCACAGTGAAAGGAATTTAACCCTATTTAGTCAAGCTTATTGAAAGAAAAATCAAGTTTGCGCTGCTGTTTTCAGCCCGCCTGTGAGTAGAACATGAAGACACAGCAGTGATGCTGGAAATGGTGCAAGTGAATTTTTTGATCCATCTTAATTTGAAACCAAGATGGCCCATGAATGGAACAGATCTGTTAGAAATTTTGATGGGAACCTTCTGTGTTCTAATTCAGTTTATAGAGAACATGCAGTGCTGCTGGATTTTTATTGGGAAGTTGAATCTAATAGAAAAGGGGGGGGGGGGGGGATTTCTTGAAGAGATTTTTCTTTGCCCCTTGGAATATGGATGTGGTAACAGCGGTTAGCGTATCTGGGTTTAAAAAAGGTTTGGACAAATTCCTGGAGGAAAAGTGCATAGTCTGCTATTAAGGCAAACAGTAACTACTTGCCCTGGGATTTGTAGTATGGAGTGTTATCACAATTTGGGTTTCTGCCAGGTACTTGTGACATGGCTTGGCTAAGAACAGGATACTAGGCTAGATGGACCATTGGTCTGACCCAGTATGGCTACTCTTATGTTCTAATAAATATGTTGGAATATATATTCCAATCATGAATGTGGTACCCACTAAGCTGACATCTTAAGGAAAATGTTCTTTACCTATGACTAATTGAAGCACCTTGGTGTTTACTACTACTTATCATTTCTATAGCGCTACTAGGCGTATGCAGCGCTGTACACTTGAACATGAAGAGACAGTCCCTTTTCGACAGAGCTTACAATCTAATTAGGACAGACAAATAAGAGATAAGGGAATATTAAAGTGAGGATGATAAAATAAGGGTTCTGAACAAGTGAATAAGGGTTAGGAGTTAAAAGCAGCATCAAAAAGGTGGGTTTTTAGCTTAGATTTGAAGACGACCAGAGATGGAGCTTGACGTACCGGCTCAGGAAGTCTATTCCAGGCATAAGGTGCAGCAAGATAAAAGGAACGGAGTCTGGAGTTAGCGGAGGTGGAGAAGGGTGCAGATAAGAGAGATTTACCCAGTGAACGGAGTTCCCGGGGAGGAGTGTAGGGAGAGATGAGAGTGGAGAGGTACTGAGGAGCTGCAGAGTGAATGCACTTGTAGGTCAGTAAGATGAGTTTGAACTGTATGCGGAAATGGATAGGGAGCCAGTGAAGTGACTTGAGGAGAGGGCTGATATGAGCATAATGACCCTGGCGGAATATTAGTCGTGCAGCAGAAGTTTGAACAGATTGAAGAGGAGAGAGATGGCTAAGTGGGAGACCTGTGAGAAGCGAGTTGCAATAGTCTAAGCAAAGGTGATAGAGTGTGGATGAGGGTTCTGGTAGTGTGCTCAGAAAGGAAAGGGCGCATTTTGGTGATGATATAGAGAAAGAAATGACAGGTTTTAGCAGTCTGCTGAATATGTGCAGAGAAGGAGAGGGAGGAGTCGAAGATGACCACAGTGGGTTTATTAGCTGGACTGCATCCAAGATGCCGATTCCTAACTGATGTGAGTTGATTCTTTGCTCTTTTGTTGGATTTCCTCACGACGCCGAAGCAAAAGGGCCGATCGTCTGTTGTGGTTTCTCAGAGATCGGCCCCAGTAGTGGCTGGCATGCTTGATTCTTTCTTTTGTATGGAGAACCGGGATGCCTTTGGGGTCGGAGGGTAGCCTGCATGTGACGCCCAGGTTGAGTGGAGATCCTGTGGCGCCGCCAGGGCTGGATGTTACTCTGATCCCCAGCCGCAGAGCACTAGTTTGCCACAAATGATGCCCTTGCTCTTGAAACCAGGAAGTGCTGCTGAGTTGGAGTGGCGGGAGACCTTCATACATCCAGTGAGTGACTTATGGGTATCAGTTTCACTGGACCCCCCATAATAGCTGCTGCGAGTTTACCTTCATCTGCAGGTGAATCCTTGGCTGTTGGCCATGAGCAGGGCGATATTTCTTTAGTAAACTCAGCAGGTACCAGCAATGTCCTTTCTTTCTTATTAGAAAAACCATCTGAAGTAACATTGGACAATTTGTGGGCTGTAATAGCTAATCTGGGTAAGGCTTTGTGCCCCCAGGTTCAGAAATTGGAGCAAGAATTGTGTTCCAATAAACTTATGATGGAAATGTTTGAATCAAAATCCAGCAGAACATGTAGGAAAGCAGGAAATAATCTGATTACTGTTCAAACAATTCAAAGTACATGATAAGGGATGTACTGAATCTTAGAAGGAAAGCTGAATCTTTTGAGAACTCTTAGTCAATAATTTGCGCTTCTTAAATTTCCCTAGGGTTTTTTCTGTTACCCCCTAGGGAAATGCTTAAAAGATTATATTATGGAAGTACTATATGTGCCTAAGGAATCTATTCCTCCTTTTACTCAGATTTACTACCTCCTGGTTAAACCATTGGAAGATCTTCATCATGTGGAACAGGACAGTGTACCTTTAAATATAACAGCTGTTCTAGAGTCTTCAGATACAGAAGCGGCTGTGCCTTCAATTTTGTTGGCTGCAGTTGCTTTATCACCAGATAAGAATTGGTTACTTAAAATGTTCTTTAAAAATAAGAAGACTTTCTTGGGATTTAAAATTCGTTTTTTTTTTTCCCAGACGTATCAAGAGACACTCGGAAAAGACGTTGCCAGTGTTTATTGCTTAAACATGGTGTACTTCAGCTAGGCGCTACATTTTATTTACGAAATCCGTTTAAATATGTAGTTCGATACTAGTCTGTCAAATATGTGTTCTTTGAACCATCCCATCTCACCGATTTCCTTGCAGGTAGAAGAATAGGGTGTTAATTAACATCATTAGTAGCTCTCTAATTTACTTTAGACATCCTATATCATGTCAGTTTTTTTATTTCTTGTTATAAGTTTTTCTTTTTCGTATAATAGTTCCACTTTATATAATCTTGGATCAAATTATGTGGACTTGAGTGTAACTATCTGTTTTCTAATGATGTATTAGTAAGATATTTTCTTTATTTTGATTATGAATGATAGTGATCCTTTACTGTACAAGTATTTACTTAGTTGTATAATTAAAAAATAAATAATTGGCTATTATAGCCATAAAATAAAATCTAGAGAAATATTTCTTTAAAATGGAATGGGGCATTTTTGGAGATTATCCAACCCTTCAAAATAAATTGCAATTGTTGAGTACACAAATGGTTGTTCACGAGTTCTTGCATCAAAGATCAAAGAAATCTATGCAGTATTTTAAATACAAGCTTTACAAACGTGGGAACAAAAATGGTAACCTGTTGGCTAGGATGGTATGTGGATGGGAGGGCCACCGTAAAATCTTAAAGATGACATTTTCAAAAAGGGTGGAACTTCAAACGGATATTCTTTGAAAAATTGTACTCCAAAGCTTTGGGAGAGGATCTTGTGGGTGAAAGTTATTTGTCTAGTATAGAAGTACCCCAGGTTACGTCAACAGAGGGGAGAGCTATTGAATACTCCAATATCTGAGGAGGAAGTGTAATGACTGATTAAACAGAATGCATTAAGTAAAGCACCATGACCTGATGGGTTTAGGGTGGAGTTTTATAAAATTTTGCAAGGAAGTACACGAAAACCTCTTTTAAGAAAGTTTAGTCATACACTGGACTACTAAACTTTACCAGATAGTTTATCTTTGGCTCAAATAATAGTTCTCCCCCAAGCCAGGGAAGGACCCTTTGGTCCCAGAATCTTATCATTCACTGAAGCCAAGTTGTTGGCCAAGCTTTTGGTTAACCGCTTGGCCCGAATATTGCCTTCACTACTATTGGATTCCCAGGTAGGTTTTGTTATATTAGGAAAATCTTGTCCTCCTTAGAGCATCTCAGTAGGGATGGAACAACTTCTTTGTTGGTTAGTTTTGATGCAGAGAAGATCTTTAATTACATTAATTGGGGTTTTGTTTAGTGTTTTGAGACGCTATGATGTCATGGGCCTCTTTAGCTCCTTGGTCAGAGCGCTTTATACCAAATCCATGCCTAGAATATGGGTTAATGGGCAGCTCTCTGAAAGTTTCCCTGTTCTTAGGGGTATTGGCCAGTGTTGCCCTAACCTTAGATCCTTTACTGAGGTAGATTCAAGAGATCCAAAGTATATAAGGGGATTCAGATAGAAAATAGCAACTTTTGCTGATGATTTATTGGTGCATTTAACTAACTCTTAGGATTAATTGAAAACCCCTTTTAGAAAGTTTTGCAGAGTATGAAAACTTCTCAGGTTTTACACAATTACCAGAAATCTGAGGCCTTGGCTGTGGGAGTGGGTCTGAGTAGACCAAAGGCTTCTTTAAATATGTGGGTATTTTGTTGCTGACAGACAGGTTGATCCTCTTAATGTTAATCACCTATTAGAGATTACTCAGTGCCAATTAGCTCTGTGGAAACACCTGCCCTTATCTTTAAGTGGCTGTGTTTGTTTATACCAGATGACTATTTTTCCTAGTGGCTATATGTTATGCAAGTTCTCCCCATATGTTTGTTACAGAAAGATTTGAAGATGCTGAATAAAGTAGTGGGGCATTTTTGTTGGAGTCCACCACCCTAACCACAATATATTTTTAAGCATAGGCAATGGGGTTTTTCTTTTAGCTATTTGGACTACATATATTCAATCCTTGTCTCCGAGAGTAATCTTGAATAGGCTGCATTTATAATATTTGGTTTGGGTTTGTTGACGTGGGTTTGGGGTTGCATCCCTGTATGATGGAAGTATTACTGTGCTTAGATGGGTCTCTGTGGAGGGGGTAGGGGATATGATAAGTGAAGGGCTTGGACTTAGGGCCAGATGCACTAACCTTAACACGCCCTTAAAGAGCCATTAACGAGCAAGTAGTAAACCCTGGCATGCACTAAAGACTTTTTTCTGACTCTAGCAGCTAACGAAAACGGAATATAGATGAGCAAATTGTGTAGAAACCCCATTGTAATGAGATGCACTAAACTTTTCCGATTGCCTTAATGCTGGAAAATCTAACGAGAGGTCTGTACCTCTCTTTGAGGCTGCACAGAATTGGAAAAATTATTAAAATATAAAAAAAAAAAAAAATCGGGGGGGGGGGGGGGGGGCAAAAACGGCCAAGTGCTCCTCATGGACGGCCATTATGGCCATTGTACACCCGAAAAGCCGCCCAAGTGCTCGTCAGGAGCGTCCTTTATGGACGTTCTTCACTGTATATTGAAAAAAAAATAATCAGGCTCCGATGCTGCAGGCTCTTTTTTGGACATCATTCAACCCTGGAATAATAAAAACGTCGTTTTTGGCCATTCTTCACTCAGCTGAGAGACTTGGAAATCATCACAACGCGTTTAGCTCGGCTAAACGCGCTGTAATTGGCTCAGAGACTTCCTGGTCTCTCAGCTGTGAAGCACTGCCAAAAAAGACGTTTTTATTATTAAAAAAGGGGGGGAATGGCCGGCCATCCAAAAAAAAATGTCCATTTTGGCCCCTTGCAATAATAAAAACGTCTTTTCTGGCAGTGCTTCACTCAGCTCAGATACCAGGAAGTCTCTGAGCCAATCACAACGCGTTTAGCCGAGCTAAATATGCTGTGATTGGCTCAGAGACTTCCTGGTCTCTCAGCAGTGAAGCACTGCCAAAAAAGACGTTTTTATTATTGCAAGGGGGGAATGACGGCCAAAATGGACGTTTTTTTTCTGGATGGCCGGCCATTCTGGCCGTCATTCCCCCCTTTTTAATAATAAAAACGTCTTTTTTGGCAGTGCTTCACAACTGAGAGACCAGGGAGTCTCTGAGCCAATCACAGTGCGTTTAGCCGAGTGAAGCACGGCCAAAATAGACTTTTTATTTTTGCGAGGGGGGAAAGAAAGCCAAAATGAGGTTGTTGTTTTTTTAATGGGCATCCTCAACTGCACCTCTGCTGGATCAAGCCGCACCAGAGGGAAGTGAGCAGCGCGGCGTCTTCAGGCAGCACAGGGAGGCGTATTTGGCATGTGCAGAGCAGCCAGCATAACGCTTGGCTGCTCTGCGCATGCACGACCGGCCGATTGGCCGACTGTTTAACGATGGAATAGAGAATGCAAGTGAGCTACAACGAGCAGCTCATTTGCATTCCTATTCCTTGATGCATGCCCGTTCCTTACCGATTCGCTAAGGGAATTGGTAAGGAAAGGGCTTTAACGATTGATTAGTGTATCTAGCCCTCAATAGGGTGGGAGGCTATAAGAAACAAGGCCTTTTCACTTCAGTTTTGGTTATTGAGCTTTGAGCCCTGCTAGTTACTTGCATGATGTGTGGTTTCCATTCTATTCATATATTTGTCTGGGATAATGTTGTTCACAACATGAAACTTTTCTTATTTTTTGTATTAAAAAAAATAATAATATAAAAAAACAAGATTTAAACTAAACTTTCAGAGGAGAGCTCCATAGCCACCTGATTTGAAGACCTAGATTAAAAAGTATATATCTTGCAAAGGTGGCAGACCATTTTCAGCATACTTGGGACCTTCTTTTAAGAATCTATGTAACATTTCATGAATAGGGGACAATTTTAATAGATGGAAAATTAAGAATTCCATATCATCCTTACACTGTTCCAGAACTCGTGGGATAGTCATGCCCATTGATCAGCAGGTGGAGATAGAGAACACAGAAGCGAGTTAAAGTATATAACCTTAGCCTGATAGCTCATCCCTTCAGTATTTTCCATCTCCGATGTTAACTGACTCCTGGTTGAGCTTCCCAGGCAATAGTGCAGGGAGAGGGGCTGGTGCGGCTCATTCCTATTTTGTTTTCTGTCCTGTGCGGTAAGGGCAGTCTCTGTGCTCTCTTTTGGGGGGGGGGGGGGGGGGGCTGTTGCCGAGCCTTTGCAGCGGGTAGTGGTGGCTCCCACGGAGTTGCTTGTGGTGCTTCCTCTGCAGAGCCCCCAGCAGTCTTCTGGATGCTGCCTGTTGTGGAAAGTTGGGGAAGTTTGGGAGATGGGGGAAGTACTTCACAGAGAAGTGTGTGCAGCTGTCATTTGGGCTGCAGCCTGTGGAGGCCCTGAATGCAGCAGCCAGCAGTTCTCAGAGCGACTCTGGTGCAGCGTCCACTTTCCCACAATGAGGGAAGAGCGCAAGAATGGCCTCTGGGCTTCCCGCGCATCTTCATGTTACTGTCTTTCCTCCTGCGCTGCCTGAGTTGCCTGGAGGGCCGGGGACACGTTTTCTCCTGAATTTGTGCTTGTGTTGACTCTGACATACCTGCTGAGGAAGTCGGGTAGGGGTCCTCCAGCTTCTAAGGGGTCATGTTTGGAGCCTTCTGCGGTGCCTGGGGGGGGATTCTCCTCCTTCCTCACCCTTTTCAGAAGAGGCCTTGGTCCTTTCAGAGGAATCTTCTTTTAGGGAGCCTTTGGAGGAAGGGGATGATCCCAAGATGCTGAGGCTGTTTGAATAGCTGAGCATATTGATTTTGGAGGTGTTCAGTGCTTTCAATTGAGGATCCTACAGCATTGCCTCAGGAGGGCAGGGGTCTTCTGTTATAAAATGCCTTAAGGGCCCTTCTAAGGCCTTTCCAATGCACTCTGATATACAGGAGTTGATTTCGGCGGAGTGGATGGTGCTGGACATAGGGCTGAAAGTGGGTTGGGCCATGGCCCAGTTGTATTCCTTGTTGCCCAAGGAAAAGCTCCAGCTACTCTGTGTGGACTCACTAGTGATGGTGGTCACGAGGACCACCACCATTCAGGTGGAAGGGGCTATTGCTTTAATGGATCTGCAGGACAGGAAAATTGAGCACACTCTAAAGCTGAGGTAGCCTCCTTTGGTCTCCAGGTAACCATCTGCAGCTCCTTTTGTTGAACGAGCCTGCCTGAAGTGGCACCAGCAGTCCGTGGTGCAGGACACATGCCAGTTGGTCCAGTTGCAGGCGGGTTTGGCATACTTTACAAATGAGATCTACAGTACGCTTCAGGCCTTGGCTCGTGGTATGTCCTTGGCAGTGGCGACAGTCAAAAAAGCAAACAGGATGCTAAGAATTAGGAGAGGGATGCAAAATAAGACCAAAAATATGCTGCATGGTGCGACCTCACTTTGAGTATTGTGTTCAGTTGTGGCTCAAAGAAGAGCGACCAGAATGAAACCATATGAAAGGCTAAAGAGATTAGACTCGTCAGCTTGGAAAAGACTGCTGGGAGGCGGGGGGTGCTATAATTGAGGTCTACAAAATCCTGAGTACTGATGGAATTGAAAAATGAATTTGCAGAACTATTGTTAATAACATGTAATGTATCTTAAAAATAAAGCGAAGATTGGAGGGTGGGCAATTTAATGCCAATTTAAAAAAAAAAGGTTCCAAAGGTGATCTGGGAAATTATAGGCCTGTGAGCCTGATGTCTGTGCTGGGCAAAATGGTAGAGGCTATTATAAAGAACAAAATTACAGAGCATATTCAAAAGCATGCATTAATGAGACAAAGCCAACATGGATTTAGTGAAAGGAAATCTTGCCTTGCCATTTATTTGAAGGGGTGAACCAACATGTGGATAAAGGTGACCCAGTTGATATTGTGTATCTGGATTTTTAAAAGGCATTTGACAAAGTACCTCATGAAAGACTCCAGAGTAAATTGGGATAGGAAGTAGTGTTCTATTGTGGATTAAAAACTTGTTAAAAGATAGAGAACAGAGTAGAGTTAAATGGTCAGTATTCTCAATGGATAAGAGTAGATAGTGGGGTTTCCCAGTGGTCTGTGCTAGGACTGCAGCTTTTTAACATATTTATAAATGATCTAGAGATGGGAGTAACTAGTTAGGTAGTTAAATTTGCTAACAACACACTTATTCAAAGTTGTCAAACTGAAAGAGGATTGTGAAAAATTACCTTATGAGACTGGGCATCCAAAGGCAGATAACGTGCAAAGGTGGCTGAGGGGAGATATGATAGAGGTCTATAAAATGAGTGGAGTGGAACGGGTAGATGTGAAGCGTCTGTTTACACTTTCCAAAAATACTAGGACTGGGGGCATGCGATGAAGCTACAATGTAGTAAATTTAAAATGAATTGGAGAAAATATTTCTTCACTCAAAGTGTAATTAAACTCTGGAATTCGTTGCCAGAGAATGTGGTAAAGGCGGTTAGCTTAGCAGAGTTTAAAAAAGGTTTGGACGGCTTCCTAAAGGAAAAGTCCATAGACCGTTATTAAATGGACTTGGAGAGAATCCACTATTTTTCTGGGATTAGTATAAAATGTTTTGTACTTTGTTGGGATCTTGCCAGGTATTTGTGACCTGGATTGGCCACTGTTGGAAACAGGATGCTGGGCATGATGGACCTTTGGTCTTTCCCAGTATGGCAATACTTATATACTTATGTATTTATGTCTGATGCATGTGAGAAAGAGGAGCCTGAACTATAGTTATGTGATGCAAAGTTCCACATTAGGAGTCACGACCAGGAAAGGGATTTAGGTGTCATCATTGATGATATGTTGAAACCCTCTGCTCAATGTGCGGCGCTGGCAGCTAAGAAAGCAAATAGAATGTTAGGTATTAGGAAAGGAAAACAAAAATGAGGACGTTATAATGCCTTTTTATTCTCCATGGTGCGACTACACCTTGAATACTGTGTGCAATTCTGGTCACTGCATCTCAAAAAAGATATAGTGGAATTAGAAAAGGTACAGAGAAGGGCGACGAAAATGATAAAGGGGATGGGATGACTTCCCTATGAGGAAAGGCTAAAATGGCTAGGGCTCTTCCGCTTGGAGAAAAGACAGCTGAAGAGGAGATATGTTAGAGTTCTATAAAATAATGAGTGGAGTGGAACAGGTAGTTGTAAATCACTTGTGAATCTTCTCTCAAAGTGTAATTAAACTCTGAAATTCATTGCCAGAGAATGTAGAAAAAGTGGTTAGCTTATCGAGGTTTAAAAAAAGGTTTGGATGGCTTCCTAAAGGAAATATCCATAGCCATTATTAAAATGACTTGTGGAAAATCCACTGCTTATTTCTAGAATAAGCATCATAAAATGTGTGGTACTGTTTTGGGATCATGCCAGGTACTTGTGACCTGGATTGGCCACTGTTGAAAATAGGATGCTGGGTTTGATGGACCTTTTTAGTCTGTCCCAGTATGGCAATACTTATGTATTTATGTCCTGCAGGTGACAACACCAGGGACCCACCCTGAGTAGGTACTGCTTTGGCACAAATTCTTAGGATAGTGTATAGATGATATGGAAGGAGAAATTAGTTCTCACCTGATAATTTTCTGTCCTTTTACACTATTGCAGAAGCCCTCCTAATTTTTATTTCTGCAGCTGTGTGCAGGTAGAGAGTAGCCTGAAACAAATAGAATTGAGTGCTTTCAAAGCGGTATATGAAACCATTCCCAGTGATCTTTCTCTAACCATTTCATCTTCATGAGCTGAGCCAAGCTCAGGGCTCACACATCTGCTGTTCTATACCTCCAGCATTTGTTGCCTCATGAGGTTCTCCGCATTGTCCATTCTCCCAGTTAGGTTTTGCAGCTCCTGCTACTCTAACCTCAGAAACAACTCTATTCTAATTCATGCCTATTAAGGTGTTTGTTTTGCATTGTGATGTCATGGTGAGTTGTCATATCTGTTATGAATGTTCATGCTTCCTATTAAAGTTTTCATTTGTTCCTGATGGCATTTATTATATTTAATTGTTTTACAGTGCTATTAGATGTTTATGTCTTCTACTTTTATGTTAGTCCCATTGTTTGCCTTCTTTAGGTTTACCTCATTAATGGGCTGTTTTAGAAAGGTGTGGCAAACCTACCGTTGGCTTGCCATGCGCCAGTTCCCCACTACTGCTGATGGTAGTTTGTGCGCCATTTCTGCGCTGAAAATATGCGTTTGATTTTTTTTTTTTTTTAATGCCAGGTTACCTGGCAGTGATTGGGCAGTCCATGTGCTGCCCGTTTACCACTGGGTTAGCGTTGAAGCCCTTACCACCTTCTAAATAGGTGGCAGTGAGGGCTCCCCTGGAAACATCCACATGGCAAGTGGGTTCACTTACAGTATGGTCATTTCCTTTAAAAGAAATTTTTTTTTAAAGGTTTCAGTGAGCTGCAAACCTGTGCTCCGATGGGATAGGAGGAAAAGTCCTATTGTGCATTAAAAACTGGTTGAAGGATAGGAAACAGAGAGTGGGGTTAAATGGGCAGTATTCACAATGGAGAAGGGTAGTTAGTGGGGTTCCTCAGGGGTCTGTGCTAGGACCGCTGCTTTTTAATATATTTATAAATGAGTTAGAGATGGGAGTAACTAGCGAGGTAATTAAATTTGCTGATGACACAAAGTTATTAACTCGCGACAGGATTGTGAAAAATTACAGAAGGACCATATGAGACTGGGAGACTGGGCGGCTAAATGACAGATGACGTTTAATGTGAGCAAGTGCAAGGTGATGCATGTGGGAAAAAAGAACCCGAATTATAGCTACGTCATGCAAGGTTCCACGTTAGGAGTTACGGACCAAGAAAGGGATCTGGGTGTCGTCGTTGATAATGCACTGAAACCTGCTCAGTGTGCTGCTGCAGCTCGGAAAGCGAATAGAATGTTAGGTATTATTAGGAAAGGTATGGAAAACAGGTTTGAGGATGTTATAATGCCGTTATATCGCTCCATGGTGCGACCACACCTTGAGTATTGTGTTCAATTCTGGTCGCCGCATCTCAAGAAAGATATAGTGGAATTGGAAAAGGTGTAGTGAAGGGCGACTAAAATGATAGCGGGGATGGGACAACTTCCCTATGAAGAAAGACTAAGGAGGCTAGGGCTTTTCAGCTTGGAGAAGAGACGGCTGAGGGGAGACATGATAGAGGTATATAAAATGAGTGGAGTGGAACAGGTGGATGTGAAGCGTCTGTTCACGGTTTCCAAAAATACTAGGACTAGGGGGCATGCGATGAAACTACAGTGTAGTAAATTTAAAACAAATCAGAGAAAATCTTTCTTCACCCAACGCGTAATTAAACTCTGGAATTCGTTGCCGGAGAATGTGGTGAAGGCGGTTAGCTTGGCAGAGTTTAAAAAGGGGTTAGACAGTTTCCTAAAGAACAAGTCCATAAACCGCTACTAAATGGACTTGGGAAAAATCCACAATTCCAGGAATAACATGTGTAGAATGTTTGTATGTTTGGGAAGCTTGCCAGGTGCCCTTGGCCTGGATAGGCCGCTGTCGTGGACAGGATGCTGGGCTCGATGGACCCTTGGTCTTTTCCCAGTGTGGCATTACTTATGTACTTATGTACCTATGTACCACAGGGGCTCTTTTACTGCAGCTTGGTAAAAGGACTGTTTGTGATGATGCTTGTATTTGATTATTTCACTATCATACAACATTGTAAGTTTGTCAAGCACTGACTTATTATGATTTATTCACTACCTTTTTTAAGGAATTCACTGAAGGCGGTGTACAGCAAGAATAAGTCAAACAAGCAATAGACAATTACAGCAGTAAAATTATTAAAATTACAGTACAAAGTATGTCATAGTATTACAAGAAATGATTTACTTGGGGGAAAGAGCTCTAGAGCACTCGCTACTGTTTCTAATTTAAGAGCAGGCACTGTATTTATAAGTTTTAGGATATCAATTTCTCCACCAATCACCGAAGGTGATAATTGCAATAAATTAAATAAATTAAGTATATATCTGTTGAAATGCAGTATTCTGTACTGCAAGATTTGAAAGCATGTACTCAGCACAAAGAGACTATACTTTTAGCTTCAGAAAAGGTTTATTTTAAAATACAATTGCACACGAGAGGTAGGTTTTTTAAGAGATCTTTACAAATAATCTGTACTTAAGTAAAGTAAAGTAGCAGGTCTAGATCAAAAGTTATGTTACTTACAAGTCCTTGTTACATAGTATGAACAGCATGAGGTAAGCACATGTTTGCAGAAGAGGTCCTCATAGCAGGCAGGTGGGCTACAGGTCCCAGGAGAAGAATCTGTGTTGCAGTTGAAGGGCAGCATCTGCTTGTCTGGAACAGCTTCTATCTTTTATACTCTTGCAAGCTGCAGGAAGACATGCCATGTGTATCTCTGTCTTGGTTTCCTGGTTTGCACACGACCCTTGGGCATTTGCAAAGCATTGTGGTATCTTGGTCTCATGTCTTATGACATCACAAGGCTTGATGTCTGGATTTTGCTGACAAATGGTTTATTGTAGTGCAAGGTTTGCCCTGCTTGAATTTCTGTGATAGATATTCTGATAAGATTTGTCTGGGGCGGCCAGCAGGTGTCCTTTGTTTTTAGTACCTGTATTTCACACCTTTCCCACCTGCCTGTCTCCTTGCCTCTACTGGTTACCTTTTGGTGTTTGTTGTGTTGATCAGAGGAAGAGAATCAATTTAACCTTGAGGCAGTCTCTTACTTGAGAAGTCTTTTGTTAAAAGGGGGAGGTGAGGTCAGCAATACCTTTGTCTTTAACATGTCTTTTAAATGTTCCCCAAAAGGAGGGGGAAGAGGGCTTTGGAATGAAAGCCAGTTGCATCTTAAAGCTGTATTTTTGTATTGCTATATATGATCCAGCAAAATATCATGCTACATATTTCAATAATAAACTGATACCATTACAATAGTATGCTTCATTAGTGTCAACATAATACACAAAATGTATTAATAGCATAGGATGTATGCAAAGAGAGAACATATAGATAGATAGGAGAGTAACAGAAGTATATAAGGGGACTAATTTAAGGAAACTTGCACGTGAGGTCAGAATGGTGCTTGAAAATTTATCTTAGCTAGAGTAGGAGTGGATAAACATGCCCTGCTATAGTATGGTGCAGGGTGGCCATCCTGTCACCTGGACTCTGATGTTTTCCAAGTCCTGGGAAGCTGCTGCTTCTGACTAGCTTCCAGTGGACACCAGTGAGTAAGCGATTGACTGGGAGATCAACTCTGGAGTAATAGATTGCCTTAGAAGAAGAGCAGCCTTCTGTTTTGAAGGTTACACCTGCACTTTCCTACTTATGCTTCCATGCCGCCACAGAGAGCCAGGCACGGAGCTCGTCCAAATCCAGCTTCTGTTCGGCCCACAGAGGTTCATTTTTTAGAAATTGTATGATCCCCTTCCCTTGGATTTTGAGAGGGTTTCTGTCTTGCTAGAATGCAGCGGATGGGCGATTAGGGTGCCATTGTAATGTCACGTGTGCAGATGTAGGCATGCTCAGATAGTGCTGGGAGGAATCCTCCAAGTAACTGTGGAGTTAACCCTGAGCAGATATTAGAAGCATTGAGGTATTCGTGAGGCATTTTGGCACTAGAGAAATTGATGTGTATTTCTTCCTGTGCACCTCCAATACCTTTGTATTTTGCACAGTACATTTCCAAAGCTAACAGAAAAAAAAAAATCAGACTTCCCACAAAAGAATGATCAGGAATATTTCTGTATAATCCTGGGATAAAAACAGCAGCTGTAGCAATAAAATATGTTGTGTGCTGCCACCATGCCAGAAATATGCTCAAAACCAGATAAAATGTGGACCAGCACCAGAATCCAGGAACTGCTGACTTTGTCCTTTCTCTGCTTATTTCATTGCTGTTGGTATATGGTTTTTTTTTCCTCTTCTTTTATATATTAACCACTTTATTGATACACGTGTTGCCAGTGTAAATACATAAAGTCTCTGGAATAAATTGTAATGCTTTGTAATGTGATGTAGAAAAGGCAAACAGAGCCAGGAATAGAACCCCTGTGGTTAGGTTTTGGAAGACGGGCAGTGAAAACAGGGCTCTTATAATGACGCTTGGCAACACATGGGGATTTCTTCCATTGCCGCCTCCAGAAGTTTCTACTCCTTTGGGCTGGCTAGATAAGGGAACATTGCTTTTTTGAGAGCTTTAGGCCCTGTGGTAACACTGGTTATAGCAATAGCGTAACAAGGAGGGGAAGAATACTGCACTGTTTTCTGCCTCAGGTATGGGGCTTGCTGTACATTGTAGTGATGGTCAGTTCTGGGTGGGTTCACAATCCAACCTCTTGTAGGTCTTTAGGGGGCTACAAGGATGGGAAAAATCCTAAGCACTCTTTTGGCTGGATGTCCATGTTTTTATGTTCAATATCTACCTAGTCACATTCAGCATGAGGCCCTGCAGAAAAAAATAAATGGTCTGAAGGGGGCTGCTGTGGGAACAGGGAAGTGCGGACTCAGTAGCAACTATAGGAAGGAGCAAATGCAGGCTACAAGCTCACCAAGTCTGGTAGAGGTGGGGGTGAGTGGGCTTCCCTTGAGAGAACCCTGGAGTAAGACAGCGGAGAAAAGGTAGATGTTGGAAAGAAAGAAAGATATAAAAAGACTGAGTGAGGGAAGTCAACAAAGAGCAAAATAAATATTATGCAAGAAGAAGGGGAAAAAACCCTCTAATTTGTTAATCTAAAGAAGAAAAAAAATTTTGTCTGGCATTCAGCTTTTCTAAATATTTTCCACCCCAGTCCCCTTTCACATATGAATGTGGAAGGAGATTGTGTTGTTTGTGTGGCCAACTTTCTAATGATTAACCTATGCCATAAAAATAAGGGGAGAATGCATGTGCAGGCGAGACTTAATGGTTTGAGTAAAGAAGACACTCTTAGTGCAGGAGGATAATCTTTTGAATAGAAGTTTATTGAAATTACTTTGGATTTGTGCAAGTGAGAGCTTATGAGCTCATGTCCTGCTTTTGTTCCCAGCATGTGTGGAGTGAAAGTGAGGACTGCCTGCCTTTCCTGCAGCTGGCACAGGATTACCTCTCCTCCTGTGGCAAGAAGACGCTCCATGAAATTCTGGAAAAGGTTTTGAAGTCTTTCAGACCCGTAAGTCCCTGTTTCTTTTATGTCGTTTTCATAGCAGATTTGAATGTTTATCCCTTCCGTGATGAGATTCCTGATAGTATTTATCTGACTTTGCAGACATGACATTTTGATTTGTCATTGACATTGTTTCTTCAACAGATACCGGTCTTAAGACCGAAAGGATATAATGACTTGGCACTACTTCCTCTTTCCTGAGAGGAAAATGTTTTTCCAGTGTTGCAGTGTGAAAACAAGGTGAACACGGATATTTGTGGAACGATATTGTGTTGACGCGGCAGTAGCTGCCATGTCACTTAATTTCTGTTTGACTTGGCAACTTTGCCTGCTCCTTTTGGCTTCCAGTTTTAAACATAAAATGCTCCAGTTCATGAAGCTCAATTCAGAGCCACCTGCATCTTTTACCATATTAATTCAGTCTTCTGCTTCTCATGTGGCTCAGTCCTCTGGCTGAGAAACACCATGGTTCACTCCAGAATTTGGTACCATGTACAGCCTTAGACTGACCAGTAGGTGTTGCTTTTGATCTTGGAGGGCTTCTCCTGCCGGAGCCCCAAGTCTATCCCATGGGCTTTTGTTTAGTGAAAGTGGTCTGGCAGTGGTCCTCTCAGGGCTCCTACCGGAGAGCCTGCCTGTTTACTCCCCCTCTGTCAGCATTAGACTCAAGCACACACACACCCTCATACCCATCTCTTTAGAAAAGCTTACCTCAATGATCCAACTTAACTAAAGTCCACCCACATGATTATGTACCGAAGACTGTTATACATTGACCAAATCTCCTGTTCTACTTATGTTCATCCCCCATCGTTTTCCTCTCCATCCTTCCTACGCCCATCTCCCTACGTTCATTCCCTTCTACACTTAATCCCTCCTATTACTTCTTACTTATTCATTAATCTCATTATTATTATGTTTTCTACAATTTGTAGAATCTTCTTAAAGACCTTGTTATTTCTTTTTCTTTTTTACTTGTTACTATGTAAGCCACATTGAGCCTGCCATATATGGGAAAGTGCGGGGTACAAATGTAATAAATAAATACCTGCAGACCTTTTTTCTGAGAAAGCCATTCCATACACACATCCCTCTTCCTTCAGCCCCAACAGAAAAACACACTCATTCACTGACAGACATGCAGACTCGGACACACAGAAGCAGCGCTGAAATACCTTTCTGCCGAAAGTGCTGTAAAACTGTTAAGCCTATTTCTATATAAAATACCTTTTCCAAGCCATACCTTTGTGTGATATTATTGTGCTACGAATCCTACTGCCCCTAAGAAGTGGATCTAGGACCAGAGCAAGGAATGCAGACCAGAAGAGAACCAAAGCTGACATCCGACTTCTGGAGACCATAGACCATAATGGACCCCCACACACACTTTTCTGACTGGCTTTATTTCCCTGGTTGTGTTACGGAAATAATGTTGTTGAAAACACACACACACAGAGCTTTCTCCCTTAGAAGAAGCATCGAGCAGTGCAGGAATGTCAGCTTGGGTAGACGCCAACAGGAGAGAGGGGAGAGTAGTGACTTGGACCCACAAAATGTGGGGGGTAAAAGATGCAAGGCCTGTGGGAACCAGCGGCAGAGCAGTGCCACCAGTTCTTTTGCTCTGCTTGTGATGGGGCTTTGCTGATTGTGTTCCTGGAAAACCTTGGGGACAGGCTACAGAAGATTCATGGCGATGTTGTGCCATGGCATTCCTATCATGCAAGTTGGGTGGAGGAATGAAGCAGCCATGAGGTGTGGAGGCTCTGGATGAGGCCTGTTCTCTCTCAGCCAACAACTTGTTGAGGAGACCCTGGGGGGATCTAGGACCACATTGGTTGAAAGCCATCTTTGACTGTGTGCAGCAGGTCTTGGTAGAGAACCAATTCCCCAGCTCTGGGGTCCCCCGTAGCTGTAGAAGATCCCCTGGGTTTGGGGCTCTTGCACATACCTTAAAGAGACTAAGGTGGCAGAACAAGGGCTCACATGTGGCTTGTACCCTCTGCCCATGTGTTCTCCATGAGGGCTCCATTCGGGAGGCAGGCTCTCCAAGTGAGAGGTACCTCTCCCAAGAGGAGGAGGACTTAATAGTGGTACACTTCTTCTGGAGGGAAGAACGCTGTAACTTGATTGACCTGGATCACTCTGGCCCTATGGATTTTGATGGCATAGGGTCCTCTCTCAGATATTTTTAGTGAAGTGGGAGACCCTGGAATGTTTCCTGAGGGGGCACCAAGCTGTTGGGCAGTTTCTCTTCCTTACCTCTTGAGGACCTGGACAAATTTTTCTGCATGCCTAAAGGAGATGCTCTGGTCACAATTCTAACAAGTCCTCAATCCCAGTAGAACGGAGTTTAGCTCTTAAGGATGCTCATGATGGAAAGGTGGAGCAGCAGGTATTCTTGTCATTAGCAGCAGACAAATCCAGAGACTTGTGGGTTATGACCATCTACCAGCAGGTAGAGATAAGAGTACCAAACTGAACTCTGCCATATAAGACAGTATGCTCCTTGGTCAGTCAGTATTCTCTATCTACAGCAGGCGGTGGATGGTCTCTCACAAGCTTCTGGTTTCTTCTGTTTCTTTGGCTCCGGTTCTGAGTTCTTGGTTCAGATGAGCTTAGGGGTGTCTAGGCCAGTAGAATGGGATTGCTGTGTGGCCCTGGGGGGAATAGATTGAGCCATTCTGGGTTCTGATTCTATTGAAAGCAGTGGGCTAGGATCTGGACTGGCTCAATCTGTCCTCTGAAGTCATACGGTAGAGGTACCTGACTTGGAGTACACCTGGTGGTACCAGGTCCCTCCCCTTTTCCCCTCTCTTGCCACTTCCTTCCTCCTCCTCCTTCTCACAAAACTTTGGGGGGGGGGGGGGGGGAACAATGCTGGGAGAGCCATTCTGGAGGAGAAGGGATATGTCTGGATTCAGCCACTTGATGGGAGTCGGAAGGCCTGTGAGTACCAGTAAGTCCAGCAAAATTGTGAGTTTCTTTTTTTTTTTTTGAACAGCCTGTATGGGGGTTCTGTGTTTTCGGTACAGGAGCGATTTTTGGCACACTTTTTTTTTTTTTTTTTTTTTTTTTTTTTTACAGTACCTCTCATCAGTCGGCGGCAGCCATTTTGGTCACAGGCTGCAATAATGAATTGCTGTTTCTTCTTTTCTGTTTTTGCAACTTTTGGGCCCTTGTGGTCAGATGATGCCAGCTCCCTTGATGGAGGATTTTTGTCTGCCTTCGTGGTTTCAGGTCTCAGCTCCTTCTCATGTGATGAATTTCCGCACAGAAGAAGCCTGGACCTTGCTGCTCCCAGGTCACTGTTGGCTTCTCAGCGGCAGCTACTTCTGGCTGCGTTTTCGTTCTGCAGCTCACTTCTCTTTCTGAGGCCTGGGCTAAGCTGGCATGGGGAGTGTATTTCCTTCTCACTTCTAGCTATGGGGCAACATTTCCTCACGGTTGCCTGGCCTGCTCTTTCCCAGTAGCATAGGCAGCCGTCGTCCCATGCCTGCACTTGCAGGGGTGTTTGCTGCCCTCTGCTGCCTTTACTCCAGACTGCCCTCTGCTGCCTTTACTCCAGATACTGGATTGCAGTTGGCCATTTTTCTCCTCTCTGATGTGGGGGCAGCTAGCATCCTGTATCCGCATTGAGCATCTAGTAGTGCGCTGATGCAGCTGCTGCCTTCAGGGCATGTCGTTCATCCCAGCATGGCCTCCCTAAGGCAGCAATCCCATGTGACATCGAGAGCCTTGGACTCCCAGTTGTCTGGCCTGTTTTTTGGTCCCTTGTGGTATTGTCAGCCTTCAGCTCCTGACTGCATTTGCAGACTTCGACTTCAGCATATGGTGGCATTTTCACCTCCCAGCTCTCTGCACCTTTAGCTACCTTGGGGCTGTTCTGGTATGGGCAATTGCCCTGGGCCGCTGTAACCTATGCCTGGCAGGTTGCAGCCTTCTGGGGTTTGGTGTTTGGTTTTTTTTGCTGCTAATCAGTGGAAGACAGTATATGGCACATTCACCAACCTCTTCATGGCTGCTGTTCCAGGACCTTCCTGTTGGGGGGCTATGCAGGCTGCCTGGCCTTGCTGCCCACTGCATACTGTCAAGGTCTTGCTGCCTTGAGTACCCTCTCTCGTTGGGCAGGCTTCATAGTCATCTTTTTGCTTCTACAAGCACTAATTCGCTGTTAGCAGCTCTAGCTGTGTCATCCTCCAGCAGTTTCTGTGACCATTGTTGGCCTTTGCCTGACAGCTTCATCTCAACGTAGGGCTACTGCTGCTTGGCTGACTTGTGGCTCTATGGTTTCTGTAGAATTCGGCTTTTTCATGGCTGTTGATCTTCTTTCGTTGGTACTTGTGGAGTGTGGCTTCATCACTGTACAGAGCGGTTTCCCCTTTCCACGTGCTTCGCTGCATAGTTTTTGGGTGTAGCCAGAACTCTGCTCCACAGCTAGTTACCACATCACCATATCTAGCGTGGTTCACTTGTGCTTTTCTGGTTCCGTATTGGGATGCTGTTCCCAGTTTCCTCTCTTGTCAGTTGTTAGTTACAGTTCTATGTCTGAATGGAGAGCAAAACCCTTCCTTCTTTGTGTGTGCAACGCAGCCATAGTCCTGACTTTGAACATGACTGTCTGTGCCTGGTGACTGTGGGGCACAATTCCATTTCTGATGACTGGGTGTGACCCTGTCGTGGCCTGTTGGGTGTGGCTCTGGGCGAGGTTTCACTGGTAGGATGTGGACTTCCTTCTTCCTCTGGTTATGCCTCACAGCTTCATCCTTGGAATTGTCCAAAGCCTCTGTCTCTGAATCAGGGTGCAGCTGCATTTCTGGATGAGGAGCACTGTGCCACTCATGAAGGTGGAAGTGCACCCACCTCTGAATAAGCACAGCAGCTTTGATGCTGTTCCATATCTCTCATCCTTGTCATCTGTGACTTTCCAACTTTGTTGGGAAATCTGTTCTAGCTGGAGTGTACAGCTCAACCCTTTCTGTGTGGAATGTTGCCTTCAGTCTGTTCAGAACTCTGCTGCACGTCTCATATTCCGCCAGAACCGATATACTCATATCACCCCTCTCCTCAGGTCACTTCACTGGCTTCCGATCAGATACCGCATTCAATTCAAGCTTCTCCTTCTTACCTACAAATGCACTCAGTCTGCTGCCCCTCACTACCTCTCTACCCTCATCTCCCCTTACGTTCCCGCCCGTAACCTCCGTTCACAGGATAAATCCCTCCTCTCAGTACCCTTCTCCACCATCGCCAACTCCAGGCTCCGCTCATTCTGCCTCGCCTCACCCTATGCTTGGAACAACCTTCCTGAACCCTTACGCCAAGCCCCCTCCCTGCCCGTCTTCAAGTCTTTGCTTAAAGCCCACCTCTTCAATGCTGCGTTCGGCACCTAACCCTTACCGTTCAGTGAATCCAGAATGCCCCAATTTGACTGCCCCTATCGGGCCGACCGTTCAGTTGTCTATTAGATTGTAAGCTCTTTGAGCAGGGACTGTCTCTCTTTGTTAAATTGTACAGCGCTGCGTAACCCTAGTAGCGCTCTAGAAATGTTAAGTAGTAGTAGTAGTAGTAGTATTTCAGCTCATCCTATGTCTATAGGGTTGTGCTTGGCTCTGAGCCTAGGGCACAGTCTTGCCTTATCTTGGGCCTCAGCAGTGGCTCTTCCAAGTCTGTCTAAATGATAATTTAAGGACCCTAGCCTCCAGGAGCTTGTCCAAAAAAGTCCCACGACTACATCTTTCAGCAACAGACTCAATAGCTTAATTAAGGATGAATTAAAAAAAATCTTCCTATGGTTCTGAGACCTTGGCTCATGGTTCAGGTGGCCAGCTGGTTCCCAGTTGAGCATGGTGAGCAGTTGGGCAGACATACCTAGTGGTGCTGGGTCCCTCTCATGCCTTCCCCCTTGGGTGTTCTGCGCTTTTCCCCTGTCTCCCTCTCCTCTATGTGGAAACCTGCTCAGCAACTAGCCTACATAAGAAGATAAGGAGTTGCAGTCAATGAAGTGAGTTTGGTGGTGGTGCTGCTGTGTCCTGCCATGGGGGGGGGGGCATGGCTGTGTCCTCTGGGAACGTGGATCTGGGGCGGTGAGTGCTGTGCCTTGGGACATCTTTGGGAGCGTTGTGCGTCAATGCTACAAAAAAAAAAAGTATCATGTTTTCCAAACAGTGGCCAAGTCAGGTCACAAGTACCTGGTGGCAACACTCCATACTACAAATCCCAGGGCAAGCAGTTGTTTCCCATGTCTGTCCCAATAGCAGACCATGGACTTTTCCTCCAGGAATTTGTCCAGACCTTTTTTTAAACCCAGATACGCTAACCGCTGTTACCACGTCCTCCAGCAAAGAGTTCCAGAGCTTAATTATTCATTGAGTGAAAAAATATTTCGTCCTATTTGTTTTAAAAGTATTTCCATGTAATTTCATTGTGTCTCTCCGGTCTTTGTACTTTTTGAAAGAGTGAACTGTCTACACCACTCAGAATTTTATAGACCTCAATCATATCTCCCCTGAGCCGTCTCTTTTCCAAGCTGAAGAGCCCTAACCTCGTTAGCCTTTCCTTTCTGGAGCTGTGAGCAGTAGTGGTATTGTTGAAAGGATAAACAATAAATCATTGTCACTTAACTGTTACCTATACATTGAGATCGGTTTTATTCTGGGTTTCTACTTGTAAGATTAATCCGTTGATTTAGGCCTACAACCAAACACTACATATTAGAAAAATTTTTTTCTAAAACCTGGGAGGATAAGCTAAATCACTGAATATCCCAATAATAGGCAAGGAAGTAGATTGACTACATCCACAGAGTAAATCTGAACAAGTTCTTAGATATCACAACAAAACTACCTGCCTCCCGTAACTTACAGAACAGGTGAAGTCAAAAATAGGGTTGGTAGGCCTTTTTCAGTTCCCTTTATCCACAGGTACAAAAAGCTCCTACACTTGAAGTATGGCAAAGAAACAATGTACTCCTAAAGCTGCAGCTCTCATTACAGCTTCTGCCTCTGTCCAGACTTGAATGCCCAAAGCAAAATTCTGGTTTCATGTGATAAATGCATACACATTGAATCCCTTATGAAAGAAGTATAAGAACTAAGAGGAGGTCGCAAGATTAAGAAGCATCTGTGAGAAACCAGAAATTCCTCCCAGAAATGCATGTTGCAACATTGAGGACCTCCAGCAAAGGGAGAGAAGGTCTTGTGCAGAAAGAGGCTAGCTGGGCACAGGACACCAGATACTATAAAATCAACCCCCAAATTCCATCTTCTGTTGAACTGAAGAATCGGTTCGCAGCCCTGAAGGCAGAAGAGCTGAAAACATCTCAGGAACAGGAGGAAACAACGATCAAAAATCCCAAAGCCACTGGAGCAGTGGCCAATAAGAAGCGAAAGGTAATGGTGGTTGATGATTCTCTTCTGACGGATACTGAGGGTGCCCATCTGCTGACCAGACATGATGTCCAGTGAGGTGTGCTGTCTGCCTGGTGCAAAGATTTGAGTTGTAGCGGAAAGACTGCCTAGACTCATCAAGCCTACTGATCACTATCCTATGTTGCTCATCCATCTTGGCACAAATAATACAGCTAGGTATCCTACTGAACATATCAAAATGTGACTTCAAGGCTCTGGGTCAGAGGGTGAATCACCTAGGCAGTGTTCTCATCGATCCTCCCTGTTGAAGGTAAAAAGTCAAATGAGGGAGCTAAATGTGTGGCTGCGTGATTGGTGCCAACACGAGCGCTTAGTTTTCCCAGACAATGGGATGATTTTCCAAGAGCTACTGAGTGGTGATGGTGTCATCTTTCAAGGAAGGGACGAAGTGTCTTAATAACAGACTGGCTAAAGCACTAATGAGGGCTTTAAACTAAATTTGCTGGGGATGGGAGAGAAAAGCCCCAAAGTTATTACTAACCCTCAGGGAGGACTCCATCCTGTTTATATCTTTCTTTAGGTGCAGTCTTCAGAATTGCACTCAGTACTTTAAATGGGATATCACCAGAGACTTATACAAGGGCACTAGCACCTCTTTTTTTTTCTGCTGGTCATCCCTCTCTTTATGCACCCAAACATCCTTCTGGCTTTGACCGTTGCCCTTTCTACCTGTTTGGTCACTGTAAGGTCAAGAGACATAATCACGCCCAAGTCTCGTTCTTCTTGCATACACAGAAGCACTTCACTCCCTGTATTGTACCGTTCCCTTGGATTCTTGCAACCCAAGTACTTGGCCCTTGCATTTCTTAGCATTAAATCTTCGTTGCTAATTAAATCTTATTAGCCAAATATCAGACCATTCTTCAAGCTTCGATAGATTCTTCCTCATGCCAACCACATATTCCGGGGTGTCCACCCTATTACAGAGTTTGGTATCATCCGCATAGAGACAAGCCTTACCAGACAGCCCTTCAGCAATATCACTCACAAAAATGTTAGAGAGCTGGCCCGATCCCTGCAGCGCACCACTGATAACATCCCTTTCCTCAGAGCAAGGTCCATTTACCATTACCCTCTGTCTCCTCTCACTTAACCAGTTTTTAACCCCGTCAGTCACTTTAGGTCTCGTATCGAAGGCACTCCATTTATTAGTCACTTGTGCGGAACCGTGTCAAAAACTTTGCTAAAATCCAAGTACACAACATCTAATGCTCCTCCCAAGTCCAACAGTTTGGTTACCCAGTCAAAGAAATCAATCAGATTTGTCTGGCACGACCTGCCTCTAGTGAAGACATGCATCTTGGGTCCTGCAGTCCATTTGATTTGAGAAACCTCACAATCCTACGCTTTAGAAGCGTTTCCATTAGTTTGCTCACCACCGAGGTCAGACTGATGGTCTGTAATTCCCAAGCTCCGTCCTCTAAGGAAACATTGAAGAGGTCAGACAGCAGAGCCACCAGAACTGTTTTGAGTTCCTTGAGATCCCTCTGATGTATCCCATCGGGCCCCATTGCTTTGTCTACTTTTAGTTTAGCTAGCTCCTCATGAACACTGTGTACCATACATCTATCCCCCATTTGCTTTTGTTTTCTGCTGTCCTTCCCGGCCTTCCATCCATGAATACAGAACAGAAATAATTGTAAAGCAGTTCAGCTTTATTCTTATCAGCTTCTACATATTTCTCCCCCTCAGCTTCACAATGCTATTTTGGCACTTCCTCCTGTCACTTACATATCTGAAATGTCTTGTCCCTCCCAATTTTACAATATCTACTATTTTTTTCATTTGCCTCTTCGCTTTCCTAACAACTTTTCCAGCTTCCATTAGCTTTTCTAGGTACTTTTGCCTGTCTTCCTCTTTGAGTCATCTTGTACTGTAAGAAGGCTAACCTTCTTTCCCTTACCTTTTCAGCTACTACATTTGAGAATCAGAGTGGCCTTCTTTTCCTCTTACTTTTATCTAATTTTCTAACATAAAGGTTTGTCACCTTTAAAATAGCTGCTTTCAGTTTCGCCCACTGTTGTCTACATCCTTCAGCTGCTCCCATCCAACTAACTCTTCCTTGAGAAATTCCCCCATCTCGGCAAAGTTAATTCTTTTGAAATTTAGGACCTTTAATCTTAGAGTAAGGCCTCTCCTCCCTTGTTTTAATATTGAACCACACCATTTGGAGATCACTAGATGCCAACTGATCTCCCACCGATACATTGGAAACATTTTCCTCATTTGTAAGCACCAGGTCTAGAATAGCTCCATCCTGTGTCGGTTCCGTTACCTGCTGCTGGAACAATTCTTCCTTTAGAGAATCCAAGATCCCTTTGATTTTAGAAGATCCGTAGCAGGGACACCCCAGTTGATGTCCAGCATATTAAAATCACCTATCGGTAATTCCTCCCCTTTCCAAACTATCTTGTTGATGTCTTCAGTTAAGTCTCTCTCCATTTCTTATGACTGTGAAGGTGACATGTATCTTACACCAATGTAATTTTCCTTTCCCTCTTACCAGTTTGACCCACAGTGCCTCTTCCTTACCCAATACGTCCTGCAGTTGTGTCACTTCAGTATTATTCTTTACATATACCGCCCCTCCACCCTTTTTTCCTACCCTGTCCTTCCTGAATAGGTTATAGTATGTTAGGCTGGGTCAATATGACAAAGGGACCATGTCAAGATTGCCCACATTCCTCCTTGCTTGCAACATTCAGGTTGCCATCAAGTTGGTTCCAATAGGGGGTCAGATTTATTGTAGAAGGGGCTTTTACCCCCATATTTCACCCCCCCCCCCCCCCAAATAAAATAGGAAGTGCTGTAGGGGCGCTTGGCATCTTACACCTGTAGCTAAGATTTTCATGCATGTGTGTTAGTATCCAATGACACAAAAGTACTAGCAAGAATGCAGCACAGCAGTAAGTGAACAAATAGCAAACACATGCAAACATGTCAAGCTAATACATCACATACTAGTACTGAACATAACAAGCAGTAATAGTAACTTTCATTACGTCCCAAGGATCAGTTGAGACACATGCGTTGTGACCGTCCGCCAGCAGGTGGAGATAGAGAACTCTGAGTTGTCTCATAAGCTCATGCACTTAGCAACCAAGCCAGTATTCTGTATCTCCAGGAGGCGGGATAGCAGCTCCTGTGTGCTGTGGTGACTTCTGTTTGACCTCCTGTCCTGCTGGCAGGTTCAGTTGATTTTGGGTTGAGAATATCCTGTGCCTCATGTGTAAACCTAGTGGTCTAGGTTCCTCCCTGCTCCCCCATTGCCACTTTCTAACTCTTTTTCTCAGTCTTACCTTCTCTTTCTCCTGCCTCTACCTTAAAGAAAAAAAAAACACTGCGGTTGTCTTTGAGAGCTTTTTGTGCTGTGGTAAGATTGTGGTGCTTCAGTGCCTTGGAGGTCCACTAGACTGACTGTTTTCTGACTATATTATTCTCTGTGTCTGAGCCTATTAAGTCTTGTGTGTGCTGCGGGAGTAAGCTCTTGGTTACTTCTGTGAACATGCCGCTTTTGCCTTCTTTGGCCGTCAGTACTCCATCTCCGGGAGTTCAATCCAGACCTGCTCTGATGGCGGTTTTGGCGGTCTCGGTGCTCACGGTTCCTGTTCTCCATGAGGATTTGGCAGCAGTTTTGTCAGTGGGTTCCTCATCTGCTATAGTGTTCTGATATGTTAGTTTTGTGGGGGTAGAAGTCTCTGCCCTGCTGTTTTTGCCTGAATTTGTTCTTTTATTACATCAGATCTTTTTATTAAAGTTGTTTCAAGCTGCCTTTCCTTCCCCTCACATTGCTTTTGAGGAGCAACTTCCTAAGAAACAAAAAAAACTTTGTTTCGCAGGATTTGGAGAATATTCCTCCTTGGGACTCGGAGGAGGTTTTATCTGTGTATTCTGACTCCTAGTTCTGCTGATATCCCTGACTTGGACATTTCAATGCAGACAGGGTTATGACCCTACTTGTAGCTAGGCTGTTTTTGAAAGCGGAGTTACCTCTGTTGATCACAAAATCTATGGAGGCTTTCAACATTTCTTCCCCTGCTTCTCAGTCCTCTAGTCCTGCTCCATCTATTATGTTGGGTACTAAGAGACCTCCTGTATCTTTCCATATTCATGAGGCTATGCAGGAGCTTTATTACAGCTCAGTGGGAAACCCCTGATTCTAACCTCCGAGTGGCTTGCGCTGTGTCCAAATTATATCCCCTACTGCCATCTGATTTTAGAGCAGTTTGCTCTGCCTAATGTGGATGCCCTTATTTCTGCAGTTAATAAATGTACCACAATCCCTATTGAAGGCGGCAGCACTGCATTAAAGGATATGTATGACTGCAAGCTTGAGGCTTCTTTGAAGCTTACCTTTCAACTAGCTGCGTTAAATTCTCAGCCAGTAGTTTCTTCTTTTTGTAGAGGCAGGGTTCTCCTATTTGTCAGATGCTCTTTATGATATTCTCTGAGCGTCAGCTAAGGGTATGGACTTGGCCGTTTTGGTGCGACGCTGGCAATGGTTGAGGCATTGGGCTGCTAATGTGGCATCCAAATCTCGTCTGGCGAAGTTGCGCTTTCGGGGAAACTACTCTTTGGTGCGGATTTGGAGAAGATTGTTAAAGATCTGGGAGATTCCAAGGTCCAGCGGCTACCTGAGGACAAGCCTCTAAGACACTTCTCCAGGCAGCTTAGTCTTGTTTTCACGAAGCGCGGAAGTATAGACCATGGAAGGCTAGTTCTTCCACTCAAAAACCTTGCTTTCCTTAGATTCAGTCTTCCTTTAGAGGAGGCAAGGACATCCACAGTGAATATGCATGAAAGAGTTGCATATAATGGAGGCAGTATGTGCAAATCAGGTTCATGCACATTCATTGTGGATATCCTAAAAACCTTACTGGCAAGGGATACTCCAGGACCGGACTTGGGAAACACTGACCTAGTTTAATTGTTGCCGAAATAAAGAGGGAAGACATAACTGACTGATATATATTGAGAATGGAGTGATCTGGATGAGGAGTAGGGAGTAAGCAAATCTGAAAGGTACACTGGTATACTAATTGAAGAATTTTATGGATCAGAACCAAGACCTTGAACCATTTGCAAAAATATATTGGAAGACAGTGGAGCTTTTTAAGAGCTGGCCTGATATGATCAAATCTATTTATGCCTGTCAATAGCCTTGCAGTTGTTTTTGCAAAACTTGTAATGGTGTAATATGCTGAAGTACCTAGTTATTTTGTCGATAACTTGAAAATGTACATGCTGAAACACTCATTGATATCAGAACCTGCTAAGTAGAGGAGTGTGGTAGCCGTGTTAGTCCACTCTTAAGGTTATCAATAGAAATCAAACAAAATAAAACATGGAAAAGAAAATAAGATGATACCTTTTTTATTGGACATAACTTAATACATTTCTTGATTAGCTTTCGGAGGTTGCCCTTCTTCCTCAGATCGGAAATAAGCAAATGTGCTAGCTGACATAACCATAAAGCTGTATGTCTCTGTTGATCACCCTCCCCTCACCTATCCACACCCACCCTGTTAGAATATCAATGATATGCTTTGATGTCCCCATGCATACCTCCTACCCACCCCCATCCTCCCACCCTGTCAGACTGTCATAGTAATGCTTGAATGTTTTCACTTATATACACTGTCAGCTAGCACATTTGCTTATTTCCGATCTGAGGAAGAAGGGCAACCTTCGAAAGCTAATCAAGAAATGTATTAAGTTATGTCCAATAAAAAAGGTATCATCATCTTATTTTCTTTTCCATGTTTTATTTTGTTTGATTTCTATTGAGAACCTGCTAAGCAAATTGTGCGGCCTGTCTGCTACAGCATGTTGTCATTCTGAGACTGGGAACTGTTCCTTGTCTTTTGCAGCACCCTTATTGTGGAACAAGCTTCCTGGCTCTTTAAGATATTGTGGGAATGTGCATCAATTTAAAAGATTGTTGAAGACTCATTGCTTTGTAAAAGCTTTTTTAGAGGAATAAGATTCCCTTTATGTGGATTGTATGTACTCTTGCAGATAGTTTGTTTATTGTGCATTGTGTATGTTGGTATGTAGTATTTTAGATTATTTTTAACATGCTCACTGTTTTGTAGGTGAGTTGCTAGAGAGAGAATCTCTTTAAGAAACATGATTTTGTAAGGATCATCATTGACTTTGTTTACTTTTTAATTATGTATATGCAATTGTAGTCTGCTTTGGTCAAGGCAGGATATAAATCTTTAAATAAATAAGTTGAAATGTAAGGTTGCAATAATCCAAACAGTGTAGAACAGACTCTTCCCCCCTGTCAAATTGTTTCCACCGCAAAAAATTGCCCCTTGCAACTGACCCAATCCCCAAAATCTATTCCCTGCAACTCGTTTCTCTTCCCCCCACTCCTCCGGTTAATCTAGTAGGAGAAGCCAGGGTTTTATTATTTACCATTGTAGAATTCATTTAAAATAATGCTCATTTTGTGTGTGTATGCATAACAAGGGTAATTTCCAAAACCCATCCACTGGGTACAAGTAGACTCTAATTTTTCTTTGAGGTTTTGTGGCTGTCAGCCAATGTAGCTGAGCTTAAAAAAAAAAAAAGGTTTGGATGAATTCCTGGAGGAAGTGTCTATAAACCATTATTAAGGTAGACCTGAGGAAAGCCATTGCTTAGCCCTGTGTTTAAAAACAAGACATTTCTTGCTGTGTTTTGGGACTCTGCCAGGTACTTGTGACCTGGACTGGCCACTGTTGGAAACAGTATGCTGTGTTGGACCTTTGGTCTGACCCAGTAGAACAACTGTTAACATTCTTAACCTGCAGCTACTCTTCTCTCCCCTTCCTCCTCTGCTGGAAGTTGCTGCCCTAGGCAACCACCTAGTTTGTTGATTACCCAGTCCTAGGGAGCCATTGTATGTGTATAGTCAGTTTCTCTAATAGACAAGCAGGGCATGAGAGGTGTGTTGATTTTTTTTTTTTTTTAACGAGATTGCTATGAGTACAGCAAGGGGGGTGGTGCTGGTGACTAATAAAACTGTCCACACTTTTTTTTTTCTTTTTTCTTTTTTTTTCCTAGTTGCTGGGTCTTCCAGATGTAGATGACGATGCTTTTGAAGAATATAATGCAGATGTTGAAGAGGAAGAACCTGAAGCAGACCATCAACAAATGGGTGTCAGTCAGCAGTAAATTACCAAGGAATTAAAAATATTAAACCGGCAACTACAAACTATCTCTGAGCTATGCTTAAATCAGATATATATGCGTGTGTGTATATACAAATATGCAGACACACATATCTACATACATACATATATACATAATGCTCAATCAAGTGACTGCAGTTTCACTCCTGCTTCAGTGGAGTCTATATGGATTGTCTTGGTTGCATTTCACCCTTACTTAGGCTTAGCTTGGTTGCTAAAGGCCTCCTCAGTCTATAATAGAGAATAACAGCACTTTGAGTCCTTTGAATGTAAGAACCATTTCAGCTTTCTGTTAAGCCCTGGTCTCTCACCTCATGTAGTGAAATGCACACGGTCAGGGAAACAGTCTGCCCATCTCATGTCAGCAAGCTGTTTTTCTTTTTTCCTTTTTAAACTTGGTTTTGGAGATTTCTTCATATGTGTTTGTTTTTACCAGCTACCAGACAATGTGTACAGTTGTGACAGATGTTGTGATAGAAGGTTAACAGAAGAGGAAGGTGTAGTGGGAGTGACACTCTTATACAACATAAGTCGGTGACTCAATTTTGTTTTTGAAAAATTTTTTTTTGGTGCTTCTTCATGACTAATTCATCAAATACTAGCAACATATGGCATGAAATGACAAATCAAAAAATGTTATTCCATTAAACATTTACTTAAGTAGCTGAATTAAACTCCAAGAGAATGCAACCTATCTAATAAAGCCATAGAATATGTGGAGTTCACTAGAAGCCCAAATTAAGGTGCAGGTTTCTAAATTGAATATAATGGTAGTCTCTTAATATTCCAGGAAGGCGAGAGGAGAATTAATTTGAATTTGCTTGTTTTTATTTTGGAGACAAGGTGCTTATAAAATGGCCTTTAAATTAGCAGGTTTTCTTTTCAGAGGGGCAGTTGGAGGCGCATGAACTAGAAAGGACTGGCAGGTGTTAAGGTTGCATGGAAAGTGAAAGAAAATTAAACTTGACTGTATACAGTGAAATCAAATGAGAAAAAACATGTTGCAAGTGTAGAAATACAGCTGTAGTGTTTAAAAAAAATAAATTCTAGCCATTTCTCAGAATATTAATCTTTAAACATGAGGAGTATTTAAATTCTTCAGATTTCAGTAGTAAAACTTGCACGCATGAAGATTTCCGTGGCCTGAGTAGCAGGTAGCCCTTCACTTTTGATGCAGGATGGGCAAGGATGGTGCATTGGCACAGTGGCTGTGTACTCGCTGCATCCACTGGGACCATATGAGAGACTAGATATAAGGTTGAGAGCTGGGAAAAGCATTGTTTCAGTCCACGAGTGGTATGTACACACTGGCAGGGGCCATGACTCTTACGCCATGAAGGGGTAGGCATGATTTAACTAAGAGAAAATGAGTCATGATACTAGTGTGCCCCTCTCCCAGGGCTGATAAGGATAGATCCTGGTGTCAAACATCAATGCTTCCTCTGCAGTAACTTTTTTTTTTTTTTTTGTGACTGTAAGCACTGTGTTTATCCTGTGCAGTGTTATCTATTGCACTTTGCTCCATGTCTATGGGCACCAGGCCCTCTAATCCATTTTGAGAGGCCTAGTGTCCAAGTTTGTTATATGCTAATTCAGCCCCCTTGCTGTAAACAATCTTTGTTTGCAAGCGTGATACTAATGATGGTAGTTTCACATCCCTGTACCCAGCATGATCTGTGACGTAGAGAAGAGAAAAACTTGCTTGCTGAAAAATTGTATATATCAAGGGCGCTAAGTATGTACATGTTTATACAATATGGTGTGCATTGCTAAAACTGAATGTATGTAATAATAAAACAAATTTTTAAATTTTACTTCAGCTTGGACCACACCTGTGTGTGCTCATATTCATGTTGTGCCCTAATCCTTAGGAATCTAATTGGCTATATTGAAGCCTTGTTTCAAGAAAAGAAAAATGAACCTGAAATCTTTGCACTATCTAATGATATTGTTCCCTTGCCACAGGGACGTTCTTTGCTGTTGGTGAGTCTGCGACCTGGGCTGCAGGAATTTCAATTCCAGCAATAGGCGAAAAGTAGAGGATTATGTGGTATCCCTTTTGGCCAATTGCTGTTTTCCAGAATATTTCAAATAGCGGATTGCTTGATAAAGATATGTGGTTTTTATTTTTTAATGACTTTGAGAAATCATCCTCTGAAGGTAGCAAGTTTTCTGAGGATGAAGACCAGAACTGCCCTTCATTTCACTACACCCTGCATAGTGGTAAACAGACTTCTTTTGAACTTTCAGCCAAGATGGTCATTGATCATTCAGTTGGACTGTTTAGAAACCCAGAACAGTTTTTCAAAGGAACACTTAAAAAATATTCTACTCAGTCAGCCAGGACCTATGTGCTCCCCATGGATACGTAACATTGAAATTAAGTACCCGCCCTAGGGAAATATACATCGTTACCATCTGAAATCTATTTAGAGCAATGCATTGATGGTTTCAGTTGATTGCTTAGAAAACCACTGTTAAGATGTGAGTGTGAATTACCCTTTAGGGGTGGTCCTTTTAAAGCAGGGGTCGGAATGATGTGAGGGAGCTTTTTCAGTGCCAGTGCCTACTGCTGTAAGAATATTTGTGACTGACAGAAATAGATTTATGAGCTGTACGCCTGGCATTTGTCATGAGATAAATTGACTGTAACAAATTTAAAGAGAGATAAAATGTATTTAAAATAGTTTCTCTAGAATCACTTGCCCCCTAATTCTATAAACTTGCTTGCTGAATTTTCCAAATAGTGCTCACATTTGCACGCAGAAATTATAAATTAAGATCAGTGGTGCACATAACTTCAATAACTGGTTAATTGGAATTAATGGCCAATTATTGGCAATAATAGTTGGCCTTTGAAATATTTTATGTTGAATGCTCAAATTCCAGTGTGTGCAACTTCTAGGGGGCGTGGACCTGGGAGGGGCATGGTAGGTCGGGGGGGGGGGGGGGGGGATGTCAGGCAGTTACAGGCACAAGGTTATTCTAGCATTTATGCCAGCCATTGAACTTGTGTGCATAATTACCATTATAGAGTACTAGTACAACTGCTGTTACAGAATTTGTGCTTAAAATGCAGATCATCCCTTGGTGATCTTTTGAGAATTTACCCCTTGGTATGTGCTAAGGGAATATTTGTTTCCTCTGTGGACACTTCTGCTGAATCATGGGCATGAGGAGAGTGTGATGCACAGAAGAAAGTACCTAGCTTTTCGATGAAAAGGTTTTTGGAGGGTTTCTTGTTTTCTAATCCATTTTTCCATTCTCTAGGGGGTGTAGTCCTTTGGTCCAGAACCACAGTTGCAGACATTTTCAAACATACCCAACTATAAATCTGCCAGGTTGAAAGGCTGCCTTCTTGGTAAAAAAATAACATCACACCTGTATTTCAAAGGATTGAGAGCTAATTTAACTATAGCTGTGCCTGTTAATGCAAAACCGTTGAGCTTTAAAAGGATGTGTCTATTAACGTGTCTGATTATATGTTGTCCATGGCTTATGTGTATAATGGTCTGTGCTGGAGCTCTATCAGCAAGCCCAGTGTGTAGTGGCCTAATATCAATACATTATTTTTTTGTTTGTTTTCCATTTTGTTTCTTAGTCCCTGTAAATAGAAACAAGACTGCAAGCCCTGTAACATGTGCTTCATTTAAAATGCCAATTTTAATAGTCACTGGAATCGCATTGTTATCCATCCAAGTTGTGGCTTGAGCCCTGCATCATAAAATATCATTGTGTCTGCCATGTCATAACAGCTTCATGTAAGATACTGTGATAGAATACCTTTTTAAATTTTATTTTTCTGTAATTAAGGTGCATACCATTATTTATGTAGACAAGGTCTGTGCTAAGTTTGCATGTTAAAACAAAAAAAAAGTTTGCTTCTGTCTTTTGGAGGGGAAAAATAAAACCATTTTAACTCTGTCTGAAAAAGTGTGTGGTGTTCAAGTGTTTTGCTTAAAGCAGGGATTAATGGAACTAGCTATATACAGAGTGAAGATGTTTTGTCCTATAAGGAATGCTGCTTCAGTATAAAATGTTGGAACTGGAATGAAACGCTTTTGATGATAACTGAAATGGATTGTCTAAGGCAGTGACACCATTCTACAATGCCAAACAGAAAAGTTCCAAGTCTTTTGAATTAACTTTGCCTGATTTCATGTCTAACCTTGAGACATGTAGCTGGAGCTTGCAGTTAAATTGCTTATGAAATGCAAAGGTATACAGGTCACTTTTTTTCCCCCCGAAGTAAGTAGATTTTTCTATTTGCTTGCTGCACTGTATGGCAATATACTACAGTTGAGACCTGTGTCGTATCGAGCTAAAAGGGTTGGTATTAAAGGGTTTGGAATCTAACCCTTCTAGGCAAAAAAGAGCAGATCAATCAGTAGTATAGTTGAAACTTTATTAGAAAAATAATCGCCCGACACAGACTGTGTTTCGCCCACTAGATTTTTGTGACCATATGATGTTCCTCCTTTGAGCACAAGCCCCTGACGCAGCCCTTGCGGGTGAAACACAATCAGTGTTGGGCGATTATTTTTCTAATAAAGTTTCAACTATACTACCGATCTCTTTTTTTTGTTTTTTTTTTTTTGTTTGCCTCACGTTGGATTTTGTAGATCGTCTGCCGCCTTGTTTTTTGTGATCTAACCCTTCTATACTGCCCTGCAAAGGCAGAAAAGATGTCCACTTAGGCACTTACGTTTGAGCATATTTGAAATTTAGGAAGTATGTCTCATCATAATATGTATTGTATTTCTGCATAGCTCCTGCAGGATTCCAAGATAGTAAATCCATTGCAGAGACACCAAGCAAAAAATGTTTTCATTTTCCCACAAATTGACCAATAATGGACTTAATACTTCTGCTATTGCAGGATAGTATAAGAAATCAGAGGATTGGTGGTATGAAGATAGTGAATAGTTTTATTCTTGTAATAAAATACCTAAGGTGGTTATTTTTTTTTCTGTTAAATACCTGATTGCTTTTAACAATGACACATTCTGGATCCTCTTGCCTGTATTTGATTTGACAGAAACAGAACCATAGTTTCAGAGGTGGATGCACAGTAGCAATAGGACTTAGTAGAGCTGTCATGTTTTAATAGTTGCTATAAATACATACTATTGACATCTTAACAAAATACGCATGGGCCTCGATTTAAAAAAAAAAAAAAAAAACAGTCAAGAAGTAGCCAAATACAGATTGACAAGGGTAAAGAGTTAAAAAAATTTTTTTTTTTACAAACCTCTGCAGCCATCACTGAAAACAAATGAGTCCATCACTTTCTAAGGAACAAGGATATAAAAGCAGCCTTGGTGGTGAGGTTTAACTGCACCCTAAAGTCTAATATGTGACAGGGAAGCTGTGGAAGGTTCTTTTTACCTGGTAAATCTATTAAAAATTAATCCTGATCTGGATAAGGGTGTACCATGTGGGAAACGTTTTAGAAGTAAAAGGAACAGAACGTGTGTAGGGAAATGGAGGGGTGCTGGCCTCTGAGGTACAAGACATCATTCTAGTAAGGTGTCTCACCAAGCAAATTGGGGTTTAAGCTTGGGGGGGGGGGGGAATCCTGTGCAGCTTTGAGCTGGAATGAATGAATGAAAGGGATTCGTATGGCAAACTATGCTTATTCTAGAAAGGATATGGGGGGGGGGGGGGGGGGGGGGGGGGAGCTTTTCAAACCTCTTCAACTGTGCTTTTTGTTCTGAACCGATTGATTGCCCTGAGGGTATTATACTGTGAGCAAAAGAAGCAAACCAAAAAAAAAAAAAAAACCCTTTCAAGACTGTCACACAGTGAGATATTTGCTCTCAGTTGCCCATAGTGACAAAAATACACTTTAAGGGTTGTAAAAAAAATAAGTGGGGCTCAACTGCGCATGGTCAGTGTTTGTACAAACTGTATGTGAGCCTCTGAGGCTGTAGGGGGGCAGTGTCTGGTGATGGATGTCACTTCTTGTCACTAATCCAAGATGATGGTGAGTAATGTGAAACAGGAACTGACACTATAGGCACTGCCATCTTGGATTTGTTTGATCTAAAGTCACTGCCATCTTGCCAAAGGGGCATGGCCTGGGCAAAGACATGATGCTACTTCCTATGACATAAACTAAAAGGGTAGGGTTTAGGGAGGAGTCACTTCAAGTGCTGTCATCAAAAGGGGCAGGGCTTGGGCAGAGAGTAGATGGGGCTTGGGTGAAGAATAGTCATGGCTAAGACATACTTGATTCTAATTGGTTGATAACCTGGAAGTTGATAGGAACGGTCTGTGAGATAGCTAGAAAACCAAGAAGATAGCTAGAAAACCAAGAGAGGACAGAAACAGACGAACGGAGAAAAGACAGCAAAGAAGAAGAAGAGAGTGATGATCTAGACCAAATGCTGAAGAAAGATCAAGAGAGATGATAACAGATTGGGCTGTTCTTGACCAACACCAATGTCATAAAGAGCCAGAAGAAGGATCGTAGTGCTGTGGCTGACCCAGAAGCCAGCCTGGAAGGGATGCAAGTTATACAAAGAATTGTAGCTGAGAAAGGGCAAGCTTATCTAAAATTTTAGGAAAAGATGGCAAGTTAGAGATGGGGTGGAAATTAGGGAGGGAAGGGTCAAGTTGGTGTTTCTGAATAAGGGGGGGAGGGTCACTAGGGTATGTTTCCAGAGAAGAGGCACTACACCCAGGGAAAAGCTAGCCTGTGGGAGGGGAAGAAGGGTTGAGCAAGGCGCTTAACCAGCTGTGTAGGCCAAGGATCCAAAGGTTCAGTGACTGTAAGGCTTTAAGCACGGAAGATAGCTAAAGGAGGACTGGGGGGAGGGCAAGGGAGGCAGGAAAGCACATGAAAGGACAATTTTGGAGGACTAGGCATCAGCAAGAGAGGAGAGAGAACAGGGAGAGGTCATAGGGTAAAATGGTGACTGGAGGAGAGAGTTGGTTAAAAATTTGCACTAGAGCCTGGGGGTGGTTAGCAGCTATAGCGATACATCAATCTAAGTACTTGAACAGTTTTGATCACAAATTAAAATTTGCAGAGATGGGCCTGGTAGTGTGTGAGGTTAGAGAGGGTGTTTTATGTTGTTGACATTCAGTGTGTCATAGCTGAGAGTTAGAGAACCAGAGGGACGGGAAACACAAGGCACATGCAAATTGAGAAGATGACAAAGTGCAAAATTGAGACTATGAGACCACATTGTGAGCGAGTCAAAGGGGGGTGGGGAGATATCCTGGGTCCTCACCATAGTGCTACCAGCTGAGGTTGTCAATGCAATCAACCCTTATATCTGCCCTGGACCCATATCTACCTGTTACAGGAAGATGTTAGTCATCATCTCCAGTCCAGTTCCTCTCCATACAAGGAACAAACATTTCTGTTCCACTGATTTCCAATAAAACTGGAGGCCCATGCTGGGCTTCAGGGATTTGTCTGTTTCTCTACAAACTGAAGTTACAAATGAACACGCTTCATTCTACATTTTCTGAAGGAAGGTTGGATGTACACTTTAAATCTCAGAGATGCTTTTACTCCCATCCTGATCCATATCCACTACAGACAGTATCTGGTTTCACCTTTGCAATGACAGTCAATTCAAGATTCTCCCTTTTGGCATCATATCATCCCTCAAAGTTCTTACCAAATAGCCATATAGTTGCAGCTGCACATCTTCAAAAACAAGACTATTTTTTTTCCTATTGCAAATACTGACTTTTGGCAGCATTCTCCGAGAACCATACAAGACTTCCCAGGAAAGTGGATTGAAATGCTGCCTTTCTGTGGTTACAATCAAAGTGGTTTACATATTATATACAGGTACTTATTCTAGCAATGGAGGGTTAAGTGACTTACCCAGAGTCACAAGGAGCTGCAGTGGGAATTGAAGCCAGTTCCCCTGGGTCTCAGGTTGCTGCATTAACCATTAAGCTACTGCTCCACAAGCCACCTCACTTGCAGCACAATCTGGGCTTTATCAACTTCCAGAAGTTGAACTTGGACCCTACATGCAGACTTTCATTCATAAACACAATAGAAATAAGGGCATTCTGCCAAACAAATTACTCTCCTTGATTATGCATGTCCACCATATATGGACAGTGATGAAAGTTACTGGCAGGGCTTATGTAGATATTGGATCATATGAATGCTGCAGTTCTTCTTTGAAAATAATACAGTCCCAATTGGATTTCGGGTTCCCATAGGCGCCTGGTATAAGAGGCTTGGAGAGGCTAAGCTTCCCCCCTGCTGCAGCAGAATGGATCAGCTGTGGATTCCAGCTGCTCTGAGGGGATTAAATTGTTGATTTACCTCCATCCTCACAGCAGGAGCTGCAGTGAAAGCCCTCTAGCAGTTGTAGAAATTGGTTTATGGTTTGTTTACCTTACTGCTGGGAAAGCAGGGGGGGGGGGGGGGGTTGGCTGGAGGTGTCCTGGGTTGCCAGGGAGATATTTAAGGAGGATGATTTCCTGACCTGCACTGAGGACAGATAGCAGCAGAACGGATACTGGGCCAGCATGATCAGAAAAAGTCACCAGACAACAAAGGTAGAAAAGATCATTTTATTTTCATTATAGTGTTTGGAATATGTCCACTTTGAGAATCAGGTGCTCAACATTAAAAGTTTATATTTATTTACTTATTTATGGCATTTTATCCCACATTAAACATGAATTAGGGTGTTTTGTGGCTCTACATGAGAATTGTGATGATATGATCCCTTGTTTCATATTGTTGACGGTCTGCATTTTCCGTATGGGTGGTATATTGGTGTATTAGGTCTGCCCAGTGTAATATTTATGGTACAGTAAGGTTCTGAGTGTGTTTTTGGACAAAGTTGTGCATAGTGTTTTGCAGTTGAGCGATTGTGGTTAGAATATGCTTTGAGCAACCACTTTATTCTTTGACATATGATACATATCTAATATCTAAATTTAATAAAAGGTATTAATTGTGACTTTTATTTTTATTTATTTTTTCTGCGTGTTATCAGACAATTATGGATTTAAGCCCCACCCCCTTTAGCCTCCCCAAACAGTTGGGCCACCGACCGCCTATGCAGGTTCCAGTGGAACCAGCATTCCAAAACCTCTGACCTCCATACTGACTCCTTCACTTAAGTTAAGTTACAAAACATGCTACTGTGGTGGATATCTGAACTTCACACAAGGTGCTCCTTATCCTCTGATGGAATATGATTCTCTCCTGACAATGAATGCTTCAAACACACTGTAGGAAGACAACTTAGATTTCCATTTCAGGGGAAGGCCTGGTTCAAGTCCAAACAGCTCCTCCAGTTACTTGGAACTTGCAGCTGTATTTTAAGCCTTTTGCCAATCTTGTAGGCTACTCTTTCTTAGTTCAGACAGCCAATCAAGTTGCCATGTTTTAAGTCACCATGATACTGAGAGAATTAATGAATTAAAGCTCCGAAGGAAAATTGCTGACAGTCACAAATAGAATAAGTCCACAGGAGTGGCCTAGTGGTTAGGGTGGTGGACTTTGGTCCTGAGGAACTGAGTTCGATTCCCAGCACAGGCAGCTCCTTGTGACTCTGGGCAAGTCACTTAACCCTCTATTGCCTGCCATGAGTGGGAAAGTGCGGGGTACAAATAAAAACAAAACACCCTTTTCAAAGAAATGCCACTGGTCTTGAATTAAAGATTTACATTTTTTTGTAATTTGCTCATATACCTTCATGGGATTATCACAGACCCTAAGGTCTTCTGAAATGTCCACTTCATGTTTCAGTCATTGCACATTATATTTTCATTTTTTGAACCCAATTGTGCTTCACTTCACCACTAATATAACAATTTTTTATCGGAATTAAAATTAAACTTATCTTCCTTCACTGTCTTGGGTCCTGATATGGTGTTCCGCATGTCACTGTTTTAACCCTGGCCTTTAGTGTTCAATATTCCCGCAATAAGCCATATGGGAACAGATTGATGGGACCATTGGACACTAAAGGGTTAAGGTACCCAATTGTGAATAAACTTGAGGAATGTCTGTAATAGCCTCAGGGATTTTTCTGTTTCTCTACAAATTAAAGTTATAAATGAACACTCTTCATTCTATTTTTTCTGAAGGGAAGTTGAATGTACACTTTAAATCTCTGAGATGCTTATACTCCCTTCCTGATCTATATCCAGTACAGACGGTAGTTGATTTAAAAGAGGTTGAGTTCATATCCGATTAGGGATGGCATCTTTCATCCTTGAAAAAGGAGTCTAGTAAAGTTCTACCTCCCTCCCATCTCTGGAAAAGGTTTGTGTGTATATTAATTCATTTCAAATATTTGAATGTCTGTATCACATCACCCTTGTCTCTCCTTTCCTCCAGGGTATACATCTTCAGGTCATCAAGTCTCTCCTCATATATCTTGTGGCGCAAACCAAATATCATTTTTGTCACTTTTCTCTGAATCACTCTTTTTACATCCTTAGCAAGATACACCCTCTAAAACAACACAATACTCCAAATGGGGCCTCATCAACAACTTGTACAGGGGCATCAACACCTCCTTTCTTCTGCTAGTTATACTGTTCTCTATGCAGCCTAGCTTCCTTCTGGCCTCATCAACAATTTGTACAGGGGCGTCAACACCTCCTTTCTTCTGCTAGTTATACTCTTCTCTATGCAGCCTAGCTTCCTTCTGGCCATGACCACCTTGTCACGTTGTTTCATCACCTTGAGATCCTCAGACACCATCACCCCAAGGTGCTCAACAATCTCTCGCCTCCTATCTCGTACATTTCCTGGCACCACTAGAGGACATGAATTTAGGTTGCAGGGGGCTGCCTCAGGAATAACGTCAGGAAGTACTTTTTCATGGGGGGGGGGCAAGATTCCCTGGGCCCAGCTGACCCAGTGGCATGGGGAACCTGGGCTCCTCCACTTTGGGCTCATGTCTGCCCAACTGCAGTACCTTGAATGGCTAGTGTAAGGAAATCGGCAGCATTCTTTCTAGTACCTGATACCAGCACTCTGCACATGCTCAGTTCGCATGCACAAACTGGCATGAGTGAGGAGTGCCAGCGTTGGTGGTTAGACAGCATGCTGACACCTTCCTTAGACCAGGGGAGGTTTGGACTATGGAGCTGTTTGGCTGGAGGGGCTTGGACATCCCTACCAGCAAAAGTACTGGAGAGACAAAAAGAATGGGCAGCCCCCAAGTTCCCCCCTCCCATGGTCTGCTGGCTATGCCCCTGCATTTGGTGCAGCAGGATGGGGGGGCCCCCTAAGAGTGTTTACCCCAGGCCTGCTTTTGTCTCCCAGCGGCACTGGTGGTAGATACCCAGAGTGCCCTCCCGTAGAAGATGGTGGAACTGAAAACAGTAACAGAATTTTAAAATGTGTGGGATAAAAGCAAAGTTTCTATGTAGCATTCTGTAGTAATTTGGTTTGTTCAGTTTTCTTGATAGATGTATCAATATTTTAGAGCCGCTTTTCATAGGTAGAGGATCCTTGTTTTGGAAGTTAGTGCTGGCATGGTAGATTTGCTCTAGATTGAGTAACTTTTTGTTTGTAGATTTTTTTAAATTACGTTACAACATGTCTATTATTGAGATTACCAGAATTTCTTTGTATGGTGAGTTTTATGGGGAAATGTCCTTGCTGTGCTCTGCATCCATTGTTGATGGAAGGCCAGGAGGTGCTCTGGATGCGGAATGTGTTTGGCGTTCAGTGTTTGGCTTTCAATACCATATGTGTGTTGGAGAACCGAGGCTCAATGGGGGCTGAAGAAGAGTGCAGTTCCTTGTACTTCCTTTAGCTCTCAATTGGCCACTGAAGCCTGTACTGCTACCCTCATTGAAGTAATTGGGAGTGAGGTTGAGGTGGAGCATGGGGTGGGGTAGGGGCAAAGCATGGGTGTATTAGGTGGTTGGGTTTTTTTTCTCAAAAAGTTGGCAGCTCTAGTGCCCACCCATCCAACTTGTTGGCCCACCCAAAAATTGCCTTCTGGCTACACCACTGGTTCAGTTGCAGTGAGCGAGGAGTGGATTAGGAGAGATGAGTAGATAACAAAGAGCAGGGTTGAGGAGAACATAATAGCTGAATACTTGGACCGTGAGCTGGTCTAGTTACTCCAGAAGTGTAGATGGCTCAGTTCAACAAGGCTCAGTTTAGGGCGGAAGAACAGCAACTATACTCAGCGAAAAACAGATGCGTAGGTTACCTACAGTAGCAACCATTCCAACAGCCTCCAGTGACAGCCTTGTAGCTATAGTATTTAAAAGAGGACAGGACTCTTTGCTAATTAAATCACAGTGAAGCAAGGCAGGTGAGCCAAATGTCAAAACCAGATTGGGACACCAACAGTTACAACCACACCAGCAGCCGTCAGTGAAGCCCTTGTATAAGAAAGTGTTAGTGGAGCAGTAGCTGCAGTATTCAAAAGATGTCAGGATTCCAAACCGGTGCTTGAGGAGTCTTTGCTAGTTAAAACACAATGAAGGAAGGCTGGGGAGCCCAAATGTCAAAACCAGACTGTGATCTAGCCAACCCCTTCACGAAGACACGCTCCGCCCATATACAGCTGACCATGGAGAAGCAGCGGCTCGAGTGGAGGTGGATACCGATGACCCACAGCTGTTTCAGTGGCAGAGTAAGCCCGCTGTGCGGCAAAAGTACAGCAGATCCAGCTGCGGGAATGAAACCTGCAAATGCTCACCGGCAGCAGTCGGCATGCTGAAAAGCAGGCAGCTCTGACGACCGCAAGCAAGCCAGCCAGCCAGCAGTCAAACACGTTTCCCCGCGATCTGACACAAATCAGCACTCCAAGAGGCAATCAGCGGCATGCGGATCAGCCGGCAGGCAGGTACAAGCAAAACAGGCCAAAATAAAAACGGGCATCGGTTCAACCCGATGCGGGGTTCAGGAGCTGACGGTTCACAAGTCATTCTCTTGGCAGCCATCTTGAATAATGTCTTGAATAATGTATCAGCGTGCATAGATTTTAGAAACGCCCATGACCTGCCCACTCCACACCCTTGGCCGTGCCCTCTTTTTGGTTCTGTGCCTTAGAATTTATGCGCAGAACTTTACAGTCAATGCTACAGTCAAGTTCTGCGCGCAAATTCTAATTAATGCCAGGAAATTCTTTGAGTAAATATGCACTAATTATTCTGAAACAGCAATACACAACGCAACCTGTAACTGTAACATATCCTTTCACTTAAGAAATGAACTAAGACATATCTTCTCAAGAAACCCACTGACTATTGCATATGCACTAATAGTTATCATGCCAACCACTGTAAAACACAGCGTCATACAACCTTGTAAATGTAATTGAATCAATGAACCAAAACTCGTTTTTGGGTAATTGTGGGATACAAGCATGAATAAATAAATAAATAGCCTATGAACTGTCAATTATCGGAGCTGATTGGCTTGTTAAGATAATTAATTTGCGTGTGCAAATCAGAATACAACCTGATTGCATGCACAACTCTGGTCACACTCAGGGCCGTGCCAACACAGTAAGCATGGTAAGCGCTGCAGGGGGGTGCCTGCCTTCAAGGGCGCCGTGCCGTCAAGTTGTAGTTTAAAAAAAAAAAACCTTACTCCTCCGCTCCATCCCCGATTCCCCGGCGCTTTAAATTTACCTCGCTCCTACATCTGCACAGTGTCAGTGAAAGCGCTGCCTGTCTGACGTCTCTCCACCAGCCTTCCCTTCGCGTGTTTGTTCCCTCTGTGTCCCGCCCTCAAGGAAATGACGTCAGAAGAAGGCAGGACACAGAGGGAACGAACGAGCGAAGGGAAGGCTGGTGGAGAGACGTCAGACAGGCAGTGCTTTCACTGACACTGCGCAGATGTCGGAGCCGGAGAGAGGTAAATTTAAAGAGGGGGGGCGCGCGCCAACTGATATGCAGGGGGGCGCCAGAGACCCTAGGCATGACCCTGGTCACACTCTATAGAATCCAGGGGTATGCGTGTGTTAGGGCTTAATGCCCTTTAGTAAAAGAACCCCTTAGTAAATTAGGCAAAAAGGCAGTGATTCAATATGGGCTTAACTATTATTTGCTCATTATTTATATATGATACAGAGGTTTGTATCTATGACATCCAATTATCTTCTGGTTACATAACTTTTAGTGTGTTACCATTTCTAATCCTACTGGTTAGAATTTCCTCTGTAGGGAGTTGTTCTTTGCTCTGTCTCACTCGTTAATTGTTTTCTTTCCGTCATTATTTGTTCTAAGTGTGGAATAAAGACATCCTTTAAATATAATGAGAAGAAACCTCAAACTATCGGATGAAATTAATCTGTTTATCTATGTAGCCCTCGCTGACTCTATCATGTGACAGGAACAGGGGTTCTTGTCCTCTGTCTGTATGAGATAATTCATATCATTTAAAAGAGATTACAAAGAGTTCTTAAATAGGCTACCTTGAAGATCCTCCGTTCAAAATAATCTGCTGAGTACGATATGTAAATTTAGCATTTAAACCAGGAAATAACTGTTGAGGTTATAAACAACTCTTGAAGCCTTTCAATATCAAATGGTCAATTTGTATCAAATGCTTCATTAGAATCTAACCCTTTAAACAGTGCGTGCGTAAAGAATTGGAAATGTTTTAAGTCTTGATTTAGTTTGATTGTGATGATTCTGTGTGAGCTTTTGTTTTTATTTATGTACTGTTTTATTATGTTTATCAACATTTGTTATACTGCTCTTTCTGAACAGACAGGTCAGGGCGGTTTACAAAAACTAAAAATATAAATTACCCCCCCCCCACACACAGAATTCCTTTATGATAGGAAAGACAACTCACAAACAAGAGCACTCAGCACTTAACAATTAAATTAAAACAGTTGAAACCCTAGTCAAGAAAATCACTGTTGACGATGTATGTATACTTGCAATCTGCCACAAATTTCAGATTGATCACAATAGACATTTTTTAGATAAATAAAATAATGTTTCCATCCCATGAGTCACTTGAAATCTATATTGATGTACATCTAAAATCTAAGATATCAAATTGTTATAAAGCTGTTTGAAAACAACTTCCAGAATTATTTTCCCTAAGGTAGAGAAAAGGGTGATAATTAGATGGGTCATTGGGTCCAGAAAGGTTTCTTTAAAAAGAGCATCTGTATGTTTAGTTTTGAAGACACTGAAATTCTTCCTTTTTTCAGGGAGGAGGGGAAGCTTTCACTACCCTGCATAACCCAAGAGTTATAAATTTTTTAACCCCCTTGTTTACTAAGCCATGCAGCAATGCGAGCACAGCCCACTGAAATGGAATGGGCTGTGTTGGCATTAGCAAACAGTTTAGTAAACAAGGGGGTAAGACTCTAAAGTTTCCATTTTAGATAGGACCTAGAGATTGGCATTGAGACATCCAGGTTGGGATGTGCTCAATTGCAGTGGTATTTTATAAAAGACTCTGCTGAATGTGAAGCTTTTTGTAACATAGTAAATGTCGACAGATACACGGAAAACAAAAAAAAAACAAACAAACAAAAAAAAAGAGCTAGCAGTTGAAGCAGAGAGCTGGGAGCTGATGCAGAAAGATCCCCATGGAAAGTACTGGTGGAGCCCTATGGACTGGTGGTGAACTGTGTGTATAAAGAAAGGAAACTGGTTGGGAGACGACATTTTATGAGCTCCATTGTCTGTCAGTATATATTCTGTGCAACCACTGATCGACCCCTGATGAAGGCTTTTTTAAAAGCCGAAACACGGACCGTGTAGCGTCCCTAATAAAGCTTTCCTGGAGCATCTTACCCCTTGTCTCGGATTGATCTCTTGAAGTTGTGTTTTTCCACTTTTTTCTTTTTTGTTGGACTTTTGTGGAAACTTCGAACCCCTTTTTGTTTCTGCGGTTTTTCGACAGATACACGGTCCATCCAATCTGCCCATCAAAGTGGCCAGAGTTGAATCTGGCACTCTGCACAGGTTCCACTTCTTCATGAATAAACACTGGTATACTTAACTCTGTCTCTTCCTGCCAATTTTGGGACACAGACCGTAGATGTCTGCCCAGCTCCAGCCCTATTTCCCAACTACTGGAGTTGCTGTTGAAGCCACCTCCAGCCTTGATCCTGATCTGTTTTTGCTGTTTATGGGACTCAGACCATAGAATTAAAATATGCATAACAGTTGCAGAAGTGAATGTGTATTTGCCAGCATGCACATGTGTGGAAAGAGTGGCATCAACTGGGAATTTTCTGATGTAAGTGGCACTTTTGCAACTTCCATGTCTAACTGCTGACACATACACATGTAGCCAGTCCCATTTACAAACCTAATCATCTCCTGCTATATGGTGATGCTAAACATTTTTTGGACCTCAAACCCACATATCCAAACCATAAAAAGTTTTTTTCAAAGACTCATTGTGGATAAAGCCTAAGTCATATTCACTTAAAGTTATTTTTTAAAATGACCACCAGAAGTGGTACATAAAGGTGCTAACAGACCATTGTACCAATGTGCTCCAGACTGCTAAATTCTTCATTGGTCATTGGTCATTTTCTTATTTTAAATAAATATTATTCAAATCTTCAAATCTCTCTTACCTCATTCTAAATTTGTCTTTTATGTTAATAATAGTAATTGCTGTATCATGATATATAGAATGTTCAATGTGCAAACAAAGCCCTTATCTTTGAATGATGAACAAACCAAAGCCGACATGCTTGTTTCGCTGCAATCTGCATCAGGGCTGGTCTTCCGAAAAGAAACAGCAATATTTCAAATTAGTGCAGAGAAAAAAATATATCACATCCATTAAACCTATTTACTAATAACTCCCAAAAATAGAGCTTTTCCAAGTTCAAGCATATCAACTTCTATTTGCTGATGACACAAAGTTATTCAAAGTCATTAAATCACGGGAGGATTGTGAAAAATTACAAGAGGACCTTACGAGACTGGGCGTCTAAATAAGTACATAAGTAATGCCACACTGGGAAAAGACCAAGGGTCCATCGAGCCCAGCATCCTGTCTACGACAGCGGCCAATCCAAGCCAAGGGCACCTGGCAAGCTTCCCAAACGTACAAACATTCTATACATGTTTTTCCCGGAATTGTGGATTTTTCCCAAGTCCATTTAGTAGCGGTTTATGGACTTGTCCTTTAGGAAACCGTCTAACCCCCTTTTAAACTCTGCCAAGCTAACCGCCTTCACCAAGTTCTCTAGCAACGAATTCACGCGTTGGGTGAAGAAAACTTTCCTCCGATTTGTTTTAAATTTACTACACTGTAGTTTCATCGCATGCCCCCTAGTCCTAGTATTTTTGGAAAGCGTGAACAGACGCTTCACATCCACCTGTTCCACTCCACTCATTATTTTATATACCTCTATCATGTCTCCCCTCAGCCGTGTCTTCTCCAAGCTGAAAAGCCCTAGCCTCCTTAGTCTTTCTTCATAGGGAAGGCGTCCCATCCCCGCTATCATTTTCGTCGCCCTTCGCTGCACCTTTTCCAATTCCACTATATCTTTCTTGAGATGCGGTGACCAGAATTGAACACAATACTCAAGGTGCAGTCACACCATGGAACGATATAACGGCATTATAACATCCTCACACCTGTTTTCCATACCTTTCCTAATAATACCCAACATTCTATTCGCTTTCCGAGCTGCAGCAGCACACTGAGCAGAAGGTTTCAGTGTACTATCGACGACGACACCCAGATCCCTTTCTTGGTCCGTAACTCCTAACGTGGAACTTTGCATGACGTAGCACTTGCTCACATTAAACGTCAACTGCCATTTAGCCGCCCAGTCTCCCAGTCTCATAAGGTCCTTCTGTAATTTTTCACAATCCTGTCACGAGTTAACAACTTTGAATAACTTTGTGTCATCAGCAAATTTAATTACCTCACTAGTTACTCCCATCTCTAAATCATTTATAAATATATTAAAAAGCAGCGGTCCTAGCACAGACCCCTGAGGAACTCCACTAACTACCCTTCTCCATTGTGAATACTGCCCATTTAACCCCACTCTCTGTTTCCTATCCTTCAACCAGTTTTTAATCCACAATAGGACTTTTCCTCCTATCCCATGACCCTCCAATTTCCTCTGTAACCTTTCATGAGGTACCTTGTCAAACGCCTTTTGAAAATCCAGATACACAATATCAGCCGGCTCCCCTTTGTCCACATGCTTGTTTACTCCTTCAAAGAATTGAAGTAAATTGGTCAGGCAAGATTTCCCCACACAAAAGCCGTGCTGACTCGGACTCAGTAATCCATGTCCTCGGATGTGCTCTGTAATTTTGTTTTTAATAATAATACGATGTTTAATGTGAGCAAGTGCAAAGTGATGCATGTGGGAAAGAGGAACCCAAATTATAGCTATGTCATGCAAGGTTCCACGTTGGGAGTCATGGACCAAGAAAGGGACCTAGGTGTCGTCGTTGATGATACGTTGAAACCTTTTGCTCAGTGTGCTGCTGCGGCTAAGAAAGCAAATAGAATATAAGGTATTATTAGGAAAGGAATGGAAAACAAAAATGAGGATGTTATAATGCCTTTGTATCGCTCCATGGTGTGACCGCACCTCGAATATTGTGTTCAATTCTGGTCACCGCATCTCAAAAAAGGTATAGTGGAATTAGAAAAGGTGCAGAGAAGGGCGACGAAAATAATAAAAGGGATGGGATGACTTCCCTATGAGGAAAGGCTAAAGCGGCTAGGGCTCTTCAGCTTGGAGAAAAGGCAGCTGAGGGGAGATATGATAGAGGTCTATAAAATAATGAGTGGAGTGGAATGGGTAGACGTGAAGCGTCTGTTTACACTTTCTAAAAATACTAGGACTAGGGGGCATGCGATGAAGCTACAATGTAGTAAATTTAAAACAAATTGTAGAAAATATTTCTTCACTCAACGTGTAATTAAACTCTGGAATTCGTTGCCGGAGAATGTGGTAAAGGCGGTTAGCTTAGCAGAGTTTTAAAAAGGTTTGGACGGCTTCCTAAAGGAAAAGTCCATAGACAGTTATTAAATGAACTTGGGGAAAATCCACTATTTCTGGGATAAGCAGTATAAAATGTTTTGTACATTTTTGGGATCTTACTAGGTATTTGTGACCTGGATTGGCCACTGTTGGAAACAGGACGCTGGGCTCAATGAACCGTTGGTCTTTCCCAGTATGGCAATACTTACGTACTTATGTATTCAGTCAGCCTCCAAAATGGCTGCTATACCTTTTATACAAACACTCACTGAATTCAAGACATTTTTTGGAGGCAGAAACAAAAATACAGGAGAATTATGCCCTTAATTCCTCATGGAAAGCCCTGAGCAAAGTGAGCACTTCTTAAAAATCTGCATGTGTCTCCAAGCTGATGAAAAACTGAACAAGGAATAAAAAAAAAAAACATAAACGTGTCTTCCCTATCTAAGATGGGCCTTTACCTCTCCTCCTTGAAATCTCTGCATACTGGTTATCTCCATATATAAACAGCAGTTTCCTGAAATCATTTACACTTGTGTGTAATCTATGCTTATAAATGCTACTATTTATATGGGGAGATGCTTTTAAAATAGAGATCTTAATCATCCAAGCTGGGTATAGATCCAATTAACAATGGGAATTTTTATCTGTTTTATCTATGTTAGATTCTTACATAAAATCAAAAGTTTCCATGTTCTTAGATAGCTTAATGCTTCATCAACAGCTCTAATAAATCATCCAAGGTCCTAGCAACAGGAGGACTCTCATTGTACTATTCAGTCCTCATTCCTAGCTTCATAATCTATCACCAGACCTAACCAGAATTTCTTAGTTTTCTCTAAAAAGTAATTGGGTAATTCGTCGCATTTAACTTAGTCTCAGTTTGAGATACCTGTGGAGTATGCAATAAAGACCTAACAGTAGCTCAATAAATACAATACATTTTACCTAGCATCTCAATTATTACTTTAAAAAATCATCTTTATTAAACATTATTAAAATCATTCACAAGTAATTCAACAAGAAACAAAACTAAAGTCCCTCCCCTTCAAGATTATGAAAATAACTATCCAATCTTGTTCTTGCCACCAAAACCTGCCAGAATCAAGGTCACTTTGAATTGGCCAGTGTCTCCGATTTAGAATATAGAAAACTCCAGTATGCAAAAAGAACGCTTATCTTATGGAATGCCGCAGTTGATCTCCAGATTCCTCGTTAATGTTCATTCCATTTCATCGATCCATCAAGCGCATACTGAGCTTTATCCGCATCAGCCAAAACATGGTGAAGGACATCCGCCTCCTCTTCTTTAAAGCACAGGGGTAAAATGCAAATATACACACAGTCATAGCAACCCAGTTGTCCTCAATACAGACCTGTATTTTGCCCCATGCTTCCTCAAGAGGACATAATTACCCAACCTGAAACCAGACACAAAACAAAAAACTAATATCCTTTGAACTAATCTCCATCACATTCCTCTTAACCTCCCACAACAATATAACAAATAACAAAAACACATGCTTATAATATTTCTATTTGTTACATTTATACCCCACATTTTCCCACCTACAGTATTTGCAGGCTCAATGTGGCTTACAAGTACCGTAAAGGCATTTGCCCTTTCGGTTGAGAACAAATACAATATTGTGTTGTGGTCAGATGAGGTAGATGTGAGTCAGGCGTCATGGGTCGAGGGGAAGATTTTAGTAAGTTGTCCAGTACGATGCTTGATTATGTTGTGTTGCTGGGTGTGGGGAGTTACTTTGGATCGGCGGGATAGACTTTTTTGAAGAGGTATTTTTAATGATTTCCTGAAGTTTAGGTGGTCATGTATTGTTTTCACAGCATGCGGGAGTCCATTCCATAATTGTGCGCTCATGTAGGAGAAGCTAGATGCATATGTTGTTTTGTATTTTAGCCCTTTGCATTTAGGGTAATGTAGGTGCTGATCTGGATCTGTTTCTGTTTGGTAGATCTATAAGGTCTGTCATATATCCTGGGACTACGCCGTAGATGATTTTATGGACCAAAATGCAGATTTTGAAGTAGATCCGTTCTTTGATTGGGAGCCAATGCAGCTTTTCTTGGAGGGGTTTAGCGCTTTCAAATCGTGTTTTACCATATATCAATCTGGCTGCTGTGTTTTGGGCGGTTTGGAGGATTTTGTAAGTTGTTCTTTACATCCTCCGTAGATTCTGTTGAAGTAATCTGCATGGCTTAGGACCATTGATAATATAAATAACCAGCAGCTTACTACTACTACTACTTATCATTTCTATAGCGCTACTAGACGTAAGCAGCGCTGTACACTTGAACATGAAGACACAGTCCCTGCTCGACAGAGCTTACAATCTAATTAGGACAGACAAACAGGACACATAAGAGGAAAATAGAATTACCGGGGGGAATTACCAACTCCAAATCATAGTTATTTATATAACTGCCAAAAGATGTTGTGAAGCTACAACACCAGCTCACCTCGCAGACAACATAAGATGCTGTGGACTAACTAATGCACTGTGTATGTATCAAGTATAACCAGCCCACTCCAATTTTCTGATTGGGTATCACATACTCCAATGTTCCAATGAAATTAAATTTAATGCAAATCCTTCAACAAGTGTTGTACATTCAAGCAGTGTTCAACTAGGGGGCCTTCTCTCTTATGTAATCTAATATTACTCAGATGTTCCGCAACACGTTGTTTGATTTTCCTGCGGGTCTGACCAATGTAGTAGAGGCCACATGGATAAACAATGCAGTACACTACCTGATCACTTTCACAGTATTACATTTCAAAATAAAACATTGTTCTTGAATGAGGTATCTGAACTTCAGAAGTTGTCATCAAATGTTGATAATAGATACCATGTCCACATGGGGAATGTTCCCCAGACTTATAATGGATGATCCTATGTGTCAACATTTCTCCCATGTTCCTACTGTGTCAATATCCAAATTTAGGAGTTTCATTGAGGGCGGAGTGAACACCCAAAAAATGCCAATATTTTAAAATCAGCTTTCTTACAACCAATGTATTCTGAGAAAATGGGACAACACACACAAATGCATTTGCTGACTGCTTTCATTGAGGTAAAGACAGCCAGAACCTCTGAGCATTCAAAGCTCACTTGCATGCTTATTTAATAACTTGACAGGGATAACCCCATTAAACAAATCTGTCAAATAAGGCCCCCGCATGCTGTTTTATAAACTTGTAGAAAAGAACACAACTACCTTAAACGCAGGAATTGACCTACAGGGATACCATCCTTCAAGGCTCTGGGATGATGACCAGAATAATGAAGTAATATGTTTTGGTCAGTTTCCTTCTTAAATACCTTTGTAACAAAAGTATTGTTATCAGTTAGACGTATGTGAATATCCAAAAAGTTTATATCTTGCCATATCAGGATGACATCATCCATGCACCTCTTCCAGTGATGCTGTGGCACACAGCCCCGGGTGTACAGCCACAGGGCATGGCTGAAGGGGCATGGCCAAAGGGACACAACAAGGCCCCTTGGGAGCCCCTTAGGAGCACTGTGGGAGCATAGCAGGAGTGATATACTTGTATTTTTTTCCTTGAGTTCAACTTGTGATCGAAGACTTCCATAGGAAAGCGTAAAGTCAAGACAAAAGGTAGTGCTTCTTCTGCTTCAGTGACTGTAGCTCTCATGGACAAACATGTGCTTCCAGGAGGGTTACTATCTACTCCCTCTGGAGGAATTGCCTCCATAGAGGAAGCTTCGCTCAATCTAGCCATTAGAACCCCTCCTTCCCCTCCTAATGTATCATTGTCTGATTCCCTTAATCCTCCAGTAGCTGCTTCAGCACCAAAGATGGAAACATAGATGGAGGCATCTGGCTGCTTAGACTCGAGTTGACTCCTTCTTTGAATCCTATTGATGTTGTTGCTGGTATGGCAGTTTTGAACATAGATAAGCAGAATGCTTCTTTGCTAGATTTATAGCAGGCTATGTGTGAGGGTTTCTTCCAGGGTACTATTGCTCAAGTGTGTTCTTTTTCTAAGGATTCTGTGTCAAAGTTTAATCATGTGGATACTACTTTAAAAATCTTACAGAAGCAAGTTATTAAAGTAGAACCACGGGTCTCTACTCTGCAAGCAGTTTCTTATTCAGTTATTAAGGATTCACATACTATTCATTTAAAACTGGAGATGCTGGAGAATGCAGGCAGATCTAGAAACTTACATTTCTTAAATTTTCCATGCTCTTATTTATTATCTGTAGAAATTCTTCTCAGAAAATATTTCAAGGAGATTTTGCTTTTTTCTGAAGCTGATTCATTGATCATTTCTAATTATTATTATTATTATTAGTGCCTGCTGGAAGATGACAAATCTCCAGCCCTCACCAGCAGTCAGGGCACTGTGTGTCCGCTATCAGTTTATTTGTGTTATACATTTTTGAGTTAGTGGAGATTTTTTTCTACTATTTTTTGTTTTCAGCTTAGATATTAATGTAGCCATTATTGTTTCAGTGCTAAATCCACTTCTGAAACCTAATTGTGAATAATGCAAAATATAAAGTGTAATCATATATACCAAACTATGACGTGTAAATGTTCACGCCTAGATGTCAGGCAGAACATGCATAAATTATAGAATACTATAATTTACATGTGTGTTTGCAGGCTTCATCTATGCTCTGCCCAATATCCACCCATGAGAATGCCTGCTGGAAAAGTTCACACCTTCAAAACAAGGTGCATTCTTTTCTACTGGTTGGTGTTCTATAAAAAGTGATTTTTGTGCATTCCTGCCACCTAAATCTAGATGGTTCCTTATAGAATGTGTGCTGATTTGAACACCTCCAATCATTTTGAAAAGTTGACTCCTATACTTTCTCCACTCATGTTCTGCTCTCCTTAACAGCTTCATCTTGCTCAAAGAAGGGGTAATCAATAGAAATAAAACAAAATAAAAAATAGAAAAGAAAATAAGATGATACCTTTTTCATTGGCCATAACTTAATACATTTCTTGATTAGCTTTCGAAGGTTGCCCTTCTTCGTCAGATTGGAAATAAGCAAATGTTGGTAGATGACAGTATATATAAGTGAAACATCAAAGCATTTCAGTGACAGTCTAACAGGATGGGGGTGGATAGGTGAGAGACAGGAAGAGTCGGGTGGATGAGGGACAGGGAGATATGCATGGAGATAGGAGGGTGACAAAGCAGTACAATTTTATGGTTTATAATGGGCTAGAAAACCCAGATTTTTGTTAAGTCGTGTCTGGTGGGTGTCAAAATGTTTAATCATTCTGACTTCATAGGTCTTACGTTCCTGTATTGTTTTAAAGTTCCCTTTCAGGATTCTTACCATGAAATCACTGGTACAGTGTTCTGGTTTTGTAAAGTGCTGCCCCACAGAGGTGACATCCTGATTCCCCTATCCCAGGCTTAATTGTTGTTTATAGGCTTTTCACCCAATTAGGAGTACAGAAGTTTTATTTGGGGCACCTACATCATCTAGTAATTAGAAGTACAATGTTTATAGGTCCTTGAGGTAAGCCTAGAATAGCATAACATAATAAGCTTAAGGGAGTTTTAGTTTTCATCCCCTTATTCCCTTATTTAATTAACAGCCCACCAATACAAAAATGCAGGTTGCAGTCTTGCAGCGAGATTGGGAGGCTATCCAGTCTTTTGCACGGAGTCAAATGTATGACTATCTCCCAGTTGGTGAGAGCTCATATAAGTCCGATCCCTGGAAGCAGGAGAAGCAGACTTGGAGGAGCTGAGGCAGACAGAGAGGTATATAAAGGACACCTTTAACGACACAGTAGAAAGGTCTCACATCCAATCTGGCAGCCTCTGTGCTGCCTAAGAGGAGAAAGGTCACCTGAAAGGCACAGGCAGCTCCTTGTGACTCTGGGCAAGTCACTTAACCCTCCATTGCCCCAGGTACAAATAAGTACCTGTTTATAATATGTAAGCCGCATTGAACCTGCTATGAGTGGGAAAGCGCGGGTTACAAATGTCATAAAAAATGAAATGAAAATGAAAGGAGAACACCGCCTTGATGTGGCAGGACATGCCCTTCAGTGATATGTCCTCTCACTCAGAGGAAGAGTCTCCAAAGTCATGTGCACAGAAGGGTTAGGACAGCTATAGCTATAGTAGGTAATTCAGTCATTAAGCATGTAGATAGCTGGGTGGCTGGTGGATGTGAGGATCACTTAGTCAGTTGCCTGCCTAATGTGAAGGTGATGGACCTCATACATCACCTAGATAAGATTTTAGGCAGTACTTAGGAGGAGCCAACGGGCTTGGTACATGTGAATACCTAGGACAAAGGAAAATGTAGGAGGGGGAATCTGGCAGCCAAATTTCAGCTTTTAGATAGAAAGTTGAAATCCAGAACCTCCAGAGTAGCTTTCTCAGAAATGCTGCCCGTTCCACATGCAGGACTCGAGAGACAAGCAGAGCTCCTGAGTTTCAATGCCTGGATGAGACGATGGTGCAGGGAGATAGGATTTAGATTTGTTAGGAATTAGGCAACATTCTGAGAAAGGGGGAGTCTATCCTGGAAAGATAGGCTCCACCTTAACTAGTATGGAAACAGACTGCTAGCGTCAACATTTGAAAAGGAGATAGAGCAGCTTTTAGACTAGAATTTGGGGGGAAAGTGAACATTAACTCAGAAGCACAATGTTCAGAAAAAGGTATCTTTGAAGGATATCACAAAACCAGGGAAGTTAGGGCATCCCATTCTTATGTCAGGATCATCGATTACATGGATGTCATCATTTAAAATCTTAAGGGTATTATTAGATGAGGAATTATTATTTAAACTACATGTTTCAAATATATCAAAGAAATGCTTCTAGACACTAGATAAGATTCCCTCAGAAAGATCTTTCTTTTCTATCAAGTCATTAAGAACACTGATTCTTTCCAATCTGATGAGTAATATTGATTCTTGCAACTCATTATTCAAAGCAATCCATTTGACTGATCTCCACCTTCTTCAGCTTTTGTAAAACACAGCAGTAAAACTGATTTCAAGAGCAAGGAAATGGTATTGTGTTACTCCCCAGTTGAAAGAGCACTGGCTTCCAGTTGCTCACAGGTTAACATTTAAAATATTAATCACCATGTACAAAACCAACCAATCAGGCTCACCACTTGCTCTTCCTTGCATCCTTATACCATATTTAACATATTCATCATTACATGAACTACCTTCATCTATGCAAAACTTGCTGCCTGTTCCATTTTTTCAACATATATACAGTGCACTCCATTTAAGTGCATGTTGGATAAGAGCATGATAAGTAGTAGTAGTAGTTTAACTGCATGCTGTACTTCGGTCCCATTTTTGGCACCATCAATTTCTATGGGGACAAACTTCGTTTTAGTGCACCACTGATAAGTGCAAGATTCACTTATATGCATGGTTCAAGACTGCTCCTCTGCAGGAAAGACTCTGCATAAGCGCGTGCATGGAATATGGAAGCCAATTGGCGCGTGACAACCAAGATTTCAAATTTACTGCCTCTTTAACTGCCCCAGGCAGATAAGGGGAAAGAATGTTGTTGGAGCATGCACCGGGCTCGTCATTGTTGCGGCGGCGGAACTGTAAGACTTTAACAATGGCTGAACGAACAGAAGTTCTTAAAAAATTAGAAAACAAAGAAAGTCAAGCATCTATTGCTAAAGAATATGGTGTCAATCCCAGTCAAATTTCGTGTCTTGAAGCAGAAAGACCAGCTTCTGGAAGACTGGCAAAACAATACAAATCCACAACGGATATGAAAACATGCGGGAAAAGCTGAGGAGGTAGAATATGCTCCTCTTCGGTGGTTTTCTCGAGTCAGGAGCAGTTTCCTGTCAATGGTCCACTGCTTATGGAGAAAGCTAATCAGTCTTGGACTGACTGAATTCAAAGCCACTGTTGGATGGTTGGAAAGATGGAAGGAAAGGAACAGCATAAAATTCAAGAAACAGCATGGTGAGAAACAAGATTCTGATGACTTTGGTGCTGAAAATTGGGTTGTTTCAGTTCTTCCTACCATCTTAAACGAGTTTGCATCTCGTGACATTTTCAATGCTGACAAAAATGGTCTCTACTGGTGAGCGATTCCTGATGGAACACTTGCATTCAAACATGCCGAAACTACTGGAGGTAAAACATCGAAGGACTGACTGACAATCCTCCTTTGCTGCAATATGGATGGGAGTGAGAAGTTGGAACCCCTTGTCATTGGAAAGAGCAAACAGCCCCATTGCTTCAAGAAAGTTAAGCGACTTCCTGTGTCAAATGAGGCTAACGCAAATTCGTGGATGACTGGGGAAATTTGGAAGCAGTGGCTAAAGAAGTTAGACACTAGAATGCGGGGACAAAAGCATCAGATTTTGCTGCTTTGTGATAACTGTGCTGCACACAGGGATGATGTCAGACTGTGTCTAACATCAAGGTGGTCTTCCTCCCACCAAACACTACCTCTCTGATCCAACCTCTGGATCAGGGCATAATAGCCAATTTCAAACAACATTATCGGGCTCATGTGCTATGTCATCTGATGAGCGTTATGGATGACCAGACTGGGAAGGATAAACATGCTGTTGAACTGGCTCGTAATCTCACTGTTGAATTCCCTACATATGCATCAATAGAAATCAAACAAAATAAAACATGGAAAAGAAAATAAGATGATACCTTTTTTATTGGACATAACTTAATACATTTCTTGATTAGCTTTCGAAGGTTGCCCTTCTTCCTCAGATCGGAAATAAGCAAATGTGCTAGCTGACAGTGTATATAAGTGACAACATTCAAGCATTACTATGACAATCTGACAGGGTGGGAGGAGGGGGGTGGGTAGGAAGTATGCATGGGGACATCAAAGCATATCATTGATATTCTAACAGGGTGGGTGTGGATAGGTGAGGGGAGGGTGATCAACAGAGACATACAGCTTTATGGTTTATAATGGGCTAGGAACCCCAGATCCTTGTTAAGTCCTTTCTGTTGGGTGTTAAAATATTCAATCATTCTGACTTCAAAGGTCTTACGTTCTTGTATGGTTTTAAAGTTACCTTTGAGGATTCTCACTGTGAAGTCACTGGTACAGTGTCCTGGTCCTGTAAAATGTTGACCAACAGGCGTGGGAACCCTGCTGGCACCAGTATTGTTCATATGATGTCTATGTAAATTGAATCTTGTCTTAAGCATCTGGCCTGTTTCTCCAATCCTTCGTTACATTTTTTACACTGAATGATATATACCACATTGGAAGATGAGCAAGTGAAAGATCCCTTTATGTTGAATATCTTTCCTTTGTGGATGACTTTGGGGTCCTGTGAAATATTTTGGCATAGTTTGCAACTGGATAAATTACAGGGAAGTGTGCCCTTCTGTTCCTTTTCAGTCTGTGAAGGAAGTTTACTTCTGATTAGCTTGTGTTTTAAATTGGGTGGCTGTCGGAAGGCCAGTACTGGTGGGGATGGGAATATCTCTTTCAGTAATTCATCCTCCTGGAGTATAGGTTGTAGATCTCTTATGATTTTCCTCAGTTTTTCCAGCTCTGGATTGTATGTCACTACAAGCGGGATTCTGTCTGTGGATTTTTTCTTTTTGTACTGTAGCAGATTCTCCCTGGGTGTTTTGAGGGAGGAGGCAATATTCTTGGAGATTATTTTGGGGTTGTAGCCCTTCTGTTTGAAGGATTCAGTCAGGCTTTTAAGGTGTATGTCTCTGTCCCCTGGGTCAGAGCAGATACAGTGGTATCTTGTGGCTTGGCTGTAAATGATGGATCTTTTTGTATGTGAAGGATGGAAGCTGGAGTTGTGGAGGTAGCTACATCTGTCTGTGGGTTTCTTGTATATAGATGTTTGTATACAGTCATCACTGATTGAGACCATGGTGTCCAAAAAATTGACTTTTTCTGGGGAGTAGTCAATTTTGAATCTGATTGTAGGATGGTATGTATTGAATGCAGAATAAAATTGTTTCAGAGTTTCTTCACCCTCCGTCCAAATCATAAAAATGTCATCGATGTACCGGTAGTATTTTAGAAGTTTGGTCTGGTGTGTATTCAGAAATGTCTCTTCCAGCTCAGCCATAAAAAGGTTGGCATATTGGGGTGCTGTCCTGGTGCCCATCGCAGTGCCCATTATTTGCAGATAGATATCATTGTTAAAGTGGAAGTAGTTGTGAGTTAAAATGAATTTGATTAATTTTGTAATAGTTTCTGGTGAGTATTGATGGTCCAGTGTGGATTTTTTTAGGAGTCTTCTACATGCAGCTATGCCATCCGCATGTGGAATGTTGCTGTATAGTGATTCTACATCCATTGTGACCAGAAGGGTGTTAGGTGGTAGTTGCTTGATATTTTTCAATTTATTCAGAAAGTCTGTGGTGTCTTGTATGAAGCTGTTAGTTTTGTGTACGAGAGGTTTCAGAATTCCCTCTATGAATCCAGATATTTCTTCCGTGAGTGTGCCAATACCTGATATGATTGGTCTGCCAGGGTTTCCCGGTTTGTGGATCTTGGGTAGCATGTAAAATGTGCCCACGGAAGGTTGATTTGGTATGAGTTTCTTCAGGTGAGGTTGCGCTTGTGAAGGAAATGTTTTGATAAGGTCTTTCAGCTGTTTTGTGTAATCCTGTGTGGGGTCCTCAGTTAGTTTCCTGTAGTATTTATTGTCTGAGAGCTGTCTGTGCCCCTCTTCAATGTATTTTTGTATGTCATAGTACTGTCATAGTAATGCTTGAATGTTTTCACTTATATACACTGTCAGCTAGCACATTTGCTTATTTACGATCTGAGGAAGAAGGGCAACCTTCAAAAGCTAATCAAGAAATGTATTAAGTTATGTCCAATAAAAAAGGTATCATCTTATTTTCTTTTCCATGTTTTATTTTGTTTGATTTCTATTGATAACCTTAAGAGTGGACTAACACGGCTACCACACTCCCCTACATATGCAGAAAGAAGCCTGGAATCATGCTACACAGGCAACCATTGTGAACTGCTACAAGCTTTGTTAAGGATGTGGAGAGGGATGAAGCAGGTGCAGCTGTTGCAAATGCACCAGATGAACAGGTTATTGACATCCCAACCAGTTTTACTGAAGAGGAGTTCCATCGCTACGTAGCTGTTGATTACGATCTACAAACAGCTGAAGACAGCACTGATGTTGAGATATGCTCCTACATGCAGGCAACAATGGCTGATGATGGAACAGTTGAAGAAATGAGCAGCAAGGCACATGCTGATGAAATTCAACAACCTCCTCCTGTCACTTTTGCAAGAGCGCTGGAGAGTCTCAACACCTTGCGGGCCTATCTGGAGGCCACTGGATGTCAGTGCTATGACAGTTTTTACCGTCTGGCAGACGTAGTCTATGGAACTCACAGACCCAAGAGTGTACAGAGGACTATAACTGATTACTTCAAGCCAGCCTAATGTCAGTTAACTGAGACTGTATATTGTACGTATAATAATAAACAGTACTGTACATATGTTTATCAGATGTCAAGCTTCTTTGGGTCACAACGGTTAAGTGCATGCTCTGGTTAACTGCATGCATTTCTTTGGTCCCAGACCCTTGCACTTAAGCGAATTGCACTGTACTTAGATTCCATCCATAATTCTATTTGTAGCACAGTAGGCCCCTCTTAATGGAATCACTTGCCGCAATATTTAAAGTTGGAACCGTCTTATCAAAACATTTAGGAAAGGTCTTGCACAACTTCTATGCACAGAAGGTTGCATGAATGAATGAATAAATAAATAAATAAGTAACCATTTAACTAAAAAGAAAAAAAGCAATGGAAACAAACTGCTAGAGTGACTATCTGAAAATATTGTTGACCCCCCCCCCCCCCCACACACACACACTTATGGGAAAGTTTAAAGAGAAATTGGGCACAGTGAGTTTCACTGGCAGATTTTCTCTGTATTATCCTGAGAAAATAAGAGGGATTTCTAACTATCATTTTGCCTGAGCAGCAGCACTCTAGTAGGAATGAATTTGCTGAAGTGAGGGCGATGAGTAGTGCCTTGTGTTAATTATTCATTGAAGGAAAGACAGGCAGGCTCTCTATTGTGGAAACCCTTATACTACTGGTTGTAGAGCTCTGTTAAGAGCTAGTATTCTGGGCCACAGCAGGGAAAAGTGCACTATGAGCTCCTCCTAAAGATTGGCAAAGGAGAGGTTGTCCTCTACTGGAGAAACCCTGATACTGCTGGTCATACAGCTCTGTTAAGAGCTGCTATTATGGGTTGCAGCAGGGAAATTAACCCTATGGATTGGTGGAGAAGAGATTGCCCTCTGTGGGGAAACCCTGAGAATGTTGGTTGCAGAGCTCTTCTAAGAGCTGGTAGAGGGCGCCACAGCAGGACCCCTAGAGGCACCTCTGGAAGACCAGCGACCCTTGAGAGGTGATCAGGGCAACTGGTCCTTGAGAGCAGCTCAGGATGAGGCAGAAGATCAAGCGGGGCCTAATTGGGCCCCAGGTCCAGCAGCAGAGGAGGCTCTTGGGAATGAGCTAGGGGCATATTGGCCCCTGGGAGCCAACTCAGGGCAAGGCCTTTGGAGTCACTAGGGGGCGCCCAAGGTCCAGTGGCAGAAAGCTTCAAGGGTGCAATCAGGAGCGGAGTGGTGGCTCATGGAGTGTAGATCAGCACCAGGAGCCGTGTATACTTCCTACAGCCTCACAGGCTGCATAAAATTCAATGGTAGGCCACATGTTGCCCACCCACCCCTGTCTTAAAGCTTTCCTGTTTAGAGATGCATTTGAAATAAATTAAGAGCATGGTGGCAAGTGGAGTCTAAGGAGGCCAGTTGAAGACCTAGGAGGTACAAATACTTTATTTTCTGCTATATTAATTAATCTGCTTTTAAAATCTTTCTTTTGCTTTCTTTTCTTGTTTTTTTCCTAATTTTATTTGTGTTTTATCTACAATTAGTACAGCACTTATCTGACCTTTGTTTGTCTGACATTCTGGATTACCTGACATACCTGGGTGATGTCACAGCATCGTTAATGAGATGCATGCAAGTTTTTTTTTCTCTTTTCTGGTGTCACATTTAGTTATCAGGCAGCAGTGCTAGGTAACATTTTTGGGCACATCAAGCTTGGAAACTCTTGTTATTGCTTCCTCTTTTGAAATATGCATTCAATATGCCTCTTTTATCCTTCATCCACTTGTTTTGTATTATCCAACTTTTTGATTATACATTCAACTGTTGGTCCTGTTTAGTCAGATAGTTAAGACTCTCTTGTATTTTAAATTGCTATGTCAGTATCCCCACATGGTGGTATATCAGGTCCTTAATAAAGTATACACTGTAACCTGTTAACTTGAAAGACTGCAAACTATCACTGTCAACTGCTGAGCAAGTTGTTAATAGGAACAAAAAACATTGTTTGAAGTACTGTATCTGTATATAAATTCTAGAAACCTAACAAATGAAAAGGTGGGTATCTCTGAGACCTAATGGTATGACAGTGTCCCACCTGATGGTTGGTGGGATACTGTCATACCAGGGTACAAATTATATCACAGTGATAGGATGAATTAACTTTGTGGAGGGTTAGTGCTTGCTATATTTTAAAGTACCTGCTGGCCCTCATAAAGCTCTCTGTTTCGGGCCTTATGATCATACCAGGTCTTTTGCTGAGTCTGGGCTGCCTGCAAGTTATCTCTGACAAAGCCCACAAGTTTTTTTTTTTTTTTGTTACATTTGTACCCTGCGCTTTCCCACTCATGGCAGGCTCAATGCAGCTTACATGGGGCAATGGAGGGTTAAGTGACTTGCCCAGAGTCACAAGGAGCTGCCTGAAGTGGGAATTGAACTCAGTTCCTCAGTTTTCCCAGGACCAAAGTCCACCACTCTAACCACTAGGCCACTCCTCCACCAAGTTCTAATCTCTTGTCGCATATTAACTACATATTCAATTACAGGGGTGTCAGAGATATCAACTTACCCCTCCCAATGTTCTCTTATTAGGTCAAGGGGCCCTCTCACCCTCCAGCCATAAAGCAGCTCATATGGGGAGAACCAAGTAGACTCCTGAGGTACTTCTCTGTATGCAAACAGTAGGTAGGGCAAGTGTTTCTCCCAGTTGTGGTCTCCTGTTTCTACAAAAGTCTTTAACATATGCTTTAATATACCATTAAATCTCTCCAGCAACTCATTAGTTTCAGGGTGATATGGTGTAGTACGTACAGATTTCACTCCACAGTGTGTCCACAGATTATGGATCAGCTCAGAAATAAACTGTGTCCCTTGGTCTGAGAGTATTTCTCATGGATATCCTACCCAGGAAAATATTTCTAGCAGGGCAGTGGCAACTTTCTCTGATTCTATGGAGGATAAGGCTACCGCTTCAGGATATCTGGTAGCAAAGTCCACCACTGTCAATATAGATCCCCTTTCTTGTTCTACACAGACTCTGATTGAATACTTTCTACACTTGTCAGAGTCTGGTATTGTCACAATTGTGGCCGTGCCTTTATGTTCAGACCTACTGTTTCTCGGTATCTAGCTCTGTGACCTCTCCAGTCTGCCTTTTTCCCTATTGTTGTTCTTCCTGTAAGCCAAGCCTCGCTTTGATCTCCCTGCTTCTGCTTCATTTCCTACTTGTGACATCAGCAGCCTAGACTGCGATAAGCGCAAAAGTTCTCATGAAACTGTCTGTGACATGCTTGCTTTCCACTTAAGTATGGTCAAAGGGACTTTCCCCACCCAGTATGTTTCAACATTTTTATTGATGACAACCAATAGTAACAGTTCACAAATAGAAAAGCTTCCAAAAAAGAACATACCCGCACATGTGAAATCTGAATACACACAACAGTGGCCAAAAAGATCCATTAGTCATCAAGCTTGTATTACATTTAACCCCCCCAACAACAGAAAAGTTAACACCTGTAGATTCAACATCAAAAACCCATTTAAGCCACTACATCCCCCCCCCCCCCCGGTAGAGCATCCTCCCACTCCCTTACCCCCCCCATTCTATTAATGAAACAGTATAACTATGCGACCTTAACCCCCCTTGTACCCTCCCCCAACTAATGATAGAGGACACCATACCATGCTGAATCCCTACCTTAATTTCAAAACCCCTCACAAACCCCCCCCCCCCCCCCACCCACAGCACCTTAACAGGAACTAAACAAGAAACAGAGGAAGAAAAAAAAAATCTTTTTTTAAAATTGTTTATAAATCATTGATTGATGATGATGAGGCTGCGCCCCCAAGGATTCAAGTTCTCCAAATATGGCTCCCATACGAGCAGGAAAGACTTCTTTTTTTTTACCACTTTAAATTTTTTATTGTAATTTTTATTGTAATTTTTTCGCAAAGAGCACATCCTGCTCACATTTGCCCATGCAGAGGCCATCATTTGCTGGACTATAACATGTTGAACTAGCTTATCAACTATATACACTTCTCCACAACACGTTATCAAAATAGTCCCATAAACAGTATCCGCTCCCCAGACAGACCATACGCCCATAGTATACACCATCACCCCTCCCACCCCACCAATCACATCCAACCCCTGCTCAACTTGAGAATGACCCCTGATTCTTTGGGACACGCTCTCTCTCCCCCTCCCCTCCCACTCCCCCCAAACCCACCCACCTCCTATAATACTCCACCATCCTAAATGCATGTCAATCGCTGTTGTAATCAAGCCCATCCGCCTTTATGTCGCAGTACCTCCTCCCTGCGGTATGCCGTTAGGCGCTCGATTTGTATTAACTGACCCAATTTGCACTTCCAATCACCCAATGTTGGGGAGTCCGCTGTGCTATGAGGCACTTAGTTGCTGCCAACCCCCAGCACAGCCATTTACGCTCCTCCCAAGAATCCCTCTCATTATGTAAGCCCAAAAGGCACACCAAAGGACTGCACACCAAAGATGATCCAATCAACTCTACCAACGCCTTCATAACAACCCCACGTAAACCTCTTCACCCAGCAACATAGCAAGACTATAATCGTACTGGACAACACGCAATCTTCATCCCTTCCAACCCTCCACTTATACCTCATACGATCACTATACAACCTTGTATCTGTTATCAACCGAATAGGCAAATGCCTCTGACGGTACTATGTAAGCTACATTGAGCCTGCAAATAGGTGGGAAAATGTGAGGTACAAATGCAACAAATAAATAAATATATATCTTTTCTCAGTCCGGCTAGGGACAGCTAGAGGCCCCACTATATCCACAGCTATTCTCTCAAAGGGCTCACCGATAATAGGTAAAGGTTTCAGGGGAGCTCAGGGTTGGTCTTGGGTCTTGCCCACTCTTTGGCATGCATCTCAGGTTCGACAATAGTCAGCTACAGCTTAGGATACTCCCGGCCAATAGAAGTTCTGGGTCAATCTAGTGTGTGTGCGTGTCACTGCCTGATATCCTGCTAGTGGAATGTTGTGTGCAGTCTGTAGAAGTTGTTCTCTGTATGCCTTGGGCACTATAAGCTGCTTGCCTGCTGTCCAGATAAATATATAAATTAAAAAAAACAAAGATTTTGGAACTCTGCTATTGAAAAGCTAAGCTCTCCTGCTTCTTGTTCCCGATAACAAGAAAGATATAGTAGAATTGGAAAAGGTGAAGCGAAGGGCGACGAAAATGATAGCGGGGATGGGACGACTTCCCTATGAAGAAAGACTAAGGAGGCTAGGGCTTTTCAGCTTGAAGAAGAGACAGCTGAGGGGAGACATGATAGAGGTATATAAAATAATGAGTGGAGTGGAACAGGTGGATGTGAAGCGTCTGCTCACGCTTTCCAAAAATACTAGGACTAGGGGGCATGTGATGAAACTACATTGTAGTAAATTTAAAACAAATAGGAGAAAAGTTTTCTTCACCCAACGTGTAATTAAACTCTGGAATTCATTGCCGGAGAATGTAGTGAAGGCGGATAGCTTGGCAGAGTTTAAAAAGGGGTTGGACGGCTTCCTAAAGGAGAAGTCCATTGACCGCTACTAAATGGACTTGGGAAAAATCCACAATTTCGGGAATAGCATGTATAAAATGTTTGTACGTTTGGGTAGCTTGCCAGGTGCCTTGACCTGGATTGGCCACTGTCGGAGACAGGATGCTGGGCTCGATGGACCTTTGGTCTTTTCCCAGTATGGCATTACTTATGTACTTATGTCCACGTGGAGCATCTGTATGCTGGTGGATTACTAAAACACTAAATAATTCACAACTTTCCTTAGCACAAAATTAGATCATTTACACATTTATTAAAAATAATAATAATTTTCTGAGAGCTGTAATGGCAGATGGCACAATAGAGCCCCCTGAGCAGTGTTCCTCTGGGAAGCTGCCAGTACATGAATAATGGCACACATACATGGAGACACACACACCCCCCTCATACTACAGCGGGGTTGCCTTCAGCGCACAGACAAACATTTAAAAAGCGACAATACAGTTGATCACAGACCACTCAAAAGCAACATCCAAGCTCTAAGCAAGCTATCATCTTTCTCTTTAAGTCTGGTATTGGCTTAGAATTGGAAAATATACCCAATTGTGTCTTGTCCAATTGGATGTGTTTCATTTCATTTCACTTGGCTAAGTTACCTTAAAGCCCACAGCAACTTATAGCATAAAATCATAGACAATCATAAAAACAACAATGCACATCACAAAACAGCTTGCTTTGAAGAGAGACCAGGGGTACAAACTTCAGGGGGCTGCAGCTTACTCCTCATGTGAGCACCCAACCTCTGGTAGGCAGGGAATGGGACCAACAAGTGCTGGGAGGCCTTCAGCACAAGATTCACTTGCTTCTCTCACTCTCTACTCCAACAAAACACAGTGCAGTGCAAATGTTTGATCTGAACTATGTTTAAATCATATTTATTCAAACCAAATACACAGTAACAGAACTATTTTTGTTACAGAAATGGAGTTTTTACATTTCTCCCCTTCCCCCCCTACTCCACCCCCCCTTCCCCCTCCCTTGTATTAATATCACTTTATTCATACATTCAATAAATAACTTCGTGCTGATGGAGTTAATGTATTCCAGAAAGGTGTCCACAATTGCTGAAATTTTTCCCCTGCCCGTGATTCAAAGTCAACAATCTCCACCCTCTCTATCCGCATCATTAACAACATTTTCAACCGCCATTGTTGGAGGGAGGGCGCTTTAGTAGCCAACCACTCCGTTAGGATAATCTGTTTGCCAACTATCACAGTTCTTGCTACGAATGCTGTAAAGCCCCTCGCCAGTGGCTGCCGCAGCTGGGGTTGGCCAAACAGTAGAGCCGGATCATAACTCCAACGCTGGTGCCAAATTTTATTAACATAGTTTATAGTGGCCTTCCAGAATCCTTCTATGCTTTTGCATGTCCAAAACATGTGTCCCAAATTGGCGCCCTCTGTTCCACACTTCGGGCATTCCCCCCAGGACGACAGACCCATGTAAAACGCTCTTCTAGGGGGAATATGCAGCCGAAAAACAAATTTGTACTGTAATTCCCAGTGTGTAGACTGATATGTCACCCTTCTGATTGATAGTACGTGAGACTGCACCAACGCTGGTGCAATGTCTGTCCCCAGGTCTGTTGTCCACTGTTGGGATAAAGTTTTATAATCCGGTTCTGGCATAGTATCCTTTATGTGCCTGTGGTGATGAGAGAGTGGCACTTTATGTTGGGCCTCTAGGGAGAAAGCCAACGCAAGTTCCTCCTGAACATCCTCCGCTAGGTGCTCCCAGGGCAGAGATGTCACATAATGTTTTAACGCTCATAATGAAATCGCTCTCCCTCAAGAAGGCCGTATTCTGTTTTCAGGGCCTCAAACGATTTCATGTGCCCTTCCCGGGTTAGCACCTGCAGCAGGTACTCCAATCCCCGTTTTTTCCATTTCCTAAATGTCCCATACATACTGCCTGGTACAAAGGCCAGATTGTCACAAATGGGTAAGTATGGCGAGACCTTTGTTGAAAAATGATGCATCCTACTAACCCATTTCCAGGTTGCTGCCGCTGTTCTCATAATCAGGGCTTGTTGTAAGACCTGCGGTATGGGTGCCCCAGTCGAGTGCAGATAATTGCTAAAATGGGTCCCCAAAGTAAAACTCAGTTCCACAGTAGTATCTGAGAAGTCGCTTAGTCCTCGGAACCAATCGTTTATATGTCTCATTCCACAGGCCACATTAAAGTACCGCACACTCAATAGTCCTAATCCTCCATATTCCACTGGTACGCATAGTACCTTCATCGGCAATCGAGCTTTTTTGCCCCGCCACAAGTAATGCTGGATCATTCTGTCCAGTTTTTTCTCGTCTTTCTTATTCAGGTATAACGGCATTGTTTGTAGGACATATAGCCACCTCGGGGCAATTATCATGTTGTATAAGGCTATTCTGCCCAACAAAGAGAGAGGCAATGTTGTCCACGCTTGTAGACTATTTCTTGTATCCGTTAGCAGTCTTTGTATATTAAGATCATAGAGTTCCCTCCTCTCTGCGGAAACCAGGACTCCCAAATATTTGAATTTACCTTGAGCTATCTGGAAAGGTATCTGCCCTCCCCTTACTCCCCCCTCCCCCGCATGCCCTATCTGCAGTACCACTGATTTTGATAAATTTAACTTAAATCCTGATATATGACCATACTGCCTAATATGTTCTAATAGGACCTCTGTAGATCTTTGTGGGTTGGTCAACGTTAGCAACAAATCGTCCGCATATGCCAGCACTTTTATTGACTGCTCCCCCACCTGGACCCCTTCAACTGTTTGTTCTGCTTTCAGCGTGTGCAGCAGAGGCTCCAATGCCAGGATGAACAGCAGGGGAGAGAGGGGGCAACCTTGCCTCGTGCCCCGCTCTATTTCAAATTCACTACCTTTCATGCCATTTACCAGCAATCGCGCCATGGGGTGACAGTAAAGAACCTTAATTATTTCTAGAAATTTGCTAGTAATACCCATATGTTCAAGCGCCTGAAACAGGTAACCCCATTGTACCCGATCAAACGCTTTTTCCGCGTCTAGGCTTAGTATCCAAGCCGGCTCAGCTTTCTCTATGCACACTGCCATTGCCATAAGTAATCTGCGAACATTTTGGGTAGATTGTCGACCTCTCACAAACCCTACTTGTTCAGTACCTATTAAGCGAGGTAGGCAGTCAGCTAGTCTTTCGGCCATCACTTTGGCTAAGATTTTAATATCTACGTTAAGTAATGATATCGGCCTGTATGCTTCTGCTCTGTCTGGTGACCTACCCGGCTTGGGAATTAATGTAATCAAAGCCTGATTTGCATATGGAGGGAACTGGCCCGCATCTATTACACCCTCATAATATTCCAACAAGGAAACCAACGCTTCCGGAGCCAGCATTTTATAATATTCCCCCGTATAACCATCTGGGCCCGGGGCCGATCTAAGCTTTAACCCCTTAATCGTTCTTTTCAATTCCTCTAAGGTCAAAGGAGCATTTAATCCCTCTTGCTCTTCTTCGGTCAACCTATCCAAGCCAGCTTTCCTCAAATATTGCTCTATTATTTGTACTTCGCTTGTTGGCCCGGCTGCATATAGTTTGGCATAGTGCTCATCAAATATCTGTGCAATCTCTTCCCTAGAATTAACCAATGACCCCGCCTGATTTTTTACCGCTACAATGGCCCTAGATCCCCCCCAGGTGTTAATCACTCTTACTAACAAGGGACCTGCTTTATTCCCAAATCTATTTAACTTATATTTACACCTGTCTTCGTCCTATCCATGCAAACGTTTCCGGGATGTCTCCAATCTCATATCTATTCCCCTCCTCCCCCCCTCTTCCCTCCCCTTCTCATGTGCACTGTGGAATGCCCACTCGGTCTGCAACAAACTTCCCTTCACCCACGATCTCTTCATCTCTCATTCCCTTCACCTGCTTGCCCTAACTGAAACCTGGCTCTCCCCTGACGACTCTGCCTCAGTTGCGGCTCTATGCCATGGAGGCTATCTCTTCTCCCATACTCCCCGCCTAGTTGGCCGTGGAGGAGGCGTCGGGTTACTACTCTCGCCCTCCTGTAGCTTCCAACCCCTCCTCCTACCACAGTCTCACTGCTTCTCATCCTTTGAAGTCCACTCCATCCGTCTATTCTACCCGTTGCCACTCAGAGTGGCAGTCATTTACCGCCCCCCTGATAAATCCCTCCCTTCCTTCCTCACCGACTTCGATGCCTGGCTTTCTGTTTTTCTTGAACCCTCATCTCCATCCCTCATTCTCGGAGACTTCAACATACACGTTGATGACCTGTCCAACTCTCACGCTTCTCAGTTCCTCACTCTAACATCATCCTTCAACCTCCAGCTTTGTTCCACCACCCCTACTCACCGTGATGGCCATTGCCTTGACCTCGTCCTCTCCTCTTCCGGCTCACCCTCCAATTTCCACACCTCAGCTCTTCCTGTCTCTGATCATCACCTGATCACCTTCACACTTCTTCACCCTCCCCCTCAGCCCCGCCCAACATTAACCACTACTTCCAGGAATCTCCAGATTATTGACCCTCCCACCTTATCATCTAGTATTTCTAATCTCCTCCCCTCCATCATGTCCTCCGAGTCTGTTGACGAGGCTGTCTCCGCTTACAATGCCACTCTCTCCTCTGCTCTGGACACCCTTGCACCATCCACCTCCCGTCCCACAAGGCGTACTAATCCCCAGCCCTGGCTGACCCCTTGCATCCGTTACCTTCGCTCCTGCGCCCGATCTGCTGAACGCCTCTGGAGGAAATCTCGCACCCATTCAGATTTCCTTCACTACAAATTCATGCTATCCTCCTTCCAGTCCTCACTATTCCTTGCCAAACAGGACTATTACACCCAATTGACTAATTCTCTCAGCTCTAACCCTCGTCGTCTCTTCGCCACCCTTAACTCCCTCCTCAAAGTGCCCTCCGCTCCCACCCCCCCGTCACTCTCTCCTCAATCACTGGCTGACTACTTCCGCGACAAGGTGCAAAAGATCAACCTTGAGTTCACTACCAAGCCACCTCCTCCTCTTCACCCTTCAACCCTCTCCCTCAACCAACCAACCCAGACCTCTTTCTCCTCCTTTCCTGATATCTCCGAGGAGGAAACCGCCCGCCTTCTTTCCTCCTCAAAATGCACCACTTGTTCCTCTGATCCCATCCCCACCAACTTACTTAACACCATCTCTCCTACTATCACCCCCTCCATCTGTCATATCCTCAACCTCTCTCTCTCCACTGCAACTGTCCCCGACACCTTCAAGCATGCTGTAGTCACGCCACTCCTCAAAAAACCATCACTAGACCCTACCTGTCCCTCCAACTACCGCCCCATCTCCCTCCTACCCTTCCTCTCCAAGACACTTGAGCGCGCAGTCCACAGCCGCTGCCTTGATTTTCTCTACTCTCATGCCATCCTTGATCCGCTTCAATCCGGTTTTCGCCCTCTTCACTCGACAGAAACAGCACTTTCTAAAGTCTGTAATGACCTGTTCCTTGCCAAATCCAGAGGCCACTACTCCATCCTCATCCTCCTGGATCTATCCGCTGCTTTTGACACTGTCAATCATGACTTACTTCTTGCCACACTGTCCTCATTTGGGTTCCAGGGCTCTGTCCTCTCCTGGTTCTCCTCCTATCTCTCCCACCGCACCTTCAAAGTTCACTCTCATGGATCTTCCTCCACCCCCATCCCCTTATCTGTTGGTGTTCCCCAGGGATCGGTCCTTGGACCCCTTCTCTTCTCAATCTACACCTCTTCCCTGGGCTCCCTGATCTCATCTCATGGTTTCCAGTATCATCTCTATGCTGATGACACCCAACTGTATCTCTCCACACCAGACATCACCGCGGAGACCCAGGCAAAGGTATCGGCCTGCTTATCCGACATTGCTGCCTGGATGTCCAACCGCCACCTGAAACTGAACATGTCCAAGACCGAGCTTATCGTCTTTCCACCAAAACCCACTTCTCCTCTTCCTCCACTTTCTATCTCAGTTGATAACACCCTCATCCTCCCCGTCTCATCTGCCCGCAACCTCGGAGTCATCTTTGACTCCTCTCTTTCCTTCTCTGCGCATATCCAGCAGATAGCCAAGACCTGTCGCTTCTTCCTCTTTAACATCAGCAAAATTCGCCCTTTCCTCTCTGAACACACCACCCGAACTCTCGTCCACGCTCTCATTACCTCTCGCCTGGACTACTGCAACTTACTCCTCACCGGCCTCCCACTTAGCCATCTATCCCCCCTTCAGTCTGTTCAGAACTCTGCTGCACGTCTCATATTCCGCCAGAACCGATATACCCATATCACCCCTCTCCTCAGGTCACTTCACTGGCTTCCGATCAGATACCGCATTCAATTCAAGCTTCTCCTTCTTACCTACAAATGCACTCAGTCTGCTGCCCCTCACTACCTCTCTACCCTCATCTCCCCTTACGTTCCCGCCCGTAACCTCCGTTCACAGGATAAATCCCTCCTCTCAGTACCCTTCTCCACCACCGCCAACTCCAGGCTCCGCTCATTCTGCCTCGCCTCACCCTATGCTTGGAACAACCTTCCTGAACCCTTACGCCAAGCCCCCTCCCTGCCCATCTTCAAGTCTTTGCTTAAAGCCCACCTCTTCAATGCTGCGTTCGGCACCTAACCCTTACCGTTCAGTGAATCCAGACTGCCCCAATTTGACTGCCCCGATCGGACCGACCGTTCACTTGTCTATTAGATTGTAAGCTCTTTGAGCAGGGACTGTCTCTCTTTGTTAAATTGTACAGCGCTGCGTAACCCTAGTAGCGCTCTAGAAATGTTAAGTAGTAGTAGTAGTAGTAGTATATAGCAGATCGTGTCTCTCATTCATGCAGAAGGGTGTTCAACGCCACCTGAACCGCCCTCAATCTTTCTAATGACTCAGGAGTGAGCTTGCGCATGTGTGTGCGTCTAGCCCTCTGAAATTGTTTCTCTAAATGTAAAATACTAGCTTGTTGTCGCTTGCGCCGGGCACTACAGTACGCGATAATATCTCCCCGTATCACTGCCTTGGAAGCATTCCAAAACAGCACCGGTTGTGTTTCTGTATGAACCCCATTATTAGTAAAATATGTGTCCCATTTCTCTTGTAGATATGTCTGAAATCGCACATCTCCTTGCAAATATGCCGGGAACCGCCATCCCTTACCCCCTTCCCTATCCGCCGGGACAGCCATATCCAGCCACACCAACGCATGGTCCGAGACTTCCTCGGGACCCACCTCTGCGGCCTGCACCCAGGGGAACATGGTGGACTCAAACAGTATGTAATCTAAACGGGCTAATGTGCCATACGCCCGTGATCTATGAGTGTATTCTCTATCCCCAGGGTGTAGGATCCTCCAGGCATCCACCAACCCCAACATCCTCCGGAAGGCACTGAAATCTTTACGCCTTTGTCCTTGATAATGTGGAGAGGTGGGGCTCGAGGTATCCATCTCAGGGTCTGAGGCCATATTGAAATCCCCAACCACCATCAATTTTGCCGTTTTATACTGCAAACAGGCGCTTCCCAGGGCCACATAGAAACCGGGTACATACCCATTAGGGCCATATACATTTACCAATATAAACTCCACTCCTTGTATCCAGATCTTCAAAATAAGATACCTCCCCTGTCCGCCCTGAGCTAACACATCTACTTTACACGAGAGCCCTTTCCTAATCAAGACCGCCAGGCCCCCTCTCCTCCCCTGCGCATCTACTGCATAACATTCTCCCACCCAGGTCTTTTTCAATTTAGTATGCTCCTGGCCATTCAGCCGCGTTTCCTGTAGACAAGCTATATCTGCTTTATGCCTTCGCAGCGCTTGCAAGATCTTGTAACGTTTCGTGGGGGTGCTAATCCCCCCCACGTTCCACGTTATTATCCGTGCTGGCATGATGTTTCTAAAACTGCCTCCGCGACCAACCCCTGAGCTCCTGTGTGTGTACCTGCATCAACTAACTTCATATATCTCCATCTTCTTTGCACGTTTAATCTGGTGATATTTAATAACCTCCCATTCCAACTGCCCTTCCCCCCACCCGAACCCACCCTTCCATGCTTCCTTTTATCTACCACCCTTTCCATATTCTAGGCCTCACCTAGCTATGGAACTGAATCACGCTTTTCGGCTAGTGACCCCCACCCGCCATGTTCAAATATATGTAGATTGCTTTTCTCTCTACTCACGTACAGTCCAAACTTTGTGCCCCCTCTGTTTTAAGGCCTGTTATCGTGTTCTTGTCCTGTTCCCGTGATATCTTTGTCCCGGAGGAATTTCCGTGCGGCCTCCACTGTCGGAAATGTATGCCATTGGTCCTGTAGCTGCACCTTTAATTGTGCTGGATATTGTAGGGCAAAACGGATTTTTTTGTTAATTAACGCAGTGCACAGTGGGTGGAACTGCTTACGCTTTGCTTGCACCTCAGTTGAGAAATCTTGGAATATTAAAACGTTCCTCCCGTTATACTTGAAAGTCTCTCTCTTCATGCGAAAGCCCTGTAAGATTTCTTGTTTGTGCCTGTAGTTTAACAGCTTTGCTACCACCACTCGGGGTCTTCCCTGCGTCTCCATCTTTCTCCCCACTCGGTGGGCCCGCTCCACCACCACTGGCCCCATAGAATCTGTTAGGGCCAGTTCTTTCGATAGCCACGTCTCCAGCCATACCTCCAGATTACGTTCCGGGAGCGATTCAGGGAGTCCCACCAGACGTATATTATTTCTGCGGGAGCGATTCTCCAGATCTTCCAACTTGGAGGCATGTGTTTCCATCTGGTGCTGTAAACTGGTTATATCCGGCCCGTATGCACGCGCCTCATCCTCCATCGCCGCTATTCGCACTTCGGCGTCGCTCACGCGGGTTTGTAGACCTGCCAGCGCGGTTTGGATCCCTTCCAGCTTTCTGTCAAGCGCTGCCCATTTCGGCTCCCACGCTCTTGTCATTGTGGAGGTGAGTTGTTCTAGCTGCACCTCCGAGAACACCACCGGAGCCTCGTGTGCTCCGTCCGCCATTTTGTTTTCGCCGACCGCGACTTTGATTTTCTCTTTTTTAGCGGTCTTCGGAGCCTTTATCGCGGGTGTGCTGCGAAGATATCTATCCATGTGGGGTTCACACGTTTCGCTGTGAAAAGATATTTCGACTGCAATCATTAATTTATGCAAATTGCGGGTGAGGGTTCCGGAGCCCAAGCAACCGACTGCTGCTTAGCTCATAGCACCACGTGATCCTTGATCTGAACTATAAAAATGTACTTAAAATCATCAAATATTGGATAGACTGACAAACAAAACAGGAACAATATAAATAGTCAAAATTTAGTCTTCCCTTGTTTCTATTTCTAAAATATAGAAGCTTTACATATCAAGCCCCTCTTCTTTCCTAACTCCAAGGGCCCGCATCTTGAGATCTTGCGAAACCAGTCTCTACTTTCTCTTCAAACACCAGTCAAATTAAGTTGGAGATGGGACTTAGACTCAGCTCAGCTACTCGCTTTCTAGTACTCTGGTCCTCCTGGATTCAACTCCTAGGAAGTCCTCTGGATTCTCAGCTTCTCTGCTAGACCTCTTTTTCTTCCTCCTTGAAAGGCCTCTCTTAGTCAGACACTGTGGAGCTTTGGCTGAGCCAGCCAAATACTCAAAGATTCTGTGATCCAGTGGCTTAGCCAACCAAAGACAAGTTTATGTCCTTAGACTGCACTATTTAAAAATTCAGTTGTCCTTTCTTTTTGATGGGGACTCCTCCTACTTATGCTTTATTAGTAGTAAACTTCTCAAGTCTGGAAAGTTCTTTGATTTTAGAGCAGGAGTGTTCAAATTCTTTCAACAGGGGGTCAAATGATCAGAAATCCATGAATATTTAAGCCCGTTATAACATGATAAATATGCTTATCACAATGTGTGAATTTTTTGTGAAGTTGTTTGGGATAATGTGGGGTACAAATGCCATAAATGAATAAATATTCATCTGATAGCTCTGTAATGGTTCAAAATCATGTGTATGGGCTAGTTAGGTAAAAAATTAGTATTGCTAAAAATCTCAAGTAGATCACATTTGGCTCATGAGCCACACACTGGATGCCCCTGTTTTGGGGGATATCAACTTATTTGCCTAATAGAACCACAAGTGGTCTCTACACACTTTACCAGTACAAAGCCTGAGACAGATTACAATCAAAATAAAATCACAATTTTAAAACATAAGAATCCCCATAATTAAGATTACTATGATAAGCAAAAACTAAAAAACAAAACAAAACAAAACAGAAAACAAATAAATTTCCACACACTAGAACCCCACATCTAAAAAAAAAAAATGCTGAGGAGCAGCATCTACCATGCCCAACTTGAACTTGGATGCCATGCAAAATGGTAGAGACTATTATAAAGAACAAAATTACAGAGCATATTCAAAAGCATGGGTTAATGAGACAAAGTCAACATGGATTTAGTGAAGGGAAATCTTGCCTCACAAATCTACTACATTTCTTTGAAGGGGTGAACAAACATGTGGATAAAGGTGAGCAGGTCGATATTGTGTATCTGGATTTTCAAAAAGCATTTGACAATGTGGCTTGTTTATTAAGGCATATCAAGGATTGGATCTTTGGTACAAGCTATTATACTCCGCTGGATATAGAACCAGCACTTTTTGAGCCTTTTAGTACACAATCACTACTACATTTGGAGAGACCTCAAATACCGTGGAAATATCGGAAAAATATACTGTTGTATCCGCTGATGAAGGCTTGGCGGTTCCTAGTGGGTAGACTAGGTATAGGGAGTGGAGTAACGGAACTTCTAACTATTAGGGGGAACCCTATGTTTGCGGCAGGTATAGAAAACCCAATTTTCCGACGCTGGGAAGAACGGGGATTGACCTGTTTAGGGGATGTTCTGGGTGAGAATGGCAAGCTTAAGACACTGGAGCAGATGTTACAGGTAGGTCCTGATAATATACAATGGGGAGATGTATATGCATTTTGGTAATTTAAGCATTTTATTCAGTCTTTGAATCAAGACCGTATTACTCAGCACTTAGGAACAAAGATAAAACTCTTTTTTGAGGGAATTTTAGAGACAAAACTGTCCATTTCAGGGTTGCATAAGGCACTGTGGGCGAAAACAGATCACAAAAATCTCACACAATTAAAAGAACGTTGGGAAAACGACTTAGGAACTAACTTGGCCACATGGGACATTATTGGGCAGTTGAAAGGGATATCAAGTATGATCAGTGGAGCTCAGTATAGGGAATGTGCCTTTCGCTTTATACATTGCGCTTACATGACCCAAGCTCAATTAGCAAAGTTTGGGGGGATTCAGACAGTGATTTGCAGGAGATGTGGGAGAACAGAAAATTCCTTTTATCATGGTTTTTGGAATTGTAGGAAAATTAGGGCGTTTTGGGGGAAAGTAACTAATTATCTGTCAAACGTGCTAGGCTATCAGATAGCAGGCACACCCTTACAGTTGTTGTTGAATCTTTCGGGATCAGTGGGGGGTGGGGGAACTCACCCGGGGGTGCCCTAATACTTCGCAAATTTACTTTGCTGACAAAGAAGTGTATCCTGCAACACTGGACAATGGACACTGGGCCAGAATATTGGCACAGGAGGAATTCAATCCATCAGTTGATGATGTGGGAGGCAAAGGTGGCTAAACGTGGACCCAAAAAGAAAATTGCATTTCTCAAAATTTGGGGGAAGTATATAGATTCGTTAACTCATAGAGGTAGAGGTTTAGTCTTGAATACACTGTAGTGCTGGGATGAAGATACAATATTTATCAATATACATGAGTGAAGGGAGGGGGGAGGGAGGGGGGATTGGGGGGAGGGTTATAAGCGGAATAAGGAGACGTGTAGTTACAGAATCAGAAGGGACAGAGACGAATGTCAGTTTGGTGAAGGTATTGTGTGATAATCAGATTAGTAAGAATTGTTTAATTTATAGGACTATTAGGTATCGCTGGAGGGGAGTCTAAGAGTCCAGGTCTTCTTCCACTTAGGCTCTGATGGGTTTGTTGTTCTAATATTTGAATTTTGTTATTCTTGTTCTATACATATAATATATATGTGAGATTCAGGTTTCCCAAGGGGGTGGAGGGAGTCGATAGAATGGAAAATTGAACAACTTTCAAAGGCTTATGGTTGTAATGTTTTATTGCTTGTTCAATAAAAAATGTTTAAACATAATTATGTAAAGATGGGAGTAACTAGTGAGGAAATTACATTTGCTGACAACACAAAGTTATTCAAAGTTGTTAAAAGAGGATTGTGAAAAATTAGAAGAGGACCTTATGAGACTAGAAGGCTGGGCATCCAAATGGCAGATGACATTTTTTTTATTACATTTGTACCCCGTGCTTTCCCACTCATAGCAGGCTCAATGTGGCTTACATGGGGCAATGGAGGATTAAGTGACTTGCCCAGAGTCACAAGGAACTGCCTGTGCCTGAAATGGGAATTGAACTTAGTTCCTCAGGACCAAAGTCCACCACCCTAACCACTAGGCCACTCCTCCACTCCACTTTAATATAAGCATGTGCAAAGTGAAGCACGTGGGAAAGAGGAACCCGAATTATAGCTACATAATGCAAGGTTCTATGTTAGGAGTCACCGACCTAGAAAGGGATCTCAGCGGCATTGTTGATGATATATTGAAACCCTCTGCTCAGTGTGCAGCAGCAGCTAAGAAACCAAATAGAATGTTAGGTATTATTAGGAAAGGAATGGAAAACAAAAATGAGGACGTTATAAAGCCTTTGTATCACTCCATGATGTGACTGCACCTTGAATACTGTGTTCAATTCTGGTCACCGTATCTTAAAAAAGATATAATAGAATCAGAAAAGGTACAGAGAAGGGCAAAGAAATTGATAAAGGGGATGGGATGACTTCCCTATGAGGAAAGGTTAAAGCGGCTAGGGCTCTTCAGCTTGGAGAAAAGATGGCTGAGGGGAGATATGATAGAGGTCTATAAAATAATGAGTGGAGTGGAACGAGTAGACGTGAATCCCTTGTTTACGCTTTCCAAAAATACTAGGACTAGGAGGCATGCAATGAAGCTACAAAGTAGTGAATTTAAAACGAATAGGAGAAAATACTTCTTCACTCAATGTGTAATTAAACTCTGGAATTCGCTGCCAGAGAATGTAGTAAAAGCCATTATCTTAGCAGGGCTTATAAAAGGTTTGGATAGTTTCCTAACAGAAGAATCCATAAGCCATTATTAAAATGGACTTGGGGAAAATCCACTGCTTATTTCTAGGAGCAGCAGCATAAAATGTATTGTACTGTTTTGGGATCTTGCCAGGTACTTGTGACCTGGATTCATCACTGTTGGAAACAGGATGCTGGGCTTGATGGACTTTCAGTCTGTCCCAGTATGGCAATACTTATGTTCTTATGTCCCTGTGTTTAACTAATGTAAATAAGGATATCTCTTCCTCTTTCTGTCTCTTCTGACACATTTGAGTCCTAGAAGCCAAAGCACTCACTTTCTAAAAATGGATTTCAGCAGAAAAAAAGCACAAAATATCTGCACAATTAAAAAAAAAAAAATCTGAATTTTGACATTTTGTGCTTTTCTCCATACAAAACCCACTTTTGCAAAGTGAACCCAATGTGGGCTTTGTAGTAGTAGGAAACATTTGGATGCAGTCCATTCTGTGAAAAAGTTTATTTAAGTGTAATACCCCATAAAATGGATATTACTAGAGTTGATGGATTCTTCCAGAGCCCTGGGGGTAGGGAGATCCCTGCCAGTGGGCTGGAGTGGGATGTTCAAGGGTGGGGGGAGGCCCAACCCAAGGGGAGGAGTATTGGAATAAAATGCAAAGATGTGGAGGGGCATAATCGAAAGTGATATCCTTGTTTCGATTTGGACGTCCTCGCAGAACATCCCAATCCAGGGGCGGGGAAACCCGTATTTTTGAAACAAGATGGACGTCCATCTTTTCTTTTGACAATACGGTCATGGATGTCCAAATCCTTAAATTTGGTCGTCCCTAGACTTGGTCATTTCTGATTTTCGGCGATAATTGAAACCAAGGACGTCCATCTCAGAAACAACCAAATGCAAGCCATTTGGTCATGGGAAGAGCCAGCATTTGTAGTGCACTGGTCCCCCTGACATGCCAGGACACCAACCGGGCACCCTAGGGGGCACTGCAGTGGATTTCATAAATTGCTCCCAGGTACATAGCTCCCTTACCGTGTGTGCTGAGCCCCCCAACCCCACCCCCAAAACCCACTACCCACAACTGTACACAACTACCTTAGCCCTTATGGGTGAAGGGGGGCACCTAGATGTGGGTACAGTGGGTTTGTGGTGGGTATTGGAGGGCTCGCTGTTTCCTCCACAAACATAACAGGTAGGGGGGTGGGCCTGGGTTCGCCTACCTGAAGTGCTCTGCACCCACTAAAACTGCTCCAGGGACCTGCAAACTACTGTGATGGACCCGAGTATGACATCTGAGGCTGGCAATCAATATTTTGAAAGATGTTTTCTGAAGGTGAGAGGGGGTTAGTGACCAATGGGGGAGTAAGGAGAGGTCATCCCTGATTCTCTCCGGTGGTCATCTGGTCATTTTGGGCACCTTTTTGTGCCTTGGTCGTAAGAAAAACATGACCAGGTAAAGTTGTCCAAGTGTTCATCAGGGATATCCTTGTTTCTTTCGATTATGGGTGAAGGGTGTCCTAATGTTAGGCACGCCCAAGTCCCACCTTCGCTACGCCTCCGACATGCCCCCTTGAACTTTGGCCAGCCCTGCGACGGAAAGCAGTTAGGGACGTCCAAATTCGGCATTCGATTATACCAATTTGGACGACCCTGTGAGAAGGACGTCCATCTTCCGATTTATGTCAAAAGATGGGCATCCTTCTCTTTCGAAATTGAGCCCAATAGTGGTATCCTTGTAGAGAGTAACAGCAGGGGTGGAGTTTGTATTTAATTAACTAAATGGTGGGGAGGTACACAAGGTCTTTGGTCAACTTGCAGGTTGTTGGTTGCCCGTATCCCTGCCAGGACCCTCAAGAGTATTGGGGGTTCCTGGAGTGAAGCAAACAAATACTGGCTGGCTACAGGAGTAGTTACTGCCCCTATAAGTGGCAACAGGCAAGAGGAGTTAGGCTTCGGGTGGACAAAGGAGAGTCCAGCATGGAAGTGGAATTGGGACAGGAGAGAGTCTGCTCGGGTGGCCGGAGTGTAGCCTTGGAAGGGTGCACTACTGATGGTGAAGAGAGTTGACACGGGACAATGCCTTCAAATTATCGTGTGGCGAAAAGGAGTAGGGGTCACAGCCTGGAATTTATTCTTGTCGCGAAGGGATGGGAAAGTTGACAGATGGTACTGTAAATATGTGCAATATGAATCTCAAGTGAAAGGGATGTGAGTTGGATCATTTCATCCCACCAGAGGATGTTATGGGATTGTAAATATCTGAAAGTTGATTCGTTATCAAACTGGTTGCCAAAGATACGGTAAAGTTGGAGTTGCATTTTCAATAAACTTCTGGAGTGGAATGGAAGTGAGAGGGTGCTCAGACTGATAGAAATGACCCCTGATGTTCTCACTAACAAACATCCAACACCTCGGATATCTATTCTGGACCACTTACCCACTCCTAAGTTCGATGGATGGAAGTGTGACTATGTAACCGAATAGAGTAGTGAGAGAAATTGGTCTCCTGTGACTTGGATTCAGGAGATGGAGTGTCAGACCAGGGGTTATACAAAACTGGTGCCCAGTGTGGGGCCTGAATGAATAAATGTGGAAGAGGAAGAAAGAGGAAGGAGTCATAGGGAGACAGTCAGAAGAGTGAAGGAAAGAAGGAGTAAAAGAGAGGACTGTGCTTTGTGGACCCAGGCGGGACCTTGGAGCTAGCGGGGACTGCAAGGTCTGGGTTACATAAATAAAATATTAATGATCTACTGATATGCAAAAGCATACATACGGTGACTGAAAAAGGTTTCACAGATCTGTTTTTGCAAAAGATACCTACATCTCCATGAGATGTAGCTACAGATTTTATAAAAAGTGTACATCCTCTTCAAAATGTTTACCTTACAGCTTGGAAGTAAAATGCATTAAAGTAATCTTTGTTCTACATATCCACATACCCTACCCCACAGCCAAGTAAAAAATGTAGTCCAGAACTCTTTTGAAAATGAAGTGGAATAGATCCAGATAGCTTTATTGGCATGGCAATTTCGCATGCACTGCCAACGTACTTGTGGATAGCGAGAGAGAAAAATAGTAAAAAAAGGATATAGCTTGATTAGGGAAATGGGACTTGATATACTGCCTTTCTGAGGTTTTTGCAACTACATTCAAAGCAGTTTACATATATTCAGGTACTTATTTTATACCAGGGGCAATGGAGGATTAAGTGACTTGCCCAGAGTCACAAGGAGCTGCAGTGGGAATCAAACTCAGTTCGCCAGGATCAAAGTCCACTGCACTAACCACTAGGCTATTCCTCCACTCATTTGTATTTCTGTAACAATCCAAAATACTCGAATTTCTGATGTAAGCAATCACCTTCAAAAGCACACAGCAAGTGAATCAGCCCCACCAATTTGGACTGATTCATATATGATAGGATAAATGTATCAGTTCTGTAGATTTCCTCTGCAAAGCCCTGCCATGGAGATGGCAAAAGGGTGATACAGGCAAAACCAGGAGATGGGTATAATATAATTGTCAAGTTCTTTAATATTCCTGAGAGTATGGTCAGAAGAACTTATGGAATAATTTATCATTATATATACATTTTAAAAACTTACTTTTCTCATTTTTTTAAAAATATAATTTTTATTGAGTGGCCACATGCAAGCCAAACCAGAGGAACATGATACGTCAATATGTAAGTAAACACAAAAAGAAGATCCTACAGCAAGAACTGCACAGAATCTTAACTCCACTCAAACATTTTTACAGTAAACAAAACCACTCCCCCAACACACCTACCCAGCAAAATCAGCACCGCCCCAAATACGTAACAGTCCATCAAAGATGAAGGAGTGTTGATTCCCATTCTATAAATAAATCCAAATTTATAACTGGTCAATGTGAATTAGTCATTTATTTTAGATTTGCATTATTGTCAACAAGGAGGAATACCAACAGGGACCTTAGGCTAACCCACAGATGTGGTAATGAATCCATTCCATTCAAGGAATGACAAATATAAACATAGGGGAGGGTTAGACAGAAAAGAGATAGAAAATCTCAGGACCATAAATCTATCATCCTGGTGCCTAAATAGGGAAAGAGTAAACATTCCTATAGACAGCTTATCTCTTAACTATTGTCTGTAGTGCCTGGACAAATCAGAGGTTAATAGGTGAAGGCTAAGAGAACAAGTCAGTCTCAGCATTTTTCTACCATTAAATGTAGAATATTTTCCTTAAGCATTCTAGACTAACATTAACCATTTATTTACCAGATTCCACAGGAGTCTAAAGCACTCCCAAACTTGTTGAAATGTCAAACCTGCAGGGGAGTTGAAATCGTGTACATCCACACACTCCAATCGTAGTTGCAAGATGGGTTGTAGATCAGGCAGAGGTGGGGAGAGCCAGGCAATCAAAATAGTTTTTTTTTTTAAAGCCAAGAGCACTGCCCAGCCTAGAAAACCTTTCATGCCCCCCAGGCACAGGCTGCTCAATTTGAAACTCCCAAATAGGATTTTAGGATCCTTCCAGATGAAGTCTGCAGGACCACCAAATAGAAATCCTAGCCAGAAGCTGCTTCCAAAAGGCCAGAACCATGGGGCAAGTCTAAAATAAATGTCCCAGTGAAGCCCCTGCGGCTGAACATTTAGGACAAAAGTCCATGGAAGCCAAACCAGCCAGATGAGCTCCCTGTCTCCTCAGCTCAAAACCTTTGGGTCGTCTTTGACTCTTCTCTCTCCTTCTCTGCTCATATCCAGCAGATCGCCAAGACCTGTCGTTTCTTTCTTTACAACATCCGTAAAATCTGCCCCTTTCTTTCCGAGCACTCTACCAAAACCCTCATCCACACCCTTGTCACCTCTTGTTTAGACTACTGCAATCTGCTTCTTGCTGGCCTCCCACTTAGTCACCTCTCCCCTCTCCAATCGGTTCAAAACTCTGCTGCCCATCTCGTCTTCCGCCAAGGTCGCTTTACTCATACTACCCCTCTCCTCAAGTCGCTTCACTGGCTCCCTATCTGTTTTCGCATCCTGTTCAAACTTCTTCTACTAACCTATAAATGTACTCACTCTGCTGCTCCCCAGTATCTCTCCACACTCGTCCTTCCCTACACCCCTTCCCGTGCACTCCGCTCCATGGATAAATCCTTCTTATCTGTTTCCTTCTCCACTACTGCCAACTCCAGACTTTGCGCCTTCTGTCTCGCTGCACCCTACGCCTGGAATAAACTTCCTGAGCCCCTACGTCTTGCCCCATCCTTGGCCACCTTTAAATCTAGATTGAAAGCCCACCTCTTTAACATTGCTTTTGACTCGTAACCACTTGTATCCACTCGCCTCCACCTACCCTCCTCTCCTCTTTCCTCTACACATTAATTGATTTGTTTGCTTTATTTTTTGTCTACTAGATTGTAAGCTCTTTGAGCAGGGACTGTCTTTCTTCTATGTTTGTGCAGCGCTGCATACGCCTTGTAGCGCTATAGAAATGCTAAATAGTAGTAGTAGTAGTAATGAACAGCAAATTTATATTGGAGTTTCCAGTGAAGAACGTGGCAACTGCATGACCGATTGCTCAGTACATAGGCACGAAACAGATCCTCAGAGATTGCACAGGAAAGGAACCTGGACCAAGCCAAAGCAAACGTCTTATAAGTAATCTCCTCCTGAAGGTAGATGTGATGAAATGATAGAGGCTCTTTATCCTGTGCTTCCAAGGGATAGGCTGTAGATTGTGTGTCCTGAACATCTTCAGTAAGATGTTCAGGACACACATAAAAGTCATAAAAGTCAATAGCTGGCAGCTGAATTTCACTTTGTAAATCCACCCAGGACTTGATTGCACCCTCTTCAATCAGCACTTGAAGTAAGAATCACACATCCTGAGCCCCAGTGAACAAAATCCCCGGGTGGAAATCTGCATTCCTCTGAAAAGGCAGATAAGGAGTAGCCTTGGAAGAGGACCTATTCAAGCGACACAACCCAGCATCAAACAGCCTTTCCAGTCTGAAGAAAAAAGTTATTATGCAATAGAATAGGATCAGGCCTCCCACGGGAATGCAGACAGCAAGTGATATGAAAGGGTTGCAATAAACCAAGTTCAAGCTATGTGGCAGAAAAATAGTGGGTACTCCAAAGCCAATCATTAATATGATGCATCCCACAAGTAATGGATAGATACTAGAAGTTAAGCAACCACAGCCCCCCCCCCCCCCTCCCGTTGCACGGGAGTCTGCAAAATTGAAATAGGCAAGTGGGCCCTCTTCCCTAACCAAAGGTAATGTTGCAAACCTCAGTGCAAGAAACATAAGTACATAAGTATTGCCATACTGGGAAAGACCAAAGGTCCATCAAGTCCAGTATCCTGTTTCCAACAGTGGCCAATCCAGGTCACAAATACCTGGCAAGATCCCCAAAAAATACAAAACATTTTGTACTGCTTATCTCAGAAATAGTGGATTTTCCCCATGTCCATTTAATAACGTTCTATGGACTTTTCCTTTAGGAAGCCATCCAAACCTTTTTTAAACTCCGCTAAGCTAACCACCTTTACCACATTCTCTGGCAACGAATTCCAGAGTTTAATTACACATTGAGTGAAGAAACATTTTCTCTGATTCATTTTAAATTTACTACATTGTAGCTTCATCGCATGCCCCCTAGTCCTAGTATTTTTGGAAAGCGTAAACAGACGGTTCACATCTACCCGTTCAACTCCACTCATTATTTTATAGACCTCTATCATATCTCCCCTCAGCTGCCTTTTCTCCAAGCTGAAGAGCCCTAGCTGCTTTAGCCTTTCCTCATAGGAAAGTCGTCCCTTCCCATTTATCATTTTCGTCGCCCTTCTCTGTACCTTTTCTAATTCCACTATATCTTTTTTGAGATGCGGCGACCAGAATTGAACACAATATATAATCCACAACAGGACACTACCTCCTATCCCATGACTTTCTAATTTCCTCAGGGGTCATTCATGAGGTACTTTGTCAAATGCCTTTTGAAAATAAAAGATTTATAACATAAATTTTATAGCGTAGACCTTTATTACAGTCATTCCCCAACTGTAAAGGTCTAAAATACAAATTAATGCACGCATCAACCTTTTCCTATATGAGTACGCAATTCTGGAACGCGTTGCCACGCAACCTAAAAGCGATCTATGAACTGACCAACTTCCACAAACTACTGAAGACCCATCTCTTTGACAAGATATACCACAAAGATCAACACATGTAAAACTCCACACATATATCCAGAAATGTTTAATAATGCCTTCTGTCATATTACTACCATGTATTCTATTACCATGTAACCTAAATTCCTTCTGTAACACCAAATGTCTATTCTCTTCTTATTTCCACTATCCACGATGTATTGTAAGCCACATTGAGCCTGCAAAGAGGTGGGAAAATGTGAGGTACAAATGCAATAAATAAAATAAAATACAGATACATAATATTAACTGGCTCACCTTAATCCACCTTTAATTGACTAATGAGCTGTTAACCAGCAATTGGATGCTAACAACCAATTATTGACATTAATTGGCAACAATTAAGATTTGCACGCACATCTAGCTGCATACTATTCCATATCGCTGGGTGCCTAAATCTCATAGTGTGTAACCCAAAAGAGAGCATGGCCATGGGAGGGGAAAGGGTGGGTCAGGGGTGTTCCGAAAAGTTGCACACAGTGTTATAGAACAATGAGTTTCCATGCCGAACTTGGGTGCCTGGATTTACACCAGGTTTCAGCAGGTGTAAGTCTGGCTCCCACAGTTTGGTGTAGGAATTGGCGCTAAGCATTATTCTGTAAAGGGCACATACCCTTTATATAATAGCACTTAGCACTGATCTTTTTTTGTGCCAATTTTTGAGATATATGCTTGGCGTTTTGTTTTGCACATATTTCGTGCATTACATTGCTATATTGGAATTGTTTGTGTGCATTCTTTGCAATTTTGATTCCTATAGCCTGGCGGTTTAATAGATAACACTTATGACAAGTTAATGACCCCTGAGGAAGGCTTCATGCTGAAACAGGGCCCGTGTATGGTCTAGTTTCTTCATGCCTGTGGCTGGCCAAGACTGTACATGTTTTGTTGAACCACTGGAAAATAAAAAGGTTTTAGAAGCTTAGACTTCATTTTTTGGTTTGATTCTCTTGGATCATCCTTCTTCCCTTCTTTGTTTGCCTTTTTTTGTGGAAAGTTTGTGTCCCTCATTGTTTTGTTGCCAATTTTTGAGCGCCATTTATAGAATTTCCCCCCTAAATTCCCAGCATTAGGAAACCAGGCGTTACATTTTTGGGTCATATGTGCACATACTTGTATCCAGGTTTAGTAGCTAATACCTTTATTACCATTGGATTTAAATGAACAGTTTGCTGATTCTTTGTGCACAGTTTTCCTCTCTGCATATGACAGCCATCACAGCACAGAAAATTGTGCACAGGAGCCACGTTAAGCTGTGCGCTAAACTTCCTGTGTTTTATTATATTGGGCCCTGCCAGATGTATGCCGCGCTGTACCAGAAACATGTAAGATTCAGTCCCTAGGGGATTACTAGAACTGGTTTATAGAACTCTCCAGATTCACTTGGTGGATGGATAGTGTCAGTGGGAGGATGAAGAACCCGGCACAGAGGGAGGTATTGGGAGATAAGTGACAAGAGATGTCATAGGAGGAGTGGAGTTAAATGTTATAAAAGTTGTACTATAACAGACCACATGGTCTTTGGTTGCCTTCAACCCCACCAGGACCCATGAGGAGAGTAGGTATCCTGATTAGGCCCAATAACCTCAGGCTGAACCAAGGAGTAGTTTATTCTACCAAGAGCATCAACTGTGAGGAGAGCTCTGGGTGGGTAGAAAAGGTTAACCCTCTGGGAGCAGAGTGTCATGTCTGTGGTCGTGACCCCCCTCAGGCTTATCTTATTTCTGGCGGTCAGTTTCTAAGCTGGCTTCTGTCTGGTCTTTCTAAGTTAGCTCTGTCTCTGTGTGCTGGCTGCTTCCAGCATGGCTCTGATTTCTCCACTATACTGCACCTGTGTGTGTTAAGCCTCTCTGTGCTTCTGTATGCCTTCTGCTTGTGTTTTGTTTTGTGTTCCTCTTGCCCTCTGGTGGCCAGACCTGGTGGCTGCATTGGATTGTCTATGTGCTGTTTCCTGTTCCAGATTTCAGCCCAGTCCAGTCCGGATCTTCCGGCCTGCCAGACTTGCTTGTCTTGTTTGAGCCTGCTCAGCACCCGTAGCTGCCAGGTGATTGCTGCAGTGAATCTCAGCTGCTGCTGGGCTTATTAGCCATTTGGAAACTCTCTGCTTGGCCTTTGCATCGCCTAAGGCCCTGGTTTGTTGGTGCTTGCTGCACTTCTGCCTACTCCAGTTTATAGTCTGTATTCTTGCCTGATTCTAGTTTAGTCTTTGTGTAGCTTCTTGTACTTTATTGCTTGTTTCCCAGTCTTGTTTCTTGTTTGTATGTCTTTGTCTAGTTCTAGGTTGTCTGTGTTTCTTGTTCAGTGGCTGCCTGGCAGCTTTCAGTTCTGTCTCTTATCTATCAGTGTTTTTTCCCTGTTTCAGTGGCTGCTTGCAGCTTTCAGTTCTGTCTCTTATCTATCTGTGTGTGTTCCCTGTTTCAGTGGCTGCTTGCAGTTTTCAGTTCTGTCCCTTGTCTGTCTGAGAGTCCTAGTCTAGTATTCTGCCTAGCCTCCCTGTGTGTTCTAGTCCCTGTGTGTATCCTGCTGGTATCCAGTTCCGGCCCTGTCCGGTAAGTCCTGCCGGCCACCTGCACTCAGGGGCTCAACTCCTGAGGAACGGTGGTCAAGTGCAGGTGAAGTCTAGCTGGCCCTGTCAGAGTTCTGCCTTATCCCTGTGTGGGGTGGTTTTGCCTGCCACTGCTGCTCCTTGGCAGTGGCCCAAGGGCTCACGATCCTAGTTCCTGTGTTTTGGAAAACGTGACACAGAGCAGGAAGAAGCCTGTTCAGTGCCCGAGGCAGCAGCTCGAAACAGTGCACCTCTGGAGATAGAGGATGGACAGGGAGGTCCAATCCTGAGTGGGTCCGGCAGCTGGGTAAAAGCCCAGCAGGACAGCTTGCCATGGAAGGAGCGGGAAGCCACAGCCTTGGATTGTTCTGCCATAAAGGATGGGTATTGGAGGACTGGCTGTAAATTCCCTAGGATTTTTTAAGAGATTATCAATTCAGTTATTAGACCCTCTACCAATAGTCTTGGATTGTTATAACAGACTCTACCAATAACGTGAACTGTATGAAGTTTGGATGTCTGCCTCTTGCAGTGTTCCAGTAAAGTTTATTGCAGTTAATACAAATCCTGGAGCGGAGAGTTTCTTTGGAGTGCAAGTGAAGTCAATTTGCTCAGAGACAAATAGAGAAATAGTAAAGAGAGAGGCCATAGGGTTTTAAGCTAATCGGGATCAAGCCTGGCCCGGCCCGGCCTGCGCCCAGCTCATGATAACAGAACTTTTGTTTGTGGCCCTGGTTCAGGTGCCCGACCTGAGAGCTTAGCCAGTGCCCAGAACTTGTGCGGGAGTCCAGGGTTACATACAGAAACAAATGAGTCTTACTTTTGAGTCTGCAACTAACATCCCATGTCACCTTGGCAAAGTGCTTCACTACAATTAAATAGTATTTGTTCCTGTGCTCCTTTGGTAGTTGCATTTGCAGTACAAATATGGCAGTCATGAACCCTGAAGGGGCAACAACACGGTCCTTGAAGGCCACAACCTAGTTCTCATGCATATTCATTGTGGAAGTCTTGAACACTTGACTGGGTTGTGGCCCTCGAGGACCACGGTTGCCCACCCTTGTTGTAGAATATATTTGGGATCCTGACTGGTTAAGCAGTAATGTATTTACAGTGGGGGAAATAAGTATTTGATCCCTTGCTGATTTTGTAAGTTTGCCCACTGACAAAGACATGAGCAGCCCATAATTGAAGGGTAGGTTATTGGTAACAGTGAGAGATAGCACATCACAAATTAAATCCGGAAAATCACATTGTGGAAAGTATATGAATTTATTTGCATTCTGCAGAGGGAAATAAGTATTTGATCCCCCACCAACCAGTAAGAGATCTGGCCCCTACAGACCAGGTAGATGCTCCAAATCAACTCGTTACCTGCATGACAGACAGCTGTCGGCAATGGTCACCTGTATGAAAGACACCTGTCCACAGACTCAGTGAATCAGTCAGACTCTAACCTCTACAAAATGGCCAAGAGCAAGGAGCTGTCTAAGGATGTCAGGGACAAGATCATACACCTGCACAAGGCTGGAATGGGCTACAAAACCATCAGTAAGACGCTGGGCGAGAAGGAGACAACTGTTGGTGCCATAGTAAGAAAATGGAAGAAGTACAAAATTACTGTCAATCGACAAAGATCTGGGGCTCCACGCAAAATCTCACCTCGTGGGGTATCCTTGATCATGAGGAAGGTTAGAAATCAGCCTACAACTACAAGGGGGGAACTTGTCAATGATCTCAAGGCAGCTGGGACCACTGTCACCACGAAAACCATTGGTAACACATTACGACATAACGGATTGCAATCCTGCAGTGCCCGCAAGGTCCCCCTGCTCCGGAAGGCACATGTGACGGCCCGTCTGAAGTTTGCCAGTGAACACCTGGATGATGCCGAGAGTGATTGGGAGAAGGTGCTGTGGTCAGATGAGACAAAAATTGAGCTCTTTGGCATGAACTCAACTCGCCGTGTTTGGAGGAAGAGAAATGCTGCCTATGACCCAAAGAACACCGTCCCCACTGTCAAGCATGGAGGTGGAAATGTTATGTTTTGGGGGTGTTTCTCTGCTAAGGGCACAGGACTACTTCACCGCATCAATGGGAGAATGGATGAGGCCATGTACCGTACAATTCTGAGTGACAACCTCCTTCCCTCCGCCAGGGCCTTAAAAATGGGTCGTGGCTGGGTCTTCCAGCACGACAATGACCCAAAACATACAGCCAAGGCAACAAAGGAGTGGCTCAGGAAGAAGCACATTAGGGTCATGGAGTGGCCTAGCCAGTCACCAGACCTTAATCCCATTGAAAACTTATGGAGGGAGCTGAAGCTGCGAGTTGCCAAGTGACAGCCCAGAACTCTTAATGATTTAGAGATGATCTGCAAAGAGGAGTGGACCAAAATTCCTCCTGACATGTGTGCAAACCTCATCATCAACTACAGAAGACGTCTGACCGCTGTGCTTGCCAACAAGGGTTTTGCCACCAAGTATTAGGTCTTGTTTGCCAGAGGGATTAAATACTTATTTCCCTCTGCAGAATGCAAATAAATTCATATACTTTCCACAATGTGATTTTCCGGATTTAATTTGTGATGTGCTATCTCTCACTGTTACCAATAACCTACCCTTCAATTATGGGCTGCTCATGTCTTTGTCAGTGGGCAAACTTACAAAATCAGCAAGGGATCAAATACTTATTTCCCCCACTGTATATCTACAAAAAAATGATATTACTGTACCAATATTCTGCTTCCCACAGGCAGACCTCTTGCACACTCCATGACACATAATTAGGCTGCATTCACAAGACATTGCTCTTTGCATCCTTCCAGCTTTTATTTTACAAATGCTTTTCATTTGCACAATCTAATAAGCAGACATCCTTTATCATGCAAAAGAAGCGAGGCAGGCATCCTGGGACCGAGACAAAGCACAAAACTGCCCCTCATACTGTAGTATGCTGGCAAAGCTGCATGTGCAAAAGATTTGGGAAAGTACACAGAGGAATGAAAATCACAAACTGGCATGAAATTACGCCTCCCTGTAGCCATCTGAATCACCTCTGGTACACACGTTGAGAGAACCGTTCCACTTTGTTCCATATCCTGCAGAAATACAATCTGGGAGGGTTTGTGTGGGATGCAACTGCCAAATATGATACAGCATAAATTAAGAGGAAACAGGCAAATCAAGCAGAAAAACCATCTGCTGTGAAAGAACTTATTTCCTTTGCTATGAGCTTCTTGACAAATCTCTGGCATTAGATTAAAACATTTTTAATCCTGTGATAGCAATTCCCTTCCTAGTTAGTTACATATATATATATATATTTTTTTTTTTTCCCCAACGGCTGAACATTGTTTATTGGAAGCTCACAATTTCTACAATTGAAGGTGGACTATCATATAAAGGCTTCCATCATTAAAAGCTGGTGTTTAGGAATCACTAACAGAAGACAACAGTTTTGGATCTTTTACTTTCATACCTAGCTGCAGTTTGGTCTGTATGTAAATACTGAATGACTGTTGATATGGATTTAATAGTATAGTTGATGTGCATGGTTTTATTCAGTCAGTGTTGTACATATATCTGATTCAAAATAAGCAGTGTACATCATTGGGGTAAGGGTGCTAGAAAAAAGTGTTAAAAACTTGAGTATAATCACCTGAAGCAATATCAATGGCATAAATACTTCCACCTATGCTGTGTTTTTTTTCTTCTTTTAAAGGAAAAATGAAAGAAATGTTACTTGAACTGATGATCAAAATTAAGGCTTAAACTGAATGGGCCATATTCACGATGATCAAGATCCTACTTTTACTGTGGTGTCTATGTATAAAGAATAATTAGTGCATACATTTTTAAAAAATACATGGAGGGGCATAATCGAAAGGGATGTCCTCATTTTGATTTAGATGTCCTCGCAAAACGTCCCCATCCAGGGGCAGGGAAACCCGTATTTTCGAAACAAGATGGATGTCCATCTTTCATTTCGATAATATGGTCAGGGACGTCCAAATTCTGAAATTTGGTCGTCCTTAGAGATGGTCGCCCCTAGATTTGGTCGTTTCTGATTTTCGCCAATAATGGAAACAAAGGACGTCCATTTCAGAAACGACCAAAAGCAAGCCCTTTGGTTGTGGGAGGAGCCAAAATTTGTAGTGCACTGGTCTACCTGACATGCCAGGACACCAACTGGGCATCCTAGGGAGCACTGCAGTGGACTTCATAAAATGCTCCCAGGAACATAGCTCCCTTACCTTGTGTGCTGAGCCCCTCAAAACCCACTACCCACAACTGTACACCACTACCATAGCCCTTATGGGTGAAGGGGGGCACCTAGATGTGGGTACAGTGGGTTTGTGGTGGGTTTTGGAGGGCTCGTTGTTTCCTGCACAAGCATAACAGGTAGGGGGGGATGGGCCTGGGTCCACCTGCCTGAAGTGCACTGCACCCACTAAAACTGCTCCAGGGACCTGACTATTGCTGTGATGGACATGACTATGACATCTGAGGCTGGCAATCAATATTTTTAAATCCACTGAATATCTCACAATGCTAATCGATCTCCCAATGAGAAACACCATCGCAGGCATAGGTGCCCCGTATAAGAGGCTTGGGGAGGCTAAGCCTCCCCAGCCCGCCACTGTCCCCCCCCCCCCCCCCCGCCGTACCTTTAAATATTATATTTTTGCTGGAGTCGCGGGCAGCGCCGGCATTGAAGGCATCAGCAGGCTTCATCGCGGTTCCAGCAGCCTTCCCTCGCAAGTCGGATGATGGCTCCGCCCTCTTCTGACGTATTTCCTGTTTCTACGAGGGCGGAGCCATCATCCGACTTGCGAGGGAAGGCTGCTGGAACCGCGATGAGCCTGCTGATGCCTTCAATGCCGGCGCTGCCTGGGACACCAGCAAAAATATATTTAAAGGTACGGGGGGGGGGGGCAGGAAGGAAACGAGGGCAGACGGGAGAGGAGAGGGTTGCTGCACATGGTGGATGAAGGGGAGAGGAGAGGGCAGGGGAGAGGAGGGTTGCTGGACATGGGTGGATGGAGGGGAGTTGAGGGTTGCTGCACATGGTGGATGAAGGGGAGAGGAGGGTTGCTGGACATGGGTGGATGGAGGGGAGGGGAGAGGAGGGTTGCTGCACATGGTTGATGAAGGGGAGAGGAGAGGGCAGGGGAGAGGAGGGTTGCTGGACATGGGTAGATGGAGGGGAGGGAGGGGAGAGGAGGGTTGCTGCACATGGTGGATGAAGGGGAGAGGAGAGGGCAGGGGAGAGGAGGGTTGCTGGACATGGGTGGATGGAGGGGAGGGGAGAGGAGGGTTGCTGCACATGGTGGATGAAGGGGAGAGGAGAGGGCAGGGGAGAGGAGAGTTGCTGGACATGGGTGGATGGAGGGGAGGGTAGGGGGGAGAGGAGGGTTGCTGGACATGGAGGAGTGAGGAAGGAGATGAGATGACGGAAAAGGAAGAGAGTAGAAAAACTGCACACGGATGAAGAAAATAGGCAAAAGCTGGATCCACTGGACAGTCAAGTTTGCGGAGGACCCAGCTTTTACTTACGGATGTAGGACAAGAAATGAAGAAGAAAGGCAGAAAGTAAATGGAAAGGAAGCCCTGGAAACGGAGTTAAGAGGACAGATAGCAGCAGAATCGGATACTGGGCCAGCACAATCAGAAAAACAAAGTCACCAGACAACAAAGGTAGAAAAGATCATTTTATTTTCATTATAGTGTTTGGAATATATCCACTTTGAGAATTAGGTGTTCAACATTAAAAGTTTATTTACTTATTTATGACATTTTATCCCACATTAAACATGAATTAGGATGTTTTGTGGCTCTACATGAGAATTGTGATATTATGATCCCTTGTTTCATATTGTTGATGGTCTGCATTTTCCGTATGGGTGGTATATTGGTGTATTAGGTTCTGCCAAGTATAATATTTATGGTACAGTAAGGTTCAGAGTGTGTTTTTGCACAAAGATGTGCATAGTGTTTTGCAGTTGAACGATTGTGGTTAGTATATGCTTTGAGCAACCCCTTTATTCTTTGACATATGATACATAACTAATATCTAAATTTAATAAAAGGTATTATTTGTGACATTTATTTTTATTTATTTTTTTTCTGTGTGATCAGACAATTATGGATTTGAGCTCCACCCCTGGCCCCACCCCCTAACCCCGCCCCCTTTAGCCTCCCCATATAGTTGGGCCACCGACCGCCTATGATCGCAGGAACTTGAAACTTTCTGATTCCCCACTGCCAACCCCACAAAAGACTACGTTATACATCCATTTTCTCCTCCTGCTTTTTGTACCTAGCCAGCAAAACATGGAACACCCTACCGCCCGCAGTCAGAAAATCACCGACTTAATATTTTGAAAAATGCTAAAAGCACTTTTGTTCAAAGGTGATCTCTGATGCGTGTACCTATGTCAGAGCTGAGACCTGCGCATCAGCCCAGGAGCAGAGAAGATTAATGGAAGAATTTCTGCATCTGCGCTGTTAAAGCAAGGAGGAGGAGGAGGCTACACTTAAAGAATTTGGTATTTGGTAGATGAGAGACTGGTGCAGGTACAGCTTACACTTCCACGGGAACCCCACAGGAACTGCTTCCATCCCTGCAGAAATCCCATAGCCCCAGAGAGTATTCCCATGTGATTCCCACAAAACTCCATTCCCGTGCAGGTCTCTAGTACTCTATTACACACTCGTATTCATTTTACAATGGACTTGGTATTATTTGATCTATCCAGGGGGATGGGCACTGAGTAAGACACAGAGGCACTACTTAGGAAATTTATAATACTGGAAAAAAAATGCATTTTGTGTTCCTGGGTGAATCTAGAGCCTCCATCTATTTGGACATGGTGTTCCAATGTCCACCATTTGGCATTGTGGGAGGCGAGAGATTTAGCACTTTCTGTAAAAATAGAAAAGGATTACCTTTCTGTGTGAGATCTGTATATACAATCTCTGTCACAGATAGCAAGGAGTACGATTTTGAACCATTTGTATTCTCCTAGTAGTTGTTAGGAGGAATTCTTTTTTTTTTTTTAAATATGTTGTTTTCTTGGTTCCACCTAATCGGAATGATACAGTCTTTAAATATGGGGATGAGGGGTTCAGTTGGGGGGATGGCTACACTTTGTTTGTAATACTAGCAGAGATAAGAAACCAGGCTCTCTGCAATGGTCATCATTTTATTTTTTTCTGTACTGTTGATTCTCAATAAACAGATTTAAATATTTGTGGGTGGAGCTTGATGTCAGCAGAATGAGTTACGGAGAAAATCATCTTTATTGATATTTTAGAAACTACAGCCAAAACAGAGAAAATTATACACAATAAATTCCATTTGGCTATAATGAACAGATCTTCAATTACAATTTTTGAAGGAAATTGTTATTCTAACATAACCAATCTAATTATTCTATACGCCCCCCCCAAAAAAAAAAAAATCTGTAAGAGCATCATTTCACAACTGTCTCACTCATAGAATATTCAATAGAATTTGTCTCTCCATGTGTAACAGATCATGCATAAGATTTCTCCATAATGGAAATATAGACAGGTCTGGGTATATCCATTAGATTAAAATGCATTTTTTATTTCGCAATGAGACGGGGGTTTCCAGAGAAATAACTCAGGCTCATTGACTTGCAGCTCAACATCAGTAGAATGTTTTAAAATGATGGCATCTGTCTCTCCCTACAGCCATTTTGCAAGACAAATTTGTGAGAGCCATAGGCGGTCGGTGACCCAACTGTTTGGGGAGGCTAAATGGGGTGGGGTTAGGGGTGGGGCTTACATCCATAATTGTCTGACAACACACAGAAAAAATAAATAAATAAAAGTAAAATAGTCACAATTAATACCTTTAAAATTGTAGGAGGAAATGAACCTGGGTGCCCTAGTTTATTGTCCACTGCACTGACCACTAGGCTGCTCCTCTGCTCTACAAGGACATCTATATGGCCACTTTTTGAAAACAAAATGCTGCCAGACAGATGTCCTTGTCCGTTTTTTTTGGGGTGAGGGGACATTTCAGTTTGTAAAATGGCTGTTCATTTTGGGCATTCTCATGTAATTTTGAATTTAAAACCCAACATATTTCTTGTTTGAAAATGCCTGTGAGATGGACGTTATGAACAGGACATCTCAATTTGCTCATCCTTTTGAAAATGATCCTTATTACAAACACTAGTTATACTGCCATTAATGTCCAAAGGCTATATAAACAGGGAAAGGAAAACCTAAAAGAGAGAGAGAGAGAGCACTATGGGCAATGAAATCAGAACTGTCCTTGACCTGTGTAATTCCATTGTTCTGGTTTCTCTGGATCTTTCACCTGCCTTGAATCTAGTAGCCCCTCCTCCTTCTCTACTGCCTGGATGACCTTGGAATTTGGGGACACTTCTAAAACGGTCTACTTCCTACCTGAATGGCCAGCCCTACCAGGCCCCAATGGCTCTTCTCTCTCTACATCTGATCCTATGTCCTGTGGTGTCCTACTGGGGTCCCTTCTGGCCCCTAATCTCTTTGATATTTTTCTTGCCCCTCTGGCTCTACTTAAACCTGAAAGCACTCACTCACACACACACACACACACACACACACACACACACACACACACGCACACATGCATACTCACACACATACAGTCTTAGTGCTGGGAGCATATTATCTGGAAAGCTGTCATTCCAGCTGGATAGTTTCCATCTGGAACCTGGTCAAATTTTTCCGAGTGTCACTGCTGTGTGTAAATGTGAGTGATAGGTTTCTGCCCTCTCAACATATCATCACCATCACAGTTATCTTTTGAACTGTTTCCAACTTCTGTTTCAATATAAAGGAAAATGTGCCTTACGGTTCAGTTCTTTCCCTTCTGCAATCAGTCGCAACGCACAAAGATGTGGCAACTGGATGCTTAGGATTTTCACTGACTTTTCTTGTGCCTTTAGCCAAAGCAGTGCTATTACAGGTGTAAGGCAGTCTGCAACATCCTGCCAGAGATCAAACGCCAAAGATGTGGCAACTGGATGCTTAGGATTTTCACTGACTTTTCTGGTGCCTTTAGCCAAAGCAGTGCTATTACAGGTGTAAGGCAGTCTGCAACATCCTGCCAGAGATCAAACGCCCACACCCAGATCAGAAGCTGGGGAGAGAGTGAGAAGTGCTGAATAAGAGAAATTCCAGGCTGAACAAGTGTTCAAAAAAGGCAAAAATCTGTTCCTAAGAGCAGTGGAGGCAGATCGTAAGGGAGGCTTTTCCAGAGGTCAGGTCAGCGACGGCTCACCTCTGCTGCAGCCTTTCCCTTCTTGCTTCTCGCTCAGTGTCCCGCCCTGCGGAAACAGGAAATACCTCATCAGAGGAAGGCGGGACACTGAGCGAGAAGGGAAAGGCTGGAGCGGAGGTGAGCCATCGCTGCAACTTAAAAAGGTTTAAACGCCGGGCGGCCACTGCAGAGAGGTCGGGGAGCTGAGAGGGCAGGCTCAGCGGCGGCAGAAAAGGCGAGGAAAGGTCACAGCTTGGCTGGGGAGGCTTAGCCTCCCCAAGCCTCTTATATGGGGCACCTATGAGTCTGCTATGTGCTGCTGGTGTTAACGTTCTCCAAAAGGGTGCCCATCTGTTCTCGAATGATCTCTCTCTTGTCAATGTTGCTGAAGACGTCTCTAATCGCTCCATCCGCATCATGTGTATCATTTGACTCCTCCACTGTTGAATCGTTGGGGCTTTTCTTGATAGCCATTGTGCTAGAATCACTTTCTTGGCTATGATTATAGATCTCAGTAGAAAGTCTCGGTAGCCTACTGGGCGGGGGCTGCTCAACGTGGGCTGTGCAAACAGTAATGCCGCATCTGGGACACCATAGATAGCAAGGAATTCCAAAAACCCACTATTGCTGGGCAACGCCAGAACATATGGCCCAGTGACACCCCCTGTTCGCCACATTGTCCACATGCTCCCTCTGATGAGGCACCCATATGTATCTCACAAAAGATATAGCAGAATTATAAAAGTTACAGAGAAAGGCAACAAAAATAATAAAAGGGATGGGACAACCTTCCTTTCAGGAAAGGCTAAAGTGGCTAGGGCTTTTCACGTTGGAGAAGAGACAGCTGAGGGGAGATATGATAAAGGTCTATAAAATACTGAGTGGAGTGGAATGGGTAGATTTGAATCACTTGTTTACTCTTTCCAAAAATGCCAGGACTAGGGAGCACATAATGAAGCTACTAAGAAGTAAATTTCAAACAAATTGAAGAAAATATTTCTTCACTCAGTGTGTAATTAAACTTTGGAATTTGTTGCCTGAGAATGTGATAAAAGCAGTTAGCTTAGCAGGGTTTAAAAAAAGGTTTGGATAAGCCATTATTAAGATGGACTTGGGAAAATCCACTGCTTATTTCTAGGAGAGTTAACTATAAATTAATTCGAGACCGACACTCTGTCCCATATAGTACGATATCAAAAAAATTCCACAGAGTATGTGCATGCAAATATGATAGTCTTAGATAATTCTAGACTAAAGTGAAGGAGAGTCTCATATACAATACTCAGTAATATTGCTTTCACTCAATAGGTGAATACATTACATGTGTTCATGTTATAATCATGGACTCGACCTCCACCAACCCAATTACAATAACAGAAAAGACTTGCTCTGCTTTTTTTATATACACTGTATATGTATTCTCCAAACACACTGCACTTATCTTAGGCAGATTAAACACACTGCACTTATCTTAGGCAGATTGTTGCGCTCTTGAAGAGCGCACCAATCTGCCTAAGATAAGTGCAGTGTGTTTAATCTGCCTAAGATAAGTGCAGTGTGTTTGGAGAATACATATATATATAAAAAAAGCAGAGCAAGTCTTTTCTGTTATTGTAATTGGGTTGGTGGAGGTCGAGTCCATGATTATAACATGAACACATGTAATGTATTCACCTATTGAGTGAAAGCAATATAGCGAATGCTACATACCTGTAGAAGGTATTCTCCGAGGACAGCAGGCTGATTGTTCTCACTGATGGGTGACGTCCACGGCAGCCCCTCCAATCGGAAACTTCACTAGCAAAATCCTTTGCTAGCCCTCGCGCGCACCGCGCATGCGCGGCCGTCTTCCCGCCCGAAACCGGCTCGAGCCGGCCAGTCCAGTATGTAGCAAGACAATACACTTCAAGGGAAGACACAACTCCAAAGGGGAGGCGGGCGGGTTTGTGAGAACAATCAGCCTGCTGTCCTCGGAGAATACCTTCTACAGGTATGTAGCATTCGCTTTCTCCGAGGACAAGCAGGCTGCTTGTTCTCACTGATGGGGTATCCCTAGCCCCCAGGCTCACTCAAAACAAGAACCATGGTCAATTGGACCTCGCAACGGCGAGGACATAACTGAGATTGACCTAAAAAATTTACCAACTAACTGAGAGTGCAGCCTGGAACAGAACAAACAGGGCCCTCGGGGGGTGGAGTTGGATCCTAAAGCCCAAACAGGTTCTGAAGAACTGACTGCCCGAACCGACTGTCGCGTCGGGTATCCTGCTGCAGGCAGTAATGAGATGTGAATGTGTGGACAGATGACCACGTCGCAGCTTTGCAAATTTCTTCAATGGAGGCTGACTTCAAGTGGGCTACCGACGCAGCCATGGCTCTGACATTATGAGCCGTGACATGACCCTCAAGAGCCAGCCCCGCCTGGGCGTAAGTGAAGGAAATGCAATCTGCTAGCCAATTGGATATGGTGCGTTTCCCTACAGCCACTCCCCTCCTATTGGGGTCAAAAGAAACAAACAATTGGGCGGACTGTCTGGTGGGCTGTGTCCGCTCCAGGTAGAAGGCCAATGCTCTCTTGCAGTCCAATGTGTGCAGCTGACGTTCAGCAGGGCAGGAATGAGGACGGGGAAAGAATGTTGGCAAGACAATTGACTGGTTCAGATGGAACTCCGACACGACCTTTGGCAGAAACTTAGGGTGAGTGCGGAGGACTACTCTGTTGTGATGAAATTTGGTGTAAGGGGCCTGGGCTACCAGGGCCTGAAGCTCGCTGACTCTACGAGCCGAAGTAACTGCCACCAAGAAAATGACCTTCCAGGTCAAGTACTTCGGATGGCAGGAATTCAGTGGCTCAAAAGGAGGTTTCATCAGCTGGGTGAGAACGACATTGAGATCCCATGACACTGTAGGAGGCTTGACAGGGGGCTTTGACAAAAGCAAACCTCTCATGAAGCGAACAACTAAAGGCTGTCCTGAGATCGGCTTACCTTCCACTTGGTAATGGTATGCACTGATTGCACTAAGGTGAACCCTTACGGAGTTGGTCTTGAGACCAGACTCAGACAAGTGCAGAAGGTATTCAAGCAGGGTCTGTGTAGGACAAGAGCGAGGATCTAGGGCCTTGCTGTCACACCAGACGGCAAACCTCCTCCAATGAAAGAAGTAACTTCTCTTAGTGGAGTCTTTCCTGGAAGCAAGCAAGATGCGGGAGACACCCTCTGGCAGACCCAAAGAGGCAAAGTCTACGCCCTCAACATCCAGGCCGTGAGAGCCAGGGACTGGAGGTTGGGATGCAGAAGAGCCCCGTCGTCCTGCGTGATGAGGGTCGGAAAACACTCCAATCTCCACGGTTCTTCGGAGGATAACTCCAGAAGAAGAGGGAACCAGATCTGACGCGGCCAAAAGGGAGCAATCAGAATCATGGTGCCTCGGTCTTGCTTGAGTTTCAACAAAGTCTTCCCCACCAGAGGTATGGGAGGATAAGCATACAGCAGACCTTCCCCCCAATCCAGGAGGAAGGCATCCGACGCCAGTCTGCCGTTGGCCTGAAGCCTGGAACAGAACTGAGGGACCTTGTGGTTCACTTGAGATGCGAAGAGATCCACCAGGGGGGTGCCCCACGCCTGGAAGATCTGTCGCACCACACGGGAATTGAGCGACCACTCGTGAGGTTGCATAATCCTGCTCAACCTGTCGGCCAGACTGTTGTTTACGCCTGCCAGATATGTGGCTTGGAGCACCATGCCCTGACGGCGAGCCCAGAGCCACATGCTGACGGCTTCCTGACACAGGGGGCGAGATCCGGTGCCCCCCTGCTTGTTGACATAGTACATGGCAACCTGATTGTCTGTCTGAATTTGGATAATTTGGTGGGACAGCCGATCTCTGAAAGCCTTCAGAGCGTTCCAGATCGCTCGCAACTCCAGAAGATTGATCTGTAGATCGCGTTCTTGGAGGGACCAACTTCCTTGGGTGTGAAGCCCATCGACATGAGCTCCCCATCCCAGGAGAGACGCATCCGTGGTCAGCACTTTTTGTGGCTGAGGAATTTGGAAGGGACGTCCCAGAGTCAAATTGGAGCAAATCGTCCACCAAAACAGGGATTCGAGAAAACTCGTGGACAGGTGGATCACGTCCTCTAGACCCCCAGCGGCCTGATACCACTGGGAGGCTAGGGTCCATTGAGCAGATCTCATGTGAAGGCGGGCCATGGGAGTCACATGAACTGTGGAGGCCATGTGGCCCAGCAATCTCAACATCTGCCGAGCTGTGATCTGCTGGGACGCTCGCACCCGCGAGACGAGGGACAACAAGTTGTTGGCCCTCGTCTCTGGGAGATAGGCGCGAGCCGTCCGAGAATCCAGCAGGGCTCCGATGAATTCGAGTTTCTGCACTGGGAGAAGATGGGACTTTGGGTAATTTATCACAAACCCCAGTAGCTCCAGGAGGCGAATAGTCATCTGCATGGACTGCAGGGCTCCTGCCTCGGATGTGTTCTTCACCAGCCAATCGTCGAGATATGGGAACACGTGCACCCCCAGCCTGCGAAGCGCCGCTGCTACCACAGCTAGGCACTTTGTGAACACCCTGGGCGCGGAGGCGAGCCCAAAGGGTAGCACACAGTATTGGAAGTGGCGTGTGCCCAGCTGAAATCGCAGATACTGTCTGTGAGCTGGCAGTATCGGGATGTGTGTGTAGGCATCCTTCAAGTCCAGAGAGCATAGCCAATCGTTTTGCTGAATCATGGGGAGAAGGGTGCCCAGGGAAAGCATCCTGAACTTTTCTTTTACGAGATATTTGTTCAGGTCCCTTAGGTCTAGGATGGGACGCATCCCCCCTGTTTTCTTTTCCACAAGGAAGTACCTGGAATAGAATCCCAGCCCTTCTTGCCCGGATGGCACGGGCTCGACCGCATTGGCGCTGAGAAGGGCGGAGAGTTCCTCTGCAAGTACCTGCTTGTGCTGGAAGCTGTAGGACTGAGCTCCCGGAGGACAATTTGGAGGTTTTGAGGCCAAATTGAGGGTGTATCCTTGCCGGACTATTTGGAGAACCCACTGATCGGAGGTTATGAGAGGCCACCTTTGGTGAAAAGCTTTCAACCTCCCTCCGACAGGCAGGTCGCCCGGCACTGACACTTGGATGTCGGCTATGCTCTGCTGGAGCCAGTCAAAAGCTCGCCCCTTGCTTTTGCTGGGGAGCCGCGGGGCCTTGCTGAGTCGCACGCTGCTGACGAGAGCGAGCGCGCTGGGGCTTAGCCTGGGCCGCAGGCTGTCGGGAAGGAGGATTGTACCTACGCTTGCCAGAAGTATAGGGAACAGTCTTCCTTCCCCCGAAAAATCGTCTACCTGTAGAGGTAGAAGCTGAAGGCTGCCGGCGGGCGAACTTGTCGAATGCGGTGTCCCGCTGGTGGAGAGACTCTACCACCTGTTCGACTTTTTCGCCAAAAATGTTATCCGCACGGCAAGGCGAGTCCGCAATCCGCTGCTGGATTCTATTCTCCAGGTCGGCGGCACGCAGCCATGAGAGCCTGCGCATCACCACACCTTGAGCAGCGGCCCTGGACGCAACATCAAAAGTGTCATAAACTCCTCTGGCCAGGAATTTTCTGCACGCCTTCAGCTGCCTGACCACCTCCTGAAAAGGCTTGGCTTGCTCAGGGGGAAGAGCATCAACCAAGCCCGCCAACTGCCGCACATTGTTCCGCATGTGTATGCTCGTGTAGAGCTGGTAGGACTGGATCTTGGACACGAGCATAGAGGAATGGTAGGCCTTCCTCCCAAAGGAGTCTAAGGTTCTAGCGTCCTTGCCCGGGGGCGCCGAAGCATGTTCCCTAGAACTCTTAGCCTTCTTTAGGGCCAAATCCACAACTCCAGAGTCATGAGGCAACTGAGTGCGCATCAGCTCTGGGTCCCCATGGATCCGGTACTGGGACTCGATCTTCTTGGGAATGTGGGGATTAGTTAATGGCTTGGTCCAGTTCGCAAGCAATGTCTTCTTCAGGACATGGTGCAAGGGAACAGTGGACGCTTCCTTAGGTGGAGAAGGATAGTCCAGGAGCTCAAACATTTCAGCCCTGGGCTCGTCCTCCACAACCACCGGGAAGGGGATGGCCGTAGACATCTCCCGGACAAAGGAAGCGAAAGACAGACTCTCGGGAGGAGAAAGCTGTCTCTCAGGAGAGGGAGTGGGATCAGACGGAAGACCCTCAGACTCCTCGTCAGAGAAATATCTGGGATCTTCCTCTTCCTCCCACGAGGCCTCACCCTCGGTGTCAGACACGAGTTCCCGGACCTGTGTCTGCAACCTCGCCCTGCTCGACTCCGTGGAACCCCGTCCACGATGGGGGCGTCGAGAGGTAGACTCCCTTGCCCGCATCGGCGAAGCTCCCTCCGCCGACGTGGTCGGGGAGCCTTCCTGGGAGGTGGCCGCGGTCGGCACCGCACGCGGTACCGACGTCGGGGACCTCAACCTGGGCGATGGGCCAGCCGGCGCCACGCTCAACGGTACCGGAGGCGCAAGCACCGCCGGTACCGGAGGGGTAGGGCGCAACAGCTCTCCCAGAATCTCTGGGAGAACGGCCCGGAGGCTCTCGTTTAGAGTGGCTGCAGAGAAAGGCTGAGAGGTCGATGCAGGCGTCGACGTCAGTACCTGTTCCGGGCGTGGAGGCTGTTCCGGGCTGTCCAGAGCGGAGCGCATCGACACCTCTTGAACAGAGGGTGAGCGGTCCTCTCGGTGCCGATGCCTGCTGGGTGCCGAATCCCTCGGCGACCCAGAGCTCTCGGTGCCGACACGGGGAGGAGACCGGTGTCGATGCTTCTTCGATTTCTTCCGAAGCATGTCACCGGAGCTCCCCGGCACCGACGAGGAGGACGTCGAATCCATCCGTCGCTTCCTCGGGGCCGAGACTGAAGAAGGTCGATCTCGGGGGGGCTGTACCGCAGGAGCCCTCAGGGTAGGCGGAGACCCACCCGAGGGCTCACCGCCACCAGCAGGGGAATGGACAGCCCTCACCTGCACTCCACCCGATGCACCACCGTCCGACGACATCAGCAGACGAGGTCCTGGTACCACCGACGTCGATGCAGCTATCCGATGTCTCGGCGCCGATGCAGAGGCCCGATGTCTCGATGCACTCGATGCAGGGGCGGCCGAGGAAGATGGTCTGGACGCTGACGACGTCGATGCACTCGAAGATCCCGGTGCCGATGCCGACGAAGAGCCCGAGAACAACACGTTCCACTGGGCTAGTCTCGCTACCTGAGTCCGCCTTTGAAGCAGGGAACACAGACTGCAGTTCTGAGGGCGGTGCTCGGCCCCCAGACACTGAAGACACGACGAGTGTCGATCAGTGAGCGAGATAACCCGGGCGCACTGGGTGCACTTCTTGAAGCCGCTGGAAGGCTTCGATGTCATGGGCGGAAAAATCACGCCGGCGAAATCAAAAGCCGAAATGGCGAAATTTGAAGCACCAAAATTTAGAGGGAGAAAAATCTCGACCGAGGCCAAAAAGAGGCCTACCCCGACGACGAAAGAAAACTTACCGGGGCAAAAAGCTGGAAGTACGGGGAGGATTTACACGAAACCCGGCGGGGGGTTTCCGGAGCACTTCCCGACAAAGAGAAAACTTTCCCGAAGGAAAAAAACACGCTCAAAATAAATTGGACGCGCGAGGTCGACTTTCCGGGGCTCGACACGGCGAAAACACGACCGTACCGAGTGCGGACAAAAGAAGACTGGCCGGCTCGAGCCGGTTTCGGGCGGGAAGACGGCCGCGCATGCGCGGTGCGCGCGAGGGCTAGCAAAGGATTTTGCTAGTGAAGTTTCCGATTGGAGGGGCTGCCGTGGACGTCACCCATCAGTGAGAACAAGCAGCCTGCTTGTCCTCGGAGAATACTGAGTATTGTATATGAGACTCTCCTTCACTTTAGTCTAGAATTATCTAAGACTATCATATTTGCATGCACATACTCTGTGGATTTTTTTTTTATATTTCTAGGAGAAGCAGCATAAAATCTGTTTTGCTATTCTGGGATCTGGCCAGGTACTTGTGTCCTGGATTGGCCACTGTTACAAACAGGATACTGGGCTTTATGGACCTTTGGTCTGTCCCAGTATGGTAACGCTGATGTTCTTATGTTATGTTCTAATTTGATCCTGATGTTGGATAGGGCTGCAGATGCAGCATTCATAGTGCATGAGGGAGAAAGGAGATATACTCATTGCTTAAGGGTGAAACCTGATAGCTAGAATCAGGGTCCATGATTGCAAGGTTCCAGAAAGTCACTGTAGTGATTACTCTCGATATGCTGGGAGGAGGGGATATGAAATAGGGGAGAAATCTCTGCATAGTTGCCAATGGAGGCTCACGGTGCCAGATTTCAACTTGGTTCCATCTGAGCTGGCAGCACAAAGGAGCAGGAGGAAAATTGCCAGGTCAAAAAAAAGTACAGTACTATGATACACTATTACATAAACATGTTGATTGCTGTTAAGACAAATCTGCTACACTTATCACTGACTGGGACAGGTGGACTAGTAAAGCAACTGAAGATCTGGCATTTCCATTTGGCAGTTACTGCAAATAAACCTTGTTCTGGGATTTCTTCATGCCATCGCTCTAGGAATAATTTTTGCTTCTTCCTCTTTTATTATTCCATCTTCTTCCCCATCCCCAACTTCCACAGATTGGATTGGTGTTGGGGTCAATTCTTTACTGGTCAACTGATTATATTAATGTTGAAGTTGTTTTCTGATTTGCCATTTTTATGCTATTTTAGTTTTTCAATAATTGAATTTTAGCATATTTGTAAACCATCCAACTCTGAAGAGGGTTGGTACGGTAATGAGATAAATGTTGTTTATGGCTGCAATATATGGCAAAACAGGTAAAAGTAGAGGCTGACCAAAGGACGAATCCAACACTGGCAGAAACCTTTATTCAAAATCAGCAAATATCAAACCTTTTTTGTATATGAACGGACCCCACAGAGTTTGTTAGTAATCGGTCTATTGCATATGTCTTTTGGTGAGTCTGACTGAAACACAGTTCTCCGGTTTGATGTTTGCTGATTTTGAATATAGGTTCCTGCCGATGAAATATTTATTTGACCACTGATGTAGGCGTTGTGACATGCCGAAACACGGACCCTGTTGGGTCCCTCAGTATCTGCATCTATAAAGTATTTCTCCATAACATCTCCAGTGCTGGATTCATCCTTTGGTCAGCATCTACTTTTGCCTGTTTGGTCTTCCTGACGAAGAGGTTCTCCCTGTTTTTGTTCTGCAATATATGGCACCTATATAAGATTAATAAACCATAACACATTGTAGTATGCCCAAGCCACTTTGGAAAACCTCTCTGAGGGTGAAAGGGCACCTCCTTAGAGCACACCCTCACTAGCCAGAAAGGTTTGCAACAGCAACTAGACTACCCACCGGACCTGAGTGCACCACCTTTGTAGCCCTTCCTGACCAGTCAGACAGGGTACTGAGACTCAGATCCTTCCATGTTTCAAGTTACAACACTATGGCCTGAACGGTGGCGTTAGCACCTTCAGGATTCATTAAGTCTAGCAAGAAATTATACTATTGCACTGGACATACAGCACCTACATACATTAAAATTAATTAAAAACAATACTGGACTTGCCAGAAATCATCTGATCACGTATTAAAATTCTACTCACTGCATGGTCGTCTGGTACCCAAAGATTATGAACAACGGCTGGCTAAAAGTTTTTCTTTCTTTCTTTTTGTTTTGGTGTTTTTTTTATTTTTATTTTTGTTATAAAACTGGCTTTAAAATATGATAGACCTTACTGCACTTCTCAAGTCTGTGCAAGACATTCAGCTTTTCCTCATGCCTCAAACACACGGGATAGATGGTAATATCTGCCCTACTGCACACCCAGAAAGAACTTACTGCTTACAAAGCATTTATCCAGTTATTTGTCACAGTGCTCAGAACAGGACAACAGCATTCTTAACTATAGGAAAAAAGCAAGTAGAATATGCAGGCAGAGTCTTCTGTCAGGCTTGTCGGCTCAGCTCACAGGATGTCACAGAGCTAGCACCTTAACAGTCAGCCCTATGCTGGCTCTTTGCAAATTACTGACTTTAGGCCAGATTCTATATATGGCACCTAAAAAATCCACGCTGAAAAGATTTCCACCTAAGTGTATTCTATAAGCGGTGCCTAGATTTAGGCGCAGTATATAGAATACACTTAGGCAGAAATCCTAGCACCTAAAACAATGCACATCCATTTAGGTCAATTTTTTTAATGTTTTTTTGGTTACATTTGTACCCCACGCTTTCCCACTCATGGCAGGCTCAATGCGGCTCAATGAAAACATGAACTAAATCCCTGCGTGTAGATTTACGTACACTTGCCCATATTCTATAACTGCATGCATAAATTTTGGAACACCCATGAAATGCTCATTTCCTTGCCCATAGTCACACCCCTTTTGAACTGTGCACATTAGAAATTGGGGACAGTTTATTACAGAATACGTGTAGCGAGCTGTACACGTAAAGTGAAGATACTTACCTGTAGCAGGTATTCTCCGAGGACAGCAGGCTGATCATTCTCCCAAGTGGGTCAACGATCCACGTCGGTCTAGGAAACAGCATAATCCAGAGAAAAAAATAAACTTTGCTACAGCCTTCTAAAGTATGTTCCGCGCCCGACCGAGCATGTGCGGAGTGCCTTCCCGCCCGCCGCACGACTGCGCTCCTCAGTTCAGTTAACAAGCAAAAGGATAGAGGAGAAGAAGACAACTCGAAGGGGAGGTGGGTGGGTTTGTGAGAATGATCAGCCTGCTGTCCTCAGAGAATACCTGCTACAGGTAAGTATCTTCGGACATTACGTAGATTAACCTGAAACTATATACAACCTAGCTGAGAGTGCAGCCTGGAACAGAATAAAACAGGCCTAAGGGGGGTGGAGTTGGATTCTGAACAGATTCTGAACAGACCACCCGAACCCTCGTCCGCTCGTTACCTCTCGTCTTGACTATTGCAACCTTCTTCTCGCTGGCCTCCCGCTTAGCCATCTATCCCCCCTTCAAGCTGTCCAAAATTCCGCCGCATGTCTTATCTACCGCGTGAACCGATACTCTCATATCACCCCTCTCCTCAAGTCACTTCACTGGCTCCCGATCCGCTACCGTATTCAGTTCAAGCTTCTCCTATTGACCTTCAAATGCACTCAATCTGCAGCCCCCCATTACCTCTCTACCCTCCTCTCCCCGTATGTTCCCGCCCGTAACCTCCGCTCTCAGGACAAATCACTCCTATCTGTACCCTTCTCCAACACCGCTAACTCCAGACTCCGCCCCTTCTGCCTCGCATCACCTTATGCCTGGAACAGACTTCCCGAGCCCATACGCCAAGCGCCCTCCCTGCCCATCTTCAAGTCCTTACTTAAGGCCCATCTCTTCTCCCTTGCTTTTGGCGCCTAACCACCTTCCCCATTCATGCTACCTACACTGACTACATAGTTTGTAACCTTTAGATTGTAAGCTCTCTTGAGCAGGGACTGTCCTTCCCCATGTTAAACTTGTACAGTGCTGTGTAACCCTGGCAGCGCTATAGAAATGCTAAGTAGTAGTAGTAGTAGTAGTAGATCCCAAAGAGATTCTGCAGCACTGACTGTCCAAACCACAGTCACATCAGGTGTCCTGCTCAAAGCAGTAATGAGATGTGAATGAGTGGATTCAAGACCATGTCACAGCTTTGCAAATCTCTTCAGTGGAGGCTGACTTCAAGTGGGCTAAAAATGCAGCCATGGCTCTGACATTAAGAGCCGTGACATGACCCTCCAGAGTCAGCCCAGCTTGGGCATAAGTGAAGGAAATGCAATCTGTTAGCCAATTGGAAATGGTGCATTTACTGATAGTGACTCCCCTCCTGTTGGGATCAAAGGAGACAAACAACTGGGCGGACTGTCTGAAGGACATCGTCCACTCCAAGTAAAAGGCCAATGCGCTCTTGCAGTCCAAGGTGTGCAAGCTGCTATCGCCAGGGTGGCAATGAGGATGGGGAAAAATGTTGGCAAGACAATCGACTGGTTTAGATGGAACTCCAACACCAGGATCTTAGGATGTGTGCAGAGGACTACTCTGTTGTGATGAAATTTAGCATAAGGCGCACCCACTACTAAGGCCTGAAGCTCACTGACCCTATGAGCTGAAGTAACAGCCACCAAGAAAATGACCTTCCAGGTCAAGTACTTCAGATGGTAGAAAATCAGTGGCTCAAAAGGAGCTTTCATCAGCTGGGTGAGAACGACATTGAGATTCCATGACACTGGTGGAGGTTTGACAGGGGGCTTTGACAAAAGCAAACCTCTCATGAAGCGAACAACTAAAGGTTGTCCAGAAGATAGGCTTACTTTCTAGATGCTGATGATATGCACTAATTGCTCTAAGGTGAACCCTTATGGAGTTGGTCTTGAGACCAGACTCTGATAGGTTAGAAGGTATTCAAGCAGGGTCTGTGTAGGGCAAGAAAAGGGATCTATGGCCTTGCTGTCACACCAGATGGCAAACCTCCTCCATTTAAAAGAGTAACACCTCTTAGTGGAATCTTTCCTGGAAGCCAGCAAGACCCGGGAGACACCCTCCAAGAGAACCAAGGAAGTGAATTCTAGGCTCTCAACATCCAGGCCGTGAGAGCCAGAGAGACTTGAGGTTGGGATGTAGAAGCGACCGCTCGTTCTGAGTGAAGAGGGTCGGGAAACACTCCACTCTCCACGGTTCTTTGGAGGACAATTCAAGAAGAAGAGGGAACCATATCTGACGCGGCCAATAAGGCGCAATCAGAATCATGGTTCCACGGTCTTGTCTAAGTTTCAACAAAGTCTTCCCCACTAGAGGTAAGGGAGGATATGCATACAGAAGGCCTGTTCCCCAATGTAGGAGAAAGGCATCTGATGCTAGTCTGTCATGGGCCTAAAGCCTGGAACAGAACTGAGGGACCTTGTGATTGATTTGAGTGGCAAAAAGATCCACTGAGGGGGTGCCCCATGCTCGGAAGATCTTGCGGCCTATGCCCATAATCAGAGACCACATGCATGATCCTGCTCAGTCTGTCGGCCAGACTGTTGTTATGTAATACATTGCAACCTGATTGTCTGAATTAAGATAATTTGGTTGGACAGCTGATCTCTGAAAGCCTTTAGAGTGTTCCAGATCGCTTGGAGTTCCAAGAGGTTGATCTGAATATCTGTTTCCTGGGGGGACCAGGCTCCTTGAGTGTGAAGCCCATTTACATGAGCTCTCCACCCCAGGAGAATAGCATCCATCATCAGCACTTTTTGAGTCTGAGAAATTTGGAATAGAAGTCCCAAGGTTAGATTGGATCAAATTGTCCACCACTGAAGACAGCGTACCAGCTTGCGGGACACACGGATGACATCTTCTAAACTCCCCGTGGCTTGAAACTACTGGGAGGCCAGGGTCCATTGAGCAGATCTCATGTGAAGACGTGCCATGAGTGTAACATATACTGTGGAAGCCATGTGGCCCAACAGCCTCAACATCTGCCGAGCTGTGACTTGCTGCGATGTCCAAACCTTGGACGCAAGGGACAGAAGGTTGTCCGCACGCACCTCCGGGAGGTAGGCTCGAACAGTCCGCGTATCTAGCAAGGCTCCTATGAATTCCAATTGCTGGACAGGGGAGAGTTGGAACTTGCAGCAATTTATTATGAACCCCAGTAGCTCGAGCACTTGAATAGTTTTCTGCATGGACTTGCGAGTACCGTCCTCCGAGGTGCTCTTCCTCAGCCAATCATCAAGATAAGGGAACACATGCACTCCCAGTCTGAGTAGCGAAGCCGCAACTACCACTAAACATTTTGTATACATTCTGGGAGCTGACGCTAGGCCAAAGGGCAGTAAGTGTTACTGAAAGTGATGCGTTCCCAGTCAAAAACAAAGATACTTCCTGTCAGCTGGAAATATTGGGATATGAGTATAAGTGTCCTTCAAGTCCAGAGAGTATAGCCAATCATTTTTCTGAATCATGGGAAGAAGGGTGCCCAGGGAAACCATCCTGAAATTTTCTCGGAATAGGAATTTGTTCAGGGTCCTTAGGTCTAGGATGGGATGCATCCCTCCTGTTTTTTTTCTGCACAAGGATGTACCTGGGATAGAATCTCAGCCCTTCTTCCCCTGGTGGTACGGGTTCGACCACATGGGCCTTCTGTAGGGTGGAGCGTTCCTCTGCAAGTACCTGCAGGTGCTGAGAGCTGAATAAATGAGCTCTCGGTGGGCAACTTGGAGGTTTGGAGACCAGATTGAGGACTATTTGAAGAACACACCGGTCGGAGGTTATGAGAGGCCACCTTTGGTGAAAAAACATTAACCTCCCCCTAACCGGCAAGTCATCCGGCACGGACACTTGGTTTGTGGCTATGCTTTGTTGGAGCCAATCAAAAGCCCGTCCTTTGCTTTTGCTGGGGAGCAGCAGGGGCCTTAGGCATATGCTGGTGACAAGAATAAGTGCGCTGGGGCTGAGCTTGAGCAGGCTGGAGAGACATTGGAGTGTACCTACACCTAGAATAGGAATAGGGAGCAATCTGTGACCCACCGAAATACCTCCTAGATGAGGAGGTGGAAGCAGAAGGTACCCAGCGGGAGAGAGAAACCATAGCATCTGTATGCTTCTTGATCTGGTCAATTAGATCTTCCACCTTCTCTCCGAAAAGATTATCCCCCCCCCCCCTCCCCCCCGGCATGGAACATTCGCTATCCTCTGCTGGACTGAATGGTCCAGGTCAAAAACATGCAGCCAAGAGAATCTGTGCATTGCTATACCTTCAGCAGAGATTCAGGATGCTACATCAAAAGTATCGCATGCACTCCTGGTCAAGAATTTACAACACGCCTTCTGCTGCTTGACCAGCTGGCAAAAAGGTTTGGCCTGCTCCGAGGGGAGGGCATTGACCAAACTAGACAGCTGCCGCACCGAGTTCCGCAAATGGATGCTCGTGAAGAGCTGGTATGACTACATACGTGCAATGAGCATGGAAGTCTGATACATTTTCGGGGGCGCCAAAGCATAGTCTCTGGAACTCTTGGCTCTCTTGAGGGCGGAGTTCATCACCATGGAGTTGTGGGGTAATTGAGACCTCATCAACCCAGGCTCCCCATGGATCCGATATTGAGAATCAATCTTTTTGGGAATTATAGGAACAGACAGAGGGGACGCCCAGTTTCGCATAAGGACTTCCTTCAGTACCTTATGCAAAGATGATGTCACTGCCTCCCTAGGTGCAGAGGTATAGTCCAGGACCTCAAGCATCTTGGCCCTGGGCTCATCCTATGCTACTATGGGGAATGGAATGGCCTGAGCCATTTCCCATACAAAGGATGAAAATGGGAAATGGGACTTGATATACCGCCTTTCTGAGGTTTTTGCAACTACATTCAAAGCGGTTTACATATATTCAGGTACTTATTTTGTACCAGGGGCAATGGAGGGTTAAGTGACTTGCCCAGAGTCACAAGGAGCTGCAGTGGGAATTGAACTCAGTTCCCCAAGATCAAAATCCACTGCACTAACCACTAAGGACAGGCTCTCAGGTGCAGACAGTCTCCGTTCAGGTGTAGGGGAAGGTTCAGAGGGAATCCCAAAGGACTCATCTGAGAAGTACCTGGGATCCTCCTCTGATTCCCACGACCATTCCTCCTTGGTGTTGGAGAACATTTCCCTCAGGCCCGGACCCGCTCATCGGTAAAGGCTGCGGGGCCAGTGGAACAGCAGGCCGCAGAACTGGCTGGGGTTCGGGAGCAGGAATTTCACTGCTGGGAGACAGATGCACTGGCACTTCTTGAATGGAGGGGGAGCAGTCCTCCTGGCGTTGATGCTTCTCAGGCGCTGAATCCCTCTGTGCCCCAGAGCTCAAAGCACCATGCATCAAAGGAGAACGGTGTCAGTTCTTCTTAGCCTTCGCTCGATGCACCTCACCGAGACTCCTCGGTGCTGACAAGGAGGACATCGAATCTCCACGTCTCCTTGGGGTTGGGTCCGACAATGGACGGTCCCGGGGGGCCTGCATAGCAGGAGGCCTTGAGGCAAGTGGAGACCCACTCAATGCCTCACTGTTCCTAGTGTGTCTGGGTCTCTCAGCAGCCATCTCTACCGCTACTCCCGATGTCGATGCTTCCCTCGATGCTGATGTCAATGTCTAAGGACCGGACCGAGCCCCAAAAGGTTTTTCAAGTTGGGCTTCTCGAGCCAGTTGAGTCCTTTTCTTCATACAAAGACAAAGGGCACAACGAGTTGGGCTATGGTCAGGCCCAAGGCACTGGATACACCAGAATGTGTATCAGTACCCGAGATGGTCCGGTTGCACCGAGTACAGCGTTTGAAGCCACTGGGAGTCTTCGATAACATGGAAGGGAAGACAGCTTCGGCAAAATTAAACTCTATGGTGCCAAAGAAAAAGGAGGCACAAAAAGGAAAAAAAAAACAAGCAGCCTAACCTGGCTGCAACGAAAATAAAGGAAACTTAAAAGCGGGTCAAAAAACTGGACTGGACTACAATCTTGGGTTTTTTTAAACTATAAAAGAAGGAAAAGAAAGAAGAGAAACTGACTCCTCGGAGTCGCTGTGATGGAGGTCCCTGGCTGGAGTGCCCCAGTGGTTGAGGAAGCAGAAGACGACCATTGGTCCGCCATCTTGTTCCCTGCTCGGATGGCTGCGTCGCTGTGGAAGTTTGTCTCCAGCTTCATTTGTTCCATCTGGGCCCTGCTGCTGTCCCGAATTGGGGATCATCTTGCTGGTCTTCTCTGCGTCAGCCTGGTTTTTCGTCTCTCTTCTTGGCCCACCAGGACTTTCGTTGGTCATTTCTGTCTTTTTTTTTTCCCTTCCTTTCCTGTTCTCCCACTCTTTGTTTCTAAATTGTAACTGTAATGTATTTATTTTGATTAGTTCATTGTAAGCCGCGTTGGGGCTGTAACACAATGGCAAAAGGTGGAGTATAAATGTACTGAAATAAATAAAGGCACTAAAAAGGCTCGTTCCCGGGCGAAACAGGAAAACCTGCTGCTCCTGATGCAGAGAAAAATGAACTGAGGAACACAGTCGCATGGCAGGCGGGAAGACACTGTGCATGCGCAGTCGGGTGCGGGACATGCTTTAGAAGGCTCTAGCAAAGTTTGCTTTTAATATGGATTATGCCGGTTTCCAGGCTGTCGTGGATCATCGATCCACTTGTGAGAACTATTCAGCCTGCTTGTCCTTGGAGAAATTCTAATTATTGCCAATAATGCTGTTATCAGCGCTAATTAAGTTACACGAGTTTTTATAGAATATGCCTAGATTTCAGCTTGGATCCTAGGCACGCTATATAGAATCTGGGGAATTGTATGCATGTATGTTTTACATATAATTTCTATTTGTTTTTCTCTTTTGATGCATTCTGATATGGGAGCCAGTTGCTCTTCCTTTCGTTGACTGATGATCCGTAACAACTCACATCTACTGAACAAATCAGATCAAAGGATACTGCTATAATCCTGATAACTTTCACTCCCCTTAGGAATGAGTTTTTGAATTAAAAGCAGAATATAACATCATGCACAAGCCAAACTATTAACACCCCCTCCCCCATTTTGAACCCATGGCAGTCAGTGTTTATTTAAACACTAATCACCACGAACAAAAAAAATACAAATATGCAGTGGCAGTGGTAGATAGTGGCTGCTGCTGAATATTCAGATAAAGTGAAGAACTGCTGGTACTATCTAGATAGTGGGGATATTCAGCTGCTATCCAGCAAGCTTATCCAGATAGCACTTAGTACAGCTTATCCAGATTGTGTCCAGTGTTCCCCTTAAGAAGCAACCTGCTGCAAGTGAGTGGGCAGGGGAGGGGGGCACCTGTAAAAAGTCAGAAGCTGTTCCAGTTGGTTAGGCAGTGCTTTAAAAGGTGGAGGACAGAAGGGTTTTTTTTTTCAACTTATTCAACAGCTTTTTAATTTATTTTGAAAGCTTCCCATATGTAGACATAGATATCATGAAATAAAAACTGAATATCACTAAAACAACTTCAAACAGTAATACATGGCCACATTTTAGTGAAGATATTCTGTTTACCGATCTGCTTTGGGAAGCCTGGTGTTATAAAGATTGGAAGTAAAATTAAACTCTCTTTTTATTGGGGCACATGGAATCCCATCATCACCGCATCTCTTTTGTACAAACGGATTATTCAGTTTTGAGCATGTTTCATAAGTCAAAATAATAAAATTATTCTTTCATGCAGATCTCTCATTTGTTTAAACATAACTAAATGGGCGATAAACCTCTAATGCAGTCCACTGGTTTTCTTATATTTTGCCCTTGTGATGATGTATACTGTGGCAAAACTGGAAATACTGTGAGACAGAATAATAGAATTCAGTAACATCCAAAACTTATTAATTAACATTATAATTGTGTTCACATTTGGGTAATAACTGAGAAAAATGCTGTTAAAAATTATGGGGGTCTTTTACAAAGGCGTGCGTTTTTAGTGCAAGCTAAGTTTTAGCACACACTAAACGCAAGAGACACCCATATATTCCTACGGGTGTCTCTAGCGTTCGTGTCCTTATTTTTAGCGCATGCTAAAAATGCTAGCGTGCCTTTGTAAAAGGACCCCTATATTAGAAAGCATGAAGTCAACTTAGTTAACTTCTGATGTATCAACTAGCAGTAAATAGTAGTAATAAACAATATTAAGTGCATTTTTATAACATACCACTGCATTCCACAAAAGAAAAGGAACACGCTCCACAAACCATTTCTATTTTGATCTAGGCACAGGAAAAAAAGATTTTAAATGCTCCCAGGTTTCAACCTAATTCATGTCCCTATAACCAGCCCCTCCAAATGACACACTGATTACGATTTATAACAAATTACTACTCTATGAAAAATTATTCCATTATTATACTCCCTCTGTGTACATCCATACGCTGCACAAGCCAGCATGTTTAAAAATATAAGTGAGATTAAATAAAAATGCTACCAGCAATAAAGAACGACAACATGGATGCAGCAGCCCATCTCCTATTTTTATTCAACCTCCTTGGGTTCCTGCAGCCAGTAGCAGTTCACAGTCAGAGGCCGTCTCCGTGGCTTTCCTTCTGCCATGTCCCGCTTTCTCTACTGTAACTTCCTGTTTTGATGCTAAACAGGAAGTTGCAATAGAGGGCGGGATGCGGAAGGAGGAAGGCCACGGAGACAGTTTATTACTGTGAACCGCTGCCGGCTGCAGGATTCTGTGAGACAGGAGGAATAGGAGAAGGGAGGAAAGGATTTCTTTACTGCGGGAACAAAACTTTTTACCTGGATAGTGCCGAGATAGTTTGTAAAGATATTCAGTGGCACTATTCCTATCAGGATGTTGGTTAGGTCGAATCCAGTGAGAAGTATGTTGTTAAGTAAGGTTCCTTGGAAATGAGTGCTCACATTAAATACAGTCTGGATCTGACCTGGTTTCTGTGGGTGATACACACCACACACAGGTAGGTACCAGTATTCTTCATTGCCTTTCAATGGTGGAGCTGGATTTGCATGACCGTTCTCTAACATATCTTTCATGAAAGTTACAAAGTGTGGCCTTGCCTCTGTTTCTTTCTAAAGTTTTTTTTTCAGTGAAGTGAACCATGACAGAGCTTATTTATTTGTTGGGATTTATTAACCAACTTTATGGGAAATCGAGATCTGCGAGTCTGAAATGGAATAGGAGCTACCCAGCTCACTGATCTTTGAAGAATTCTTTTTCCATGATTCTTAGTATTGCTGTTACCCTGTTCCTGAGGGAGCTCAGCTCTACTGTACCTGATGTTAGTAGTCATAGCTGATACCTCAAACTGAGTTTCAGTAAAAGGGAAAGCAATATAATCTAACCATGTCCTCACAGTTCAGAGCTGCAAGGAGGAAAAAAAAAAACCCTAAAGTTTAGGATTTGCCTTTACGTTGGAAAGCTAGCAACAAAAAAGGTAAGTTGTCAATAAATAACATTTTATTCATAGCTGTAGTTGGAACGTAACAATTTCTTTTGAATATGACAAATTTGTCTCCAAATTTAAACACCCAAAACTTTGACAAAAGTAAAAATGCAGTGCTAGATCAGCTGAACTTTGCAAATGTTTTTTTCCCCATTTACAGAAATTTGCACCCTCTGAATCCTTGAACTCAGCAGAATATCAGATGTATTGCTATGTTGTTCTCTATAACTTTCAATTTTAAGCAAATTTATACTAGAATTCAAACCCTCTTGGTCATAAGAATTGATCCTTTGTGTAAATGTATTTTCTTTTAGGTTCATGTACTTCCCTCTCTGCAGCAGGTAAGTATATCATTCTATTGTCCTTCTCTTGTTATAAACTTGTTCCTAGTGCTTGTGTTGGTGTGTGATTCACTTAACTGTAATCTTTCTTGGCTAGAACACTTTGGTCTTTCTTGTAAGCTGGAGCTCAGAATCAGCAGTGATGATCTTTGCACAGCATCAACGATTCTTTCGTCCAGCTGAGTTGCAGAGCTCACCTGACTTAAACAACTCAAAAGGAACAAAACCCTGTCTCACCTGTTTAAGCAGGACACCTCATAGGGACTTACAATTAAAATAACTGTGGCCTATCTAGCTATTGGTAAAACAAAAACACCTTTCCCTATCACTAATGAAGAGCCATGTGTGTTCTTTTCCTGGCTTGGAACTCACACAAACGTTAAACTCCACTTACTTTCACCAAACCAACATTAGTAGCATACCTATACTTGGACTCCATACACCCTGTACCTATCACTTCTCTCAGCACATAATAACATACACAGTATAAAAAACAAACAAACAAACAATTACTCTCATATAAGCTGTATCTCTGTTTTTTCTCCATGGAACTGATATTCTTATCCTCTTCTGTCAAATATCATGCAAAAGCACTCTACCACCATTAATGCCATGTCACACCACACTATTTAAGACCAGTTTCTTTCCCCACAGTCATCAATTCAAGGCCTTACACACAATGAAGAATCAGAAACCCTTTAGCATGTCTGCTTCTTTCAAATTTCAGGGCTCTTCTGAATCACTCACAGATAATGTTGCTATGGAAACCCTCAGGGCCAGTCTTAGCAATTGCGGGGCCCTGTGCAGACCAGACCTTGTTGACAAGATGTGTTTTAAACATTTTTTTTATTTCAAATTAAGACAAATCAAGCAGAACTTGTACAGCAAAACTAATTCAAATATGCACAATGCTATCATAGGAAACCATCACTAGACCCTACCTGTCCCTCCAACTACCGCCCCATCTCCCTCCTACCCTTCCTCTCCAAGACACTTGAGCGCGCAGTCCACAGCCGCTGCCTTGATTTTCTCTCCTGTCATGCCATCCTCGATCTGCTTCAATCCGGTTTTCGCCCTCTTCACTCGACAGAAACAGCACTCTCTAAAGTCTGTAATGACCTGTTTCTTGCCAAATCCAGAGGCCACTACTCCATTCTCATCCTCCTGGATCTATCCGCCGCTTTTGACACTGTCAATCATGACTTACTTCTTGCCACACTGTCCTCATTTGGGTTCCAGGGCTCTGTCCTCTCCTGGTTCTCCTCCTATCTCTTCCACCGCACCTTCAAAGTTCACTCTCATGGATCTTCCTCCACCCCCATCCCCTTATCTGTTGGTGTTCCCCAGGGATCGGTCCTTGGACCCCTTCTCTTCTCAATCTACACCTCTTCCCTGGGCTCCCTGATCTCATCTCATGGTTTCCAGTATCATCTCTATGCTGATGACACCCAACTGTATCTCTCCACACCAGACATCACCACGGAGACCCAGGCAAAGGTATCGGCCTGCTTATCCGACATTGCTGCCTGGATGTCCAACCGCCACCTGAAACTGAACATGTCCAAGACCGAGCTTGTCGTCTTTCCACCAAAACCCACTTCTCCTCTTCCTCCACTTTCTATCTCAGTTGATAACACCCTCATCCTCCCCGTCTCATCTGCCTGCAACCTCGGAGTCATCTTTGACTCCTCCCTCTCCTTCTCTGCGCATATCCAGCAGATAGCCAAGACCTGTCGCTTCTTCCTCTTTAACTTCAGCAAAATTCGCCCTTTCCTCTCTGAACACACCACCCGAACTCTCGTCCACGCTCTCATTACCTCTCGCCTGGACTACTGCAACTTACTCCTCACCGGCCTCCAACTTAGCCATCTATCCCCCCTTCAGTCTGTTCAGAACTCTGCTGCACGTCTCATATTCCGCCAGAACCGATATACTCATATCACTCCTCTCCTCAGGTCACTTCACTGGCTTCCGATCAGATACTGCATTCAATTCAAGCTTCTCCTTCTTACCTACAAATGCACTCAGTCTGCTGCCCCTCACTATCTTTCTACCCTCATCTCCCCTTACGTTCCCGCCCGTAACCTCCGTTCATAGGATAAATCCCTCCTCTCAGTACCCTTCTCCACCACTGCCAACTCCAGGCTCCGCTCATTCTGCCTCGCCTCACCCTATGCTTGGAACAACCTTCCTGAACCCTTACGCCAAGCCCCCTCCATGCCCGTCTTCAAGTCTTTGCTTAAAGCCCACCTCTTCAATGCTGCGTTCGCCACCTAATCCCTTACCGTTCAGTGAATCCAGACTGCCCCAATTTGACTGCCCCTATCGGACCGACCGTTCACTTGTCTATTAGATTGTAAGCTCTTTGAGCAGGGACTGTCTCTCTTTGTTAAATTGTACAGCGCTGCGTAACCCTAGTAGCGCTCTAGAAATGTTAAGTAGTAGTTTAAATAGTAAAGCCATGTGCATATAAGGACTGGATAAATGAATTAAAACAAATCCCCCTTAATATGTAATACTTGGTAGCAATAATGAAACAACCTTCCTCTCCTCGACCCTCTCTGTATCTGAAACACAATATCTTACTCGACCACAATATCAACTTGTATTTGTTTCTTTACCGGACTGGCGCATGCCTTCACGGTATTATGTAAGCCACATTGAGCCTGCAAATAGGTGGGAAAATGTGGGATAAAAATGTAACAAATAAATTAATTAATTAACATAGCAAGCGGCCTGAGCCAACAGATTTATTTTCTACTGAACATAATTAACTTTGTATGAACTTGGCTGCTAATAGTGTGCTCAACTGGACAATGTTGACACATTTAGACTGACTCTGGACAGTTCTGCACGAAGGAAACCCTTCCCTCATTAATCAATACCTTCTCTGTGAAATAGTAATAATAATTAAAAAAAGGCAAGTGCATTTTTATAATATACCACTGCATTCCACGAAGCAAAAGGAGCAAGTTCCCCCATGCCATCTTTTTTTCTTTTGATCTAGGCACAGAAAAAAAAAAGATTTTAAACGCTCCCAGGTTTCAATCTAATTCATGTTTAATGTATAAAATGCCATAAGTAAATAAATAGATGGGAACTCTGAATGTTGAGCACCCAATTTTCATAACATGATGTCTGTTTAGCTGCCCTTTATGTCACAAACTGTCAGGAAGTCTGGAGTAGTGAGCCCTTGGACCACTGCCAGTAACCGGCAGCAGCAGGTGAACCACCCAAACAGGAAGCAAGGCTGAACATAGACAGGCTGGTACAAGCAGGACCGGAACTAGCAAGATTGCTGTTGGTAGGCAGGGCTGGAATAAGTAGGACTGGAATAGGATTCAGGATTCTCGAACAGGCTTGGCTGGAACCGGATGCTGGAACGGACTTGGCTTGGCTAAAACCGGATGCTGGATTCTCAAACAGGGTTCAGGATTCTCAAACAAACTTGGCTGGAACAGGATTCAGGATTCTCAAACAAACAAGAGTCAGGATTCTCACACAATTGGCTGGAACAGGATTCAGGATTCTCAAACAAACAGGATTCAGGATTCTCACACAAGCTTGGCTGGAACAGGATTCAGGATTCTCAAACAAACAGGATTCAGAATTCTCACACAAGCTTGGCTGGAACGGGATTCAGGATTACAAGCTTGGCTGGAACAGGATTCTCAAACAAACAGGATACAAGCAGGGTCAGAACTAAAACTGAAGGCTGGCAGGGCAGACACAAGCAGGAAGGGAACTGAAGCTAAAGACAAACAGGGCAGACACAAACAGGAAGGGAACTGAAGCTGAAGACAACAAGACAAGAACTAACAGGACTGGAACTGCAACAAACACACACAGACGAAAGCTCCTCGGAAGACCTCTGTTGCAAAGGCAAGCCTGAAAAGTTCCCAGGTACTTAATAAAGGCAATTACAGATGAGGTCACAGGTGAGGCTTGGCAGCAGAGTGCTGGAACACCAGAACTGGAAGAAGACAGTCCACAGCAGCCATAGGGCCTGGTCACCCGGAGGCGAGGTGAGTGTGTAGGAATGGTATTCGTAATCTTGTTTCTGCGATAGATTTTTAACGGATATATTCAGTTGAATAACGTGACAAGTGATGTTTATAAGATCTTTCCTTACATACACATTAATTTACCTTTGTGTCTCCTGTTACACACATCACGTAAATGTTGCACTCTGACAGTATTTGAATCATTAAATATTCTTTTATAAATAAAATATTGTACAAGATAGTATACAATTGACACGCGATATATAATCCATAATAAGGAGTTAGATGTTTTACAGCAAGATCGTGATTACCAACCTTCACGGCTTGAATATTTCCTTCCCTTTTCATATAGATTCTTGTTAGATCATGCACACAGCCTTTTTAAAGGTAGAGTGATTTTGAGTAAAGGTGCGTTTGATTGAATACTCCTCAAGGACTGATATTACCAGAAAATACATACATGGTGTAACAGGTAACTTCTAAATTAAAACTATCTCTATTCCGAAATATGGATTGAACATTATGGCTTTATACAACATTCTTAGCCCTATAATGATCTTATTATTTGTTCGATCAATGATTAAAAAAAAAATATATATATAACGATTAAGACCTTTAGAAATTTAGAAATTGTGATAATTCTGTTTTATCTCAGTATATGTAATGAGTTTTAAAAGATATATTTGCTTTTTATTAGTAACAATATAAGATCCATCGATAAATATAAATTCAACGATGAGTGATTTTAACTACATGATTAGTTTATTTAAAACATGCATTTTTTCTGTTTTTTTATTTTTTTATTGTCTTTGGATAGTTTCCTTCTTAAAATTGTACTTAAAGAAAGCAATGGACCAATAATTGTAGTTCATTTGATTTTTGTTTTTTATTGTACATTGATTAATCTTTTATTATATACCAATGGTGTTTAAAATTGATATGTTTTAAATTAAATTTTATCTGTTTTATTCAGACTCCTGATGCAGGCCAGTTGGGCCGAAACACAGCTGTGTCGAGTCATATCACCTCAATAAATTCATTTAGTTTTTTCCATTTTGCTTGTGTCGTCCCCCCTTTTTTTGATTTTTGTATTTCATTTATAGATTTGTTTTTTTATAGTTTTTTCTTCCATCTGTGCATTTTGCATTTTTTCACCTATTATTTTTTATTTTCCACTGTCCCCCTTTTTTTATCTTTGTTTTATTTCTTCTTTTCCTTTTTTCTTTTTTCCGTTTTGTTGCGTCATCTTCGCTGTTTTTTATTACTGGTGTTTTTTGCGAAGACAGGTTTCTTCTGTATTTTTGATAGGCATGGGATACAGTCACAACCGTGACACTTTACCAGGAGAAAAAAAAATCTCTGCATAAATATAATAGTACTAGGATGTCCCTTTAACCAGCCCCTCCAAATGACACAGATATTACCTTGATTTTTTTTTCCAGTATCCTACCCTCCACGTCCCTTTAGCCAGCTCCTCCAAATGACACAGATATTACCTTGATTTTTTTTTTTATAGTATCCTCCCCTTCCACCTACCTATTCCAGGCCTCCTCCCTGCTCCCCCAAGCCACAGGGTGCCCTCCCGGCACATACCTGAAGCCACCCTGGTGGTCGTGGAGTCTACGGGGCAGGAAAGATCCCCAGTCTTTTGTGCTCACTGCCGGCGCTGACCCTCTTACTGCCGCATTTTCTTTAAAATGGCTGCTGAGATTTCCAACAGCGGCCTCGCAAGACTTCAGCAGAAGTCTTGCAAGGCTGCCACTGGAAGTATCTAGGTAGCCATTTTTAAAGAGCGCCGCGTACCCCTGGAGACGCAGGGCCCTGTGCAACCACCCCTGTCGCCCCTGCCTAAGACCGGTCCTAGAAACCTTGGCTTGGCTGTACCACATGATCAACATTAACCAATCAGATAGCTTATAGAGCTAAAAGTTTTTTTCTCCTGTTCCTCATCCAATCTCCATTTTGGTTTTAAAACTTCCCATAGGAAATAATGAGAAAATGACATTTTTACAAAATTTTATAGGTAAATCAAAGTCGAACAAGTTCAAATTTACTGTGCCACCCAAGCACATCTTTACTCACCAACCTATGTTTTTAGTTTTTAGAAGGACCCTTTATTTAATTATGTTTCTCACATTTTCTTAATAAAATTAATTTACATTTCACAAATTCCACTGAAACCACTCAGGAAAATTAATAATTCCCCTACATGTCCTCTATTGAGACCCATCCTAGACCCTAAAATCACCCCAAACTCCAACCTTAGGTTTTCTTCACTTAAACTATATATATTTTAAAAACCATCCCACTTATTCACCTAAAGAGGCTCTCAGGAACCCATAACTACAAGTAAAACTCAAAATAAATTAACCCTTTAAGTGCCAGCACATTCGCAAAAAAACGCATTTAAAAAATACACTCTTATTTCAGACCACCAGACCCCCCCCCCCCCCGCCCCATCTGATCCCCAGAAGGATCCTCACTCGACCTCCACCTTCAATCCAGGTCTAGGAGGTCCCTCCATGGCAGTGGTAAAACACCATGGTAACTGCAGTACCCAGCCGGGGCGCCTCAAAAATCTAGGCCCCAGCTTCACTTCGGTCCTAGTGCCAGCCAAGAAGTGCTACCAAGTATGCATGAAAAGTTGTTCATGCTCGGAGCCTCCCCTGCACAGGCCAAATCTGGCTTTTCTCTTCTAGTACCTGACTGGGAAACAACAGTCCTTGGCTGGGAAGCATCGGGGGAGGTTGTGAACAGTGTAGCTCCCCTCCAGAAGCCCTGAACTGTCTCCGGAGCCACAGCACTGGCCACCAATTACTCTGCCTGGGCCAGGAGCCCCCCGCCCCGGACCCCAGATAAAACAAATAAACCCAACAGGTTACATTAGGAATTCTTTGTCTTCCGTGGCGAGAGTAGATTTATCATCCTCTTTGGTGACCTGGAACACGGAGCTTCCCAGATGTTCTATTAAGTCTAGAAGATCAGTAAATCGAGGCTTTGCTCTTTGCAGTCAAGAGTCTCCTTAATGGATAGATGGTTGGGACATAATTTGGATAAGGATGTGCACCCATTTTCTAGGACGCATGTAGCATACACACACTGACACTTGGTTGTTGTGTTCCACTGAAGCAAACATTGCCTACTATCGCCCATCCCAGGGTGAATTGATGGGTGTAAGGAGTGCCAGGTGGGCTGATACATAGCAGGTGAACGTTGAGTAACTACAGTGCATCCCTGTCCAGTAGAAGCAGGATTTGGGCGTCTGAATTCAAAGGTGGGGGATGGTTCAGCACTGTTCCCTCTAAGCTGAGCAGGTGTCCTCCACCTACAGTTCTACCACTGGAAGTGGGGGGGGGGGGGGGGGTGCTGTTTCGCTATCGTTTGTATTTTCTTTTTTTTCCAACTACAATAGATGTTTGGTTAATTTAATGGTTCAGAATAAACTTGAAAGTTCTTTCTTTTCAGGATCATTCAAAATCCCCATTGTAAGTTTTATGAAAGTGTTAGTACAAGTTATATAGCCTTATAAGCAGCATTTGTAAGATTTGTTTCTGAAAGTATGTGTTCATCTATTATGTGTACATATAGAATACTGATCCCTCATCTGCGTTTTTATTCTTCAACATTATGTTTAAATCTTTTTTATTAGCAGAAATATAACAACAATTCAATTCGGTCTACAATACAATAATTCCAACCAGTGACTAAGAATCATTAAACAGTTTTAGTTTTTCTCCCCCTCCCTCCCCCCTGCTGCCCAGCTTACATCATTCTTCAACATTATAATATAACTAACTTGTTAGTCTCACACGCACAAGCATTGACTGGGGCTGGACATACTGCAGCGGGACATGTTTATCCACTCCTACCCTAGCTGAGATAATATTTAACCATCTCTCTGACCTCATGAGCAACTTTCTTCAAATCAGTCACCTTACTCTCTAATTCTTCCTACTTTATTACCCATCTATATGTTACAACTTTGCCTTACCCTTCACAACCAATTATAATGTTCTATTACGTATTGTGTTGACATTGCAAGTAGTATACAATGAGTTTCAGTGGTTCTAGTTAGACTTATACACTTGATTCAAAATTATTTAACCCTATCGACCCTTTCACTACAGACTTTTCTCTCAGTTAGACCATTAGTTTGAGAGTTTTTCTCTGTAGTTTTTTTGGCCGGTGGTGGAGCCAATGATGATAGCCACTACAGTTGGTGTCCTAATTCTAAGAGGTACCCTGGGCTTATGAGGCTAATTGTTAAAAATTAGATAACGTTTGTGTTTCAAGTGTAAAACAAGGATTTAACAATTTGAGCAAATAATTTAATTTCAAGTTTCTGATTTTGATTTGCTCTCTGCAGTTTAAAAAAAATTTTTGGAATATCGGAAGTAGTATACAATGCCATACTTTGTATTGTTAGTTGAATATTTGTACTGCTTTAATTGCCTATTGCTCATGTTTTATCTATTCTTACTGTACACCGCCTTGAGTGAATTCCTTCAAATAGGCGGTAAATAAATCCTAATAAATAAATAAATAATAAAATAAATAAATATCACATTTCCACTAGTGAGCTCTGCAAGCAAGCTCTGCAAAACTCCAAGCAACCTGCATGTCCCTAGCAACTGAAAGCACAATACTGAAGCCCCACTCCCCATCAACAGCAATGCAGTTGGAGAACTCCTGCTCAGCTTAGAGGGAACAGTCGGCTTCAGGTGAGGATAGTGCTGAGCAGCTTCTGGGGTTGGAATTTCATCCCTGTTATCTGGTTTACTTATTTAATTGATTGTTCAAAGGCAATGTATAACTCAATTGATGCTGCTTCTGCCAACAGACGTTATCATGGGAAACGTGCAAGGAATATAAAAGGAGGGAGGTTTCTATCAAATTTAAAGAAACACGAGGGCAGGGTTGGTTCATATGATCACCTTCCGGTTCATTGTGTTAGTATAAATGCTAGATGTCTACATAACAAAGCATGTATTATAAGTGACTAGACAGGGGATAATCAGCTGGGTCTGGTATTTTTAACTGAGACATGGTTGAATGGGAATTATGACCCTGTGATTTATAATCTTTGTCCATCAGGGTATAAGATTGTTCACTTCCCTTGAGAAGGATGTAGAGGAGGGGGAATAGCATAATAAATAAATTCTTTTTCTGTTTCTCTGAGGGACTCGATCAGTTTACCAGGCCTGGAGGTTATTGTTTGTGATGTAGCTGACCTTTCACTGTCAGACACGTTGAGATGCATTTTGATATACTGTCCATCAAGTACTTGGAAGGCAGTGTAATCCACATTTTATGATTATTCTTTATTGTTATACTAGTAAAAAAGGCCCGTTTCTGACACAAATGAAATGGGCGCTATCAAAGTTTTCCTCGGCTCCCCTGCAGCCACCCATGTCCAGCGACCCTCCTCTCCCCCTGCAGCCACCCATGTCCAGCGATACTCCTCTCTCCCCTGCCCCCCTCCAGCCACCCATGTTCAGCGACCCCCTGCCCCCCAATAGCCACCCATGTCCAGCGACCCTCCTCTTTCCCCTGCCCCTCCTCCAGCCACCCATGTCCAGCGACCCTCCTCTGGACATGGATCAGCTGTGAGGCATGTTCCCCCCCCCCCCCCCCCCGGGTTCTGAAGTTGACATCATAATGGCTACGGAGATGTCAGCCTGATCTACGGAGCCTAGCAGACCAACTCGGAATGAGCCACGGTCCCAGGCAAGTCAGAACGTTAGAGGTGAGAATTATTATATAGGATGTTTCAAACTCTAAGCATTGCTTGGTTCTGGGGGAAGTAAATCTACATCTGGAAAATCATAATGACCCTGATGTTACAGATCTTACTCATGTTTGGGTGTGATGGGTCTTTCACAATGAGGGCCACATCCAACACACGTGAAAGACCATCAATTAGATTTGCTTATACTACTGATTCCTTGCAGAATATAGTATTTCAGGCACATGACCAGAATGAAATTATTTGGTCTGATTACTTCTTACTAGAATTTACTTGTGATTGGCAACTGAACACAAAATTGGGACAGTGTCATCAGTGGCGTTCCTAGGGTGGCTGACACCCGGGGCGGATCGGTGATACGCCCCCCCCCCCCCCAGCGAAACGACACCTCTCCCCCCCCGGCGAAATGACACCCCCGGGTGCATTTTTACCTGCTGGGGGGGTGCCGCATGCCTGTCGGCTTCGCTCGTTCCATGCTCCCTCTGCCCCGGAACAGGAAGTAACCTGTTCCGGGGCAGAGGGAGCACGGAACGAGCGGCGCCAACAGGCGTGTGGCACCCCCCAGCGGCGTGAACCAGGGGCGGACCGCACCCACCGCCCCCCCCTAGGAACGCCACTGAGTGTCATCGGGAGAGTTAAGTGATCCATCTGAATTTAGATTGCAGAGGGGGCTGACTCAGGAATAACATCAGGAAGTACTTTTTCACAGAGAGGATGGTAGATCCCTGGAATGCCCTCCCGCAAGAAGTGGTGGAGATGAAAACAGTAACAGAATTCAAAAATGCATGGGATAAACACAAAGGAATCCTGTATGGAAGGCATGGAACCAAACAAGCTTAGAGGCAATTAGATGGCAACACCGGTAATTGAGAAGCAAAGCCAGTGCTGGGCAGACTTCAATGATCTGTACCCTGATCATGGCTGGACAGATTCAGCTTCAGTAGTTGGAGAATAAGGCTAGTGCCAGACTTCTATGGTCTGTGCCCTGAAAATGTCAAGGACAAATCAAGATCAAGTATGCATATGTAATATCTCATCATACTTTATGCTATGAGTTTATCTTGTTGGGCAGACTGGATGGACAATACAGGTCTTTATCTGCCATCATCTACTATCCAGCTCATTTTCGAAAGTGATCGCCAGCCATCTTCTGACACAAATCGGGTGATGGCCGGCGATCTCGCAAAAGCGGCCAAATTGGTATAATCGAAAGCCGCTATTTTGACACCATCACCGCTTTCCCGTCGCAGAGCCGCCGAAAGTTCAAGGGGGCGTGTTGGCAGCGACGTGAAGGTGGGACATGGGCGGGGTTACGAAATGGCCGGCTTTAGCCCATAATGGAAAAAAAAACCCGGCGATGAAGAGCATTTGGCCGCTTTAACTTGGTCCCTTTTTTTTCAGGTCCAAGCTTCGAAAAGGTGACCGGAAGGAATCGAGGATGACCTCCCCGTACTCCCCCAGTGGTCACCAACCCCCTCCCAGCATAAAAAACAGGTTACAAATACTTTTTTGCCAGCCTCTATGCCAGCCTCAAATGTCGTACCCACCTCCATGACAGCAGAATGTGTTCTGTCCTCTCCTCCGACAGCCTTTGCCTGCTTGTGATGTGGCTCTGGGGTGAGTGTGGCACCTTTTCTGTTATTTGCACTGCAGAGTCACATCAGCAATGCATTGTGGTGGGTATAGGTATTAGTAGTAGTAGTTGGTAGGCTCTGCTTTTCCTCCTGCTTACTGGGTCAGAGTGTGCCCTGTTTTGTTTCCTGTTGTAGTCCATGCGGTAGTGGCCATTTTTGTAAGACAGTTTTAGATCCCTTTCCTGTGTTACCCACGCCAGAGAACGTAGTTCTTACCTTGAATGGTGCTGAAAGAGGGCATTGTACACCATTGTGCCAGCTCTGGCCTACTGCTAATCTTAGTACCAGGGGCCTCTTTGACAGTGGGCACAACCTCTGATCTGCAGTTAACTGTGAGTAAACGTGCTTATTTCAAGAAAGGACTTTTTCAGAGAGATTAGTCTTCAGGTGTGAACTGGTGTGCCAAAGTTATACAGCAGCAATAAGTCCTAGAGGCTGTATGCAGGTCCCTGGAGCAGTTTTAGTGGGTGCAGTACATTTGTGGGTAGTGGGTTTTTTTTTTGGGGGGGGGGGGGGTTGGGGGGCTCAGCTCCCAAAGTAAGGGAGCTATGCACGTGGGAGCTTTTCTGAAGTCCACCGCAGTGACCCCTAGGGAGCCCGGTTGGTGTCCTGACATGTCAGGGGAGGCCAGTGTACTAAAAATGCTGGCTCCTCCCACGGCCAAATGCTTTGAATTTGGCCGGGGTTTGAGATGGCCGACATAACTTTCCATTATTGCTAAAAAAAGAAGCTGGCCATCTCAAACCCCGGCCAAATCCAATGCATTTGGCTGGCCGGAACCGCATTATCGAAACAAAAAATGGCCGGCCATATTTTTCAAAAATACGGGTCTGGCCAGCTGTTTGCGGCGCCGTCAAAATACATCGTCGGCGCTGTTCGATTATTCCCCTCTATGTTACCCCTGGTAAAAAATTGGTGTCAACCTGTTTTGGTCCAAATTCAGTGCATTAATTGATGATTCATTAATGGATTTGAGTTAAATATTGGAGATCTTGGAGGGTATTGGTCCTTTAGTTCTTGCAGACATAATGCACCCTGGTTTACAGATAAGCTTTTGAATCTTAAGAGACACTAGTCGCCTGGAATGTGCTTGGAATAAGTCTAAACATGAGACAGATAAGTTTTCATGGAGGATGGCCATTTCTAAGTATAAGTCCATGATAAAGGAATCAAAACACTTTTATTATTACAATTTGATAAACATTAATTTGATAAGTGGAAATGATTTAAGTTAATCCACTCCATAGATGAAGATGTGAAACAGATGGTTACTGTGGTAAACTCTACTCCAACTGCAAACATACCAGGCTATAATCTATTTAGGAAGGAGAGAGAGGGTCGTAAAGGTGGTGAAGTAGCTCTGTATGTGAGGAATGATATCACTGCGACTGAAATGACAGGGACCTGGGGAAAGGAAGAAGCGATATGGATCACCTTAAAAAGAGATGATAGAACCTCTGTCCACGTGGGTGTAGTCTACAGACCTCCGACACAATTAGAAGAATTAGATAAAGACCTAATCGCAGACATTCAAAAGTTGGGAAGCAAGAGAGAGGTGCTCTTGCAGGGAGATTTCAATCTGCCGGATGTAGATTGGAAGGTTCCGTCTGCGGAATCGGAAAGAAGTAGAGGGATCGTGGATGCTTTCCAAAGTGTTTTGCTCAGACAAATGGTGATGGAACCCACGAGGGAGGGAGCGACACTGGATCTGGTGCTCACAAATGGGGATAGCGTGTCAAATATCCGAGTGGGTGCACACCTGGGCAGCAGTGACCATCAAACGGTTTGGTTTGATATGACAGCTAAAGTGGAGAGCGGCCACTCAAAACTCAAAGTCCTGGATTTCAAGCGTGCTGACTTTAGTAAAATGGGGGAATACCTGAGGAAGGAGATGATGGGCTGGGAGGAAATACGAGAAGTGGAAGGACAGTGGTCCAGGCTGAAAGAAGCTATAAATAGGGCCACGAACCTTTATGTAAGGAAAGTAAATAAAAGCAAGAGAAAAAGGAAACCGATATGGTTCTCCAAGCAAGTGGTTGAGAAAATAAAGGCTAAAGAGTTGGCGTTCCAGAAATACAGAAAAACTCAAGAAAAGGAACACATGGAGGATTACCGGATGAAAGTGAAAGAAGCCAAGAGAGAGATACGACTGGCAAAAGCGCAAGCAGAAGAACAAATGGCTAGAAATGTAAGGAGGGGTGACAAAAATTTCTTCAGGTATATTAGTGAAAGGAGAATGACTAAAAAGGGAATTGTGAGACTAAAAGATACTGCGAACCGCTATGTGGAAAATGATGAAGAAAAAGCAAATTTGCTAAATAGATACTTTTGTTCTGTTTTCACAGAGGAAAATCCTGGAGAAGGACCGCGATGGACTGGAAATAATACAATTGAGAATGAAGTGGATAGAGCACCGTTCACGGAAGAAAGTGTGTATCAACAACTTGAAAAGCTAAAGGTGGACAAAGCCATGGGACAGGACGGGATCCAGCCCAGGATATTGAGGGAGCTCAGAGAGGTTTTGGCGGGTCCTCTTAAAGATTTGTTTAATATATCCTTGCAGACGGGAAAGGTTCCGAGGGATTGGAGAACAGCGGAGCTGGTCCCTCTTCACAAAAGTGGTGATAGGGAAGAAGCTGGAAACTACAGGCCGGTAAGCCTCACTTCGGTTATTGGAAAAGTAATGGAAGCGATGCTGAAGGAAAGGATAGTGAATTTTCTGGAAGCCAATAAGTTGCAAGATCCGAGACAACATGGTTTTACCAAAGGGAAATCGTGCCAAACGAATCTCATTGAGTTCTTTGATTGGGTGACAGGAGAATTGAATCAGGGACGAGCTATGGACGTAATCTACTTAGATTTCAGCAAAGCTTTTGACACGGTTCCCCACAGGAGGCTCTTAAATAAACTGGAGGGGCTGAAGATAGGACCCGAAGTGGTGAACTGGATTAGGAACTGGTTGACGCCAGACGGTGGTGGTGAATGGAATTCGCTCGGAGGAAGGAAAGGTGAGTAGTGGAGTGCCTCAGGGATCGGTGCTGGGGCCGATTCTGTTCAATATATTTGTGAGTGACATTGCCGAAGGGTTAGAAGGTAAAGTTTGCCTATTTGCGGATGATACTAAGATCTATAACAGAGTGGACACCCTGGAGGGAGTGGAAAACATGAAAAAGGATCTGAGGAAGCTAGAAGAATGGTCTAAGGTTTGGCAATTAAAATTCAATGCGAAGAAATGCAAAGTGATGCACTTAGGGAATAGAAATCCACGGGACACGTATGTGGTTAGGCGGGGAGAGTCTGATAGGTACGGGCGGAGAGAGGGATCTTGGGGTGATAGTATCTGAGGATTTGAAGGCGATGAAACAGTGTGACAAGGCGATGGCCGTAGCTAGAAGGTTGTTAGGCTGTATAGAGAGAGGTGTGACCAGCAGAAGAAAGGGGGTGTTGATGCCCCTGTATAAGTCGTTGGTGAGGCCCCACCTGGAGTATTGTGTTCAGTTTTGGAGACTGTATCTTGTTAAGGATGTAAAAAGAATTGAAGCGGTGCAAAGAAAAGCTACGAGAATGGTATGGGAATTGTGTTACAAGACGTATGAGGAGAGACTTGCTGAACTAAACATGTATACTCTGGAGGAAAGGAGAAACAGGGGTGATATGATACAGACGTTCAAATATTTGAAAGGTATTAATCCGCAAACGAACCTTTTCCGGAGATGGGAAGGTGGTAGAATGAGAGGACATGAAATGAGATTGAAGGGGGGCAGACTCAAGAAAAATGTCAGGAAGTATTTTTTCACGGAGAGAGTAGTGGATGCTTGGAATGCCCTCCCGCAGGAGGTGGTGGAAATGAAAACGGTAACGGAATTCAAACATGCGTGGGATAAGCATAAAGGAATCCTCTGCCAAAGGAATGGATCCTCAGGAGCTTAGTCAAGATCGGGAGGCGGGGCTGGTGGTTGGGAGGCGGGGATAGTGCTGGGCAGACTTATACGGTCTGTGCCAGAGCCGGTGGTGGGCAGCGGGACTGGTGGTTGGGAGGCGGGGATAGTGCTGGACAGACTTGTACGGTCTGGGCCAGAGCTGGTGGTTGGGAGGCAGGGCTGGTGGTTGGGAGGTGAGGATAGTGCTGGGCAGACTTATACGGTCTGTGCCCTGAAGAGCACAGGTACAAATCAAAGTAGGGTATACACAAAAAGCAGCAAATATGAGTTATCTTGTTGGGCAGACTGGATGGACCGTGCAGGTCTTTTTCTGCCGTCATCTACTATGTTACTATGTTACTAACTGCAGCAGTATTGGCCTTTTTTTTTTCCCAGAGATTAAGGTGGCTAAACATAGAGATCAAATTGTACTTTGATTTGTAGACCCAAATAATTGTATACTTATTGATATATTTAGGGGATGATTTTCAAAACAGAAAAACATCCAAAAAGCGGCACAGAGTGGCAGACGGATAGGTTCCCCCCCCCCCCCCCCCACACACACACACACAAAAAACGTCCAAATCGCTATTTTCAAAACCCATTTTAAAGATGATTTTCTATGCAGTTAGCATGCGTGCATCCAAATCACAAGGGGGCGTGTTGGGGCAGAATTGGGGCATTCCCAAAACTTGGGAATGCTTTTCTGCCATAAAGGAACAAAGCAAAAACATATGGGGCTAAAAGTTCAACGTTTTTGACGTTTTGGTCTAGATCTGGTTTTATACAACAATCTGTTGCATTTCCTGATTGGATGCACCATATTTTATCACCCCTTCGATTGGACCTCTGTAAGACGTTTTATGGTTTTATACTACAATCTATTGTATTTCCTGATTGGATGCACCACATTTTATCACCCCTTCGATTGGACGTTTGTCACGTCAATAATTCGTTTCCACACTATGCTCCATTCTCAAACGTACAGCCAACAATATGCCAATCCTTATCATCCCGCCTATTCATACCAGTCATGATTGTGGTCAGAACCCCTCTCAGACTTACTTTATTTCTGGTGGTCAGCTTCTGTGCTGGCTTCTGTTTCTTCTTTCTGTGTTGCTAGAGCTGGCTCTGTGTCTGTGGGCTGGCTGCTCCCAGCATGAGTCTAATTGCTTTACTATACTGCAGCTGTGTGTGTTACCTGAGCTAGCTGCCTCTGTGTGCTGTTGCTTCAAGCGTAGCTCTAATTGCTCTGCTATACTGCAGCTGTGGGGGTTAAGCCTGAGTTAGCTCTAGCTCTGTTTCAGTATGCTGCCTGCCTGTGTCTGGTAGTGGTGACATCATCAGGCAGGGCCTTGATAAGGAAGTGGTGTTCTTCCCTTCAGGGCCTTTGCAACGTTTGCTTTAGGTCCAGGTTAGTGGTAGTGCAGTGTGCACTTTTGATCTGTGTTAGCTTCCCTGCTTTTCCCTTGTGGCTCCCCTGCTTTCCCTTTTGGTGCTTTGGAAGCACTTCTGTGATTGGTGCTTTAGTAGCACTTATGTGTTTGGTGCTTTAGAAGCACTTCTGGGTTTGGGGCTTTGGAAGCTCTGTTGTGTTTAGTGCTTTGGAAGCACTGTTGTCTTCTGTGTTTAGCTTCCCTGTTTTTTCCCTTTTAGCTCCCCTGTCTTCCCTTTTAGTGCTAGGAGCTCTGCTGGTAGTTTGGTGCTTAGGAGCACCGTAGTTAGTTTAGGGTTGTAGAGCTGTTGTGCTTGGTGCTTGGAGCACCTGTGCTAGTTTATGTGTTTAGGTTCCCTGCTCTTTCCCTGTGGCTCCCCTGCTTTTCCTAGTGGTGCTATTGGTAGCACTTCTGTTAGTATAGGGCTTAGGAAGTCCTTTTGGTGGTTTATTGTTAGGAACACTTTTGTTGGTTTCTGTTTGGAGTTCTTCTGTTGGTTAAGGCTTGGGAGCACTTATGTCAGTTTAGGATTTAGGAGTACTGCTGTTTCCAGCTTGTTCTAGTCCTGGTCCCTGTGTCATCCAGTATCCGGTAAGTCCTGCCGGCCACTTGAACCCAGGGGCTCAACCCTTGGGGGCAGTGGCTAAGTGCAGGTGAAGCTGTACGGACCAGTCCAGGGTGCTCCAGTCCAGGGTGTTCCAGTCCGGTGTGTTCCAGTCCAGTGTCCTCCAGTCTGGGGGATTCCAGTCCAGTCCTCCAGTCCGGGGGATTCCAGTCCAGTGTCCTCCAGTCCTGTGTCCTGCAGTCCGGGGGATTCCAGTCCGTGTGTTCTGGCTTGCTGGGCGGTGCCTGCAGTCCCTGCCGGTGCCGGTGTGCTTGCCCAGCGTTGGTTGGTGGGTTTTGCCTGCTGCTGTTGCTCCTTGTCAGCAGCCCAAGGGCTCACGTTTGCTCCAGAGCCCAGCCCCGCGGGCTCTGAACCTGAGAACCTGACAATACCATTACAGATCATTTACATCATTGTATTTTCCATGCACGCATATCGTTATGTATTTTCCATGCACATATATCTTTTTTTATTTATCGCTTTCAGTCTTCATATAATTATGGATCAATTCTATCATTGTATTTTCCATTCACGCATAGTTTTCACCTTATGTTTGGATGCAACATATGTCAATCTTTATCGTCCCACCTATTTATACATCGATTTTATCACCACAGTCAGCGTAAATCTTTTTCTTGATTGGATGTAATATCTTTTTCCTGATTGGATGTAACACCTTCTCTTTCTCGATTGGACACAGCGCATGACAATCACTTACATCTGTCAATACATACGCATGTCAACCCTTCAATCACTGTTTGTACTTTCTGGATTAGACGTAGCGCATGTCAATCTTCCACTCATTTCAATCACTGCATTTATTTTCTGGATTGGATGCAGCGCATGCCAATCTTCCACTCTCATTTAGACTGTTGGACATAGCGCATGTCAATCTACTCCCATTCAGACTTCCGCTTTTTTGGCGCCAAACAGTGTATATGATTTCCTCACTAGCAGTTTACACACTTTTTTACAACCGACTAGCAGCTATACGCTGTTCTGTTATCCAACAGACTATAGAGAATCTTCAAAGGTCTTTTTAAAGGTACGCTGTGCACACGTTTATTTTCAATTGTTCTATTCTAATTCCGTTTCAATTGTTCGATTTCTCTATTTTACAATGTGTTTCTCAGCTGTTCATCTACATCTGTTCCTTTACATCTCGTCTTGCTAGATCCCTACCATGCTTGCTGTTTTTTTTACATCTCGCGCTGTTCTTTTACATCTCACTCTGTGATACACTCAAGATTACATTCCTTTCCACCCTGCTCTACGTTATACTGTTTTGAATATTTTTCTCCAACATCTATGGTTTGATTTGGGGTTTTTTCCAGACCATTTAACCTTCTGACTGATTCTTAACCTCCAAATTGAACCCTAGTACCAGAAACATTTAAAGTTGGTTAAACGTTTTTTCCTTTTCATGTCATTGCCATTATTACATTAGCATCTTGCACTTTATTTATTTTTTTACATTTCCTATTGACATTTTCATGTCATCACCTTGGGTACACAAATTGCCATCATTACATTGCCATTATTACATTAGCATCATGCACCTTATTTATTTTTCTATACATTATGCATTTTTTAATAATTTCTTTGGGTACATTTACATTATATTTTAAATATAATTTCACATTATATCATTTCGCATTATTTATATGTTGGATTTTTTTCCTTCAAGTATATTCATATCATGCATGTCACTTTTTGCATGTTATATTGAAATGAGTCCATACATATGCATGTTTTTATATGTACATTTGTTAGCCCATACATAAGCATGTCTTTATGTGTACATTTGTTTGTTCATATATGCATCTATACATTATAAGTCCATACTACACCGGTGACCTCCAATAATAAAGACACCCCATCTGCAACTAATCTTGCAAATTACTTCAACGAAAAAATTATAAAGCTCCGACGCATGATACCTAGCAACGTAATTGAGTACACAGTTATCCTTGAATGTCTAGACCCAATAATCGGGGAACACCCAGCAGACCGATCATGGACCAACTTTGACATGCTCTCGCCAGATGAAATCTCTCAATGGCTTGGAAGATATGCCAAATCGCAATGCAAACTAGACATTTGCCCTACTAGCCTAATAAGATCTGCCCCTAAACAATTCAAAACAGACCTCACAAAACACAAACTACATGCTTCAAAATGGCCTCTTCCCCACAGATAAAGGAAACATCTTACTTACCCCTCTCTCTAAGGACACTAAGAAAAGCACAATGGACCTAACCAATTATCGCCCAGTAGCATCTATCCCACTCATAACCAAAGTCATGGAGGGCATAGTGATGAAACAACTCACTGAATACCTAAATAAACACTCAATTCTACACAAATCTCAATCAGGATTTCGATCGAATCACAGCACTGAAACTGTTCTAGTGTCTGCAATGAACTCATTCAAACAAGTAATTGCAACTGGCAACAACATACTCCTCTTACAATTCGACATGTCCAGTGCCTTCGACACGGTTAATCATGGAATACTACTACATATACTAGAATACTTCGGAGTAGGAAGTGCAGTTCTCAATTGGTTCAGAGGATTCCTGACCACAAGAACATACCAAGTAAAAACGCACACGGACATATCAGCCCCATGGACACCCGAATGTGGAGTTCCCCAAGGATCCCTCCTCTCACCAACCCTCTTTAACTTAATGATGATACCTTTAGCCAAACTACTAGCCAATCAAAACCTCAACCCCTACAGATATGCAGATGATGTCACGATTTATATCCCGTACAAACAAGAGCTAAAAGAAATCACCAACGAGATCAACCAAAACCTCCAAATCATGCACTCCTGGGCTGACGCATTCCAGCTAAAACTTAATGCAGAAAAAACACAATGTCCTGTACTCACTTCACAACACAACACAACTTCACCACTATAACGACACCATATTGTTCTCTTCCCGTCTCACAAAATCTGAAAATACTTGGCGTTACCATTGATCGAAACCTCACACTCGATAGCCACGTGAGGAATACGACGAAAAAGATGTTCTACTCCATGTGGAAACTCAAAAGAGTAAAACCTTTCTTCCCAAGATATATCTTCCGTACCCTAGTACAATCAATGGTAATAAGTCACCTGGACTACTGCAACGCACTATATGCCGGCTGCAAAGAACAGAATATCAAAAAACTCCAAACAGCCCAGAATACCGCCGCCAGACTCATATTCGGAAAAACTAAATATGAAAGTGCAAAACCCCTAAGAGAGAAACTTCACTGGCTCCCACTTAAGGAACATATGTACGATCGTTCACAAAATCATCCATGCAGACGCCCCAACCTACATGCTAAACCTCGTGGACCTGCCTCCCAGAAACGCCAAAAGATCATCCTGCAAATTTCTCAATCTGCACTTCCCCAGCTGCAAAGGACTAAAATACAAACTGACACGTGCCACTACCTTCGCTTACATGAGCACGCAGCTGTGGAATGCATTACCTACTGACTTGAAATCTATTGATGAAGTAACTAACTTTCGTAAATCCCTGAAGACATATCTCTTCAACAAGGCCTACAAAGAAAACCCATAGCCTTACTAAACTACCTCGCCAACCCAACCAGTCAAGAAAATCTACCTTCTATACCTACCCAACCCAACTCTCTTCTTATTCCCCTTACTTAATCTTTGTACATCACTAATTGAATCTGCTATCCTGGAATGACAATGTCATAACAGATCTCTGTAAGCCACATTGAGCCTGCAAATAGGTGGGAAATGTGGGATACAAATACAATAAATAATAATAATGCCTTATCAAACATTGACACTAGGTGGCACTGTGTTCCCTTTGGAACAAACAAAAAGAGCAACACTGGGCCTTCAAGACTGGGACAATTAAAGTTCTTTATTGATGACCCGACACGGGCCGTGAGCGCCTGCTTCAGGGGTCAAGAAGGGACACAGTAAGATGTACTTGAAGTCAATTCAATGCCCCAGCGTATAATAAAAAAATCGCCGTTCGCCGCAGTAGCAAAGATGCAACTCTGTGGAGAGCCCTCTCGTATGTATGGGGTTTCGGTATACAAGTCAGGGTCTTCCAGCGGGAAGATCTCAGGGAAGGACTCCTCTTTCTTTGGGCCAGTGATCAGCTGAGCCCAAGTGGCACCAAAATTTGGAAAATGCCAGCCCAAAACTACTGAGCTTGCCCTACAGGTGTTTAAACTAAAATGGGGGAGAAAGCAGACAGTCACGCAGGAGTGCATGATTCGGTATGGAGTATCCTCGAAGGATACTATTGAAACCCCAAAGTTCTAAACTCCGCCGCCAGCAGCAGTCAGAGAAACTGAGTGGATGGAGATTCGGAGCCAGAAGACAGTAGTCTGGATACCCCAGACCCCTTAGATAGCCTACCTGAAAGGAGTAGCAAAGGAGCCACAGGAAATTTCAATAGGGCACAGTCAGAGGATAAGTCCTTTAGAGCAGCCCGAGCTAGGGTTGTTTTGCTAGATAGGAATCCCGTGGGCAACCAAGACCCCTCTTATAATAAAGAATGACTTGTTGTATAGGGTGTCCAAGGGCAACTGTTAATCTTTCAACCCTACCATAAGCAGATCATGCAAGGTAAAATTATGTATCATACCTGATAATTTTCTTTTCATGAATCATAGCTGATCAATCCATAGACTGGTGGGTTGTGTCCATCTACCAGCAGGTGGAGATAGAGAGCAATCCTTTTGCCTCCCTATATGTGGTCATGTGCTGCCGGAAACTCCTCATATGTCGATATCAAAGCTCCATCCGCAGGACTCAGCACTTAGAGAATTACACCCACAAAGGGACACTCTGCCCAGCTCACCACCGCCGAAACGGGGGAGGGGAATTAACCTAGCTCATCCCCACACAAGTGGGGGAGGGGAATCCGTCCAGCTCATCCCCGCGGAGCGGGGGAGAGACACCACCCCGCCGATGCGGGGGGATCTGGCTTATCCTGCAACCGCAACCGCGGGAGGAGCTGACTGACCCTAACACCGCCGAAGCGGGAGGGGTACAAAGCTGCCCTACAGCCGCACGAAGCGGGAGGGAGCTCCGGCAGAATTTAGGTCTCAATCCAGCCCCGTAAAACGGAGGGGAGAGGAATGCAGCAGCTCACTGTAACACAAACTCGTCTCAACTCTTGAAGAATCCAATTGAAAAAACTTGAACACGAAGTCCTCCTGAACAGGAACTGAAGACTAAACTTGAACCTGAAATGCAACCAGAATATAAACAGTACAGATATCTGGGAGGGGCTATGGATTGATCAGCTATGATTAATGGAATGAAAATTATCAGGTATGATACATAATTTTACCTTCCATATCATCATGCTGATCAATCCATAGACTGGTGGGATGTACCGAAGCAGTACTCACCCAGGGCGGGACATTGAAATCCCTGACCGCAACACTGAAGCTCCAAACCGGGCCTCCGCCCGAGCAGCCACAGTCAAGCGGTAATGCCTGGAGAAGGTATGGGCCGATGCCCAAGTTGCCGCCTTGCAAATCTCTTCCAAGGAGACGGACCCGGCCTCTGCCATCGAGGCCACCTGAGCTCTAGTGGAGTGAGCCTTCAGCTGGATAGGCGGCACCTTCCCCGCGGCCACATAAGCCGCTGCAATGGCTTCCTTGACCCATCTTGCCACTGTAGGCTTAGCAGCCTGCAGAACCTTACGAGGACCTGCAAACAGGACAAACAGATGATCCGACTTCCGGAAATCATTGGCCACTTCCAAGTATCTGATTATGACTCGTCTCACATCTAGATATTTGAGAGCAGAGTACTCCTCTGGGTAGTCCTCCCTACGAAAGGATGGGAGACAGAGCTGCTGATTCACATGGAAGCGAGAAACAATCTTGGGCAGGAAGGAAGGCACTGTGTGAATAGACACTCCTGCCTCAGTGAACTGCAGGAAAGGCTCTCGACATGATAGTGCCTGGAGCTCGGAAACTGTTCTGGCTGAAGTGATAGCCACCAAAAGACTGCTTTCAACGTCAGGTCTTTCAGAGATGCCCTCGACAAGGGTTCAAAAGGCGGCTTCTGCAAGGCTCTTAGCACCAGGTTGAGATTCCACGCAGGCACCACTGAGTGCAGAGGAGGGCGCAGGTGATTAACTCCCTTGAGAAAACGCACCACACCTGGCTGCGAAGCCAGGGAAGCACCCTTCAGGCGGCCCCTGAAGCAAGCCAGAGCCGCTACCTGGACTTTAAGGGAACTGAGCGACAGGCCTTTCTCCAGACCTTCTTGCAGGAACGCCAACACTGAAGAAATTGGTGTAGTGAAGGGAGAAAGTGAGCCTGCTTCACACCACGCTGCAAAGGTACGCCAAACCCTGGCGTAAGCAGTAGAAGTAGAGCGCTTCCTCGCTCTCAGCATAGTGGCGATGACCTTGTCTGAGAAACCCTTCTTCCTCAGACGCTGCCGCTCAATAGCCAGGCCGTAAGACCAAAGGGGGAGGGATCCTCCATCACCACGGGACCCTGATGCAACAGGCCCTGCTCCACTGGCAGCCGCAGAGGGTCGTCCACTGAGAGCCTGATCAAGTCCGCATACCAGGGACGTCTGGGCCAGTCCGGACCCACCAGGATTATCCGGCCCGGATGCTTTGCCACCCGGTCTAGTACCCTGCCCAACATGGGCCAGGGCGGGAACAAATAGAGAAGCTCCTGTGTCGGCCACTGTTGGAGAAGAGCATCTACTCCCAGCGATCGAGGGTCCCGTCCTCTGCTGAAAAAGCACGGCACTTGGCAATTGGCCGATGACGCCATCAGATCTAGGCTCGGCTGGCCCCAGCGCTTCGTGATGTCCAAGAACGCCTGAGCCGATAACTGCCACTCTCCGGGATCCAAGGTATGGCGACTGAGAAAGTCCGCCTTGACATTCATGACTCCGGCAATGTGGGCAGCTGACAGCTGTTCCAGGTTCGCTTCCGCCCACTGGCATAGATTCATGGTCTCCTTGGCTAGAGGGGCGCTCTTGGTACCTCCCTGGCGGTTGACATAGGCCACAGCCGTGGCATTGTCCGACAGGACCCGTACTGGCTTCAACGCCAGTACCGGGACGAACTCCAAAAGCGCCAACCGAATGGCTCTGAGTTCCAGGAGGTTGATAGACCACTTTGCCTCTGCAGAAGACCAGAGCCCCTGCGCTGTCCTTCCCAAGCAGTGGGCTCCCCAGCCCATCAAAGAGGCGTCCGTCGTGACGACAATCCACTCCGGGGTCACAAGAGGCATTCCTGCAGACAACTTGTCTGTCTTCAGCCACCAGCTCAGCGCCTTGCGCACTGCTGGGTCCAAGGGAAGGCGCACAGCATAATCCTCTGACACCGGAGTCCAGCGCTGCAGCAGAGAGTGTTGTAGTGGTCTCATATGAGCCCTGGCCCAGGGCACTACTTCCATCGTGGCCGTCATAGAGCCCGACAGCTGCACATAGTCCCAAGCCCGAAGAGGAGAGGCTACTAGGAACTGGTCCACCTGAGCCTGAAGCTTGACAATCCGATTGTCTGGCAGGAACACTCTGCCCACTTGGGTGTCGAAACGAACTCCCAGATACTCCAGGGACTGAGTCGGGCGCAGCTGGCTTTTCTCCCAGTTGATGATCCACCCCAGGGAGCTCAAAAGAGCAATCACCCGGTCCACAGCTTTGCCGCACTCTGTATAAGAGGGGGCTCGGATCAACCAGTCGTCCAGATAAGGATGAACTTGTACTCCTTCCTTTCGCAGGAAGGCCGTGATGACCACCATTACTTTGGAGAAGGTCCGCGGAGCAGTAGCCAACCCGAACGGGAGGGCTCTGAACTGGAAGTGACGGCTCATGACTGCAAAACGCAGAAAGCGTTGATGAGGAGGCCAGATGGGAATATGCAAGTACGCTTCCTTGATGTCCAAGGACGCCAGGAACTCCCCTGCCTTCACTGCCGCTATAACAGAGCGGAGAGTCTCCATGCGAAAGTGCCGAACTTTCAAGGCCCGATTGACCCCTTTGAGGTCGAGGATAGGCCGTACAGAACCTCCTTTCTTTGGTACCACAAAGTAAATGGAGTAACGTCCCTTGCCAAGCTGATTTTCTGGCACCGGAACGACCGCACCCAGGCGGATCAGATTGTCCAAAGTCTGCTGCACTGCCACAGCTTTGACCGAAGACTTGCAGGGAGAGAGTACGAAACCGGCTCTTAAGGGTCGGCAGAACTCTAGCTTGTAGCCGTCTCCGATGACTTCCAGCACCCAAGCGTCTGAAGTTACCCTGGTCCACTTGCCCAGAAACGAGAACAGGCGTCCTCCAATCTGCACTGGGCCATGGACCAGGGCCCCGTCATTGGGTACGAGACCCTGGGGGAGGACCGGAGGGCGCACCTCCGGGACGGCGGTCTCTGCGAAAGGAATGCTGCTTGGGGGAGAAGTTCCTCTTGAAGGAAGAGGGGGCAGAGGAGCCCGACTTGCCCGGGCGGTACCGACGGGCTTCCTGAAACCGTCCTCTGGAGTTACCGGGGCGAGCACTGGCCCGAGCCCTGACCTCTGGTAACCTCTTGCCCTTAGACGTGCCGAGATCGGTCACAATTTTGTCCAGCTCGACCCCAAAGAGCAGCTTGCCTTTAAAAGGCAACTTAGACAGGCAGGACTTAGAGGCGTGGTCAGCAGACCAATGCTTCAGCCAAAGCCACTGCCGCGCAGAGACTGTCTGAGCCATACCTTTAGCCGAGGTTCTCAAAACATCATACAGCAAGTCTGCCAAATAAGCCAAGCCCGATTCCAGGGCCGGCCAATCAGCCCTCAAGGAAGGATCCGAGGGGGAAGCCCGCTGCACAATCGTCAGGCACGCCCTGGCCACATAGGAGCCGCACACTGAGGCCTGCAAACTTAAAGCAGCCGCCTCGAAGGACGACCTTAAGGCCGCCTCCAATCTTCTGTCTTGGGCGTCCTTTAGGGCCGTGCCACCTTCCACCGGCAACGCAGTTTTCTTAGTCACCGCAGTGATTAAAGAATCCACTGTAGGCCAAAGAAAGGCCTTCCGTTCACTTTCAGGCAGAGGATAGAGGCGGGACATAGCCCTAGCCACTTTGAGGCTCGCTTCCGGGACATCCCATTGAGCCGAAATCAAGGTGTGCATGGCATCATGCACGTGGAAGGTTCTAGGCGGACGCTTCGTCCCCAGCATAATGGCGGAGCCAACAGGGGCTGAGGGAGAGACGTCCTCCGGAGAGGAAATCTCCAAAATGCTCATGGCCTGCACTAACAGGTTGGGCAAGTCCTCTGAGCGAAAGATCCACGCTGCAGAAGGGTCATCCGCTCCATCCGAGCGTGAATCCGTCTCCTCCAAGGAATCCCCAAAGGACCGTTGGGAGAACCCAGATACGCTGCCCTCATCTACATCAGAGGAGACAGAGTCCTCTAAGGCCTGGAAATCCACCCGAGGGCATTTACTTCCGGGGGCCTCAACCCCTTTATCGGACAAGGGAGCAGGGGCAGCGTTTTGCATAAGGAAGGCCTGATGCAGCAGCAAAATGAACTCGGGGGAGAAACCCCCCAGACTGTGCACTTCAGCAGCCTGGGCCACAGCCCTAGACGCACCCTCAACCGGCGCTCGCAAGAGCGGGGGAGAAACATGCTGCGCATCCAAAATGGCGTCCGGCGCGACACTCCGCAAAGGAACCGCGCGGGAAGAACAGCGCTTAACTTTGGCCGCTTTTTTGCCGTCGCCCAAATCGAGGGCGGCCATGGTATTAACGTCTCCCACCTTAAGGGCGGCCCAAGAAGAAGCCGTCCGAGCAGAGTGGCCGGCCAAGATGGTGGAGGCGAGCAGCAGGGGATGGGCGTTTATGGCGGGAAAAACCGCCACACCGGAGGAAGAACTGGGACACAGACCGGCCTCCAAACTGACACCCAACAAGGGCGAATCAGACTTTAAGACCCCCGCATCCCCGCTAGAAGCGCACACGTGGTCCGGGGAGCGATTCTTTGCGCCCTCGCCCTCCGACGCCATAGGCCACGTGGAGACCGATCGGGGAACCCCCCTGCCCGCTACAAAAAGGTTAAAATTACCTGCTTCTCGCTCCGAGCTGTAACGAACTGGTGTCCCAGTGAGTAGTTGCAATAAACGTTGAAATAAACGCCCTTAAGGACGTCCAAAATTTTTTTTTTTTTTTAACGGAGCCAGCGGGAGGGGGGAGAAAAGGAGGGACCTGGCACCACCAGGTTTGCACTTGCTCAAGAAGAGCCCTCAACCCCAGGTACTGAACAAAACCTAAAAATTAGGCTTGGAGACCTAGCCAGAGCTGCTGCTGTGTGTGACCACCACCTGCTGAGATAGAGAACATACTGAGGAGTTTCCGGCAGCACATGACCACATATAGGGAGGCAAAAGGATTGCTCTCTATCTCCACCTGCTGGTAGATGGACACAACCCACCAGTCTATGGATTGATCAGCATGATGATATGGAATTAGCTCATAGGTCACCTCGGGGAAGAGATGACCCAGGAGCGAATTCTGGTCCGGTTTTTCTGGCTGGGGGTATTCAAGCAAGCTGACTTCTTTTGTCAGTTCTGCCCAACCTACCAGCTGAGTAGTCCTGTGAGGGTTCCAACTGCCTCCCTCATGTCCATGCCCCTTGTTAATACCCTGTTTGAAAGAGTAGCAATGGACTTTGTGGTCTAGAACGCACCACCTATGGCAAAAAAATACATCCTTGTTATTTTGGACTATGCCACTCGCTACCCAGAGGCCACTGCCCTGAATAATACAAAAATTACCACAGTGGCTAATGTGCTGTGGGAAGTCTTTTCCTGAATGGGGGATCTCTGTTGAAATAATGAGTGACCAAGGCACCACCTTTAGGTCTAGAGTCATGAAACAAGTGTGTGCCCTGTTGAAAGTAAAGACCTTGCAGACATCTGTTTATCATCTGCAGACAGATGGTCTAGTGGAACGCTTCAACCAGACTCTCAAGCACATACTGAAGAAGTTTGTGGCCGAAGATGGGAAAAGGGAAAATTAGGTTCTTACCTTGGTAATTTTCTTTCCTTTAGTCATAGCAGATGAAGCCATTACGTATAGGTTGTGTCCAACAACCAGCAGGGGGAGATAGAGAGCACTCAACTTTTCACAGTGCCTCATGGCCAGCCAGCTCCACTGCCTCTTCAGTATTTGAAGCTTCTAAAGCAGTATGGCAAACCGCAATGGGAATAACATGAACTTTCCTCACAGCGAACGATGGCCCCTTAACAAGGGCATGAACTCAAAAGGAGGGAATGAACACATCCTCCTGGAGGGAATAAACTCGTCCTCCTTATTGTATAACTGCAGGGGATACACGTAACCTCCCGGAGGGAATAAACTCATCCTCCAAAACATAAACTGGAGGGAATGGACTCATCCTCCTATAAGTGAACATGAATCCTGAAGACTGTTTTCCAACTTTCTCCCAAGGAAGGAACTTCAGGAAACAAGAACAGAACCTGAAACAGATTCACAGCATACAGACAATCATACAGGGAGGGCTCATGGCTTCATCTGCTATGACTAAAGGAAAGAAAATTACCAAGGTAAGAACTTAATTTTCCCTTCCTTGTCATCAAGCAGATGAAGCCATTATGTATGGGATGTAACAAAGCAATCCCTATATAGGGTGGGAAACAGGTCACACCACGCGCTAGCACTTGTGCTCCAAAACGCGCATCCCTCCTAGCAGCCACATCCAGCCTGTAATGTCGGGCAAAAGAGAGCTTAGAAGCCCATGTTGCTGCACTGCATATCTCTTGACGAGAGAGTGCTCCAGTTTCAGCCCAAGAGGAAGAAATCGCTCTGGTAGAATGCGCCTTAAAGGCTACAGGCGGAGACCGGCCGGCAAGCAGATAAGCTGAAAAGATAGTTTCTTTGAGCCAGCGGGCAATAGTGGCTTTAGACGCTGGAGACCCTCTGCGAGGACCTGATAGCAAAACAAACAGATGATCATAGATCCTGAAAGAGATAGTAACTCGCAGATACTGCAGCAGAGTCCTGCGCATATCCAACAGGTGCAACTGCCCAAAAGTTTCTGGAAACTCCTCCTTATCAAAGGAGGGCAAGAAAACTACTACTACTACTTAACATTTCTAGAGCGCTACTAGGGTTACGCAGCGCTGTACAAATTAATAACTAAGGACGGTCCCTGCTCAGAAGAGCTTACAATCTAAAGGACAAAATGTCAAGTCTCGATTTCCTGAGTAGAGGTGTTGTGATTAGGTGCCGAAGGCGACATTGAAGAGGTGGGCTTTGAGCAATGATTTGAAGATGGGTAGGGAGGGGGCCTGGCGTATGTGCTCAGGGAGTTTGTTCCAAGCATGGGGTGAGGCGAGGCAGAAAGGGCAGAGCCTAGAGTTGGCGGTGGTCAAGAAGGGTACTGAAAGGAGGGATTTGTCTTGAGAGCGGAGGTTACGGGTAGGGACGTAAGGGGAAATGAGGGTAGAGAGGTAAGGAGGGGCTGCAGATCGAGTGCATTTGTAGGTTAGTAGGAGAAGCTTGAACTGTATGCGGTATCTGATCGGAAGCCAGTGAAGTGACTTGAGGAGAGGGGAAATAGGCTGGTTTAGGTGAAACGCTGAAACCACCTTAGCCATGAAGGAAGGAACGGTCCGAACCGTGACCCCGGACTCTGAGAATTGCAGAAATGGGTCTCTATAGGACAGCGCCTGGAGCTCTGACACCCGTCTCGCTGAAGTAATGGCCACAAGAAAAACGGCCTTTAGTGTCAAATCTTTCTCCGATGCTCGCCGAAGCGGCTCAAAAGGAGAAACCTGCAGGGCCTTCAAAACTAGCCCCAGGTTCCAAGCTGGACAGGGTGCTCGCACGGAAGGCCGGAGCCAAAGCACCCCACTAAGAAACCGTGCCACATCTGGATGAGCAGCTAAAGACACGCCTTCAACCTTACCACGAAGGGAGGCCAACGCTTCCACTTGCACCCGCAGGGAATTATAGGCCAAGCCTATTTGTACACCATCCTGCAAAAAGTCCAGAATCGGCGAGACAGGAGCCCGCATGGGTGTGATTGCTTTTGAAGCACACCAAGACTCAAACTGGCGCCAAATCCTGGCATAAGCCACGGAAGTGGAACGCTTGTGGGCCTGCAGAAGAGCGGAAACGACTGTGTTTGAATAGCCTTTGTCCCTCAATTGCGCCCTCTCAATCGCCATGCCATAAGACCAAAGCAGCAGGCGTCCTCCATGGCTACCGGGCCCTGTGACAACAGGTTCGGTACCAGAGGTAAAGGAAGGGGCGCCTCCACTAGCATCTGTCGGAGGTCCGCATACCAAGGCCTCTTGGGCCAATCCAGGGCGATGAGGACCACTTCTCCTGGGTGCAGCCGAATCCGCAGGAGCACGCGCCCTATCAAGGGCCACGGAGGGAACACATATAGTAGGCCCGGAGGCCAGGGCTGAGTCAAGGCATCCAACCCTGCCGAGCGAGGATCTCTCCGTCTGCTGAAGAAGCACGGGACTTTGGCATTTGAACTTGTCGCCATAAGATCCATCACGGGCTTGCCCCATTTGGCACATATCTGCAGGAATACTTCGTCTGCTAGTTCCAATTCTGCTGGATCGAACTGATGCCTGCTTAGATAATTGGCTTGCACGTTGCTCTGACCTGCAATGTGAGCTGCCGACAGAAACTGAAGATGCAGCTCGGCCCAGTGGCAAATCTGTTCGGCCTGCGTGGCCAGTGCTCTGCACTGAGTGCCGCCTTGTCGATTTATGTAGGTCACTGCTGTCGTGTTGTCCGACATCACTCTGACAGCCAATCCTTCCAGGGTCACTTGAAAGGCCAGAAGCGCCTGAAACACCGCTTTCAACTCCAGGCGGTTGATGGACCACTCCGACTCCTCTGGTGTCCATAGACCCTGGGCATGCTTCCCCTTGCAATGTGCGCCCCAGCCCTTCAGGCTGGCATCTGTCACTACTAGACACCAATCAGGGAGCGCCAGTGGCATTCCCCGCCGCAGCATGCTGTCTGAGAGCCACCACTCCATGCTGAGTCGGGCCGCAGGGAGCCAAGAAAGTCTGCATTGATAATCCTGAGAAACTAGAGACCATCTTTGAAGTAGGGAATACTGTAGAGGTCTCAGGTGCGCTCTCGCCCAGGGCACCACTTCCAATGTGGCTGTCATCGATCCCAGCAGCTGGACAATGTCCCAAGCTCGCGGGCGGGGCATCGTCAGGAGCAGACGGACCTGATTCTGAAGCTTGCACCGCCTTAGCTCGGGTAGGTATACTTAGCCCGAGTCTGTGTCGAACCTGGCCCCCAAATATTCTAGAGATTGCGAGGGGGTCAGGTGACTTTTCGCCATATTGACGACCCAGCCTAGAGATTGAAGTACTGAGACCACTCTGGCTGTAGCCTGATAGCTCTCTGTTACAGAGTCTGCTCTGATGAGCCAGTCGTCTAGGTATGGGTGAACCCTGATACCTTCTCGCCTGAGCAAAGCAGCTACTACCACCATTTCCTTCGAAAAGGTTTGGGGAGCTGTGGCGAGGCCAAAAGGCAAGGCCCGGAACTGGAAATGTTTTCCCAACACCGCAAACCTCAGAAACGTCTGGTGCGGGGGCCAAATTGGTATGTGCAAATAAGCTTCTTTCAGGTCTAAAACGTCAGAAACTCTCCTGGCTGTACCGCAGCAATGACGGAGCGCAGGGTTTCCATGTGGAAATGCCGCACTCTCAGGGACTTGTTTAATTCTTTTAAGTCCAGAATAGGGCGAAAAGACCTACCTTTTCGCGGCACCACAAAGTAGATGGCGTATCGGCCGTAGCCATGTTCGGCGGGAAGTACCGGGGACACGGCCCCTAACTGAATCAGACCTTGCAAAGTCTCCTCTACCGCCGCCCGTTTGGCGGCAGAACCGCATCGGGACTCCACAAACACGTCTCTTACTGGGGCGTTGAATTCTATTCTGTAGCTATCTCTGATCAGGTCCAGAACCCACTGATCTGAGGAAATATTGGTCCACTCCTCGGCAAAGAGGGAAAGACGTCCTCCGATGACAGGAAGCGAGGAGGGGGCCGGCGCACCATCATTGAGAGGGTCGCCCCTGAACTCCAGGCCTAGAGCCGGTGGCTGCGGAATGCTTGTCCGAGCGAAAGGAGTTCCTCTGCTGAAAAATGGGCACGAGAAGTGAACCCAGCAGAACGCCCTGGGCGGTACCTTCTAGCTTCACGGAAGCGAGGTCTATAAGAGGAGTGGACCGCCTGGCCCTTGGAGGAAGGCCTCGGCCCATCTTCGGGCAAGCGCTGGGGTTTAGGATCTCCCAGGCCTTTAACAATATTCTCCAACTCCTCACCAAATAGGAGAAGGCCTTGAAAGGGCAACTTCACCAACCTTTGCTTAGAGGCCATGTCCGCTGCCCAATGTTGTAGCCAAATAAGACAGCGAGCCGCCACTGCTACTGCCATTTGTTTAGCCGAAGCTCTGAGAATATCATAAAGGGCATCAGTCAAAAAGGACAAGGCCGACTCCAGCCGCGGAGCCACATCCGAGAAGGGCTCCGCTTCATCACCGGGCTGTTCCACTGCCTGTTGCAACCACGCCAGGCAGGCTCTAGCAGCATAACAACTGCATGCAGACGCCCGAACAGTAAGACCTGCAATTTCAAAGGACCGTTTAAGTGCTGCTTCCAGCCTACGGTCTTGTATATCCTTCAGGGCAACTCCTCCTTCCACAGGGAGGGTAGTTCTCTTTGTCACCGCAGTGACTAGGGCATCTACTTTAGGTATTGCAAAGCGAGCCAAATGCTCCTCACGCAGAGGGTATAATTGCCCCATAGCCCTGGAAACTTTCAAAGGTCCCTCGGGGTCAGCCCACTGAGCGGAAATAAGCTCTTGGATGGAGTCATGCAAAGGAAAGGCTCGAGCAGGCTTTTTGGTACTAGCCATCCTAGGATTCACAGAGGAGGCCGTGCCATTGTCAGGCTCTTCAATAGAAAGGACCTGTAGGGCATCTGAAATAAGCGCTGGCAGCTCATCACGGTGGAAAATCCTCACCGCGGAGGGATCATCCAGATCCTGTGGTAATTCTGCACCTGACTCTGGCTCCTCAGACCACGACGGCCTGCCAGAACTCCCTGAATCCTCACAGCCCAACCACGGGGGGGGGGGGGGGGGGGGGGGGGGGGGAAGGAGGTGCACCACAATCTGAAGGGGAATTAGCCCTTCTACGCTTTTCTTTATGCCAATTATCAGGGAAATGCCTCAGTGGGCAGTCCCAGGCCAGAATCCACCGGGGGGGGGGGGGGGGGGGGGAGGGGGGGGGGACACACGACAATAGAAGGGGCCTCAGACGACCCTTGAGGGAGAGCTCTTTTCAGCATGTATGCTTTATGCAATAACAACACAAATCAGGGGAGAAAAACTCGCCCTGGGCACCCAGATCCCGTCCGGGGCTAGCCGCTCCCTGAATAGCCTCAATTCGAGGTCCCCCCCCCCCCCCCCCCCCCCCCCCCCGGGCTCAGGGCTCTCCGTCTCTACGGAGGCCGCGCCATGCGGAGAATTCAAAATGGCGTCTGCTGCCAGCTCTGAGCGGGAAGAATCATCGCTCGCCATGCTCGGGCCGGCTCTTACGCCTGTACAGCACGATTTACAGAGCCCCGCTACTGATTTGTGCTTGCCACACTGGGAACAGCGCTTTACATTCTCTGCAGCCATCGCCGAAAATTCAAAATGGCGGTTTCGCGTCAAAAACGCCCCGAACGCGGGCCCACCCCGGAGGAGTTAGAAAACACTCTTACCTCACCAGACCGAGTATCACAGCTCCAGTCCCATAGAAGAATCAAAGGAAAACCTCTGTTCCATTTTTTTTTAACGCTGTGAGGAAAGCAGAGTTAATAAGAACTCCGGAGGCTCAGATGAGTGGGAAAGGCAGGGAAAGGCGAACCAATGTGCCTGCATCCACTGAGTGGAAAAGGACAGGGAAAAGCAAGCTAATATGTCCACATCCACGGGGGCATGGGTAAGGCAGGGAAAGGGCTAACCTATGTGCCTTCAAAGTGAAGCTGCTATAGCCTCTAACACCCCGGCTAACAACTGGCAAGCCAGGAGCCACCCCCAGACAGATTTTTGATGGAGCTCGAAGAAGCTGCAGCCACCCTGCTTGGGGAGATAGAGAATACTGAAGAGGCAGTGGTGCTGGCTGGCCATGAGGCACTGTGAAAAGTTGAGTGCTCTCTATCTCCCCCTGCTGGTTGATGGACACAACCCATACGTAATGGCTTCATCTGCTTGATGACAAGGAAACTGGGATTCTTTACTCCCATCTGTAGTATTTGCCATCTGGGAGCGACATCAAATTTTGACAGGATTCTCTCCATTTGAGCTGCTATACCCGAGGAGACCTAGAGGAATTCTGGCTGTGGTTCAGGAAGCTTGGGAAGAAGAACCCTGCCCGAGAAGGAACTACTACTACTTATCATTTTTATAGCGCTACTAGACATACGCAGCGCCGTACACTTGAACATGAAGAGACAGTCCCTGCTCGAAAGAGCTTACAATCTAATCAGTACAGACAAACAGGACAAATAAGGGATAAGAGAATTAATAAGGTCAGATGGATAAAAAATACAAGGGTACTGTGCAAATGAATAGGGATTAGGAGTTAAAAGCAGCATCAAAAAGGTGGACTTTTAGCCTAGATTTGAAGACGGCTAGCGATGGAGCTTGATGTACTGGCTCAAGAACTCTATTCCAGGTATATGGTGCAGCAAGATACAAGGAACGGAGTCTGGAGTTGGCAGTGGAAGAGAAGGGTACAGATAAGAGAGATTTGTCCAGTGAATGGAGTTCCTGGGGAAGAGTGTAGGGAGAGATAAGAGTGTAGGGGTACTGAGAAGCTGCAGAGTGAATGCACTTGAAAGTCAATAAGAGGAGTTTGAACTGTATGTGGAAAAGGATAGGAAGCCAACGAAGTGACTTGAGGAGAGGGCTAATATGAGCATAGTGACACTGGCGGAATATAGGTCGTACAGCAGAATTTTGAACAGATTGAAGGGGAGAAAGATGGCTTAGTGGGAGACCTGTGAGAATCAAGTTGCAATAGTCTAAGCGAGAGGTGATAAGAGTATGGATAAGGGTTCTGGTAGTGTGCTCAAAAGGATGAATTTTGGTGATATTATAGAGAAAGAAATGACAGGTTTTAGCAGTCTATTGGATATGTGAAGAGAGTCAAAGATAACCCCAAGGTTAGGAGCTGATGAGACAGGGAGGATGAGTGTGTTATCCACAGAGACAGAGAATGGGGGAAAGACAATAAGCTCAGTCTTGGTCATGTTTAGTTTCAGATGGTGGTGAGATATCCAGGCAGCAATGTCAGACTGGCAGGCTGATACTTGGGCCTGGATTCCTGCTGAGATTTCTTGTGTGGAGAGGTAGATCTGGGAGTCATCAGCATAAAGGTGATACTGAAAACCATGGGATGAGATCAGAGCACCAGGGGAAGAAGTATAGATGGAAAAAAGAAGAGGTCCCAAGACACAGCCCTGAGGTACACTAACTGATAGTGAGATAGAAGTGGAGGAGGATCCACCGGAGTATACACTAAAAGTGCAATGACAGAGATAAAAAGAAAACCAGGAAAGAACAGAGCCCTGAAATCCAAGTGAGGACAGCGTATCAAGGAGTAGGCAGTGATCAACAGTGTCAAAAGCAGCAGACAGATCAAGAAGGATGAGGACAGAGACCTTTGGATCTGGCAAAGAACAGGTCCTTGGAGACTTTAGCAAGGGTAGTTTCAGTTGAGTGAAGAGGGCGAAAGCCAGATTTAAGTAGATCAAGAATAGCTTGAGATGAAAGAAAGTCAACACAACTGCGGTGAACAGAACATTCCAGTATCTTAGATAGGAAAGGAAGGAGAGAGTTGGGGCAACAGTAAGAAGGACAGGTTGGGTCCAATGAAAGTTTTTTTAGGAGTGGTGTAACTATGGTATGTTTATAGGCATCAGGAACAGCTGCAGTGGAAAGTGAAAGATACCATACATGATTAATCTTTTATGTATATCTAACAAAAATTATAATACTGTTTCTAGACATTATTTGACTCCAGTATCCCTCAGCTTTAACCTTTTCTTGTCAGGTGGTGAAATGGTGGAGCTTATGCTTGATTTATTCTTGCTATACACCTCCTTCAGTGAATTCCCCAATCACAAAAAAATAAATAAATCCTAATAGACTACCAAAGACCATACATCATGAAATGAATCATAAGATTTTTTGTAAGCTGTTATAAACCTGGTTATTTCAAAAGTATCTGTCTTGTTAAATATTACGATTACGTTTTTTTTTGTAACTTTGGGGGTCTTTTACTGAGGGGCCTTAGCGTTTTTAGCTCGTGCTAAAAGTCAGCTGGCACTAAATGCAAAGAAGTCCAATATTTCAGCATGATCTAGCAAAATGCTAGCATGACTTAATAAAATACCCCATGTTAATTCTTGGATATATCCCACTTTTTCTATTGTGCACTACACTGAACTGATTGAGGTATGTGTGGGTTATAAATGTTCACTGTAATGCAATGATTAATAACCAGACACTTTATTCTCCTCGGCCACATATTTGTTTTTGTTGCATATCTTATCTGTGTATGTCTTGGAGAGACTGAGCCGCAGCTCATGTGAATTTGAAACACGCAGCATATACATTTACAGTAATAATAAAACATGTTATTACCAATAACTTGTTTCGTTGACAGATTATTATTATTTATAATAACAGTTCAAAAAGTTGATTTGCCCTTTGGAAATGCACGGACTCTACCACCGTGATCTACAGATCTACCTGTGCTCTCTCTCCTCTCTCTCCGGAAAAACATCCCACGAACCAATCACTGCAGCTGACGCCGGCCGGGAGGTGATAGGGCCTAAGCTTGTAACAAGGGTAAGCCGGGGGGGAGGGGTATAACGTAACAAACGCTACGCGCGCCTCCAGAGGGTCGCGTGGCGGTCACGTTTAACACTGGCGGATCAGTCAGAATGTCCTCATATTTACGTCAGAGGGCGGACCGTACCTTAGTGATGGAAAAAGAGGAGGGACTGAACGAAAGGGAGGAGGACTAACGAGTCTCACCTAACTCTTCCGTGTGTCAGTGTCGCGTCTTTTCTCCCCCACCCCCCCCCTAGCGTCGTCTGCAGGCAGTGGTACGGTCGGCTCAGCTGGCGTCGGAGCTGTGTGTGGTGTCTGGGCTGGTGGTGGTAGTAGTAGCGGCGGCGCAGGGGGAAAGGGTGTGTGAGGCGCCGGGAGTGCGGCCTCGGCGGCCCTCTCATTACTGATTATGGCGGAGGGGGCCGCGAAGCTGTCACACGAACGGTGGAGGTGGCAGCAGCGAGGAGCGTGCGGCCGGAACGGCTCGTGGGGAACAACCGACACCGGCGGAGAACAATAGCAGCAGCGAGCGGCCGCTGCCGCCTCCCGGAGCAAAAGAGAGAAAGCTTAGCGGGAGAGTTGTACTGGACTGGTTACGTTCTTGTATTACCCCCCCCCCCCCGGTCACGAAGGGAGGGGGAAGCGCGAGACACACCCCCACCACCTTCCCAAACACACAGCTCGCGTCTAAGAGAGACACATATCACTCCTCCCCGGGGAGGGCACCAGCTAAGCTGTCTATTGGCCCGGCTGCTGACTACCTACGTTGGAAACTTTCTACTTGTTTCTCTTTAGTTGTGGACACTTTTATTTTTTCTTCCCGCACACATCTCCCTCCTTTCTTTGTGTATGTTTGGGGGAGTGGGACTACTTGTTCAGCATGTATTTTTGTCCTTTTCCCTTCCCTCTAAGCACGCCATGCCCAGTGTTCCCGGCGCTGCGGCTGTGCAGTGGGTGAGGCGACCGGTTTCGGCTGTCGGGTGGGCAGGTGTCAGTCCCTTGGCCCGGTGCATGAGCCCCACCGCAGAAGGAGGAAGGGTGCGGGACACGCAGGATGGGCGCGAGACAGAGTAGCGGTGGCAGCAGCAGCAGCAACAGCAGCCCGGCTTCGGACGGCCGCACCAGGGGTTCTTCCGGCTCTGAGGCACCTGCCGAAAGTGGTGGTGGCGGCGGCAGCAGTAGCAGCAACGGTGGGACCAGCAGCAGGGCCGGTAGGGGGTCTGGACTCGGTACCTCGGCGGCTGTAGCGGTCCGCTACGGCTCGTACGCGCCCGATGCCCACCATCACCACCATTATCACCACCACCACCATCATCATAACCAAGCTCAGGTTGCGGCGGCGGAAGCCCCTCAACAGCAGCCGCACTCCCTGGGCTCAAGGACCAGATCCATGGGGGAAGGAGCGAGCGGCCTCGGCGGGGGGCCCTCAGGGGCCAGGGCTCACTCCCTGAACCAGTCTTCCTTCAGCATCCCGACGAGCATCGTCGGCACGCTCAGCTCGCAGGACTCTGGCAGCAGCACGCCCGAGGAGTTAAACAGGGAGCGGGCCGGCGCCGGGACCCCACGACTTCTCATCGGCTCACTGCCCTCGCATCTGTCCCCGCATCTCTTTGGAGGTACGCCATGCCTTGTGATTACATTGCCCTTCCATGCCTTCGCTTCCCCGGGCGGCTGGCTTCGAAGAGCACCGCATGTGTGATTTTGAAAAGGGCACGGGGGTTACTGTCACTCTTAACCAGTTTAGGCATTGGTAACAGGAAAAGTTATTCTGGACAATGCAGACTCTTATCCCTGATGTAACTTCCACAACTGAAGGAAACAGTGCGTTTATTTACACTTATTTTCAAGGAGAGGGAAATCTGATCACTGCTTTAAGGCATATGGAATCAGATTTTTTTTTTCTAAAGTTAAAGAAATGATCATGAACCCAATTTTTCTGTTGTTAGAACAGGATTTCGTGGGAGAGTTGTATAAGCTATTTTGGAATGAAGCATCATATTGCTCTTCTGGAGATTTGGTTCTGTAGGTTAAAAAGATCCTGAAAGATGCATTACTATGACATAGTAGACTTGACAAAAAAAAAAGTGAGCAGGCCATTAGCTTGCTTGCTGTAATCAGTGACTCTGTAAATACTTAATGTTTATATAGTTAAGACTTTAATGTTGCTATTGTGTACATAATTTAAGCTTCATGAAACAGTTGAAAGTCACTTTCGGAACTTTTTGCTTTTCTGCTCTGATTTTTGTTTTTGTTAGAATTTGCTTGTTTTCATTCTTCCACTCTTGCAAATAGGAGAACTGTTAGTGTCGGACAATAATTCCCAAGTGTTGCCCAAAAACAGGAAGGCACACCTCCATAATGCTAGTTGCCCTTTCTCCCGCTGGTCTACTGTCGAAGTGACCCACCTTCATGACTTGAGGGATATACATTTTGAATGTTTCCTGCTATCTAGAATCACTCTTCCTGTTACTGTTTAAGGAAAATGAAATATTTAGCCATGCTGAAAATGTTTGGAAAAGCAATTCACAACATTGATGAACATAATAAACTAGTTGACAGAACCGTGGCTGAAAATTCTAGTGACTGGATTTGAGCAGTTGTCCTTTTGTAAGTTTAGGTAGGCAACAGGTTCACGGACACTTCTCCCCAACTGAAAATTTCCTTGATAGAATAGCTTTCAGAAGTGTCAGAGTTGAAAAATAGAAGAAAGGCTATTCAAACATTTTCACTTTTTATTAGGCACGTTTTGAACAAGTGATTGGTACCTGTTAGGAAAAGTTTGGTTAGTTTGTGCATGCTTAAACTCATGCATATGGACAAACAAAGCTATCATCATTGTAATAAAGGCAGGAAGAAAAAGAGCTAAGAGCAGAAAGCAGCAGGATGGTGGTGAAGTCAGGTTCTCACATCTGAAGATAAGTGGGAAGAAATTTGGTGCCACCATAAAAGATAAAGTGAAAAATGCTATGGTGACATGGTTTTCAGTATTCTGGCAGGATCCAGCCCCAGCTGTCATATGATCTGTGGTAGTCGAGGAGTACCCAAGAAGGTTATAAAAATTTGGTGGTTGGAGGGGGGGAGGAATGCCTACAGCCACCCTGCTAAATAATACACTTTACTATGCTTCTCATAAGAGTCCTCCCACATAGACAATGTCTGAGACTGTAAACGAAGGAAGGGGAAATGTGCCAGTCATGCCCTGTATACATATCCCCCTCTTCTTCCCAGGCTTGCCAGGCCAAGGGCATCAGTGTCTATTTGACCTATCAACTTTTGACCTGGGCATAGATTGTCCAGAGAGGCCAGTCCTCTGCCACCAGACTGTCTTCCTGCATTATCTTCCCCCCCCCCCCCCCCCCCACACACACACACAGTAGGTACAGTGTTTAAAACTACATCAGCTTTCTCTGATATGTAGGACCATTTTTGTGTTATGAACTGTGAAATCTGTAGGGATTAATGGATCTTTTCTTTCTTGCAGGGAAGATTGGGAGGGGTGGGCAGTGTTAGGCGGGACATAAGTTTTAAAAATATAATAGGCCATGCTGCTGATCATGGAGTGAAGGGATACCAAGACAAGCCATTGTGGGGCTATGAAATGACTGTACGTTAAATTGAAGCAGAGAAAACAGATTGAAGGGGAGAAGATCTAGATAAGAGACAGAACTCTGTATAGGGTGAGAGGAAATAGAGGGAGGGAGGCTGAGGATAGAGGTGAGAGTACCCTGGAGTGGGGATGGTGGGTAGATATTGAATCCAGAGAGGTTAGAGTAAGAGGGACCAGCAAGAAGAAGCATGGCAGATAACAGAATATGAAGAGAGAAGGAAGAGACATCATGTTAAACTACTTTAAAGAGAACAGGAACTTGGGGGGGGGGGGGGGGGTTGGAAGGGGCACATTGAGAGGCTGCAGAAAAATAATAAACACTAGAGAATGAGAGGCATATGGCTAGCCAGGAATTAAATTGAGAAACTGAAGTTTGAAAACAAGATATCGTGGTTACCCTTCCTACAACAAACTTAAAATGAATATCCCATGAATAAGAGAAACGAAGGGATAGCACTGTATAGGGTTATATGAGGTGTCCAGCCTTTGTGTTAAGTGCCATGTTGCAGTTATTTTCTCTTACTCATGGCTGTGAATAAGTTTTAGAATTATAAAGTAATTGGAATTAAATGTTTTAACTATATTTCAACAGCTCAAACTCTAGAGATACATTCGGGTCAGAAACTTTGAACTAAATCTTGGGCTGTTTGTACTGAGTTGACGTGTACTCTTAATCAGGGTACTTCTGCAGTTGCTTGTTCAGCTAAACTATAACCCAACTCTGGGGATGACCCCTCCCTAACTTAAATTGTGCAGTGGTGCATTAATTTGTAACTTTGTCATCCCACCAGACCAGGCTAGACATGTGGGTTTGTGCTGCCCTGCCAGCAGGTGGAGACTGAGAGCTACTAAGCTGTGATGTCATCACTTAAAACTTGACAACGTATACAAGGTAGGGAAAGTTTATCACAAAAAATATATCAAAATCTACACTTTCCTTGCATTAGAATGATACAAAAAATCAGTGTATTGAGCTGGATTTCTAATAAGGAGGAAAAAGAGCCTCACAGAGCTCCTAGACAATATGTCTGTCTACTGGAGCTAAAACGGATCTTAAATTGATCCTCTGTTCATCATTGGCTCTGAGCCAATGATGAACAGAGGATCAATTTAAGATCCGTTTTAGCTCCAGTAGACAGACATATTGTCTAGGAGCTCTGTGAGGCTCTTTTTCCTCCTTATTAGAAATCCAGCTCAATACACTGATTTTTTGTATCATTCTAATGCAAGGAAAGTGTAGATTTTGATATCACTTAAAACTTGTACAACCCCCTGACCAGTCAGTAATCTGTGTCATTTAAAAAATTTTTTTTAGTTACTCTGCAAATTTAACAAAGGCAGATTAGTGCATAGTTAGAACATAAGCGTTGCCATACTGGAACAGACTGAAGGTCCATCAAGCCCAGCATGTTTCCAACAGTGGTCAGTCCAGGTCACAAGTACCTGGCAAGGTCCCTGAACAGTAAACCAGATCTTACGCTGCTGCTTCTCCTTGAAATAAGCAGTGGATTTTCCCAAGTCCATCATCTTAATGGCTTTTCCATATCATCAAGCAGATCAATCCATAGACTGGTGGGTTGTGTCCATCTACCAGCAGGTGGAGATAGAGAGCAATCTTTTGCCTCTCTATATGTGGTCATGTGCTACCAGGAAATCCCCAGTATTCTCTCTGTGTAGCAGGTGTGTGGTCACCTGCAGCAGCTCTGGCTTGGTCTCCACGCCTTTTTGCTTAGGCTTTGTTGAGTACCTGGGGTTGAGGGCTCTTCGTGAGCAAGTGCAAACCTGGTGGTGCCAGGTCCCTCCTTTTCGCCCCCCCCCTCCCACTGGCTCCAGTTTAAAAAAAAACAAAAACATAACAATCTTGAAGCAGAAAATTTTTTTACTTGCAGCTGCTCACTGGGACACCAATTCGTTGCAGCTCGGAGCAAGAAGCAGGTAATTTTACCTTTTCCTAGCGGGCAGGAGGTTCCCCGAACATTTCCCTCGTGGATCATGGCATCGGATGGTAAGGGCGCGAAAAAGCGCTCCCCGGACCGCGCGGCTAGTGGGGAGGCGCGGGGATCAGAGGCAGAGAAGCCCTTTTTGGGTACTCTTCCGGACTTTGCTGATTAAGCCGTTTTTTTCTCCGCTGGGGCGTCGGTGGCCTTTCCCGCCTTAGGCGCCCATCCCCCGATGTCCGCCCTTCCGACGTCGGCTTCCCTTGCAGCTCGGACGGCCTCTTGTATGGCCACCTTTGAGTTGGGCGGCGGTAAGAAGATGGCGAAGTTTAAGCGCCATGCTTCCCGCGCGGCTCCTTCGCGGAGTGACTCGCTGGACGCCATTTTGGATGCGCAGCGCTCCTCTCCCCCGCTGTATGGAGTGGAGGTTGAGAGTTCCTCTAGGGCTGTGGCCCAGGTTGCAGAGGTGCACAAACAGGAGGGTTTTTCTCCTGAGTTTATTTTGTTGCTGCATCAGGCCTTTCAACTGCAAAATGCTGCTCCTGCTCCCCTATCAGATATGGGGGAAGAGGCTTCCCTGATCAAGCGCCCTCGGGTGGACCTTCAGGTCTTGAGGGATTCTGTCTCCTCTGATGTAGATGAGGGCAGCGTTTCTGAATTCTCCCAAAGGTCCCTTGGTGATTCTTTGGAGGAGGCTGATCCTTGCCCTGATGGGGGAGATGATCCCTCTGCAGCGCGGCTTTTTCGCTCAGAGGAATTGCCTAACCTGTTAGTTCAGGCTATGAGCATCTTGAGTATTTCCTCTCCGGAGGAAGGCCCTCCTTCAGCCTCGGCGGGTTCCCCTATTATGTTGGTAACCAAGCGCCCTTCCAGGACCTTCCACATCCATGAAGCCATGAAAACTCTAATTTTGGCTCAATGGGATTCTCCAGAGGCGAGCCTCAAGGTAGCCAGGGCCATGGCTCGTCTGAACAGGGTGAACAGGAGGCCTTGCGCTGGCCGGCAGTGGACTCTCTAATCACTGCTGTGACAAAAGACGGCTTTGCCGGTGGAAGGTGGCTCTGCCTTTAAGGATTCACAGGACAGGAAATTGGAAGCGGCCTTAAAGTTTAGCCTTTGAAGCGGCCGCCTTTAGTTTGCTGGCCTCGGTTTGCGGCTCGTATGTGGCCAGGGCATGCCTGACAGTGGTGCAGCGGGCCTCTACCTCGGATCTTTCCTTGAGGGCGGATTGGCCGGTCCTGGAGTTGGGCTTGGCTTACTTGGCAGACTTGCTGTATGATCGTTTTCTCAGCTAAAGGCATGTCTCAGACAGTCTCTGCCCGTTGATGGCTGTGACTTAAACATTGGTCAGCTGACCATGTCTCCAAATCCCGCTTAGCCAAGTTGCCTTTTAAGGGCAAGCTGCTCTTCAGGGATGAGCTGGACAAGATCGTGACGGATCTCGGCAGTTCTAAAGGCAAGAGGTTGCCAGAGGTCAAGGCAAGGGCCAGCAGTGCTCGCCCTGGTTCCTCTAAGGGCCGTTTTCAAGAAGCCTGCCGGTATCGCCCGGGCAAGTCAGGCTCCTCCTCCTCCTTCAAGCAGAGGTTCTCCCCGAAGCAGCATTCCTTTCGCAGAGACTGCCGCTCAGGAGGTTCTTCCTCCAGTCCTCCCCCAGGGTCTCGTACCCAATGACGGGGCCCTGGTCCATGGCCCAGAGCAGATAGGAGGAAGGCTGTCCTCTTTTCGGGGCGAGTGGACCAGGGTAATTTCAGATGCTTGGGTTCTAGAAGTCATCAGAGATGGCTACAAGTTGGAGTTCTGCCGGCCCCTGAGAGACGGGTTCGTGAACTCTTCCTGCAAGTCTCTCCTCAAAGTGGCAGCAGTTCAGCAGACTCTGGACAACTTGCTCCGTCTTGGGGCGGTGGTCCCAGTGCCCGTAGAGCAGCATGGCACAGGACGTTACTCCATTTACTTTGTGGTGCCAAAGAAAGGAGGCTCTTCTCGGCCTATTCTCGACCTCAAGGGAGTCAATCGGGCCTTGCAAATATGGCATTTCTGTATGGAGACTCTCCGCTCCATGATTGCTGCGGTATAAGAAGGAGAATTCCTGGCATCCTTGGACATCAAGGAAGCTTATCTGCACATTCCCATCTGGCCGCCTCATCAGCGCTTCCTGCACTTTGCAGTGCTGGGCCTGCACTTCCAGTTCAGAGCCCTCCCATTCGGGTTGGCTACGGCTCCGCAGACCTTCTCCAAAGTGATGGTAGTCATTGCGTCTTATCGCCGCAAGGAAGGAGTGCAAGTCCATCCCTACCTGGATGACTGGCTGAATCGAGCTTCTTCCCTTGCGGAGTGTGGGAGAGCGACGGACAGGGTCATTGCTCTTCTGAGCTCCCTGGGATGGATCATCAACCGGGAGAAAGGTCAGCTGCGCTCGACTCAGTCCCTGGAGTATCTGGGTGTTCGGTTCGACACTCAAGTGGGCAGAGTGTTCCTGCTGGACAACCGGAGCCTCAAGCTTCAGGCCCAGGTGGCCCGGTTCCTAGCCTCCTCAGCTCCTCGGGCTTGGGATTATGTGCAACTGTTGGGCTCCATGACGGCCACGATGGAGGTAGTGCCCTGGGCCAGGGCCCATCTTCTGCGGCGCTGGACTCCAGTTTCGGAGGATTACGCAGTTCGCCTTCCCCTGGACCCGGCGGTGAGAAGGGCGCTAAGTTGGTGGCTGATGTCAGACAAGTTGTCAGCCGGTATGCCTCTCACGTCCCCGGAGTGGATTGTCATTACGACGGACGCCAGCTTGACGGGCTGGGGAGCCCACTGCCTAGGAAGGACAGCGCAGGGGATATGGTCACCGGCGGAGGCGAAGTGGTCCATCAACCTCTTGGAACTTCGGGCCATTTGGTTGACGCTTCAAGCGTTTCTTCAGGTACTGATATTGAGGCCAGTTCGAGTCCTGTCAGACAATGCCACGGCCGTGGCCTATGTCAATCGCCAGGGAGGTACCAGGAGCGCCCCCCTAGCCAGGGAGGCCATGAAGTTATGCCAGTGGGCAGAGGCGAATCTGGACCAGCTGTCGGCGGCTCACATTGCGGGAGTCCTGAATGTCGAGGCGGACTTTCTCAGTTGCCATACCTTGGATCCCGGAGAGTGGCAACTGTCTGCTCAAGTGTTCTTGGAGATCACGAAGCGCTGGGGCATGCCGACCTTGGATCTGATGGCGACCTCGGCCAATTGCCAAGTGCTGCGGTTCTTCAGCAGAGGACGGGACCCTCGATCTTTGGGGGTTGATGCTCTTCTCCAGCAGTGGCCGGTACAGGAGCTTCTCTACGTGTTCCCGCCTTGGCCTATGCTGGGCAGAATTCTCGGCCGGGTGGTCCTGGTGGGTCCAGACTGGCCCAGACGCCCTTGGTATGTGGACCTGATCCTGCTTTCCGTAGACAGTCCTCTGCGACTTCCAGCGGAGCGGGGCCTCTTACATCAGGGTCCCGTGGTGATGGAGGATCCCTCCCCCTTTGGTCTTGCCTGGCTATTGAGCGGAAGCGGCTGAAGAAGAAGGGCTTCTCGGACAAGGTCATCGCCACTATGCTGAGAGCACCGAAGCGCTGTACTTCGGCTACCTACGCCAGGGTATGGCGTACCTTTGTATCATGGTGCGAGGCAGGAGCCCTGTCGCCCTTCACGGCGCCAATTGCTTCAGTGTTGGCGTTCCTGCAAGAAGGTCTGGAGAAAGGCCTGTTGCTCAGCTCTCTTAAGGTCCAGGTAGCGGCTCTAGCTTGCTTCAGGAGTCGACTGAAGGGTGCTTCCCTGGCTTCTCAGCCAGATGTGGTGTGTTTTCTCAAAGGGGTTAATCACCTACGCCCTCCTCTGCACTCGATAGTGCCTACGTGGCATCTCAATCTGGTGCTGTGGGCCTTGCAGAAGCCGCCCTTTGAGCCATTATCGCGGCTGTCTCTGAAGGACCTGACGAAAGCGGTCGTTTTGGTGGCAATCGCTTCAGCCAGGAGGGTTTCCGAGCTCCAGGCGCTCTCGTGTAGAGAGCCGTCTATTCGCCCAGTGCCTTCCTTTCTGCCCAAGATTTGTTTCTCGCTTCCATGTGAATCAGCAGCTTTGTCTGCCCTCCTTCCGTAGGGAGGATTATCCAGAGGAGTATCGAGCTCTCAGATGCCTGGATGTTAGACGAGTTATCATCAGATACTTGGAAGTGACCAACGATGTCCGGAAGTCGGATCACCTGTTCGTGCTGTTCGTGGGCCCCCGTAGGGGTCTGCGTGCATCTAAGCCTACCGTGGCACGTTGGGTCAAGGAAACGATTGCGGCGGCTTATGTGGCCGCAGGGAAGGTGCCGCCTAACCAGCTGAAGGCTCATTCTACTAGAGCACAGATCGGCGACTTGGGCGTCGGCTCAGACCTTCTCACGGCATTATCACTTGGACGTGGCAGCACGGGCCGAGGCCCAGTTTGGAGCTTCAGTGTTGCGTTCTGGGATTTCCATGTCCCGCCCTGGGTGAGTACTGCTTGGGTACATCCAGTGGTGTGCTGGTAAATGTTTAACAGGCTCTCTCCCCGGTCCCCCTCTGCGCCCCCCCCCCCCTCCCCCAGATTGCAGAGCTGGCTATAGCCGGGGAGAGAGCCTTGGGTGGGGGGGGGGGGGCAATGCATTACTCCAGGAAAAAAAAATTAAATGATCCCAGGTTCCAATCTAATTCATGTTTAATGTGCGATAAAATGCCATAAATAAGTAAATATAAACTTTTAATATTGAGCACCTGATTCTCAAAGTGAACATATTCCAAACACTATAATGAAAATAAAATGATTTTTTTGTCTACCTTTGTTGTCTGGTGACTGTTTTTCTGATCATGCTGGCCCAGTATCCGATTCTGCTGCTATCTGTCCTCTTAACTCCGTTTCCAGGGCTTCCTTTCCATTTATTTCTTTCCTTTCCTCCTTTCTTCTTCATTTCTGGTCCTCAGCTTCTGCCTATTTTCTTCATCCATGTGCAGTTTTTCTCCTCTCTTTCTTTTCCCTCATCTCCTTCCTCACTCTTCCCTCCCCTCCATCCATGTCCAGCATTTCTTCTCTCTCCCCCCCTCTCCATCCACCCAGTGTCCAGTGACCCTCCTCTCCCCCTGCCTTGCATGCACCCATGTCCAGTGACCCCGCATGCACCCATGCCCAGCGACCCTCCTCTCCCCTGCCCTCCATGCACCCATACCCAGTGACCCTCCTTTCCTCTGCCCTCCATCCACCCATGTCCAGCAGTGACCCTCCTGCCTCCTCTCCCCTGCCCTGCATGCACCCATGTCCAGAAGTGACCCTCCTCTCCCCTGCCCTGCATGCACCCATACCTAGTGACCCTCCTGCCTCCTCTCCCCTGCCCTGCATGCACCCAGCCATACTCAGTGACCCTCCTTTCCTCTCCATCCACAAATGCCCAGCGACTCCCTTCTCTCCCCTGCCACCCCTTCCCGAGTTGTTGGCGAATTTTCCTCCCCTGCTCCCTCCCGAACCGCTCCCTCCCGATCCGGTCCCTCCTCCCGATCCCTCACATCACCGACCTGACCTGACTCTTCGCATTCTTCGGGGCAGGCAGTCTTGCCCGCCCGCTGCCAGAACTGACTCTCCCCCACTAGCGCTGCCGGCTGGTTCGCGCTTCAAAATGGCCGCCGAGACTTCAGCAGAAGTCTTGCGAGGCCGCCTCTGGAAGTCTCAGCGGCCATTTTTAAAGTGCGAACCGGCAGCGCCAGCGAGGGAGAGTCAGTTCAGGCAGCGGGCAGGCAAGACTGCCTGCCCCGAAGAATGAGAAGAGTCAGGACGGGTCGGTGACGTGAGGGATCGGGAGGAAGGGACCGGATTGGGAGGGAGGGAGCCAGGGATCGGGAGGGACGGACGGGACCGGATTGGGAGGGAGGAGAAGAGCCGGCTCGCGAGTTTCAACAACTGGCTCGCAAGAGCTGAGCAAAGTTAACAACCGGTTCTTGCGAGCTGGTGCGAGCCGGCTCCAGCACACCACTGGGTACATCCCACCAGTCTATGGATTGATCTGCTTGATGATATGGAAGGTAAAATTATGTATCATACCTGATAATTTTCTTTCCATTAATCATAGCACATCAATCCATAGTCCCTCCCAGATATCTGTACTGTTTGTTCTAGTTCAGTTATATTTTGGGTTCAAGTTTAGACTTCAGTTCCTGTTCAGGAGGACTTCGAGTTCAAGTTCTTCCACTTGGATTTCCCTGGTGTTGGGACGACTTTGTGTTACAGTGAGCTGCTGCTTCTTTCCCCCCGTTTCGACGGTGGTTGGATTCATACTAAATTATGCCAGTGCTCTCTCCCGCTTCGTGCGGTAGTAGGGTAGCTTTGTTTCCCTCTCGCTTTGGCGGTGATGGATTAAGCCAGCTCCTCCTGCGGTTGCGGTAGCAGGACATGCCAGTTCCCCCCGCGTCGGCGGGTGTGGGTGCCCCCCCACTTCGGCGGTGGTTGGGTGGCGGATTGTCCCTTTGTGGGTGTAATTCTTTGTTTCATGATTCCTGCGGATGGAGCTTTGATATCGACTATACTGAGGATTTCCTGGTAGCACATGACCACATATAGAGAGGCAAAAGATTGCTCTCTATCTCCACCTGCTGGTAGATGGACACAACCCACCAGTCTATGGATTGATCTGCTATGATTAATGGAAAGAAAATTATCAGATATGATACATAATTTTACCTTAGACTTTTCTTTTAGTGGAATGTCATGGTTTATAATGGGCTAGAAAACCCATATCTTTAAGTCCTGTCTGGTGGGTGTCAAAATATTTAATCATTTTGACTTCAAAGGTCTTGCGTTCCTGTATTTTTTTTTAATGTTTATTTGTTTATTGAAAGATAACTTACAAATATAACTTCAATCTTACATCAGATATTTCCAGTAGTAAGCAAATATAACATTGATTGGTTCTCATCTATCATCATATCCCCCCCCCCCCCCAATCATCCCTAGTTATCTAGCAAAGAAGGGTCAGATTGGGAAGACCACACCATATGGATCCCAGATGAGGTGATAGGATATTAGGTGACCTGTACGCATAGAGGGACATAATTGAATGGCGGTGGCCAAATCAATGAGCGGCCATCTTCGGGGCTGGTGCCGTAAGCGGTGGAGCCAAGCATATTTTCGAAATACGCTTGGCGCCGGCCAAATCATTCACCGAGGTTAGATGAGATGGCCATCTCCAATTTTCAGCAATAATGGAAACCGGAGCCGGCCATCTCAAATCCTGTGAAATGTAAGGCATTTGGGCGTGGGAGGAGCCAGCATTTCAACTGCACTGGCCCCCCTGACATGCCAGGACACCAACCGGGCACCCTAGGGGGCACTTAAAAAAATTAATAAAAAAAACAAAATTAGCTTTCAATTGCATAGCACCCTTCCCTTGTGTGCTGAGCCCCCCAAATCCCCCCAAAACCCACTGCCCACAACTCTACACTATTACCATAGCCCTGAGGGGTGACATGGGGTACCTATATGTGGGTACAGTGGGTTTTGGGGGACTCCCATTTACCAGCACAAGTGTAACAGGTGGGGGGGGATGGGCCTGGGTCCACCTGCCTCAAGTGCACTTCACCCACTACAGACTGCTCCAGGGACCTCCATATTGCTGTGATGGAGCTGGGTATGACATTTGAGGCTGGCATACAGGCTGGCAAAAAGTCAGATTTTTTTTTGTGTGTGTGTGGGACGGGGGTGGTGACCACTGGGGGAATAAGGGGAGGTGATCCCCGCTTCCCTCCGGTGGTCATCTGGTCAGTTAGGGCACTTTTTTGGGACTTGGATGTAAAAAAATAAAGGGTCCAAATAAAACGGACCAAATTCTCCTGATGGCTGGCTTTATTTTTTCCATTATTGGGCGAAGCTGGCCATCTCAACGTACGCCCCTGTCCCGCCCACTTCCCCCCTTCGCTACCATGCCAACACGCATCCTTTCAACTTTCGCTGGCCCCGCAACGGAACGCAGTAGAAGCCGCCCAAAATCGGCTTTCGATTTTGCCAATTTGGGCGGATTTAGGAGATCACCGCCCATCTCCCAATTTGTGTCGGAAGATGGGCGGCGATCACTTTCGAAAATCAGCTGGATAGTGTTCTTAGGCTTTTAATATCACCCCAGAATTATGTACCAGCCACCTATAATCTAGAGTGATAAGAATCAAGCCAAGGCCACGTATGAGAAGTTATTTAATCACTTACCAAATGTAGATACAATTACTACTTTCTCATGGGAGAAGAGGCAGTACTGTTACACATAGGTGTTAGCTGCTTCTGTCGTTCTCCAAAATAAAGCTTTAACATTATGACTTATATACATTCATTTGGGAATAGTTCAAATTACAAATAGCTGATTGTGCAGTTCAGTTATAAAAGCTGATTAGTACAAGATACAAATAGCTGATTAGCACTTCTTAAAAAAACAAACCCAGTCATCCTGCAACAGGAATTGTCTAATTCTTCTTTCCTGCCATCTGTTTTCCCTTATGTTACTAAATCACATTGTCCTGTTTTTGCACCCTCACCTCTTCCTCATTATTGTTTATCACAAGGGTGTCTCAATAAATCATGAGTTCTTGACTCATACAGAAGTCACACAGGAGTCACAAAAGCCTGGGCCTGCTGGTCCCTTAGGCCTGAACCATGATTTTATGGCTATGCTTGTATCCTAGTTTTCTACAGCTCCCTCCTTGAAGGCCTTCGAGAGTAAGGGCTTCACCTAGTTGAATAGTTAGTGCCCCGACCGTAGGCTGTCTTAGGTTGGAAACCACTTAAATTCCGTTGACTGGAAAAGGTCTGTCTTACCCGTCCTGGCCACACAACCTCATGTATGGGCACTAAGAAGCATATGGGCCTGGATTGTACATGGGGAGATTATGGATACGAGTCATGTTCCATATCCATATAAAAAAAAAATCGTGACCAGGGATCAGGTCCCACACAACAGAACAAGATGATTACAGTGAGTTCTGGGCATACCTTTTGCTACTCCCCTCCCTTGGCTCTTAAGATTATCACATTCCCACAAAATTAACAATTCCAGAGGGAGGTAACTTATAATATAGCAGATTCAAATAGCAGCCTCAAGTCATCAGTATATATGTTTTTAGGATCAGAAGTAACAAGAGTAGACTGCATTTGTGCATACACAGTATCATTATTCGCAGCATCAGGATTAACTATCAATGGTTCATACAATGCATATGCATGCTCTGTGGCTTCTTTCCTGCTTAAGGCAGTTTCAGTTAGTCTCTGAACTAAGCCTGTAATACAAGGTATAGATCAGCATCCAAGCAATACAAATACAGCAATCACAATTACAACAGTAGTCAATCCGGATAACATGAAGGTCTTCCGTTTCCTGAAAACACTGTTCATCCATCCTATCCAAGATGCATCCACACCGGAATTTTCAGCTAACTCCTCGGCCAAAGTACTGAGTCCTTGTAAGGCTTTATAGTCCCATCAGAAGCAGTGTTGTTGGGAATAAAAGTACAGCAATGTCCTCCTAACATAACACACACGCCACCTTCTTTGGCCAGTTTCATATCGAGAACCATTCGATTTTCCCATGCCATGCGGCTTGTGACATCCAATTGAGCTGCTATACCTTTCACAGCATCTCGAGTGTAATTGATGAAACGCTGTTGGTTATAGTAAATGTAATTAACCCAATCAACATTTTTGATAATAGTGGACCACCAAAATATTACAGATTCAAAACCTGCAGCAATTTGGTTTCTGGCTTTAAGTCATCTGGCACCCACCTTGGTACTCCTATAGTGTCAATGTAAATTCTGTCATCAAAGGAACCTTGAATCTCCCTTTTCTTTCTGGAGGGGGCTGATTTGTCTTCCTGTCTGGAGGCCGTAGTAATTGGAACTACAAGTTGGACCAAGGCACATTGTTGTCCCTGCCACCCAGATGGTAGTGTTGGGTGCAATGTCCTTGTTCCGCAGTAACACCATATATCTGCTCTGGGACAGGAATATTTAGAAAAATCAAGTTCACTAATGGAATATACACTTATATTGCATATGGTTAAATTTCCTGTTTGGTAGGCATTTTTGACATTCTCCCTCTTCAAACATGTCTCAAATACTGTACCTGGGGGAGGAACCCTGAATGTAGGAGGCACTGTTGCACCTTTGGGTAAGTCAGGGAATAGCAATTTAAGGGAATTACACACTTTACCAGCATTCTACTACTACTTAACATTTCTAAAGTGCTACTAGGGTTACGCAGCGCTGTACAATTTACATAGAAGGACAGTCCCTGCTCAAAAGAGCTTACAATCTAGTAGACAAGTGAACGGTCAAATTGGGGCAGTCTGGATTTACTGAACGGTAGGAGTTAGGTGCCGAACGCAGCAATGAAGAGGTGGGTTTTAAGCAGAGATTTGAAGATGGGCAGGGAGGGGGCTTGGCGTATGGGCTCAGGAAGGTTGTTCCAAGCATAGGGTGAGGCGAAGTAGAATGAGCGGAGCCTGGAGTTGGCGGTGGTGGAGAATGGTACAGAGAGGAGGGATTTGTCCTGTGAACGGAGGTTTCAGGCGGGAACGTAAGGGGAAATGAGGGTAGAAAGGTAATGAGGGGCAGCAGACTGAGTGCATTTGTAGGTAAGAAGGAGGAGCTTGAATTGAATGCGGTATCTGATTGGAAGCCAGTGAAGTGACCTGAGGAGAGGGGTGATATGAGTATATCGGTTCTGGCGGAATATAAGACGTGCGGCGGAGTTCTGAACAGATTGAAGGGGGGATAGATGACTAAGTGGGAGGCCGGTGAGGAGTAAGTTGCAGTAGTGTTTGGGTAGAGTTTGGGTGGTGTGTTCAGAGAGGAAAGGGCGAATTTTGCTGATGTTAAAGAGGAAGAAGCGACAGGTCTTGGCTATCTGCTGGATATGCGCAGAGAAGGAGAGGGAGGAGTCAAAGATGACTCTGAGGTTGCGGGCAGATGAGAAGGGGAGGATGAGGGTGTTATCGACTGAGATAGAAAGTGGAGGAAGAGGAGAAGTGGGTTTTGGTGGAAAGACGATGAGCTCAGTCTTGGACATGTTCAGTTTTAGGTGGCGGTTGGACATCCAGGCAGCGATGTCGGATAAGCAGGCTGATACCTTTGCCTGGGTCTCCGCGGTGGTGTCTGGTGTGGAGAGATACAGCTGGGTATCATCAGCATAGAGATGATACTGGAAACCATGAGATGAGATCAGGGAGCCCAGGGAGGAGGTGTAGATTGAGAAGAGAAGGGGTCCAAGGACAGATCCCTGGGTAACACCAACAGATAGGGGGATGGGGGTGGAGGAAGATCCATGAGACTGAATTCTGAAGGTGCGGTGGGAGAGATAGGAGGAGAACCAGGAGAGGACAGAGCCCTGGAACCCAAATGAGGACAGTGTGGCAAGAAGTAAGTCATGATTGACAGTGTCAAAAGCGGCGGATAGATCAAGGAGGATGAGGATGGAGTAGCGGCCTCTGGATTTGGCAAGGAACAGGTCATTACAGACTTTAGAGAGTGCTGTTTCTGTTGAGTGTAGAGGGCGAAAACAGGATTGAAGTGGATCAAGGATGGCATGAGAGGAGAGAAAATCAAGGCAGCGGCTGTGAACGGCACGGCACGCTCAAGTATTTTGGAGAGGAAGGGTAGGAGGGAGATGGGGCGGTAGTTGGAGGGACAGGTAGGGTCAAGTGATGGTTTTTTGAGGAGAGGTGTGACTACTGCCTGCTTGAAGGTGTCAGGGACAGTTGCGGTAGAGAGAGAGAGGTTGAGGATATTACAGATGGAGTAGCATGGAGCAAATTTAGTATACAGAGAGTTCCATCATAGTCATTCTCCAAATTCAAGGGAGAAGGGACCTCTTGGGGTTCTGGATGAGAAGCGGAACAGACATAACAATCAGACAAATTTAAACTGAGTGGTGTATTTTATCCAATCTAGCCACAAATTGGTGTCACTGTAATCAGTTTCGAGGGCAAAGGTGTCCTTCAAATCGGTTACGTTGAGTACCTTGATAGGGATGTTGGTCTCGGGAGCAGAAGGAGGCAGCAAAGGGTTTTGCTGCACTGGAGAGGTAGAAACAGTAGGAGAGACAACCAAAATACGAAAGCGACCAACAGGATCTTTGTTAGTAGCATCAATCTCTATGTGCGGTTCATTATATTGTATATTCCTTTAAAGATAAGTACAGGGTTGCATTGTCTGATTTGGCAAGTTGTAGGATCAATTGTTTGGCGAGCAATTGTAATATTAGCCCGTAAGGGACTTTTCCAAATCACCAGATATTTAGGTGTTGAATGTCCGCGTCCTGTGTACCACGATATACTTCCCCAGTGAGGGCAAGGACAAGCATAATTAAGCATTTCTTCATACATGCATAGGTAAACAGGATATCTGAAATACCATTGTTGCCAAGTCAAAGATCCACAGGAGGCTATGCTGTAAACATCTAATTGTAATGTGAATGTGTCATCAGTCACATTAAATTTTATGATAGCTTTGAGTGGATAGTGTCCAAAAGTATATTTATCCACCTCCGGGGGGTCTAGGCCTCTTGCTGTGTAATCAAAGGAGGTACCAAAAGGGTTAGAATCATCTGTGGGGGTAACTGAAGTAAGGGTAAAAGTAATGATAATGAGGGCCCTGTAAATAGTATACACATTAAAACAATCTACAACTGAAACTATGAAAACTTAACAAAAGATAATACAGTATTTTTCAAGAATCATCAAAATTAATGCTAAAATAAAAATACACAGGGAAGCAAGTCCCAAAATTGGAAGTTTCAATTCTAAACTATTCAGACGCCTGATATTTTCCTATCAGAGATCACGAATCAAAAATAAGTAAGCAATTATATCAGCAGTTTTCAACAAAAATGATACAATACTTTTCAAGAATCATTAAAATCAATGCTAAAATGAATGTGAACAAAAAAGCAAATCCAAATTCTTGGTTTCAACAGTCTCACTGAGCTCTCGTTTTAACAGTCACATTGAGCTCTTGTTTTAACAGCCATACCAAGCACTTCTTTATGAGGTATTCAGGCAGTGTCTCATATTGCAGTGGCTTTCCACTTCATTGCATCTCTCTGTACAGTCACACCTAGACTTAACCCCTGTTTCTGGTTTAAAACAATTCTCGTTTTTAATGGTCACATTTCGGCTCTAGTTTTAACAGCCATAGCCAGCACTTCCTTATGTATTCAGGCAGTGCCTCACGTTACAGTGGTTTTCCCTTTCTATTTAGTTACTGTGGTGTGCTTTTTACTATTTTCACAGACCACTACAATATAGACTGTATTTTACAACATTGCTAATTCTGGATCATCATTATCGTTCTCAAGTATTTAGGTTTGTCCTACTTTTTCTCTGGATTGTTTCATTTTGTGTATGTTCATTTTAAAAAAATGGAAGTATTTATTCATATCAATGTTTTAAGTTTTATTTACTATTATTATGCTTCATGTTATATGAATGCTCTTGCTGTTTTGTTCTTTATATTAGCTTTTCACTTTAAAATCACATCACATGTGCATAGCATTTAAAATTTAGATTTTATATTTGTTGTATATATGTTTTAAGCTTTATTTACTTTCAAGATGTTCATGTTTCATGACATATGCTCTAGCTGTTTTGTTCTTTATTTTCTCATTTGATATTTGCATAGTTTTCAGATTATATATGTATTATCATTTGTTTTTAGTGTTATGTTCTTTTATATTTTGTTTATATATTTTTATTTGTAGACTCCTGATGTAGGCCCTTTGGCCGAAACACAACGTTGTGTCGAGTCAATATACTGATTAATAAAGTTTGGTTCATCTTCACTCTGGAACTCCTGGTTTTTTACCCACTGTTTTGTTATATTGTGACTATCCGTGGGATTTCGTTGAGTTCTCCATGCTTGTGGATTCTCTACGAGAGTATAGTCATGAGCATCCATCTGTAAGAATAGAATCTAAATCAGTACTTGTTAGTAATATCCTGTTATTTACCAATTAATATGAAACCAATGTAATACAAAATTAGCACTAAAATGAAAATAAAGCAAATTATAAGTCCATACAGTCCCTAAATGATTATGGTAAACCTCAGTCTTTAATCACTTTTCTCCGAGGACAAGCAGGCTGCTTGTTCTCACTGATGGGTGACGTCCACGGCAGCCTCTCCAATCGGAACACTTCACTAGCAAAGGCCTTTGCTAGTCCTCGCGCGCCGATGCGCACCATGCATGCGCGGCCGTCTTCCCCGCCCGAACCAGCTCGTGTGCATCAGTCTTCTTTTGTCCGCGCTCGGGACGGTCATGTTTTGCGCCGTTTCGCGCCCCTCAAGTTGACCCTCGCGCGTCTTCGCGTTCTTTCGCTAAAAAAAAATAGACCTTTACGGTCTTTACCCCTTTCCCGTGTTTCCAGCTTTTGCCCCGCGTAAGTTTCCTTTTGCTTTCGGGGTAGGCCTTTTTGAGGCCTCGGTTCGGGTTTTTTCTCTCCCTATTTTTGGTGCCTTTTTCGTCATTGCGAGTTTTGATTTCGCCGATGTGATTTTTCCGCCCATGTCATCGAAGTCTCCCAGCGGCTTCAAGAAGTGCACCCAGTGCGCCCGGGTAATCTCGCTCACTGATAGGCACGCGTCGTGTCTTCAGTGTCTGGGGGCTGGGCACCGCCCGCAGGCCTGTAGTGTTTGCGCCCTTTTACAGAAAAGGACTCGGGTAGCGAGATTGGCCCAGTGGAACGTGTTGTTCTCGGGCTCTTCGTCGGCAACAGCACCGGAGGCATCGAGTGCATCGGCGTCGACAGCTCCAAGACCTTCGATCTCGGCATCGACTGCATCGAGGCATCGACCCTCTGCATCGTCGGTACCGAGACATCGGAAGGCTGCGTCGGCGTCGGTGGTACCGGGACCTCCACTAGTGCTGATGTCGTCGGACGGTGGTGCTTCGACTGGAGTGCAGGTGAGGGCTGTCCATTCCCCTGCTGGTGGCGGTGAGTTTTCGGGTGGGTCTCCCCCTACCCTGAGGGCTCCTGCGGTACAGCCCCCCCGAGACCGACCTTCTTCGGCCTCTGCCCCGAGGAAGCGACGGCTGGATTCTACGTCCTCCTCGTCGGTACCGGGAAGCTCCGGTGACATGCTTCGTTTGAAAAAGTCAAAGAAGCATCGACACCGGTCTCCTTCCCACATCGGTACCGAGAGCTCTGGGTCGCCGAGGGAGTCGGCACCCAGTAGGCATCGGCACCGGGAGGACCGCTCACCCTCTGTTCAGGAGGTGTCGATGCGCTCCACCTTGGACAGCCCGGAACAGCCTCCACGCCCGGAACAGACTCTGACTTCGACGCCTGCATCAGCTTCCATGTCTTTCTCCACAGCCGCCCTGCACGAGAGTCTCCGGGCCGTTCTCCCAGAGATCCTGGGAGAGCTGTTGCGCCCTTCCCTTCTGGTACCGGGGGTGCTTGCGCCACCAGTACCGTTGAGTGAGGCGCCGGCTGGCCCCTTGCCCGGGGTGAGATCTCCGACATCGGTGCCGCTTGCGGTACCGACTGCGGTCGCCTCCCAGGAAGGCTCCCCGACAACGTCGGCGGAGGGAGCTTCGCCGGTGCTGGCGAGGGAGTCTACCTCTCGACGCTCCCACCGTGGCCGTGTTTCCACGGAGTCGAGTCGGGCACGGCTTCAGACACAGGTTCATGAACTTGTGTCTGATACCGATGGTGAGGCCTCGTGGGAGGAGGAGGAGGACATCAGGTATTTCTCCGACGAGGAGTCTGATGGCCTTCCTTCTGATCCCACTCCCTCCCCTTAAAGGCAGCTTTCTCCTCCCGAGAGTCTGTCTTTTGCGGCCTTTGTCCGGGAGATGTCTACGGCCATCCCCTTCCCGGTGGTTGTGGAGGACGAGCCCAGGGCTGAAATGTTTGAGCTCCTGGACTATCCTTCTCCACCTAAGGAAGCGTCCATAGTACCCATGCATCATGTCCTAAAAAAGACATGGCTGGCGAACTGGACCAAGCCTCTAACTAATCCCCACATTCCCAAGAAGATCGAGTCCCAGTACCGGATCCATGGGGACCCAGAGCTGATGCGCACTCAGTTGCCTCACGACTCTGGTGTGGTGGATCTGGCCCTAAAGAAGGCTAAAAGTTCTAGGGAGCATGCTTCGGCGCCCCCGGGCAAGGACTCTAGAACCTTAGACTCCTTTGGGAGGAAGGCCTACCATTCTTCTATGCTCGTGGCCAAAATCCAGTATTACCAGCTCTACACGAGCATACACATGTGGAACAATGTGCGGCAGTTGGCGGGCTTGGTGGATAAGCTCCCTCCTGAGCAAGCCAAGCCATTTCAGGAGGTGGTCAGGCAGCTGAAGGCGTTCAGAAAATTCCTGGCCAGGGGGTATATGATACCTTTGATGTCGCGTCCAGGGCCGCTGCTCAAGGTGTGGTGATGCGCAGACTCTCATGGCTGCATGCCTCCGACCTGGAGAATAGGATCCAGCAGCAGATTGCGGACTCCCCTTGCCGAGCGGACAATATTTTTGGAGAAAAAGTCGAACAGGTGGTAGAGCAGCTCCACCAGCGGGATACCGCTTTCGACAAGTTCTCCTGCCGGCAGCCTTCAGCATCTACCTCCTCAGGTAGACGTTTTTATGGGGGAAGGAAGACTGTTCCCTACTCTTCGGGTAAGCGTAGGTACAGTCCTCCTTCTCGACAGCCTGCGGCCCAGGCTAAGCCCCAGCGCGCTCGCTCTCGTCAGCAGCATGCGCCTCAGCAAGGCCCCTCGGCTCCCCAGCAAAAGCAAGGGGCGAGCTTTTGACTGGCTCCAGCAGAGCATAGCCGACATCAACGTGTCAGTGCCGGGCGATCTGCCGGTCGGGGGGAGGTTGAAAGTTTTTCACCAAAGGTGGCCTCTCATAACCTCCGACCAGTGGGTTCTCCAAATAGTCCGGCAAGGATACACCCTCAATTTGGTTTCCAAACCTCCAAATTGTCCACCGGGAGCTCAATCCTACAGCTCCCAGAACAAGCAGGTACTTGCAGAGGAACTCTACACCCTTCTCAGCGCCAATGCGGTCGAGCCCGTGCCATCCGGGCAAGAAGGGCTGGGATTCTATTCCAGGTACTTCCTTGTGGAAAAGAAAACAGGGGGGATGCGTCCCATCCTAGACCTAAGGGCCCTGAACAAATATCTGGTCAAGGAAAAGTTCAGGATGATTTCCCTGGGCACCCTTCTTCCCATGATTCTGGAAAACGACTGGCTATGCTCTCTGGACTTGAAGGACGCCTACACGCACATCCCGATACTGCCAGCTCACAGACAGTATCTGCGATTTCAGCTGGGCACACGTCACTTTCAGTACTGTGTGCTACCCTTTGGGCTCGCCTCTGCGCCCAGAGTGTTCACGAAGTGCTTGGCTGTAGTAGCAGCGGCGCTTCGCAGGCTGGGAGTGCACGTGTTCCCCTATCTCGACGATTGGCTGGTAAAGAACACATCCGAGGCAGGAGCTCTGCAGTCCATGCAGATGACTATTCGCCTCCTGGAGCTACTAGGATTTGTGATAAATTATCCAAAGTCCCATCTTCTCCCAGTGCAGAGACTCGAATTCATAGGAGCTCTGCTGGACTCTCGGACGGCTCGTGCCTATCTCCCAGAGGTGAGAGCCAACAACTTGTTGTCCCTCGTCTCGCGGGTGCGAGCGTTCCAGCAGATCACAGCTCGACAGATGTTGAGATTGTTGGGCCACATGGCCTCCACAGTTCATGTGACTCCCATGGCCCGCCTTCACATGCGATCTGCTCAATGGACCCTAGCTTCCCAGTGGTTTCAGGCTGCTGGGGATCTAGAAGACGTGATCCACCTGTCCACGAGTTTTCTCAAATCCCTGTATTGGTGGACGATTTGGTCCAATTTGACTCTGGGACGCCCTTTCCAAATTCCTCAGCCACAAAAAGTGCTGACTACGGATGCGTCTCTCCTGGGGTGGGGGGCTCATGTCGATGGGCTTCACACCCAGGGAAGCTGGTCCCTTCAGGAACGCGATCTGCAGATCAATCTCCTGGAGTTACGAGCGGTCTGGAACGCTCTGAAGGCTTTCAGAGATCGGCTGTCCCACCAAATTATCCAAATTCAGACAGACAACCAGGTTGCCATGTATTACATCAACAAGCAGGGGGGCACCGGATCTCGCCCCCTATGTCAGGAAGCCGTCAGCATGTGGCTCTGGGCTCGCCGTCACGGCATGGTGCTCCAAGCCACATATCTGGCAGGCGTAAACAACAGTCTGGCCGACAGGTTGAGCAGGATTATGCAACCTCACGAGTGGTCGCTCAATTCCCGAGTAGTGCGCCAGATCTTCCAGGTGTGGGGCACCCCCTTGGTAGATCTCTTTGCATCTCGAGCCAACCACAAGGTCCCTCAGTTCTGTTCCAGACTTCAGGCCCCCGGCAGACTGGCATCGGATGCCTTCATCCTGGACTGGAGGGAAGGTCTGCTGTATGCTTATTTTCCCATACCTCTGGTGGGGAAGACTTTGTTGAAACTCAAGCAAGACCAAGGCACCATGATTCTAATTGCTCCCTTTTGGCCGCGTCAGATCTGGTTCCCTCTTCTTCTGGAGTTGTGGTCCGAAGAACCGTGGAGATTGGAGTGTTTTCCGACCCTCATCACACAGGACGAAGGGGCGCTTCTGCATCCCAACCTCCAGTCTCTGGCTCTCACGGCCTGGATGTTGAGAGCTTAGTGGTTGCCTCCTTGGGTCTTTCGGAGGGTGTCTCCTGAGTCTTGCTTGCTTCCAGGAAAGATTCCACTAAGAGGAGTTACTTCTTTCTATGGAGGAGGTTTGCCGTCTGGTGTGACAGCAAGGCCCTAGATCCTCGCTCTTGTCCTACACAGACCCTGCTTGAATCCCTTCTGCACTTGTCTGAGTCTGGTCTCAAGACCAACTCTGTAAGGGTTTACCTTAGCGCAATAAGTGCATACCATTACCGTGTGGAAGGTAAGCCGATCTCAGGACAGCCTTTAGTTGTTCGCTTCATGAGAGGTTTGCTTTTGTCAAAGCCCCCTGTCAAACCTCCTACAGTGTCATGATCTCAATGTCGTTCTCACCCAGCTGATGAAACCTCCTTTTGAGCCACTGAACTCCTGCCATCTGAAGTACTTGACCTGGAAGGTCATTTTCTTGGTGGCAGTTACTTCAGCTCGTAGAGTCAGTGAGCTTCAGGCCCTGGTAGCCCAGGCCCCTTACACCAAATTTCATCATAACAGAGTAGTCCTCCGCACTCACCCTAAGTTCTTGCCAAAGGTTGTGTCGGAGTTCCATCTGAACCAGTCAATTGTCTTGCCAACCTTTTTTCCCCGTCCTCATTCCTGCCCTGCTGAACGTCAGCTGCACACATTGGACTGCAACAGAGCATTGGCCTTCTATCTGGAGCGGACACAGCCCAACAGACAGCCCACCCAATTGTTTGTTTCTTTTGATCCCAACAGGAGGGGAGTGGCTGTGGGGAAATGCACCTTATCCAATTGGCTAGCAGATTGCATTTCCTTCACTTAAGCCCAGGCTGGGCTGGCTCTTGAGGGTCATGTCATGGTTCATAATGTTAGAGCCATGGCAGCGTCGGTGGCCCACTTGAAGTCAGCCACTATTGAAGAGATTTGCAAAGCTGCGACGTGATCATCTGTGCACACATTCACATCTCATTACTGCCTGCAGCAGGATACCCGACGCGACAGTCGGTTCGGGCAGTCAGTGCTTCAGAATCTGTTCGGGGTTTAGAATCCAACTCCACCCCCCCTAGGCCCATGTTTATTCTGTTCCAGGCTACACTCTCAGTTAGTTGGAAAAATTGTTAGGTCAATCTCAGTTATGTCCTCGCCATTGCGAGGCCCAATTGACCATGTTTGTTGTTTTGAGTGAGCCTGGGGGCTAAGGATACCCCATCAGTGAGAACAAGCAACCTGCTTGTCCTCGGAGAAAGCGAATGCTACATACCTGTAGAAGGTATTCTCCGAGGACAGCAGGCTGATTGTTCTCACAAACCCGCCCGCCTCCCCTTTGGAGTTGTGTCTTCCCTTGTCTTTGTCTTGCTACATATGGGACTGACGAACACGAGCCGGTTCGGGCGGGAAGACGGCCGCGCATGCACGGTGTGCGAGGACTAGCAAAGGCCTTTGCTAGTGAAGTGTTCCGATTGGAGGGGCTGCCGTGGACGTCACCCATCAGTGAGAACAATCAGCCTGCTGCCCTTGGAGAATACCTTCTACAGGTATGTAGCATTCGCTATTTCCTGGTATGGTTGTTCTAGGAGCAGGAGCACTTGCAGGTTCTGGGGTGCTACCTGTTCTTGGTGTAAGTGTGTGAGAGATATCACCAGGTTCAGGGTAAGTGTCTCCCTGAAGATGCGAATGTCTTTCAAATGAACCCACGATGTGTAGTCTTTTAACTTGACTGCAGTGGGAGTAACAGCTTCAACTTCAAATGGGCCAACATAAACTAGATCCTTCTAGGTTTTATGGGTGTAGTTTTTTGTATGGACTAGGTCTCCTACTTCTAATGCCCTGGTATTCTCCGAGCTACTATCCCCCCCTTCTGTTTGGCAATTTCTGGGAAAGGCAAGACAGATGTTATTATAGATTGTAATTGATTCCAGTACACTGAGTAATTATCTGGTAGGTGATGTTCAGGGCTACCGGGAATAAGGCGCATTTTTCGTCCTGTACATAATTGAAATAGGGTCAATTTTAAAGCGGCAGACGATGAGGCGCCAGAGGTAAGGCATCCAGCCAGGATTTGATGCCATTGGACATAAGTTGTCGCAGTTAGATTTTCAACAAGCCATTATATCTTTCAACTAGGCCATTGCTCGTGTGCTTGTAAATGCTCACTGTCTGGTGAGTGATTTGCAGTTTAGAAGTTAAGGTTTGAATTAGCTCATTCACAAAATGAGAACCATTGTCAGTGGTAATTTTGCAAGGAATGCCAAAGCTGGGGATAATTTCATTACAGATGACTTGTGCCATCGCTTGACCAGTTTCTCGGGTACAGGGAAATGCTTCAATCCATTTAGAAAAGGCATCAACGCACACAAGTAAAAATCTTTTGCCTTTAACAGGTGTAATCATATCAGTGAAATCACAATACCAGTGCACTCCGGGACCTTGGATGATGGGCAGATGACCCAATGGTAACACATTACCACATTTGGCAGTGTTGAAAAAGGATTTGTAACACCCTCTCACTACAGTGTGATGTACAGAAAGCCCAAAGTTTTGAAAATAAATTATCATACATAGTGGTAGCACTGAGATGCAAATGGTAATGCATTGAACGTAACATTAGAGATACATTATGCGGCGTTACACAAATTTTCCGGCAGGGTGCACCCATAAACCTTGTAAAGTGTGTGTGCAGCCTGCTTGTTGCCAAGCGCGCAACTCTGCCTGAGTTGCAGATGTTTGTAGAGCTTCGTGCTGCTCTTTCCCTTCCATAATGTGGGCTCTGGGAGAATCAACAAACATGAAATCTTTCATGTTTGTTGATTCTTCCAGAGCCCACATGTTGTTGAATCTTGATTCTACAACAGTATCATCAATTAGGGGAAATTCTGTAACTTCTTTTGCTAAAACATCAGCCAAATGAAAACCGTTTCCTGATGGGTTTTAATCCAATGAAAGGCTGTACGCAACTTTTTCTTATGGCGTTCTTGTAACGCCTCACACACTTTATTCCACAATGTGATATGACTCAAGGGATGACCAGTAGAGGAAATCATACCTCTCTGATTCCATTTCTGAATGTGTGAGTGCAATGAGGAGAAAACATAGCTAGAATCTGTGACAATGGATACATCCTCCTGCAGTGCCTTAAACTGTAGCACATATAAAACAGCAGCTAGTTCAGCAGTCTGAGCAGTATAAGTACCTAGGAGTCTGCATTGTACAATTTCAATAGGAATTTTATCAGGAGTGTAATGTACTGCAGCAAAACCGACGTTGCCATTTTGGTGGGATCCATCTGTAAACCAGACGGGTCCTGTCTGCAAAATGTCAAATTGAATGTTTAAAGCAGCGGGCACTGATGGTAGCTGAGCCGTGCACTGATGAGGAAATAAACCAGCCCTATTGTTAACAGTAATTAAAGGATCCAAACGGTGCAAATCTGCTGAAGTAAGGGGCTGAATCTGATGTACAATGATAAGCAAAAACCACCTGATATTTAAGCAATCGTGAAGGGGTCATATGACTAATATGCTTGTCCAAAAGATACTTATCATGTGAGCTATGAATAACTATTGGCAAATGGGGTATGTTCAATCTTTTTTAACAACAACATTGCTTGAGTGGTACATCACAGGGTGGATATAACAATACAATTCCAGAAGAAATAGCAATGGTGATTTAGAAACAATTACACTGGAATATGAACTTTTCTCCCCCACAACCTTACCCTCCCCACCTCCTACAAGTGAACCCCCCTCCCCCACGTGAGCTGCTCAAATATTTAAAATATAACTTCTTCCTCTAGAGGGCAGAGTCAACCACAAAGGTTCCCATTGCGCACAAAATCTTTCTCCCGAGGCATTTTCCAAGGAGCGAATGCCACATCTATCCAGTTTCATTTGTTGAATCAACTGTGCTCTTCAAAAGACCAGGGGAGGACTCAGGTCTGACAACCAGTAGCGCAAAATGGTTGAGATCCCATATAATATAGCCAACTACACAAACCATTTAAAACCCCCAGGCAGAGTCTGTATTTAAAAAAGAGCATCAAATGATCAAATATCAGGGTACACCCCCAAAGTTTTTATTGAGTGAATAATACCTCCCCCCCCCCCCCCAGAACTGTATGACCAGAGGACACAACCAGAACATGTGTCCCAGAGAGGCGGACCCACTCCCACATTTTGGACATGTGCCATCACAGGATTCAGTTATTCGAGCCGCCATTTTCGGTGGCACATGTGTTCTTAAAAGAAATCTATACAACTTCTCGCACTGCAGGCCTGACAAACGCATCCTATACAAGTTCCCTATAAATGCTCTACATATGTCAGGTGGAATTGTGCAGGCTAGGTCCTCTGACCAGCCGCGGGCCAAGCACACAGTTCAATTCTGTGGTAGTGTCTTTCAGTTGCTGATGATGGAATTTTAAGGGGACAGACTGCTGAGCCCCCAAGGAGTACATTTCTGTTAGTATGTCAACTACATCCTCTGTCAGGTCTGTCCATTTTAAGGTCGACACATAATGTTTTAATTGGAGATAGGCGAACTGCTGACCCCCTGAAATACCGAATTCCTCACAGAGTTTTGCAAGTGGGTTTAGTTGCCCTTCCTCATTAATTGCCTGTGCTAAGTAAATTGTTCCTTGAGTTGCCCAACGGCTAAAGACACTTTTCCCCTGCCCTGGAGGGAAGTCTGGTAGTTTTTGCCGTGAAGTGGTGTCTCCTGCATATCCACGTCCAGGTGGCTCTAAGTGACTAAGAGGGGATGTCTCCTAAAAGCATGGGCGGGCAGTTTATTTCCTGCATGGAGGAGGTAGCTAAAATGCATCTTGCGGAAGAGAGACACCTCAGCCGCAGTAATAGAGCATTCTGAAGTACCCCGAAACCAGTCGTTTATATGGCACATTGCGCAGCAATTGAAAAATACCTCACACTCAGCAGGCCCATCCCACCATGTTCCTTCGGCGTAGTAATCATTTCCAAGGGCAATCTGGGCCGCTTGCCTTGCCATAAATATGCCTGAATGAGTCTGTTCATGATCTTCTCCTCCCTACCCTTCAGAAACCAGGGAAGCTGCTGGAATAGGTAGAGCCACCTGGGGGCGATTAGCATGTTAAAAAGAGCAATGCGTCCCCACAACGAGATTGGCAACGCACTCCACAGCGTCAACTTATGTCTCATCATTTCTAAAAGTGGAGTAACATTGATTTTATATAAAGAAGCTAGATCCATAGGAATTTATATACCTAGATATTTCAGGTCTTTGTCTGCCCATCTTAACTGAAATTCCCCTCGCCAGGAATGTTTTACTGATTCATCTATTGCCAACGCACAGGATTTCTGTAAATTTAAAGAGAAACCTGACAGAATTCCATAGTGTCTCACTGTTTCCAGCACACATTGAAGGGAAGCCTGAGGCTCTGTCAGGACCAGCATAATGTCATCTGCATACGCCAAGGTCTTCACCTCCTCAGTGCCAATATTCACCCCCCGAATCTTTCTCAAACCATTTAACGTCCTAAGTAGGGGATTTTGAAAGTGATACATTCTTTGATTGGTAGCCAGTGCAATTTTTCTCTGAGTGGTTTGGCGCTGTCAAAACGTGTTTTTCCAAATATATGCCTGGCTGCTGTGTTTTGGGCGGTCTGAAGTTCCTTTATGATTTGAGCCTTGCATCTTGTATAGATTCCATTACAGTAGTCTGCGTGGCTTAGTACCATGGGCTGTACCAGGTTACGAAATATTTCTCTCGGGAAGAATGGTTTTATGCGTTTGAGTTTCCACATTGAGAAAAACATTTTCTTTATGGTGGATTTCGCTTGGGTCTCTAGTGATAGATTACGGTCGATTGTTACTCCGAGAATTTTCAGGTTGTCTGAGACAAGGAGTGTGTATCCTGGGGTGATTATGTTTGTGGGTTTGTATGTATTGTATTGGGATGAGATGATGAGACAGTTTTTTTTTTCTGTATTGAGTTTTAGTTGGAATGCATTTGCCCATGAGTTCATGATGTTTAAGCTTAGTTTGATTTCGTTGGTGATTTCCGCCAGATCATGTTTGTATGGGATGTAGAGTGTAACGTCATCAGCGTAGATGAATGGGTTAAGGCCTTGGGTGGATAGGGTCTTGGCTAGTAGAGTCATCATGAGGTTGAAAAGGATTGGTGACAGTGGTGATCCTTGTGTACTCTGCAGCCTGGTTTCCACGGTGACGATATGTTGTTTATTTATTGTTTATTTATCCTTTTTCTTTTTTTAGTGCAGTTATTCATAATACACTGGATTGTCCACTGGTATTGGTATGCATAGTTTCCTCCTCTTCAGTAATGTGCTAAGCTTTGATAGTGACAATGTATATATCTTTTTATAGTCTTTATGGTTTGTTTTATTTTTTTACTTTCTAATTTTATCAAATTTTTATGTAGTTATTTTATGTATATATATTTTTTGTTAGCTCCTGAGGCAGGCCTTATGGCTGAAACACGGCTCGTGTTGTCATTGATACTATTAGTAAAAAATCCCACACTGCACCATTGTTTTGGGATTTTTTTTTGTTGTCACCTTTGCTGTTTGTGTGTTGCTTTTGCTTTGTGTAAGGGTTGTTTTCCTTTTTTGCCTCTTTGATTTCCTGGAGAACAACAATGGCCTTTGAACTACAAGATGTGATACCGTTTGAAGAACCTATGGACAACTCGGCATTTATTGAAGACCAATAGATTGAGATGATTAATCTCAATAAGACTTTTATTGAAAATGGATCTTCATTATGTTAACCATTTTACAATCTTCACAATAAAAGGATTCCCTGCAGTCTCTGCATCACGAAGGAGCCTCTTCACAATAAAAGGATTCCCTGCAGTCTCCGCATCATGAAAGAGCCATGTTTGTTCCTTGATGATGGGGATTTCCTGAACCAATGGTGTTTGGTACTAAACAAATGTGCTTTGTATTTGATGATATTGATAGTAGAGACATCTGAAAAGAGGAGTATGTTGAAACCAGTCATTGAAGAAAATATCTCAAAAGGAATAAGAATTTTGATAGTGTGATTTTTAAGTGTTAATAAAAGATTTGACACTAAAAAGAGACATCAAGAAGACCAAACACAACTCGTGTTGAGTCATTGATAAAGTCCTGCACTGCACCATTGTTTTGGAACTTTGTTGTTATCTTTGCTGTTAGTGTGTTACTTAACCCTTCATATCCTCGGGTACAAGCTTAGATTGGGAACCCCCCAGGGATAGGGAAATACCTACTGTACTTGAATGTAACCTACTTTGAGTTACTACTGGAAAAGGTGTGAGCTAAATAAAAATCTAAGGTTAAGAAGATGAAGGGAGATTATCAAATTTTGGGTTTGGATGGTGTAGAGGCAGGATAGTGGAGGCTGTCTGGTGGGAGAGGTGGATGGGGGGTTGAGAATAGCTGGGATGGGATTGGAGCAGGTATGTATGGTAGAGTACTCTCCCAGTCCAATATCCGTAAACAAGTCAGGTTTTCAGGATATTACTAACAAATATGTTTGTGAGACTTACATGCTTACTACCTCCATTGTATTCAAATCTTTCATGCATATTCATTAGGGTATCTTGAACCTGATTTGTTGGTGGCTCTCAAGGGCTGGAAGTGTAGAAGGGGGGGGGGGGAGGGAAAGTGATGTGGAGATGGGCTGAAGGAGAGGTTGGTGTTTTGTTTTTTTTTAATGAGGAGGAGAGGGTTGAATGGGCTAAGAGGAAGAAAGTATGGGAAAGTAGCCATGATGCTAGTTACACTAATCTTTCTGAATGCACCTTATCAGCTCAGAAGGGGAACCTCCCCTTAGAGTGCCAGCTGCTGTCATGTCTCTTGCAGGGAAAATATTTTGCCATAGTGGTTGACACTTAAAGATCGGGAAAAATCACTGAGCATTGAGCCACTTGTTTTGATTCCATATTTCCTAGTCCAGTAGTATCATACATAACATTCTATAACAGTATCTAATTGATTACTAGCAGCTACAGGAACAGTGTTAACTATTTGTATTTAAGCAAGTAGGAAAGCATGGCATTCTTTCAAATACTCTGCAAGTGTGTGTGTATCTGTGTGCACATGAGTGCATGGGTTTGTGTCTGCATTATTTGACGTGATGGAGGGTAGGTGAGGTAGTTTCAATGAAGCAGCTCCCAAACTTTCTATTGTATTGGAAAGAATACAATGAAATTGTGTTGTGCTATATCTAACCAATAGATATATCCTTTAAATTTTTTCAGATTAACAGTATTTTACATTTAAATTACAGGGTACCACTGCAACAAGGCAACAGATAGGTACTGCATTGCTTCACACCATCACTTGGAAGCTGTATACATAGCAACTAAGTAACAAACTAAGATTGCCACCAGGCGTTCTCATACATAGCAACCATTAAAAAAGCTATATGGTTCAATCAGTAGGTTGCAGAGTAAAATGTACAACTGAAAAATGAAATGCATATCTGAATCACTAGGGGTCAGTCCAGTAGGGATAGGGGTGTAACAGCAGAGGGAGGAGATGGAAGTTATTTCTTAAGACATTCTCAACTTCCTTGTCATCAGCTGTAAATGAATCCATTAACTGATGGGTTATGTCCGCCTACCAGCAGGTGGAGATAGAGAACACTGAAAAACCATAGTGCTCTATGGACGGCTAGCTCCATCAGCCTTCAGTATTGCTCTATCTCCCAGCAGGTGTGGACGTAGCTTGATCAGCTCCTGGAAAAATTCTGCCTGGGGTGGCTCCTGTGCTTTTGCCAGTTGAAGCAGGGATGTTGTGGCTGGTGGTGCCCAATTTGAAGGTATATAGGTTCGCTCTTTCCCTGCCTTACCCGTCCCCCTGCCTACCGGAGCACCTCTGTTGCTGCCTGCCTCCAACTTTCCTCACAGTGTTAAGAAAAAAAAAAAAAGAATACGCATTGGTTCTGTGTGGCTATTCTGAGGCTATTTTTCACGTGCAGCTTGACCGGAGCTCGTTTGACTCGGTCTTTTGAGGTGAGAGTGGTGCCCAGCTCCTCCAGGGAGGTCCTGCGGACGGCCTTCCAATCGGGGTAAGTTTTTTGGTGCGAAGCCGCCATTTTACTTATATAATTCTGTCCGGTCGGTAATTCTGTCCGGTCGGACGATGGCTGCTGAAGCAGTTAAACGCTGCTCCCTTTGTGGTAAACGTAGATCAGCAGCGGGGCTCTGTAAGACGTGCTCTTCAGACCTAGAGCTGGTACGAGCATGGCGAGCGATGATTCTTCCCGCTCAATGGAGCTGGCAGCAGGCGCCATTTTGGAAGTGCCGCACGCTTCAACCCTCGCTGTTGCAGAGGAGTCTGAGTGCAAGGGGACGCCTCGGTTAGAGGCTACCAGAGGAGCTCCTGTTCCCATTTCTCCTGATTCGGAGATGGAGGGTCAGGGTGAGTGTTTCTCCTCGGAGTTTGTGCTTTTAATGCATAAAGCTTTCATGCTGAAAGAGCTCTGCCGCATGTGTCTGACACTGCGCTGCTACCCCGGTTTCCCCCCCCCCCCCCCCCCCCCCCCCCCCGGTTGTTGATGGCCCGGGGCTGGCTGATTCCCCCGAGCGTGGAAGGACGCAAAACACAGCCGGGTAAATTCCCCGTCGGAGAGTGGCGCACTTCCCTCCCCCCCCCCCCCCCCCCCCCCCCCCCCCCCGTGGTCGGGCGGTGAGGGTTCTGGCAGGGCCTCTTGGTCTGAAGAGCCAGAGGAAAGTGCCGGTTTGCCACTGGATCTGGATGATCCCAATGCGGTGAGGATTTTCCACCGCGTTGAGCTGCCAGCGCTACTACTACTACTCATTTCGGACGCCTTGCAGGCCCACTCGATTGATGATCCTGCCAAGGGCGAGGCCTCCTCTATTAATCCGAGGATGACGAGTACTAAGAAGCCTGCTCGAGCCTTTCCTGTGCATGACTCCATCCAAGAACTTATTTCAGCTCAATGGTCTGAACCCGAAGGGCCTTTGAAAGTGGCCAGGGCTATGGGTCAGCTTTACCCTCTAAGTGAGGAGCACTTGGCCCCTTTGGGGATGCCTAAAGTGGACACCTTGGTCACGGCGGTGACTAAGAGGACCACCCTCCCCGTAGAGGGAGGGGTTGCCCTGAAAGACATACAGGACCGGCGGCTTGAATCCGCGTTGAAACGGTCATTTGCAATCTCGGGCCTTGCCTTAAGGGCATCTATATGCAGTTCCTATGCTGCCCGGGCCTGCCTTCCTTGGTTACAACAGGCAGTGGAACAGCCTGAGGATGGTGCGGAGTCCCTCGCTGAGGTTGCACCGCGGGTGGAGTCAGCCCTGTCATTTTTAGCTGATGCCCTCTATGATCTGGTCAGAGCTTCGGCTAAACAGATGTCTGCGGCAGTTGAGGCCTGCCGCCTTCTATGGCTTCAGCATTGGGCGGCTGACATGGCCTCTAAGCACAGGCTGTTGAAGCTTCCCTTTCGGGGCCACCTGTTATTTGGAGAGGAGCTGGAGAAGATTGTGAAAGACCTGGGGGACCCTACACCCCAGCGCTTACCCGAGGATAGGCCGAGGCCTTCTTCCAAGGGTTCTGTGTGGCCCTCCTCTTCCAGACCTCACTTCCGTGAAGCTCGCAGGTATCACCCGGGGCGCTCTGCTGGGGTTTCTCAATGTGCCCATTTTCAGCAGAGGAACTCCTTTCATAGTAGATGACGGCAGAAAAAGACCTGCACGGTTCATCCAGTCTGCCCAACAAGATAACTCATATGTGCTACTTTTTGTGTATACCTTACTTTGATTTGTCCCTGTGCTCTTCAGGGCACAGACCGTATAAGTCTGCCCAGCACTATCCCCGCCTCCCAACCACCAGTCCCGTCTCCCACCACCGGCTCTGGCACCTGATCTCGACTAAGCTCCTGAGGATCCATTCCTGCTGCACAGGATTCCTTTATGATTATCCCACGCATGTTTGAATTCCGTTACCGTTTTCATTTCCACCACCTCCCGCGGGAGGGCATTCCAAGCATCCACTACTCTCTCCGTGAAAAAATACTTCCTGACATTTTTCTTGAGTCTGCCCGTCTTCAATCTCATTTCATGTCCTCTCGTTCAATCGCCTTCGCATCTCCGGAAAAGGTTTGTTTGCGGATTAATACCTTTCAAATATTTGAACGTCTGTATCATATCACCCGTTTCTCCTTTCCTCCAGAGTATACATGTTTAGTTCAGCAAGTCTCTCCTCATACATCTTGTAACGCAAATCCCATACCATTGTCGTAGCTTTTCTTTGCACCGCTTCAATTCTTTTTACATCCTTAGCAAGATACGGCCTCCAAAACTGAACACAATACTCCAGGTGGAGCCTCACCAACGACTTATACAGGGACATCAACACCCCCTTTCTTCTGCTGGTCACACCTCTCTCTATACAGCCTAACAACCTTCTAGCTACGGTCACCGCCTTGTCACACTGTTTCGTCGCCTTCAAATCTTCATATACTATCACCCCAAGATCCCTCTCCCCGTCCGTACCTATCAGACTCTCCCTGCCTAATACATATGTCTCCTGTGGATTTCTATTCCCTAAGTGCATCACTTTGCATTTCTTCACATTGAATTTTAATTGCCAAACCTTAGACCATTCTTCTAGCTTCCTCAGATCCTTCTTGTTTTCCACTCCCTCCGGGGTGTTCACTCTGTTACAGATCTTAGTATCATCCGCAAATAGGCAAACTTTACCTTCTAACTCTTCGGCAATGTGACTCGCAAATATATTGAACAGAATCGGCCCCAGCACCGATCCCTGAGGCACTCCACTACTCACCTTTCCCTCCTCCGAGCGAATTCCATTCACCACCACCCTCTGGCGTCTGTCTGTCAACCAGTTTCTAATCCGGTTCACCACTTCGGGTCCTATCTTCAGCTCATCCAGTTTATTTAAGAGCCTCCTGTGGAGAACCGTGTCAAAAGCTTTGCTGAAATCTAAGTAGATTACGTCCATAGCTCGTCCCTGATTCAATTCTCCTGTCACCCAATCAAAGAACTCAATGAGATTCGTTTGGCACGATTTCCTTTTGGTAAAACCATGTTGTCTCGGATCTTGAAACTTATTGGCTTCCAGGAAATTCACTATCCTCTCCTTCAGCATCGCTTCTATTACTTTTCCAATAACTGAAGTGAGGCTTTCGCTCGGACAAGCGTTCAGCAGCGGCCGGTTCAAGGCCTGGAGTTCAGGGGCGGCCCCCTCAATGACGGGGCGCTGGTCCATTCCTCGATTCCTGCAGTAGGAGGACGTCTTTCCCTCTTTCTCGAGGAATGGACCAAGGTTACCTCCGATCAGTGGGTCCTGGACCTGATCAGAGAAGGTTACCGATTGAAATTTAGCGCCCCGGTGAGAGACGTGTTTGTGGAGTCCCGATGCGGTACTGCCGTCAAACGGGCGGCGGTAGAGGAGACCTTACAAGTTGTTGCACCTTGGAGCGATGATCCCTGTGCCTCCCGCTACTCCATTTACTTTGTGGTGCCTCGAAAAGGCGGGTCTTTCCGATCGATCCTCAACTTAAGGTCAGTCAACGAGGCTCTAAGAGTGTGACCTTTTCGCATGGAAACCTTGCGCTCCGTCATTGCGGCGGTACAGCCAGGAGAATTTCTCACGTCTCTGGACCTAAAAGAAGCTTACTCGCACATTCCTATTTGGCCCCCGCATCAACGGTTTCTCCGGTTTGCGGTGTTGGGAAAACATTTCCAGTTTTGGGCCTTGCCTTTTGGCCTCGCCACAGCTCCCCGCACCTTTTCCAAGGTTATGGTGGTAGTAGCTGCTTTTCTCAGGTGACAGGCTATCCGGGTTCACCCGTACCTCGACGACTGGCTCATCAGAGCAGATTCGGCAGATGAAAGTTGTCTGGCCACAGCCACTGGCTCATCAGAGCGGATTTGGCAGATGAAAGTCGTCTGGCCACAGCCAGAGTGGTCTCAGTACTGCAATCTCTGGGCGGGGTCATCAGTATACCCAAAAGTCACCTGACCCCCTCTCAATCTCGAATATTTTGGGGGTCCGGTTTGACACGGCCTCGGGGATTGTCTTTCTATCCGACCAAACGCGGTGCAAGCTTCAGAATCAGGTCTGTCTGCTCCTGCGGATGCCTCGCCTGCGAGCTTGGGACTTTGTCCAGCTGCTGGGGTCGATGACGGCCACTTTGGAGGTAGTGCCATGGGCGAGAGCACACTTGAGACCTCTGCAGATTGCCCTGCTTCAACGATGGTCTCCAATGTCCCAGGATTATCAATGCAGACTCACGTGGTACCCTGCGGACCGGCTCAGTATGGAATGGTGGCTCTCCGACAGCATGCTGCGGCGAGGAATGCCGCTGGCGCTTCCCTCTTGGTGCCTGGTGATAACCAATGCCAGCCTGGTCAGCTGGGGAGCACATTGCAAGGGAAGCTATGCCCAGGGCCTGTGGACACCCGCGGAATCGGGGTGGTCCATCAATCACTTGGAACTGAGAGCAATATTCCAGGCTCTTCTGGCCTTTTACAAGACTCTGGAGGGGCTGGCTGTCAGAGTTCTATCGGACAATACGACAGCTGTGACCTACATAAATCGACAGGGCAGCACTCAGTGCAGAGCACTGGCCGCGGAGGCCGCTCAGATTTGCCATTGGGCCGAGCTACATCTGCAGCTACTGTCAGCAGCTCACATAGCAGGTCAGAGCAGCGTGCAAGCCGATTTTCTAAGCAGGCATCAAATTAACCCAGCGGAGTGGGAACTGTAAGACGAAGTGTTTCTTCAGATCTGTGCCAAATGGGGAACACCCGTAGCAGATCTAATGGCGTCAAGCACAAATGCCACAGTCCCGTGCTTTTTTAGCAGACGGGAAAGATCCTCGCTCGGCGGGGTTGGATGCCTTGGCTCAACCCTGGCCTCCGGGCCTCCTGTATGTGTTCCCTCCTTGGCCCTTGATAGGGCGAGTCCTCCTTCGAATTCGGCTACATCAATGAGTGGTGATTCTCATTGCCCCAGATTGGCCCCGGCGGCCGTGGTACGCGGACCTCCGGCAGATGCTGGTGGAGGCCCCTCTTCCTTTGCCTCTGGTACCGAACCTGTTGATGCAGGGCCCGGTGACCATGGAGGATCCCTGCCGCTTTGGTCTTAAGACATGGCTCTTGAGAGGGCGCAATTGAGAGACAAAGGCTATTCTAACAAAGTCATATCCACTCTCTTGCAGGCCTGCAAGCGGTCCACTTCCATTGCTTATGCTCGGATCTGGCGCCAGTTTGAGGTGTGGTGTGTTTCAAAGGCGATCACACCCACGAGGGCTACAGTCTTGCCGATACTGGAGTTTTTGCAGGATGGTTTACAAAAAGGCTTGGCCTACAATTCCCTGCGAGTGCAAGTGGCAGCATTGGCATGCTTTCCAGTGAAGGTCTCTGACCTTTCCCTGGTCGCTCATCCGGACGTTGCCCAATTTCTAAGAGGGGCACTCTGGCTACGACCGCCAGTGCGGCTGCCATGTGTGGCTTGGAACTTGGGGCTGGTGTTGAAGGCGCTCCAGTGTTCGCCCTTCGAGCCGCTGAGGTGAGCTTCAGAGAAGGATGTGACTCTAAAGACAGTCTTTTTGGTGGCCATAACCTCGGTGAGACGTGTGTCTGAGCTCCAGGCTCTGTCCTATCGAGACCCCTTTCTGCAATTCTCAGAGTCCAGAGTTACGGTGTGTACTGTGCCTTCCTTCCTGCCTAAGGTGGTTTCAGCATTTCACCTAAACCAGCCCATTTATCTGCCCTCCTTTACTAGGGAGGAGTTTCCGGAATCTTTTGGGCAGTTACATCTTCTGGATGTTCGCAGGGCTCTCTTGCAGTATCTGCAAATGTCAAATGACTTCAGGACCTCTTATCACCTTTTTGTCTTGTTGTCAGGTCCTCAAAGAGGGTCTCCAGCGTCTAAGGCCACTATAGCCCGTTGGCTCAAGGAAGTCATTTTTTCTGTGTATCTGCTGTCAGGGCAGTCTCCGCATGATGCATTTAAAGCGCATTCCACGAGAGCGATTTCCTCTTCGTGAGCCGAAACAGGAGCACTCTCTCTTCAGGAGATCTGTAGTGCGGCTACTTGGGCTTCTAAGCTCTCCTTCATCCGGCATTACAAGCTGGATATGCAGCGAAGCGGGACGTGCATTTTGGAGCGCAAGTGCTTGCTCGGGGAGTGACAGATTCCCGCCCTAACTAGGGAGTACTTTTGTACATCCCATCAGTTAATGGATTCATCTGCTGCCGATGACAAGGAAGGGAAAATTAGGTTCTTACCGTGGTAATTTTCTTTCCTTTAGTCACAGCAGATGAATCCATGATCCCTCCCTGTCTGTTTATTTGTTCAGTTGTTTCCTGCAGACATGTTCCCTCATTGGGAGAAGTTGGAAAACATTCTTCAGGATTTCTGTTCTTTTACAGGAGGTTGAGTTCGTCCCTCCTTTGTGTGAATATTGCTCCTGTTCTGGGGCATTCATTCGCTGTGAGGAAAGTTCATATTACTCTACTTTGAGGATACACTCTGCTTTGGAAGTTTCAAATACTGAAGGCAGATGGAGCTAGCCGTCCATAGAGCACTATGGTTTTTCAGTGTTCTCGATCTCCACCTGCTGGTAGGCAGACATAACCCATCAGTTAATGGATTCATCTGCTGTGACTAAAGGAAAGAAAATTACCAAGGTAAGAACCTAATTTTCCCATGCTTTCCCCACTAACTCCTTTGTGTGGGTGTACATATGTGAATATGTATCTGTAGTGGCTCTGTATATGTTCATGACCAGGAGAGGAGGTACAGCCTGAAAGGAGAAATTGTGCATGTTTATACTGCAATCAGTGGAACTCCCTTTGTCTGAGGATAAGCAGTATACCAAGTCCTCACATCATGAATGTCACCCACTGAGCCTGTGTAGGAAACTTCTCTAGCTTAGAATATACTCTGCTTTTCCATCACTCTAGTACTTATACACATCATTTCTCGCGTATTGCAGGAACCTCTTCAGCCTTTGTCCTTTCCTAGGATGAGTGTGTGCCACCAGAGCTTTCTCCAAGATATTTTCTATTAAATTTGCAGTTTTTGTAAGCTTTTTTCTCATGTCCTGTTGCTGTTTGATATTTTTTTCCCTCTTTAGCATCTTAGTGGTTTGTTTCAAGTTTCCTTTCTTTTTTAACATTATCTGGTATAGGCCTCAGTGAGGACCTTGGGCTACCCAGTTCGGGTATTTATCATAACTAACTGAGTCATTTGATTTTGGTATTTTTGTGGACTAGTTGTCTCAAAAAAAGTCCCCAGCAGCTTTAAGAGCACTTGGTGCCTGACCATGATCCCTTTCATTGTAAATTATGTTCACATGTCCAAGAGAACTCTTCATAGTCAAGAGAAGAAGTGTGAACATTTTTGGCACTGAAGTCCAGTCCATTGACTTTGGCCACAGAAACATTGTTCTCCATGGTTCCCAGAGCTCCGTTGGATGCTGGGGATGCATTGGCATCAAAATTGTTCAGTTTACCCATGACATCAAACATCAATAAAATGCTATCATCACCAGTCATCATCTGATTACTTCCTAAAGAAGATGGATTCATCCAACTTCATCGAAGCTAAAGCATTGTAATGCCAAATGGCCAGGTACAGGCTGGGGTGTATCAGCTTCATCAGAATGCAACTTTAGTGCCAAGATCACTGGTGTCTTTGAAGTGCCCCAATGTGAAGACCTCTTTCTCAGTATCAAAGGAGGGTACAACAGTCAACTAAGGACCCAGTGACTCAGGAGGCTGTGGCTGCTTCTACTGCATTCCCTGTCCTTTTGTTGGTGGCAGCATTCAAGGCACAGCTCATAAGGAGACTTGATAAGCAGATGGCCTGCGTATTTGCTTTGCATGGTGCTGTGACTTTGATGTAGAGTAGGTTTGGCTAGTCAGTCTTCCAGAATCTTTTTGGGATTAGAATCTAACTCCATCCCTTCTAGGCCCATTTTAAAAAAATGTTTCAGCCTAAATGTAGAAATACATAATGGTTGCAACCGAAAATATGTTGGTATCTGCCTGTTGCATCACCATTGTTATTGCTTTTCCCTTTTTCTGTAGAAGGTAACCTTTAGCTTGGGAATCTCATGATATGCAGACTTGCTATCCTGCTTTTTTTCAGCGAAAACCAAATTACTTACATTTAATAGGTTTTTCTCCATGGACAACAGGATAAAAGCTGTCCTATATCCACCCACTCCCCCCCCCCCCTCCCCAGGAGTTGTACTTAAGCTAAACATAGACTGAAGGGGCCCTGCATAAGAGCAACAGGTGAAAAATGGCACACATACATGATGGAGGGAGAAGCTTGAGTGGGTTATGTCTGAAATCGCACATAATATGATAACTTATATTCTGCTGTTCACCGAGAACACCTGCTACAGGTAGGTAATAGGTAATTTTTTTTTCTGCCTTAGGGTAGGATGTGTTGCTACTCATAGCCCCTTGATGAAATTCATAGAAGATTCAGCAACACAGGTGACTTCATAATTTTTAAGTCTTGTAACTTAAAAAGTAACAGGAGGAGATTAACAGGAGGAGTAGCCTAGTGGTTAGTGCAGCGGACTTTGATCCTGGGGAACTGGGTTTGATTCCCACTGCAGCTCCTTGTGACTGTGGGCAAGTCACTTAACCCTCCATTGCCCCAGGTACAAAATAAGTACCTGTATATATGTAAATCTCTTTGAATGTAGTTGCAAAGTACCACAGAAAGGCAGTATATCAAGTCCCATTTCCCTTTCCCTAATGTTTTGGGTTTTTACTATTAGGGTTTTGGTAGTTGGGGAGGGGAATCTGATCAAATGTTTTCTTTACTGTAATCTTTCTAGATTCTTCATATTGGCATTTTTTTCTGTAGAGTGATTTTAAAACTTAAGGTTTTTTGTTTGTTTGTTTTCTCTCATTGTTAATAGTATGCAAAAAGCAAATAATTGCCACATGTTATAGTAGACAAATACATTAAGTAAACAAATTACTCATGGTAAGATGGATCTTGACACGTGCCAAGTATTGGGCTGGTTTTGTTTTTACGGTTCTTTCTCTCAAAGCCATGCTTCTAGTCCCCAGAATTTATTAGCATAGGGCCAGTTTTTGCATATTTTGTCTATACTTATATTTCTATGTGTTGAGGTGGAAGAGCAAAAACTTACTCTGTCCATTTTGTTTCATTTTTAAAACCTGTATATTGGCATCAGTGGTGTAGAGGCATGCTGAATCTAGTCTCCGAGAGCCACACTTTTTATTATTTTAAACTTTACCCTTTTTAGCATGGTTCCTCTCCTTTCTGTAGTAACAGGAAATAACTGTAATGTAGGAGAACCTCAATAGGGTCCTGAAGAGTTATGGAAGTTGGGTAATTATTCTATAATATACCACTAATCACTTTCACTATTCTGAGGAGAGATTGCCTGTGCCCTTGTAACAGTATCCCTTGTGCTGCTGTTTAAGGAGTGAGCAATCATTCATTTCTCCATTCATGAAAGCATTTGGTGAAATCTGATCTGTCCTGTGTGCATAGTCTCAGTATTGCAAACTATTGTAGCAACCAATTGAAGTCTTTTACAAGTATCTGTCTTTTTTTTAGGATTCAAGTGCCCTGTATGTTCAAAATTTATACCTACGGATGAAATGGATTTGCATCTTGTAATGTGTTTGACAAAGCCAAGAATAACGTATAATGGTAAGTGAATTTATAATATTGTGTTCCAGCTGTTAATTGCACTGCTTTTCTGCCTGCACATTGGGTGTGTTCTTGACTCCTATAGGAAGACTTGATGACATTGAATATTTATGTAGAGTTCAGTTTTTGGAATTTACATCTGTTAACTTTTATATGTACCACAGGAAGGGAAGAAATTGTTTTCTCTGGTTTTACACTGCATTGCAGTGTGTGGCTTTTTGGAGTTCAATTTTTACCTACAATTTATTTTTGTGGTAACTTACTCTGTACTTTTAGTGTGGGTCTGTTGTGTTCAGTATGTGTGACTGAGGCCATGTATTCTGGTAGCATGGAGTTTGTAGGTATTTGTGATAATCTTACTTATTCAGTTTTTCCATTGTGTATTGATACACATTACAATATTTATGGTGCTGCTCTTTTCTGGGTAGGCCCCTTTTGTAAGTTCTGGTACTGAGTGGCATTCATAGGGTTTTGTGTTAAATGTGTCTGGTATTGGACAGAGTTCATGTTATTGTTAGCTGAATTGGGCATTATTTTATTTGATGAGTTCTATGGGAAAATGTCAGTTCTTCTCTGTAGTCATTGAGCAAGGGGGACTTCTATGACTACAGAATGTTTACAGTTAACACCATGATAGTCCAATGTGCAGGGTCAGTATTTTTTTTTTTTATATTAAATTATATAGCCTAGAACTCTGCTAGAATTTTTGCTGACTGTAATCAACAATTGCAAGTTCACTTTAAGTATCTTTGGGAATATAGATTGTATTTTGTTTTCCTTCGGGAAATTACCTGGCCAGTGTTCAGAGTGAGGGGGCTCTCTCCCTTTTGTATGACTTGGGGGGGGGGGGGGCAGGGCACTATTTTCATCACTGATTTCCTTGATCTGCCCAGGGAGGAGGGGTAGGGAGAGAAGGGAACATGACAAGGTTCATATAGGGCATCAGATACGCTTGAGTTGGCCCTACAAGTTGGTAAGTTTTCTCACAGGGACTTCTAGTTCATTGTAAAGCAGTCTATAACATCATATACAAGTTCCTGTAATTTAAGAATTTATTGCACAATCTATTCTGCTTCCTTATTTGGATTATTGCAATTCAGTGTATTGTGGGGTTACTGAAAAATTGTTGGCTAGATTGCAGTTGCTACAAAATACTTCAGCCAAATTAGTCTTTCATTTAGGAAAGTTTGAGAGTCCCGGTTGCGAAGGTTGCACTGGTTACCTGTAAGGTCTAGGATTAAATTTAAAACAGCATGCTTTGTTTAGTTGCTCTAAGGTCTTCAGAGAGATTCTCAGTATTTAAGCATTCCCAAGCATTTTCTTTCTGCATGGAGTACCTGTTCTTTTAAATTGGATTTTCCTTCTTTTAGAAATATGTTAAAATTTGCAGGTAGCTTCTTTGCCTAACAGGGTGCCTTAATTTGGAATCAACTTCCTCTTCAAATTTGATACTTCAAGAGGACAGGTTCCTGAGGAAATCTTGGTGAATGTCTTTCTGCCAGAAGCCTAACCATATAATGTAGCCAGCAAGGCCTGTACAGGACAACAAGGATCACCAGAAAGTGGCACCTCATTATGTGCAGCATCTGTCCAGTGAGAGGCCACTATTCAAACATGTATAGTGGATGTCAGGAGCAGGATATCTGCTAGCATTGAACTGCAGACAGACACCATAGTGACATCAAAGTTTCTATGAATTTGAGTGTATACTTGCTGAAGTCACCCCAATGACTTGCTGGTCTGAAGTGAGGCAGGCCCATTCCAAGTAAACCAGCCTGCGGGCAGTCATTTGGGGGCCTTTGGGATTTGAGAACAAACATGCACCGCAAAAGGGCTGACTCTTCCTGAATTTTCCTGCTGTCAGCTGAGCAGGACAAACCATACTTGGTGGATCTAAAACTATTTCAGTCTGTGAACTGAGATTGCCTGATGAACCCCCAGCAGAAGCTTGGGAGTGGTTAGCCGAGATCTTTCACAAACTTCTCCAAGCTTTCCCAAAGAGAAACCTTCCCTGAAAAGGCAGCTTGCCAAGGGTTTTTTTTTTTTTTGAATGCTGATTTGGCCAACCAAAGACTTCAGCCATGCTGGGTCCACTGGAGAGGGATCCCTCATAGCCCTGCAGGTCAGTGAACACCCATCATTGATCAGATCTTCTTGAAGGAGGGGGCACAGCCTCCCCATGATTGTGCAGTCCTCAACACTGTCTCTAGCGAGTCCCACTTAGCCAGGATCATCCTTCAGAGTTCTTTGTAAGGAACCATTTTGTAGACTTTTTAAAACATTCAGCCTTGCACTTATGACAGCTGAAGGGAGAAAGAAACATGGGAGAAGTAGAAAGGTCCTTATGACTAAATTGCTGAACAGTCCCCCTCATTCTCTCCACTCCAGCTGACTGACCTTTTTTCCTTCCCCCCTCCCCCAATAGCAAGGATGGTCTCAGGATCATGCCGTGCCTTGTGCCTATTTCTTCATGCAGCAACTTCCTTCCAAGGCTGACCATGCAGGAGACATGGTCAGGAGTCAATATGAATGCATTTTTGTTTGTGGCCCCGTAATCTGATCACCGGTTGTTCCCTGAAGTCCTGTGAAGCTGCAGCGAGAGCACCTCCAACTGCCCCATGTCTCATTCTGCCCCACCTGTGATGGAGCTTGCTGTTGTGCTAATGCAGCAAGCCCCTTTACCTTCTTCCCACCGGTATGACTGCTTTTCCACTCCATCCTGGGAATGCCTTTTCAGCCTCTGAGCCCTGACAACAATTGCTGCTGGCTCCCTTCTCTATGCTGCTTCAATTGCCCCTTTTTTTCTGAACGTTTTTTTTTTTTAATAAACAGGCAGAGGCTCTGTGGGGGATCAAGGAAGAGGGAGGAGGCAGGATAGGGGAAGGTTTGAGGAAAACTGACCTGTCCTTACTACACCCCCTGGCAAGTGGGCCCTTAAGGCAGCACCTCTCAAACCAGTCCTTGGGGCACACCCGAGTAGCCATGGTTTCAGGATATCTGCATTGTATATGTATGAGATTTGGATGCACTGCCTCATTGGTATGCAAATCTATTTCATGCATATTCATTGTGGATATCCTGAAAACCCAACTGAATGCCCCAAGAACTGGGTTGAAAACCACTGCCTTAGGGTCCATGCTGCCAGAGATGGAACCACCAAGACGAGACCCTGCGATCCTTTCCTAAAAGGGGCTCTCCTCTGGCTCAATTTGGGCAGAAGTCTTTAGACTGATACCAACTTGTACATACGGTGCCCAAATACTAAAATACCCTGCACACCAATCCAAACTGCAATCACCTGAAGAGGGAGGAAGGGAGAGGGCAGGCATCCCTTCTAGAATAGCCCTGTAAGAACCTATGCCAGAGTAACCTCACTGGGCCAAAGCTTGAGGCTATGGAGGGGCAAGAAACCCCTCTGTGCTCAAATAAGACTGTAATCCAACCATGGGAGCCTAAACCATCCTGCCACAGGCACTGGACACAAACAGCTTGCATCCAGAGAAGTCAGGCCTGTTAACACAAACATCTTGCTGCTCCAGTCCAACTTGCATCATTGCTGGAGGCATAAAATACTTAGTATCCTGGCTGCACCACCTGTTTAAATTAGTTAGGCCTTCTGCCTCGATCTGTTGTTGAAGGGGACATAATCTGCTAGTCCGGGCTGGTCTAGAGGATAAGCAAATAACTTTTTCTCCCCACTTCTGAACATTTTTTCTTGAGTTTAAACTTAGGTGACCAGATCTCCACAATCTCTTCAATCCTCTGTACTTTAATTTTCATCTCCTCTGAATGCTATAAGAGTTTGAGGCTTGAATTCCTAAGCAAAATTTATAAATAAGTATATGCAATCCATTTGATTAGGCACCAATTCCAATTTTAAGGTAACTTGTCTAAATTAGAATGACTCTGTCTAATGTGTTTAAGTCAACTGTATTCAATTTACCATATCCAATTTTCTTAATCCCCCCCAGAACAAAAAACCTCTATTGATTTTTGTATTCTGCAATTCTCCGAGGACAAGCAGGCTGGATTATGCTCACAACTGGGTCGTTGTCCGCGACAGCCCAGGAGACCTGGAAAAATTTGCACAGCAAAAAGAAGAGCTTTCTAGAACGCTCCGTTGCATAGGACCAACACACTGCGCATGCGCGAATGGCTTTCCGCCCGTGACGCGAGCGTGCCCTCCTCACCTTTTTAAGTTTTCTTATTTTTTCATCGCAGCCGCCCTTAGGCTGCTTGGCCGGGTGATTTTTTCCTTTTTCGTGCCTTTTTCTTTGGCACCATCGAGTCTTTTAATTTTGCAGCCGCTGTTTTCCCGTCCATATCATCGAGGACTCCCAGCTGCTTCAAGCGCTCTACTCGCTGCAACCGGACCATCTCGGGCGTGGTGTCTCCAGTGCTTTGGGCCCGACCATCTGCCAGCTGCCTGCAAGCTCTGTCTTGAAGAAACGGACCCAAGTGGCTCGGGAGGCTCAACGTGAGAAACTTTTTTTTTCTGATCAGTCCAGTCCTTCAACGTCAGCATCGACATCGGTACAGAGGTCGGCGGCGTCGACGTTGAGGGAAGCAACGATGGCGAGAGCTCAGGTAATGGCTGCCGAACGACCGCATCATGCTGGGAGCAGTTAGGCATTGCGTGGGTCTCCACCAGTCTTGAGGCCTACTGCTATGCAGGCCCCCTGGGACTGAGCGTCGGCCCCGAGGAGGCGTGAGGATTCCACATCCTCCTCTTCGGTACCGAGGAGTCTCGATGGGCATTGAGCGAAGGCTAAGAAGCACCGTCATCGTTCTCCTTCGATGCACGGTACCGAGAGCTCTGGGGAGCCAAGAGAGTCGGCACCCGAGAAGCGTCAGCGCCGGGAGGATCGCTCACCCTCCATACAGGACGTGCCGATGTGTCAGTCATGTGGTAGCTTGGTATCGGCTCTCAAGCCCCCTCAGATTCTACCACCGACTCCTGCACCGGCCCCCCAGCCTTTTTCGATGGAAGCTCTCGATGAGCACATCAGGGCCCTTCTTCCAGAGCTTCTGGAAGGGTTGCTGCGCTAGTCTGCTTCGGTGTCAGGGGTGCTTGCGCCTTCTGCACCGACTGTGGAAGCGGCATCTGGGCCATCGCCTGTGGTGAGGTCCACGTCCTCGTTACCGCTTGCGGTATCGGCGTCGGCTGCCACCCGAGTCGACTCTCCTTCGACGTCTGTGGAGGAAGCTTTGCCGGCATCCAGGCAGGAGTCAACTTCTCGACACCCCCCAACGAGGTCGTCGATCCTCGACGTCGAGACAGGCTCGGGTTCGGGCTGCTCTTAGAGAGCTTTTGTTCGATACCGATGATGCGCGCTCGTGGGAAGAGGAGGAAGACCCCAGATACTTTTCAGAGGAAGAATCTTGTGGGATTCCCTCTGATCCTACTCCACCAATTGAAAGAAGAATGTCTCCACCTGAGAGTCTTTCTTTCTCATCTTTTGTTCGGGAAATCTCTAAGGACATTCCCTATGGAGGTTGTGGATGAGCTCAGGGCCGAGATGCTCGAGGTCTTGGACTATCCTTCTCCGCCCACAGAGGTTGCAATGGCCCCTTTGCATAACACAGGGAAGTTCTTATACGAAACTGGTCGTTCCCTCTATCTAATCCAGTGGTTCCCAAAAAGTCCGAGTCCCAGTACGGAGTCCATGGAAAGCCTGTAATGGTGAAGGCCCAACTCCCTCATGATTCCATGATGATGGACTCTGCTCTCAGAAGAGCCAAGGTTATTAGAGACTATGCCTCGGCGCCCCCAGGCAGAGAGTCTAGGATCTTGGATTCTTTTGAGAGGAAGATGTATCAGGCCGCAATGCTCGCCGCCAAGATCCAAACTTACCTGCTCTACACGAGCATCCACTTATGGAACTCGGTGAGGCAACTGTCCAGTTTAGGTGAAGCACTTCCTCTGGAGCTCGCCGAACCTTTTCACCAGGTGGTCAGGCAGCAGCAGGCATGTCATAAATTCCTGGCCAGGGGGTCTTACGACATTTTTGATGTGGCATCCCGAGTAGCTGCTCAAGGTATAGTGATGCGCAGACTCTCATGGTTGCGTGTCTCTGACCTGGATCTTAAGACCCAGTAGCGAATGGCGGATGTTCCTTGCCGGGGGTATAATCTTTTTGGAGAAAAAGTAGAGAACATGGTCGATCAGATCTGGTTCCCTCTTCTTCTGGAGTTGTCCTCCGAAGAACCGTGGAGATTGGAGTGTTTTTCGACCCTCATCACCCAGAATGAGGGGTCGCTTCTGCATCCTAACCTCCAGTCTCTGACTCTCATGGCCTGGATGTTGAGAGCTTAGAGGTTGCCTCCTTGGGTCTTTCGGAGGGTGTCTCCCGAGTCTTGCTTGCTTCCAGGAAAGATTCCACGAAAAAGTGTTATTCTTTCAAATAGAGGAGGTTTGCCATCTGGTGTGACAGCAAGGCCCTAGATCCTTTTTCTTGTCCTACACGGACCCTGCTTGAATACCTTCTACACTTGTCAGAGTCTGGTCTCAAGACCAACTCTGTAAGGGTTCACCTTAGTGCAATCAGTGCTTACCATCAACGTGTAGAAGGTCAGCCTATCTCTGGACAGCCTTTAGTAGTTAGTTTCATGAGAGGTTGTCAGGTTCTCAGGTTCAGAGCCCGCGGGGCCGGGCTCTGGAGCAAATGTGAGCCCTTGGGCTGCTGACGAGGAGCGACAGCAGCAGGCAAAACCCACCAACCAACGCTGGGCAAGCACACCGGCACCGGCAGGGACTGCAGGCACCGCCCAGCGAGCCAGAACACATGGACTGGAATCCCCCGGACTGGAGGACACAGGACTGGAACACTGGACTGGAGCACACCGGACTGGTCCACACAGCTTCACCTGCACTTAGCTACTAAGCCCCCCAGGAGTTGAGCTCCTGGGTTCGAGTAGCATGCAGGATTTACTGGATACCGGATGACACAGGGACCAGGACTGGAAACAGAAGTGCTCCTAAACCTAAACTGATCTACGTGCTCCCAAGCCCTAAACCAGCAGGAGTGTTCCTAACAGTAAACTGACAAAAGGACTTCCTAAGCCCTATACTAAACAGGAGCTCCTAAGCCCTGCTCAAGAAAGGGACTTCCTAAGCCCTAAACTAACAGAGCAGGGAACTAAACCCAAAGCTAACACAGGTGCTACTAAGCACCAAGCTACAAGCAGAGCTCTACACTAATAAGCTAAACACAAAACTACCAAGCTACCTAAGCACTGCTCTAGCAAGCTAGATACACCTAACAAGGTGCTTCCTAAGCACTACTCTGGCAAGCAACCAGAAGAGCTCCTAGCACTAAAAGGGAAGACAGGGGAGCCACAAGGAAAAAGCAGGGAAGCTAACACATAAGCCAAAAGTGCTTCTAAAGCACCAAACACCAACAGCAAAGACTGCAATGCTCCCAATAGCACAAACACCAGAAGTACTTCTAACAGCAAATTCTGCAGTGTTCCTAACACCAAACCCTGAAGTACTTCTATCAGCAACAGAGCTTCCAAAGCCCTACACACAGCAATGCTTCTAAAACCAAGAGGGAAAAGCAGAGGAACCAAAGGGAAAAGCAGGAAAGCTAAACACACAGTCACCAGTGCACACTGCACTCACACTAACCTGGACCTTTAGCAAAAGCAAGCAGGGAAACTAGACACAAAGTCAGAAGTGCACACTGCACCACCCTACCTAAAGCAAACACCACTGTTGCAAAAGGCTCTGAAGGAAACAACACCACTTCCTTATCAAGGCCCTCCCTGATGATGTCACACTCCCTAGCCCCAGGCAACAGCACACTGACCCAGAGAGGCCCAACCCACACCAATGCAACACCGTGAAGCACTTGAAGCCAGTACACCCAAAGAGAGGTAGAGCTAACTCAGTCCACCCACACAGCTGTAGTAAAGAGAAACAATTAACCCCATGCTGCTGGAAGCTGCCAGCACAGAGAGACAGAGCCAGCTCAGACAGGCCAGACAAAAGAAACAGAAGCCAGCTAAGAAGCTGACCCCCAGGAAAGAGGTAAGTTTGAGAGGGGTTCTGACCCAATCATAACAGCACCTCCCCCTCAAGGCTCCCGTGTCCCCACGGGAGCTCCAGGTCTCAAAAGACAATTTAGGTCTCCATGGATAGCTGTGGTGAAATCTCCCAATGGGTTTCACAACATAAATCTGGGCGGCTGGGCAGGATATGACAAGTACATCTGGAACTAGGAAACCAGAGTGGCTTTGGCAGCCATGAGGCTCTTTAGGACGGCTGCTAGGCAGGATCAGAGTCTTGGATCCAACAAGTGGAGTTCTATTCAACAGGAACCATCTCCTGAAGGAGTCCACAACTTCCTTGACTTCCTGGCACTCCACTGTAGCAGCCAGAACTGGGCTAGAGCCCACACCCATTCTGGAATCTGAAGCCGGACAAGAACTCGAACAGGACTTCAGACTGGACCTTGACTCTTGGCTGGAGCTGGAACACAGAAGGAGGTCAACATCTTGGTTGAAGTAGGAACTCAGAGTAGACTCAGCATCTTGCCTGAGACTACAACCTGGTCCGGCCTCAGCATCTTGGCCGGAACTGCCACTCAACTCGGACTCAGCATCTTGGCTGGACTCGGTACTCAGCATAGACTCAGCATATCAGCTGGCACTGGAACTTGCTCTGGACTCAGCATCTTGGCTGGAACTGCAACTTGACCCGGACTCAGCCTCTTGACGGGGACTGGAACTTGACCCGGACTCAGCATCTTGCCTGGGACTGGAACTCCAACTTGACCTGGACTCAGCATCTTGGCCGGGACTGCAACTTGACCCGGACTCAACATCTTGACCGGAGTTGCAACTTGACCCGGACTCAGCATCTTGCCTGGAACTGGAACTCCAACTTGACCCGGACTCAGCATCTTGGCCGGGACTGCAATTTGACCCAGACTCAGCATCTTGCCTGGGACTGGAACTCCAACTTGACCCGGACTCAGCATCTTGGCCGGGACGGCAACTCTCACCGGACTCAGCATCTTGGCCGGGACTGTAACTTAACCCGGACTCTGCATCTTGCCCGGGACTGTAACTCAATTCTGATTCAGCATCTCGGCTGAACTCTGCATTCGGTGCAGACTCAGCACTCATCGTGGACTCGTCATCTTGGCTGGGCTCTGCACTCGGTGTAGACTCAGCACTCATCATGGACTCATTATCTTGGCTGGGCTCTGCACTCAGTGTAAACTCAGCACTCATCGTGGACTCAGTATCTCGGCTGGCCTCTGCACTTGGTGCAGACTCAGCACTCATCATGGACTCATCACTCGGTGTAGACTCAGCATCCCGGCTGGGACTGCAACTCGCTCCAGACTCAGCATCTTGACTGGAACTACAACTCGATCCAGACTCAGCATCTTGACGAACTGCAACTCGATCCAGACTCAGCATCTTGACTGGAACTACAACTCGATCCAGACTCAGCATCTTGACTGGAACTGCAACTCGATCCAGACTCAGCATCTTGACTGGAACTACAACTCGATCCAGACTCAGCATCTTGACTGGAACTACAACTCGATCCAGACTCAGCATCTTGACTGGAACTACAACTCGATCCAGACTCAGCATCTTGACTGGAACTGCAACTCGATCCAGACTCAGCACCTTGACTGGAACTACCACTCGATCCAGACTCAGCATCTTGACTGGAACTGCAACTCGATCCAGACTCAGCACCTTGACTGGAACTACCACTCGATCCAGACTCAGCATCTTGGCTGCCACTACTGCAACTCGCTCCGGACTCAGCATCTTGGCTGTCACTGCTGCAACTCGCTCCGGACTCAGCATCTGGGCTAGAACTCAAAACAGACTCAGGCACTGGGCTGGAACTCAGTGTGGACTCAGAAGCTTGGCAGACAAAGCCCTTCAGGCTGGACTCAGAAGTTTGTCGGGAAAAATCAGGAAGCCACCTTCTTTCAGCTTGGGCTTCAGGAGTATCCCGCAGGGTTGGCTCCTAGAGGAGTTGGAAGCGGTAAAAGAAAAGCTTGGTAGAGGGATCAATAGCAGAAACTGGGTTTTCTTCGAACCCAAGCCAGGAGACACGCCTTCTTTCCGCTGCAGCCTCAGGAGTATTCTTCAGGGCTGGATTAGACAAAAGTGCAACCCTGTAATCCTGGAGTGTCAGAAACGGATCCAGATCAAAAATGGGGTTGGAACTGGGATCCAAACTGGTACTAGGAGGCTTGGTTTGAAGCGCCACTTGAACTGGACTCAGGGACTTGCCTTGAAGCGCTGCTTGGACTGGAATCGGAGACTCGGTCGGAGGCATCCCTCGGACTGGACTCGGAGGCTCGGTCAGAAGCATCCCTCGGACTGGACTCCGAGGCTTGCGTGGAGGCGCCATCTGGACTGGCACCGGAGGCTCGGTGAGAAGCCCCCCTCGGCCTGGAATTGGAGGCTCGGTCAGCAGCGTCCCTCAGACTGGACTCCGAAGCTTGAGTGGAAGCGCCACTTGAACTGGCATCGGCGGCTCGGTCAGAAGCGTCCCTTGGACTGGACTCTGAAGCTTGGCTGGACGCGCTGCTCGGACTGGATTCAGAGGCTTGTCCGGGCGCACTGCTTGAACGGGACTGGACCCCTGCTGGGTCCAGAGCATGGAATTCCCAAGACGTCTCCTCTCAGCGACAGCTTCAGGAGAGTCCCACAAAACTGGATTCAAGACAAGGCTGCGGCGATACTCTTGAGAGCGTGATGAAAGGGTCCATATCTGAAACTGGGTTTTCAGCTATTCCAAGCCACCGGACACGTTTTCTCTCAGCTGCCGCTTCAGGGGTCTTCTTCAAAACAGGATGAGACAAAAGTTTCCCATGATACTGACGAAGAGTCATAGAAGGATCAAGAACAACGATGGAGCTGGACCCCAGCTGGGTCAGCTGGGCGGGGGTTCTTGCCGGGCTCATGGCCTTTGCAATCTGTCAGGTTCTCAGATTCAGAGCCCGCGGGGCCGGGCTCTGGAGCAAACGTGAGCCCTTGGGCTGCTGACGAGGAGCGACAGCAGCAGGCAAAACCCACCAACCAACGCTGGGCAAGCACACCGGCACCGGCAGGGACTGCAGGCACCGCCCAGCGAGCCGGAACACATGGACTGGAATTCCCCGGACTGGAACACTGGACTGGAGCACACCGGACTGGTCCACACAGCTTCACCTGCACTTAGCTACTAAGCCCCCCAGGAGTTGAGCTCCTGGGTTCGAGTAGTCGGCAGGACTTACTGGATACCGGATGACACAGGGACCAGGACTGGAAACAGTCGTGCTCCTAAACCTAAACTGATCTACGTGCTCCCAAGCCCTAAACCAGCAGGAGTGTTCCTAACAGTAAACTGACAAAAGGACTTCCTAAGCCCTATACTAAACAGGAGCTCCTAAGCCCTGCTCAAGAAAGGGACTTCCTAAGCCCTAAACTAGCAGAGCAGGGAACTAAACCCAAAGCTAACACAGGTGCTACTAAGCTACAAGCAGAGCTCTACACTAATAAGCTAAACACAAAACTACCAAGCTACCTAAGCACTGCTCTAGCAAGCTAGATACAACTAACAAGGTGCTTCCTAAGCACTACTTTGGCAAGCAACCAGAAGAGCTCCTAGCACTAAAAGGGAAGACAGGGGAGCCACAAGGAAAAAGCAGGGAAGCTAACACATAAGCCAAAAGTGTTTCTAAAGCACCAAACACCAACAGCAAAGACTGCAATGCTCCCAATAGCACAAACACCAGAAATACTTCTAACAGCAAATTCTGCAGTGTTCCTAACAGCAGCAAACCCTGAAGTACTTCTATCAGCAACAGAGCTTCCAAAGCCCTACACACAGCAATGCTTCTAAAACCAAGAAGGAAAAGCAGAGGAACCAAAGGGAAAAGCAGGAAAGCTAAACACACAGTCACCAGTGCACACTGCACTCACACTAACCTGGACCTTTAGCAAAAGCAAGCAGGGAAACTAGACACAAAGTCAGAAGTGCACACTGCACCACCCTACCTAAAGCAAACACCACTGTTGCAAAAGGCTCTGAAGGAAACAACACCACTTCCTTATCAAGGCCCTCCCTGATGATGTCACACTCCCTAGCCCCAGGCAACAGCACACTGACCCAGAGAGGCCCAACCCACACCAATGCAACACCGTGAAGCACTTGAAGCCAGTACACCCAAAGAGAGGTAGAGCTAACTCAGTCCACCCACACAGCTGTAGTAAAGAGAAACAATTAACCCCATGCTGCTGGAAGCTGCCAGCACAGAGAGACAGAGCCAGCTCAGACAGGCCAGACAAAAGAAACAGAAGCCAGCTAAGAAGCTGACCCCCAGGAAAGAGGTAAGTTTGAGAGGGGTTCTGACCCAATCATAACAGAGGTTTGCTTTTGTCAAAGCCCTCAGTCAAACCTCCACCAGTGTCATGGGATCTCAACGTCGTTCTCACCTAGCTGATGAAAGCTCCTTTTGAGCCACTGAATTCCTGCCATCTGAAGTACTTGACCTGGAAGGTCATTTTTTTGGTGGCTGTTACTTCAGCTCGTAGAGTCAGGGAGCTCCAAGCCCTGGTAGTGCATGCACCTTATATCAAGTTTCATCATAACAGAGTAGTCCTCTGCACTCACCCTAAGTTCTTGCCAAAGGTGGTGTCTGAGTTCCATCTGAACCAGTCAATTGTCTTGCCAATATTCTTTCCCCATCCTCATACTCGCCCTGGTGAAGACAAGTTGCACACCTTGGACTGCAAGAGAACATTGGCCTTTTACGTGGAACGGACTAAGCCATATAGACAGTCCGCCCAGTAGTTTGTGTCTTTTGACCCCAACAGGAGGGGAGTCGCCATCGGAAAACGCACAATCTCCAGTTGGCTAGCAGATTGCATTTCCTTCATTTATGCCCAAGCTGGGCTGACTCTGGAGGGCCATGTCACGACTCACAATGTTAGAGCCATGGCTGCGTCAGTGGCTCACTTAAAGTCAGCCTCCATTGAAGAGATTTGCAAGGCTGCAACGTGGTTATCAGTCCACACATTCACAACTCACTACTGCCTTCAGCAGGATACCCGATGCGACAGTCGGTTTGGGCGGTCGGTGCTGCAGAATCTGTTCGGGGTTTAGAATCCAACTCCACCCTCCTAGGCCCATTTTTGTTCTGTTCCAGGCTGCACTCTCATTTAGTTGTGTTTCTTTTCAGGTCAATCTCTGTTATGTCCTCGCCATTGCGAGGCCCAATTGACCAATGTTCATTGTTTTGAGTGAGCCTGGGGGCTAGGGGTACCCCCAGTTGTGAGTATAATCCAGCCTGCTTGTCCTCGGTGAAAATGAAGCTACATACCTGTAGCAGGTATTCTCCGAGGACAGCAGGCTGATTATTCTCACAAACCCACCCTCCTCCTCTTTGGAGTTGTTTTCAGCGGGCAGGAAGCCATTCGCACATGCGCAGTATGTTGGTCCCACGTGACGGAGCGTTCTGGAAAGCTCTTCTTTTTGCTATGCAAATTTTTCCCGGTCTCCTGGACCGTCGCGGACAACGATCCAGTTGTGAGAATAATCAGCCTGCTGTCCTCTGAGAATACCTGCTACAGGTATGTATCTTCATTCTAGTTAAGAGTTCAGTGCAGATAAAAATAAAGGAAAACAGCAAGAGGGTGCAAGATGGCGGCTACTTGAGCAGAAGTGCGTTTGGCTCTCCCTTACCTCCACTGTAGTTTGCTCACGGAGATTCGCGGACCGGAATGGGAATGCGAAAAGGCAAGACCAATCTTCCGATCTCTGCAGGCAGGGTGGAGCCAGCTCCGTTGAGGCAGATGACTTTGGGTGAAATGGGACTCCTAACGCCGGGAGCTGGCGGAATCGCTACGAGTGGTCCGGGTAATCTTATTGACCAAAGCGCCGAGGAAGCCTCATTGAGTCCTCCCTTTCAAGCTGTACCTCTGCGACCAGGAGAGAGAAGAGGGGCAGCGGTGGAACAGAGCGCAGAGTCCGGAAGTTGGTCCCCTGCGCTAGTTTGTGGAGACCCCGCAGCTTCCTCAATGCCAGAAGGAACATCGATACAGACGAGTATTTCGCCTGGAATGAATCTGAGCGTATCTCAAATGGTGTCGGGAGAATTAAAAAGATCTTCAGCTATTACCCTTGAAGTTGTATGGGAAGCGATGCAAGGCCTAAATTCCAGCATACAACAGATTGCCCGAATGCTAACGGGAGAAATGGCAGAAGTGAAGCAAACTCAGACAGGTATTTCCACAACAATTGTAGAGCATAAAACTAAGATGGATGCCTTGGATACTGATCTTAAAACGGTGAAAGTCTCAACAGAAGTTTTGATAAAAAATGTTAATTTCCAGCAACGTAAAATAGATTTTCTTGAAAATCATCTTAGGATTAATAACTTACGTTTTCTAAATTTTCCAAAATCCCCACTTATCCCAGCACTAGAAATGTTGAGAAAGTATGCTAAAGAGATACTTGGGATCCCCTCTGAGGGATTTCCGCCTATTATTAGAGCGCAATACATTTCTAGAGCGGGAAGGGGTGATATTCCTCAGAATCTTCAAGTAGCTGGGAATTTGACTGATTTCTTAGAGAACTACATTGATTGTTACATTTGCTCTACAAACTGATCGTAATAATATATTGAGACTTTACTTTCGCCATATGAACTCCACCTTTTTGGGTTCAAAAATTCAGATTTTTCCGGACTTTTCCAGGGACACCCAGAGAAGAAGAAAAGCATTCTTGTTATTAAAAGAAAGAGTTTTGCGTATAGGAGGAACTTTTCAACTGAGGTTTCCCTGTAAATGTCTTATTTCTATTCTACATCATATATTTTTTTTGACCCAAAAATGTTGCAAGATTTTATTTCCTCTAAAGAATAATGTTGTAATAGGCATTGTATTGTGGCGTTACTTGGCTGCGATTTTTCGTCATCGCTCTCTGCTCATAAGAATTGTTTGTTTCTTGATTTAATAATTTTATTTCCTAGATCTTGGATCCACTTTTGTGGTCAATATAATGTATAAGTGTTTGATTGTTTGATATTTGGTATCTTTTTGTCTAGATCTGATTTATGTTGTATTTGCATAAATGTAAATTTCAATAAAGTATAAATATTAAAAAAAAAAAAAAAGGAAAACAGGCAAACCCTGCGAGCGAGTAATATAGAATCAATTTCAGCATGTACAATTGAGCTAAAAGGTTAGTACATAAGTACATAAGTAGTGCCATACTGGGAAAGACCAAAGGTCCATCTAGCCCAGCATCCTGTCACCGACAGTGGCCAATCCAGGTCAAGGGCACCTGGCACGCTCCCCAAACGTAAAAACATTCCAGACAAGTTATACCTAAAAATGCGGAATTTTTCCAAGTCCATTTAATAGCGGTCTATGGACTTGTCCTTTAGGAATCTATCTAACCCCTTTTTAAACTCCGTCAAGCTAACCGCCCGTACCACGTTCTCCGGCAACGAATTCCAGAGTCTAATTACACGTTGGGTGAAGAAAAATTTTCTTAAGGAATTTTTTTTTAATTCCTAAAAATGACATAACTGGTGGTTCTTCTGATGTATAATGGAATGGAATTCCATATAGTAGGCACCTGATATAAAAGACTGGCCAAAAAACTAGTGTTAGACATAATCCTATTAGGCTTAGGAAAGTGGAGTTAATGAAATTTTTAGGCTGAAGTGATTTGGATTATGGGAAAGGCAGTCACATAATACTGTAAAATTCTTAGACTCTGAGGCAAACAGGAGATCAGGAAAATAACCTTCAGTGTGTGGGAGGGGTGGAATGGATGACTTGGCCTAGCTCAGATGCCAAATTGCTTATGAGGTGAGTAGCCGATATATCGGCTGTTCTGCACAGAAACTAAAATCTCCAATTTTTAGTGAGAGAGATAATCAATAAAAATCAAACAAAATAAAACATGGAAAAGAAAATAAGATGATACCTTTTTTATTGAAATGCTTGGATGTTTCACTTATATATACTGTCATCTTTCACATTTGCTTATTTCCGATCTGACGAAGGGCAACCTTCGAAAGCTAATCAAGAAATGTATTAAGTTACGTCCAATAAAAAAGGTATCATCTTATTTTCTTTTCCATGTTTTATTTTGTTTGATTTCTATTGATTACCTCTAAAAGTGGACTAACACGGCTACCACACCTCTCTACTTAGTGAGAGAGACAAATTTTAAAGGTAGCATCTATCAATTAGTCGGCCAGCTCTACTAATCAGCCTCTCCAAGGCTGCCAGATGACGAGAGTTAGTATGTAAGTTCCACAGACATACATTCAGCTCCTTGCAGGAGGAGAAATGACTTTCCTATCACATTGTGAAAATAAAGAAAAAAAATCCAGTAGTACACCACTTCCTTGACTGCCTACTGACATGTTCTAAATCGCGGGAGGATTATGAAAAATTACAAGAGGATCTTACGAGACTGGGAGACTGGGCATCTAAATGGCAGATGACGTTTAATGTGAGGAAGTACAAAGTGATGCATGTGGGAATGAGGAACCCTAATTATAGCTACGTCATGCAAGGTTCCTCATTAGGAGTCACAAACCAAGAAAGGGATCTAGGTGTCATCGTTGATACGTTGAAACCTGCTCAGTGTGCTGCTGCGGCTAAGAAAGCAAATAGAATGTTAGGTATTATTAGGAAAGGAATGGAAAACAAAAATGAGGATGTTATAATGCCTTTGTATCACTCCATGTGCGACCGCACCTTGAATATTGTGTTCAATTCTGGTCACTGCATCTCAAAAAAGGTATAGTGGAATTAGAAAAGGTGCAGAGAAGAGCGACAAAAATGATAAAGGGGATGGGACGACTTCCCTATGCAGAAAGACTAAAGTGGCTAGTGCTCTTCAGCTTGGAGAAAAGGCGGCTGAGGGGGAGATATGATAGAGGTCTATAAAATAATGAGTAGAGTTGAACGGGTAGACGTGAAGCATCTGTTTACGCTTTCCAAAAATACTAGGACTAGGGGACGTGTGATGAAGCTACAAAGTAGTAAATTTAAAACCGGAGAAAATTTTTCTTCATTCAATGTGTAATTAAGCTCTGGAATTCATTGCCAGAGAATGTGGTAAAGGCGGTTAGCTTAGCAGAGTTTTAAAAAGGTTTGGACGGCTTCCTAAAGGAAAAGTCCATAGACCATTATTAAATTGGACTTGGGGAAAATCCACTATTTCTGGGATAAGCAGTATAAAACGTTTTGTACTTTAGGATCTTGCCAGGTATTTGTGACCTGGATTGGCCACTGTTGGAAACAGGATGCTGGGCTTAATTCACCTTTGGTCTGTCCCAGTATGGCAATACTTATGTACTTATGTAGAGCTCTGCCAGGATTTAATTCCAGCCTACAACAAAAATTACTATCCCCATGTTGCATAACAGCTCTAGTTCAAAAATATGAATTACTCATAAAGAGAGAGGAAAAGCCTCAATGAGCTCCAGGCAGAATCACCCTCGGAGCTCAAACTCTTCATCAGCAGAAAAACCTCACCACCTCTTAATATTTTTTGCAAACTACAATGCTTTAAAACAAATTGTGTTGCACTCAAACAGATCATAATATTTTCAAACAAACTGTATTGCATTTATCTAGCCATAAAGTTGATATTAGCAAATAGATGATAGCCCAGTGGTAGGGGAGGGAAAGACATTCTTAGGGTTAAAATCATTATTGAAAGATTGCCTCATAACTGTCCATATGCTGACTGCCCTATTTATGATGCCACTGTTTAATCATAATTTGATCCTGCACAGAATGCCAGACTGGATGAACTGTATAGGTCTTTCTCCGAGGACAAGCAGGCCAGCACAGTGCCTGGTGCAGAACACTACCTAGTATAATGTAGCTTTAAGAGCTCACGGCAGCGCTCTCATCATGCGTTTACGAGTGCCTCCCCACTCACCTTGCAAGCGCGAGACCTTCAGTCTCTTCTCATCCGCTGTGAGGAAAGAGTGCATTTGTTGAGGCTCCTCACAGCGCCTTCGCAGTATTTTTTTCAAGTGCTTTTTGTGGCTTTCCTCACGGCTTTTTTAAAATCTGTATTTGCCTTGTTCCCTCTTCAGGATCTTTTTTTAACCTCCCCTTACAGTTTGTTTCTTTTTTTGCCTGATTTTTTGTTTCCCTTCCATGTCATCGAAGGTTCCCAGGACCTTGAAGTGCTGTGCTCGATGCAATCAGATCATCTCTGGGGCTGACACCCATTCCTGGTATGTCCAGTGTTTAGGACCAGACCATAACCCTACCAACTGTATTCTTCATGTTTGCAAAAAAGAACACAGAAGTCGAGAGGCTCAAAAGGTGAAAAATTTTGGAGCCAGGTCCGAATAGTCAACATCGGCGCTTGCACTGATATAGGATACATCGGTCCGTATGGGTGCTACACCTATGTCCGACACTGGGAGTGAACATGCATTGAGCAGGTCACCACCTGCCTTGAGGCTGACCACTGTGCAGAGACCCTGGGACTGGTCAGCATTGGACCCGACACTGAGGAGGCATGAGGATTCGAGGTTGTCCTCATCGGTGCTGAGGGGTGTCTATGCTTGGCATCGGCTGAAGCCCAAGAAGCACAAGCATTGATCCCCTTGACTCATGGGCACCGAGAGGAGTGCTCCATCTCCATCAAGGAGGTGCCAGTGCAGAGGTTCCATGCAGCCAAGACCAGATACCTGAGTTGACACTGGCGGTTCAGCAGGCTGCCTCTGACCCGACACCCCAGCCTTTCCCAATGTCTACCCTCGATGAGCAGATCTGGACCAAGCTCCAAGAGCATTTGGTAAGGCTTCTACAGCAGAGTGCATTGGCATCAGGGGTGCTTGTGCCAGCCATGCCTCTACCTGTTGCCTTGCAGGGCCCTTAACCTGTAGTGAGGTCTCTGCTGCTGGTGCCATGTACTGTATCCGCGTTGAAGCTGCCCGTGCAGGTACCCCTTTGACATCGATGGAGGAAGCTTTGCTGGAGTTGAGGGTGGAGCCTGCACCTCAGTCCAGGCAGGGACCTGGTTTCTTCTACCCAAAGCAGGCTCTGTCTCTGCTCTCTCTTGAGGAGTTCTTTGCTGATGCCAATACAGACTGCTCATGGGCATCTGAAGATCCAAGGCACTCCTTGGAGGAGCAGTCCTATAATATTCCATCAGACCTCTGCCCACCAGAGGAGAAGCAAGTGTCTTCACCAGAGTCTTCCTTTTTTGCTTTTGTTAAGGAGATGATGGCTGTCATCCCACTTCATTTGGAGATGAAGGATGAGCCCAGGGCTGAGATGTTTGAGGTCTGGACTACAACTCTCCACCTAGAGAGGCTTGACTGTCTCATTCCACGAGATCCTGCACGAACTTCAAGTGAAGAACTGGGCATCTCCTTTGTCTGTCCATGACCTCCCCAAGCAGATACACCATGTATCAGATCCAGAGTTCACCTGGGTTTGATAAGCCACAGTTGCCTCATTCCCTGGAGGTGGTATCCGCGTTCAAACGGGCCAGAAGTTCCAGAGACTTGCTTTGGTTCTTCTAGGCAGAAAACGTGAACTCTGGACTCGTTTCTCGGTGGAAAATGCATCATGCTTCAATGCTCATATCCCATATACAATCATACCAGCTCTACACAAGCCTCTACTTGTGGAACTTGGTGGGCAGTGTGACTGATTTGGGCGGAGTCTCTCCCACCGGTAGCTAGGGATTCCCCATTTGTGAGAATTATTGGCCTGCTTGTCCTTGGAGAAAGCAAAGATACTTACCTGAAGCAAATATTCTTCAAGGACAGCAGGCCATATATTTTCACATACCCTCCCTCCTCTCCTTGGAGTTCTCTCTACTATTTCGTTATACTGGTGGTCCTGCACTCTCACGGCAGGCAAGAAGACACTCAAGCATGCATGGTGGAAGCTCTGTGTGCACTCAAACTATACAAAGCTTCTTATCAAGTACCGAACCGGGTGACACGGGACATGTCACCCATATGTGAGAATATATGACCTACTGTCTTCTACTACTACTACTACTACTATTTAGCATTTCTATAGCGCTACAAAGCATACGCAGCGCTGCACAAACATAGAAGAAAGACAGTCCCTGCTCAAAGAGCTTACAATCTAATAGACAAAAAATAAATAAAGTAAGTAAATCAAATCAATTAATGTGAACAGGAAGGAAGAGAGGAGGGTAGGTGGAGGCGAGTGGTTACAAGTGGTTACAAGTCAAAAGCAATGTTAAAGAGGTGGGCTTTCAGTCTAGATTTAAAGGTGGCCAAGGATGGGGCAAGACGTAGGGGCTCAGGAAGTTTATTCCAGACGTAGGGTGCAGCGAGACAGAAGGCACGAAGTCTGGAGTTGGCAGTAGTGGAGAAGGGAACAGATAAGAAGGATTTATCCATGGAGCGGAGTGCACGGGAAGGGGTGTAGGGAAGGACTGTCCTTGGAGAATACCTGCTACAGATAAAGTACTTTCACTATCTCTTCTTCATCGTAACCTCCAGTCACTGGCCCTCACAGAGAGCTTAGAATTTGCTTCCTTGCATCTCTGAGGCTGTCTCCAAGGTCTTGCTGGCTTCCATGAAAGATTCCACCACGAGATGTTCTTTCAAATAGAGGTGTGCTGTCTGGTGTGAGGGCAAGGCCCTACATAGACCCTGCTTGAATACCTTCTGCACCTCTCTGAGAGTGGTCTGAAAACCAACTAATTTAAGGGTTCACCTCTGTGCAATTGGTGCTTACCATCATCGTGTGGAAGGTAAGTCCATCTCTGGACAGCTTCATGAGAAGTTTGCTTTTCACAAAGCCCCCCCCCCCCCCCCCCCCCCAAACCTCTGCCTGTGTCATGGGAATTCAATGTCGTCCTTGCGCAGCTGAAAAAATCTTTTGAGACATGATTCCTGTCCACTAAAGGTCTTGACCTGGAAGGTCCTGTTTTTAATGGCTGTTACTTCAGCTCGAAAGGTCAGTGAGATTTAGACCTTTGTAGCGGATGCACCTTACATAACAGAGTAGTTCTCCGCATGCACCCTAAGTTCCTGTGGTGTTGGAGTTCCATTTGTATCATCCTTCCAACATTTTTTTCCCAAACCTCATGCCCATCCTGGCGAAAGTGCACTGCACTCTTTGGACCAAGAGAGCATTGACCTTTTACTTGAAGTAGGCTGTATTGACAGTCCCCCTACTTTTTTTTGGTTTCTTTTGTTCCCAACAGGATAGGAGTCACCATCGGGAAACACACAATTTTTTTTCTTTTGTTCCCAACAGGATTGCAGATTGCATTTCTTTTACTTATGACCAAGCAGGGCTGACTCATGAGGGGTCATGTCAAGGCTCATAATGTGAGAGCCATGGCGGCGTCAGTAGTCCACTATTGAAGTGATTTGCAAGTCTGCAACTTGGTCTTCAGTCCACACATTCACATTTCATTTATTACCATTTATATACCGCCCTTGTTCAGAGCGGTGTATAAGTTAAACATACATAATAAAAACATTACAAACAAAATTTGTCAAATACAATGCATACAGAATCTTTGTACTGTACTGTGTCTATCAACTGCTGAAGTCAGTTTTTAGCCTGCAGCAGCAAATACCGTTTCTGCAATATTTTAAACTATCCCAAATTCTTCTGAGTCCTAAGGGCTCCAGTGAGTTATTTCCACTCTCTCGGACCTGCTACTGAAAAGATTAGCCTCCTAGTGTTCTCCAAACGAAACAGCTGAAAATCAGGGTCTCCAACAAATAGGCATTGTCTGAACGAAGTACCCATTTTGGACAGTACAAATGAAGACAAGCTGATAAATAATGATGAATCATGATGCACACAGTGATGAACCATCATCAAGAGCTTAAACTTAAGCCTATCCTGCATGGATAACCAATTCAGTTTCTGAAAACAAGGAGTAACAATCATATTTAGACATCCCGGAACAAGATCCAAGATGGCAGCATAGCGTTTAATCACACCAGACGCGCCCAGTTTTCTGTTCGAAGCACTGTTGGGGGTAGGCTCCGGATCCCCGTGGATAATGGGGAAAAGGAGAGGGAAGGTGCGGGAGAATCCAACCTCCACCGGGACCCAACTCCACCACCAGACGACTTTGGATCAGTTCGGGTTAGCGCCTGGACCCAGGCAAGCCTCTTCTGCCGTCGGAGCTGGTGCGTCAGCACTGGCCAACAGTGTCGATGGGGTCTCTGAGCCCTGTCCAACGTGTGGCTCCCCTCCCAGCCAGGAAGGGGCAGCGTGGAGCCAAGTCCTGCAGCTCAGGCTCCGAATGAAGGAGACCTGAGTGTGCAGGGAGGGAACCTGCCCACGCTGGGAGAAACGGCTAGGAGCACCAGGCTGGAAGAACTAGCAATACAAGTACTGCCATCACAGATAGTGAGTACTTTGAAACAGTCTATTGATGTTCCCCTTCCTGTTTTTTCTTCGGGGGCTATAGCAAAACCAGCCGTAGTGACAATGGAGTCACTCTGGGACTTGATATTTAACATTCAATCTTCTTTACAAGTACAGTGCAAGCCGCATCAGTGCAAGGGTCTGGGACCAAAGAAATGCATGCAGTTAACCGGAGCGTGCACTTAACCGTTGTGACCCAAAGAAGCTTGGCATCTGATAAACATATGTACAGTACTGTTTATTATACGTACAGTATACAGTCTCCGTTAACTGACGTTAGGCTTATTTGAAGTAATCAGTTATAGTCCTTGCTACACTATTGGGTCTGTGAGTTCCATAGACTGCGTCTGCCAGACGGTAAAAACTGTCATAGCACTGACATCCAGTGGCCTCCAGATAGGCCCGCACGGTGTTGAGACTCTACAGCTCTACAGCGCTCTTGCAAAAGTGACAGGAGGAGGTTGTTGAATTTTGTCAGCATGTGCCTCGCTGCTCATTTCATCATCTGTTCCATCATCAGCCATTGTTGCCTGCTTGTAGGCGCATATCTCGACATCAGTGCTGTCGTCAGCTGTTTGCAGATCTTAATCAACAGCTACGTAGCGATGGAACTCCTCTTCAGTAACACTGGCTGGGATGTCAATAACCTGTTCATCTTTTTTTTTTTTTTTTTTGTTACATTTGTACCCCGCGCTTTCCCACTCATGGCAGGCTCAATGCGGCTTACATGGGGCAATGGAGGGTTAAGTGACTTGCCCAGAGTCACAAGGAGCTGCCTGTGCCTGAAGTGGGAATCAAACTCAGTTCCCAAGGACCAAAGTCCACCACCCTAACCAGTAGGCCACTCCTCCACTCCATCTGAATAGCAAAGAGAGGAAAACAGAATACATCTTCAGACAGCAGGGGTATGAAATGTGCACTGACTGCCAGACATGAACAGTAACTCATCCAATGCCCATTAAGGAGTTAGGTAGCATATGTGCCTGTTGCTGGGAAGCAAATAAAGCAACAAAGAGGGAGCAATCTCCACAATTGATGACCAAGAATCAGGGTGTGTCCAAAAAATGTCTCTCAAAAACTTTAATAAAGAAATTTTTACATAAAACCGTACAAGGAAAGTGCATAACTGTAGTAGACTTGATACATGGACAATGCTTCTACACCTGCATCATGAGTCCACAGTATACCAATCTTAAGGAAAAACCACAATGGCTCTTTCCCTTAAAACATAAAAATAGCACTCATCAAAGATGTACCAACAGCATTCCTCCTCAGGTGACTTTGTTCATATTTGTTTTCCCAGAGATGATAACACATTTATTTATTTATAGTACACTTCTATCCCACATTTTCCCACGCACGCAGGCACAATGTGTCTAACATAGGATAAGTAAAAATGACAATACAATAAGAGAAATTGGTAAGAGACAAAGAGTTGGCAAGGAAGGGGAAGGGGGCATAACAATTGCAGGGGTAGGTAAGTGGGACTATCGATCGGTAAGAGTGTGGGGGGAATAGACCAGTCCAAATAGATGGGTTTTCAGCAGCCTCTTGAACAGTTGGTGATCATTTTGCAGTTTTTAAGTACTTCGGCAAAACATTCCAATTCTTGGCACAGGAGTATTGGAAAGACGAAGTGAAGATCTTCTTGTATTTGACGCCTCTGCAATTTGGGAAGTGCAGGCTGAGATTTTATTTATTTTATTTTTATTTTTGTTACATTTGTACCCCGCGCTTTCCCACTCATGGCAAGCTCAATGCGGCTTACAGGTACTTATTTGTACCTGGGGCAATGGAGGGTTAAGTGACTTGCCCAGAGTCACAAGGAGCTGCCTGTGCCTGAAGTGGGAGATACGACCTCGAGGTGGCAACTGCATTTCTGGGAGGTAGGTCGATAAGGCAATGCATATATTCCGGAGCCTGCCCGTAAATGATTTTATGAGTTAGGGAGCAAATTTTGAAAAAGATACGTTTCCCTCACGGGCAACCAGCGGAGATGGAAACGCAGAGGTTGAGCATGCTCAAAATGTGACTTTCCCAGGGTTAGTCTCGCCACTGTGTTTTAAGCAGTCTGGAATTTTATCAAAAGATATCCAAGGCAACCTGCGTAAATCCCGCTGCAGTAATCCAGGTGAGATAGCACCAACCAATGAACAAGGGTGCGAAACAGTTCTCTAGTTAGGCAATATCTAACCTGCCGAAGCCTCCACATTGCATTGAACGTTCTCTTAGGTACAACTCGAACCTGATCATCCAGATGCAAATGCTTATCCAAGGTCACCCCAAGGAGCTTCAGACTATTAGATAGAGGGAGAACATAGTCTCCTCAGCTCGAAACCTTGGGGTCATCTTTGACTCTTCTCTCTCCTTCTCTGCTCATATCCAGCAGACCGCCAAGACCTGTCGTTTCTTTCTTTACAACATCCGTAAAATCCGCCCCTTTCTTTCCGAGCACTCTACCAAAACCCTCATCCACACCCTTGTCACCTCTCGTTTAGACTACTGCAATCTGCTTCTTGCTGGCCTCCCACTTAGTCACCTCTCCCCTCTCCAGTCGGTTCAAAACTCTGCTGCCCGTCTCATCTTCCGCCAGGGTCGCTTTACTCATACTACCCCTCTCCTCAAGACCCTTCACTGGCTCCCTATCCGTTTTCGCATCCTGTTCAAACTTCTTCTACTAACCTATAAATGTATTCACTCTGCTGCTCCCCAGTATCTCTCCACACTCGTCCTTCCCTACACCCCTTCCCGTGCACTCCGCTCCATGGATAAATCCTACTTATCTGTTCCCTTCTCCACTACTGCCAACTCCAGAATTCGCGCCTTCTGTCTCGCTGCACCCTACGCCTGGAATAAACTTCCTGAGCCCCTACGTCTTGCCCCATCCTTGGCCACCTTTAAATCTAGACTGAAAACCCACCTCTTTAACATTGCTTTTGACTCGTAACCACTTGTAACCACTCGCCTCCACCTACCCTCCTCTCTTCCTCCCCGTTCACATTAATTGATTTGATTTGCTTACTTTATTTATTTTTTGTCTATTAGATTGTAAGCTCTTTGAGCAGGGACTGTCTTTCTTCTATGTTTGTACAGCGCTGCATATGCCTTGTAGCGCTATAGAAATGCTAAATAGTAGTAGTAGTAGTTATCGTGATGGTATTTGAAGGCACTGAGTAGTAAGGTGAGTAGAGAATAAGGCACTGAGTTTTATCCTTATTTAACTTAAACCGGAATAGCCTCGCCCAATGTTCCATTGTAGATAAGCTTGCAGCAATCAGGTCTAAGATTTCCGCTACTGTGTCACGGAAAGGGATGGAGATGGTGACATTGTCGGCATAAATGTACGGATTTAAGCCAAGTTTGCAGAGGGCGGTAGCAAGTGGGATCAGCATGATGTTGAACAGAGTAGGTGATAGGGGTGAGCCCTGAGGCTCTCCAGGGAGCAGAAATGGTAGATTTCACTTTGACCTGGTAGGATCTGGACGACAGGAAGCCCTTGATCCAGTGCAAAACGAAGCCGCTCACACCAAACATGTCAAGAAGGTGTAAAAGGAGTTTGTGATCCATCATATCAAAGGCACTGGACAGGTCAAACTGAAGTAAAAGGATTTTATTCCCAACCGACATCTCACGTTTAAAGTAAGACAGGAGAGTAACCAGTACTGTTTCGGTATTGTATTGGGCGTGGAAACCAGATTGCGAATGTTGAAGGATATCATACTTCATCAGATATTCATTTAGTTGAGTGTTAACTATACTCTCCATGACCTTAACCAACAGAGGTACAGTGGTGGAAATAAGTATTTGATCCCTTGCTGATTTTGTAAGTTTGCCCACTGACAAAGACATGAGCAGCCCATAATTGAAGGGTAGGTTATTGGTAACAGTGAGAGATAGCACATCACAAATTAAATCCGGAAAATCACATTGTGGAAAGTATATGAATTTATTTGCATTCTGCAGAGGGAAATAAGTATTTAATCCCTCTGGCAAACAAGACCTAATACTTGGTGGCAAAACCCTTGTTGGCAAGCACAGCGGTCAGACGTCTTCTGTAGTTGATGATGAGGTTTGCACACATGTCAGGAGGAATTTTGGTCCACTCCTCTTTGCAGATCATCTCTAAATCATTAAGAGTTCTGGGCTGTCGCTTGGCAACTCGCAGCTTCAGCTCCCTCCGGCCCCATCCATTCTCCCATTGATGCGGTGAAGTAGTCCTGTGCCCTTAGCAGAGAAACACCCCCAAAACATAACATTTCCACCTCCATGCTTGACAGTGGGGACGGTGTTCTTTGGGTCATAGGCAGCATTTCTCTTCCTCCAAACACGGCGAGTTGAGTTCATGCCAAAGAGCTCAATTTTTGTCTCATCTGACCACAGCACCTTCTCCCAATCACTCTCGGCATCATCCAGGTGTTCACTGGCAAACTTCAGACGGGCCGTCACATGTGCCTTCCGGAGCAGGGGGACCTTGCGGGCACTGCAGGATTGCAATCCGTTATGTCGTAATGTGTTACCAATGGTTTTCGTGGTGACAGTGGTCCCAGCTGCCTTGAGATCATTGACAAGTTCCCCCCTTGTAGTTGTAGGCTGATTTCTAACCTTCCTCATGATCAAGGATACCCCACGAGGTGAGATTTTGCGTGGAGCCCCAGATCTTTGTCGATTGACAGTCATTTTGTACTTCTTCCATTTTCTTACTATGGCACCAACAGTTGTCTCCTTCTCGCCCAGCGTCTTACTGATGGTTTTTGTAGCCCATTCCAGCCTTGTGCAGGTGTATGATCTTGTCCCTGACATCCTTAGACAGCTCCTTGCTCTTGGCCATTTTGTAGAGGTTAGAGTCTGACTGATTCACTGAGTCTGTGGACAGGTGTCTTTCATACAGGTGACCATTGCCGACAGCTGTCTGTCATGCAGGTAACGAGTTGATTTGGAGCATCTACCTGGTCTGTAGGGGCCAGATCTCTTACTGGTTGGTGGGGGATCAAATACTTATTTCCCTCTGCAGAATGCAAATAAATTCATATACTTTCCACAATGTGATTTTCCGGATTTAATTTGTGATGTGCTATCTCTCACTGTTACCAATAACCTACCCTTCAATTATGGGCTGCTCATGTCTTTGTCAGTGGGCAAACTTACAAAATCAGCAAGGGATCAAATACTTATTTCCACCACTGTATAGAAGCTACAGGATGGTAATTAGAAATTACATCAGGTTTGACCTTAGTGTTTTTGCGTATGGGCGTGAGAAGTATGCGTCCATGGTCCAGTGGGAATAAGCCCTGTGATAGTAGATAATTGAGGTGGGTCGTCAAGTCGACTACAAAGCAGCTTGGAGCACATTCCAACAATTGATTGGGACAAGCATCCAGCCCACAGTATTTGCTAGAGAACTTAACGCAGGGCTTTGGACACCGTATCAACCGGGACACCACTAAAGGTGGTCCAAATGCTGTCGGACGGGCAATGATCAGCAGTTGGAACTAATGAGCTGAGGAGGTCATCCACGGCAGATAGACAACTAGCTGAAGTAGACTGTAGGGTTAAAATTTTATCATTGAAGAAAGTTGCTAACTGGTCAGCTTGAGGATGGTCTCCACTTGAAGATTCCTGCTTGCTAGTAGCTAGGAAGGATGCCAGGAGTTGGTTCAATTTTCTGGGGTCTTTTCCCACAGACTCCAATTTCTTAGAGAAGTATGTACGTTTAGCTTGCTTGATAGCATACTTGTATGTTCGGTGACTGTTTTTCCAGGCTTTGTGTGCCGCAACAGTTTTCCGTTTACGCCATATTCTCTCTAGCCTCCTTGTCTTAGTTTTTAAGCTTTTTAGGTCAATAGAGAACCAGGGAGTAGAGCTACGATTGTAAGAAGCTTTGAGCCGCAGTGGCGCAATGTGGTCAAGTACCTCCCTGCATTTGTCATCCCAGATCTTGAGAAAGAGGGGAGAGTCAATATCTTCGGACCAGTTAGTGGTATATATACATTTCCAGAATTGCTCCGGGTCGATTGTTCCTCTGGAGTAATATGTAGTGACTTTACCAGGCTGGAGGGGTCTTGCGTTTGGCCAGTTCAGCGTGAATTGTAGTTTGAAATGGTTGGATCAGGGAGTTTCTAGCCATCGGATGTTGGATAAGTGAAACTTGGAGTCATCTTGGAATTTGAAGGCGAGGAGATCTAAAGTGTGACCTTTAGTATGAGTCGGACTTACAGAAGGGCAGAGTAGACCCCACTGACTGAGGAAATCGAGGAATTGGATTGTATCCGGCAAGTGTAGATTGTCTAGGTGGAGGTTAAGATCTCCCAGTATGAGGATGTTAGAGTTGGACATACAGATGTTGGAGAGAAAATCCAAGAGGCCAACCTGGCTGGTGATCCAATTAGAGGGCGACCTATAAAACAGAACACAGTTCAGAGTCTCCCTTGGAGATGTGTGGTAAACGCTAACTGAAGCAATTTCAAGCGACGCAGAGATAAGTTGTGGGCAAGGAGTGACTTGAAGATATGAGCGATGAATAATGGCTAGACCACCACCTCTTCTATGGGTCCGTTCCCAATGTTATAGGTATCTAGGCAGAGGTCAACAAAAATAGGATCTTTGGACACTCTAATCCAGGTTTCAGTGATGAATAGCATATCAAGATTCTCAGAATTAATCCAGTCACGTATAATTTCTGGTTTGTTCATTACTGATCTGGCATTGATGTAGCCAATTCTGATGTGGTGGGACTGGGCAGTAAGGTCCTTAACAAGCGGGATTAGGACACGGTGTCTGGGCATAGGAAGACAGGACTCTTCGGAAGCAAGATGGGAGAGGGGGCGAGTTAGGCGACCATCAGAAATTTGTGCATTCCTGTGGCTTATTGGAATATAATTTAAATTCTGCTCCTGAGCAGACAACGTAAAGTGTATGAGAGTGGATAAATAGAAGATCCATAATGAAGTGTTAAGAGAGCATGATTGAGGCAGGGCTAAAGGTAGATAAAGCTGAGGCAGGGCAGAATAGCAGAATATTGTAGTCATTCTGCATGTATGTGAATATGTAACACATGTAAATCAGCTACATGCTATTCTGTAAGTATGTGTAATAGCACAAACTTCCATTACGTCCCAAGGATCAGTCCAGACAAATAGGTTGTGACCATCTGCCAGCAGGTGGAGATAGAGAACTGAGTTGTTCCTCATAAGATCCTATGCTTAGCAACCAATACAGTATTCTCTATCTCCAGCAGGTGAGATAGCAGTTTCTGTGCATGGTAGTGACTTCTATATGACCTCCTGTCCTGCTTGCAGGTTCAGTTGAGTTTGGGGTTGAGAATATCCTGTCCCTTGGGTGTAAACTTAGTGGTTTAGGTCCCTCTCTGCTCTCCCCATTGTCACTTTTTACCTCTTTATCTCAGTCTTTCCTTCTCTTTTTCTCATGCTTCTATCTTTAAAAAAACAAAACAGTCATTGCAGTTCTTTTTGAGAGTGCTTGTGCTGCGGGAAGATTGTGGGGCTTCAGTGCCTTGGAGATCACGAGACTGGCTGTTTTCTGTGAGTATATTATTCTCTGTCTGAGCCTATCAAGTCTTTGTATTGTGGGATAAACTCTCGGCTACTGGTTCCTGCATGCTTTGTTTTACTTCTGTGGACATTCTGCTTTTGCCTCATTTAGCCATCAGTACTCCGTCTCTGGGAGTTCAGTCTGGCACCGCTCTGATGGTGTGTTTGGCCTCCTTTACGTGTTTCCTCCATGGCCTCTCTCATGGGAAGGACATTGCACAGGATTGTACGTCATCTCGAGAAGGTTGTTCTTATAGGTTCAGACTGGCCCAGACTACTTTGGTAAGAGGACTTCATCCATCTTCAAATCGCTCCTCGGTTGACTGTTCCTTCACAGGTGGGCTTATTGCGCCAAGGTCCAGTACTTCTGGAGGATCCCTCTTGCTTTGGTCTTGCGGCCTGGCTCTTGAGAGGGCACGATTGAAGAAGAAAGGTTATGCGGATGATAATGTTACCACCTTGCTGCAAGCCCGAAAGTGATCTACCACTACTAATGCTAGAGTGTGGTAGAGAACCTTTGAAAGCTGGTTTACACAGAATGGTGTTCTCCATTTTGTGCTTCCTTGTCTCGATTTTATCCTTCTTTCAGGAGGGATTCAAAAAAGGCTTTGCTCTCAATTCTCTCAAGGTTCAGGTGGCAGCATTAGTGTGTCATAGAGGCAAGATATAGAGTGCCTTATTGGCTGCTCACCCTGATGTAATGCCATTCCTCTGCAATATTTGCCCTCAGTTGAGTCTTCAAGACTCTTCAGCCCCCTTTGAGCCCCTTTTGTTCGGCAACTATTAAATATCTTACTTTAAAGTCAGTATTTGTAGTTGTCATTTTGTTGGCACGGAGAGTTTCAGAGCTTCAAGCTGTTTCTTGCAGGGATCCCTTTCTCCGCTTTTCCTACTCGGGAGTTTCCATATGGACAGTTCATCCTTTTTGCCGAAGACTTTATCTCCTTTTCATGTCACTGTTTCTTCCTTCTTTACCAGGGAGTTCTATTCTGTAGAATACGCTTCCCTGCGTCTTGTATATGAAACCGTCTTACTGCTACCAATGAGTTCAGGCAGTCTGATCATCCTTTTGTCCTCTTTACGGGACCCCAGAAGGGTTTGCCAGCCTCCAAAGCAATAGTAGCTCGATTGTCTTAAGGAGGCTATTTCTTCAGCTTACATTTTGAGGGGTAAATCTGCTCCCATCATGTCAAGGCTCATTCTATTAGGTCTATCATGACTTTTTTGACAGTCTAGGGAAATTTCGTTGGCAGAGATCTGTCGGTCAGCGATGTGGTTGTTGTCTTATTCCTCTGTTTTGCATTACCGTTTGGATGTGTCTGCTCGAGCAGATGCTTTCTTCGTGACCATGGTTTTCGCTGCAGGGATATCCTAGTTCCTCCCCTCTTAAGGATTGCTTTTGAACATTCCATTTGTCTGGACTGATCCTTGGGACATAATGGAAGGGAAAATTAGTTAATTACCTGATAATTTTCTTTCCTTTAGTCCCAAAGGATCAGTCCAGAGCCTGCCCTTCTGTGATGGTTTCGTTTTTTCTGGGTTCTATGTTATTTTGGGTGTTTGCAATATTCTGGTTATGTTATTTCTAAGGCACAAGTTTTGTCCTTTATTTCATGCTATTTTTTCTATCTAGAGGCTGGAGGATTTTCTCTGGAAGTCACTCTTTCACTGCTTTATCAAAGACTGTCTTGGTTGCTAAGTGCAGGAGCTTATGAGGCACAACTTGGAGTTCGCTTTCTCCACCTGATGGTCTCAACCCATTTGTCTGGCCTGATCCTTTGGGACTAAAAGAAAATTAAAAGATGATTAACTAATTTTTCCTTTTGCAGGTTGGTATTTACATGGGTGGAGTCTGGGCAGAGAGTGGGACATTTACGCACATAGCTTATAACTAAGAAATACATGCCTATCTCTGCATCTAAACACAAGCATTTACACCATTTCTATGGCTGGCATAAGTGCTTTGCCTGAAAACACATGCATGTATATACTCTGTTATGCTAGCATCTACTTTCCTTTATCAAATAGGCTCCAAATAGCCCTCCTTTATAGAATTGCCTGTGCATTGGTACCAAACTATAAGTGACTGGGGAGGAAAATGTGGTGTGATCTGATAAACCTTGTAGTTCTTTTAGATTAAATTTTATGAAAGAATTGACTGCTGTTTATATACATTGAAGTTTTTTTTAAATGTGCAGATGTTTAAACTATGTGCTTCTTTTATTTAAAAGGGAAGTGTTTTTTTTTCTTTTGTTTGTCATGACTCTTCTCATTTCCACAGTAGTACATATAAGGGTTCTTTCACAAGCTTTTTGGAGGTTGCCAAATCTTGCCAGTAAATGCTTTGATAATTTTCATCTAACACATTTATGCATGTTCTTAAATCCTTTTTCAGTGCACGCACCCTCAAGCTCTGCATTAGATGTACTAAAGCACCCCTTCAAATTTTGAATAATTTTTACTTACCCAGTCCCTCACTTACAAAGCATTTGTACTCATTTATCTTCAACAGACTTATCCCTAGGTTCTTCTACACTCCATTTGAGCCATTATGGTATGGAGGATTTGGATTTAGCTCGCACTTTTTCTCAGTAGTAGTTCAAGATGAGCTATAATCAGGTACAATAAGTATTCTGTCCCTGGGAAGCTTACAACCTAAGATTGCATCTGGGGCACTGGAGGGTTGGGTGCCTGCCATAGTGTCAAAACTGATGAAGGGTATGGAAAGGGAGAGCAAGCTATGGAGAACCTACCCCACTTTGTGTGTTTCTTCTGTGTCTGTACCCCTTCTTCCTCCCTGGGCTGGCCAATAGTAGTTTTGTATTCCCAGCTATGCCTGCATTCTGTGGGCTGACAAGTTGTATCCCAACCTTCCTCACATGTAAGTGGCCATTGAAGCCAAGCAACTAGCCAAGGAACAGATGCTGATAGCAGTCCTTACCCAAAGTACTATGTTCCACAACAACAGTGCAGCAGTACTTCTTTTTCTCCATTCTCCCCTGACTTATCCTCTCATTCTTCCCTCCTGAACCATTTCCTTAATGCATTTACCCAGCCCTATTGGCTGACAAAAAACAGGTATTTTGCTGGGAGAGGGGGTGGAAATAAGTGGAAGAAAAGAGAAATGCATCGAACCATTCCATCTCCGTTGCCTTTCCTTCATTGGTCTTGCTCCTTATACCAGCTGCTTGTCTTTCTACAGCTTTGTGCAACTCTGAATTTGAGCTTATACTCCTGTGCTACTTTTTAATATTGCAGGAGTATGAACTGTGTGGGTCAGCGTTAGAGCCCCACAGAGCCATAGCAGCAAATATGTAGGTGGATGGCAGGTGGAGAGTTGCAATTGTTTAAGGCCCTGTTGGTAGGAAGTGGTGTGGTTACACCTGAAAAATGGCATAGTATATGCAGACTACTATTTTCTGATGTTATAATTTAGCATTTCGGAAAAGATACTGCTCTATTTTATTTTCAGGTGATTGTAAAAAACTAAGAACATATATTCTTAGCATATTCATGTCTTTAGGAATGAATATCAGGTCTTGTAACGTCTTTCCACATCTTTTGAGTTTCTATATTAATCAGACCCTGCCCTCACAAGAGCATACAGTACACAGTCTTAATTTTTGGTACATAGGATTTTACCCTTAAATTTAGTACCTTCCTGTCCAATCTGGTTAATAGCAATTCTTTTCAGGCAGACATTACATTTCCCTCAGAAATCTGGTATAGTTGAGCTCTTAGCATGCCAGTAGGTGTCCCTAACATATGGTAGCTGGTATACCCTTTACCCAAAGCCATGAACATCAGTTCCGCATCATTCCCAGGCAGAGCTATTAAAGAACGATTGTCTCTTGTACAGCATCTCACAGCATTTCCCCAATAAATTTTTATCATCCACAAAATTTGCTTTTTCTTCCAGAGGATGTGTTGAGTAAAGATGCTGGGGAGTGTGCAATATGCCTGGAAGAGCTTCTGCAGGGAGACACCATAGCACGGCTGCCTTGTCTATGTATATACCATAAAGGGTAAGTTCATCTTATAGTTTTTACATATTTAATACCGACAATCAGTGAAGTTACTTCTGTTCATAACTGTGCTAGCTGAAACTGGGTTTGTGTTGCTTATGATAAAATTATGATTGTAAATTCCATTCTAAATATGGACACTTTATTTTTGACTGGTGTACTTTGGTACTGAAATATCACTTTTCGAGGACAAAGCAGGCTGCTTATTCTCACGTGTGGGTCAACGTCTGTGTCGGCCTGGGAATCGGCATTTTGCAAGAGCAAAAATTAAAAAGTTTTGCCAGAGTCTTCTGGCGCGCAAGTGCGGACTGACTTCCTGCTCGCCGCACGAGCGCGTAACTCAGTTTTTCTTTTTTCCGTGACAAGGTGCGGCAGGTTTTTTTCTGTGCCCCTTGTTGAGGGCTGGGAAAAGTCGTCTTTTTTTTTTTCTCAGTTTACTTGGTTTTTTTTCTTCTTTTGTTTAAAAGAAAAATATATATATATATTCCTTGTCACTTGCAGCAGATGAATCCAGGAACCTAGTGAGTTAAGTCCGCCTACCAGCAGGTGGAGATAGAGATGAACTAAAGGCAGTGATGTCAGACGGCCAGCTCCTTCCTCAGTTAGTATGTCTCTATCACAGCAGGTGGTGGACGGCTTTTTCTTCAGCACCTGGGCCCAAGGCCTCTGAGGGTGCTCCTGGGCCAGTGGCCAGTTTGAGCCGGGGTGGCAGACTGGTGGTGTCCCCTTTGGCAGCATACGCAGTTGCTGGGTTTCTGCTGCACCTCAAATTCCCTCTGAACAGGCTTTTGCTGTTCCTTTCCTTCCCTGTTCGTTTCTGCCTCCTCACTAAAAAAATAAAAGAGAAGCATAGAATTTGTTTAAAAGAGAAACAGAGAAGCACAGGGAAGTGTGTTTTTGCTGAGAGCAGGTTTGTGTTACTGCTGTCCGAGTCCTGTTTTCTGTTGCCTGCTTGTCTGAGCCTGCCTCGAAGTGAAGTCGGAGAGTTTTTTTTCTTCAGCTCAGCTGTCAGTTCTCGCGCTTTCCCGGTCCGGGGTAAGTCCTGCTGGGTTCCTGTTCGGGGCTTGCGATGGCAGCGGAGGTGGTAAAACGCTGTTCCCGATGCGGGAAATGGCGTTCGGCGGCGGGCCTTTGCAGCGCGGCATCGCTGATTTGGCGGGACTCAACAGAGCAGTGGCCCCCTGAGAGCGTGCTTTCCCGCCCGGAGCCTGGCGATTCTTGTGCCATTTTGCGATCGGTCGCAGAGCCGGCTCCGGTAGCGGTTTTGGGCAAAGCTTCTTCTCCACTGGTAGGGGAGTCGGGGGGGGGGGGGGGCGTCAGGCACTGTGGGCGGTGGTGCAGGTGCCATGGCTGCGACCTCCTCCGTTGCGGGGTAGGGGTTTTTGCCAGAGTTTATTTTGCTACTCCATCAGGTGTTTTTGTTGAAAAGGGCCATGCCCCCCCCCTCACGCGGCTGCGACAGCTTCGGCCTTTGATTCTCTCAGGGGGTCTGGGGGTAACCAAGAAATTTGGGGTTTTTCCCCAGAGGATTTCTCCTCCCTTAAAAAGCCTAGGCTTTCTTTGAGGTCTGAGAAGGGGTCCTGCATACGGTCGCCAACAGCTTCCTCCGTGGTGGCTCTCTCGGAGCAGACAGGGGTAGAGGACGTGGAGGACGGTGTCCTCACTGACCAACCCGGAGGACTCTTCCGCTGTGAGGATTTTCCATAAGGAGGAGTTGTCCTCCTTTATCTCTCAGGCGCTGGAAGCCCTGAATATAGAGGACCCGGAGGTTGCGGCTTCTCAGGTGGTCAACCCCAAGATGGCTAGTACCAGATGACCTTCTAAGGCCTTTCCGGTTCATGAAGCTATTGAAGAGTTGATTTCGGCCCAGTGGGAGGATCCAGATGGGAGGCTGAAAGTAGCCAGGGCTATGGCCAGGCTGTATTCGGTTTCAGCGGACCGTTTAGAGCAGTTTGCTCTACCTAGGGTGGATGCCCTGGTGACGGCGGTCACAAAGAAGACTACTCTTCCAGTGGAAGGTGGTGTGGCACTTAAGGATATGCAAGACAGACGGCTAGAGGCCTCTTTAAAACGTGCCTTTGAGATGGCCGCTTTGACGCTTCAAGCTTCTGTTTGTAGTTCTTATGCGGCTAGAGCTTGTCTCAGTTGGCTACATTCTGTCATGGATTCGATTTCGGAGTCTGATATGCCGGGAACGCCTCAGATGTTGCTGATGGATATTGGGCTGGCGTACTTGGCAGATGCCTTGTATGATTTGGTCCACGCTTCGGCCAAACTCATGGCCTTGACCGTTTCCTCTTGGCGTCTTCTGTGGCTCAGTCATTGGGCCGCAGATATGGCCTCTAAGCAATGGCTCAATAAATTGCCTTTCCGAGGGAAATTGCTTTTTGGGGAAGACCTAGAAAGGAGCCTTGAGGTCTCATTTCAGAGAGATGCGCCAGTATCGCCCGGGGCGGTCCAGCGCAGCCTTTCAGCGTCCTTGTTTTGGGCAGCGTTCTTCTTTTAGCAACGAGAAGTGTCCGGCTGGACCCCCCTCTTGTCAGGGGGCTCCTTCTCGGGTCTCCCAATGATGGGGTGCAGGTCCTCTCGGGAGCAGAGCAGATCTGTTTCTTCCAGAGTGGGCCAGAATTTCTTCGGACCAGTGGGTCCTCGATGTGGTGTGAGAAGGTTACAAACTAGAATTCTTCTCTCCCGTCACAGACTTTTTTCTGGAGTCCCGCTGTGTATTGCAGGCCAAGAGGACAGCGGTTCTGCAGTATTCGCGAGACCTGCTAAGGATAGCGGCTAAACGTGCCTGTTCCTCCTCTCGAAAGGCGCACAGGTCGGTACTCCATCTTCTTTTTGGTTCCAAAGAAGGGAGGGGCTTTTGGGTCTATTCTCTATCTCAGAATAGTAAACCAGTTTTTGCGGGTTCGTCACTTCCGCATGGAGACATTAAAGGCATTTATCTTCTGTTCAACCAGGCGAGCTTTTGACGGCTCTCGATTTGAGGGAAGCTTACCTGCACATTCCCATTCGGCAGCCCCATCAGAGATTTCTCAGATTTGCGGTGCTGGGTCAGCACTTCCAGTTTCGGGCCCTTCCTTTCGGGAATGGCCACTGCCCCATGCACTTTTTCCAAGGGTCATGGTGGTGGTGGCGGCGTTCCTGCGGAAGGAGGGGATTCGAGTTCATCCATATCTCGATGACTGGCTGATTCGGGCGACGATAGCAGAGGAGAGTCGAGTGGTCACCAACAGAGTGATTGCGGTGTTGCAATCCTTAGGTTGGGTGGTCAATATGGACAAGAGTCATCTGGTTCCTACTCAGAGTCTGGAATATCTTGGAGTGCAATTCAATACGAAACAGGGGAAGGTGTTTCTCCCCCAGGGCGAAGGATCAAATTGCTTTCTCAGGTACGGACCTTATTGAGTTGTCACGCTCCCCAAGTGTGGGACTATGTTCAGCTTCTCGGTTCTATGACGGCGACCTTGGAAGTCATTCCATGGGCAAGGACTCACATGCAGTCTCTTCAGAATTTCCTTTTGAGTAGATGGTCACCAGCGTCGCTGGATTATCAGCGATGCCTTCCTTGGTCGAGCCGGGCCAGGGACAGTCTCGCGTGGTGGCTCCGGTCATCCAATTTGCAGAAGGGTGTTTCTCTGGCGTCTCCCAGTTGGGTGGTAGTTGTGACTGATGCCAGCCTTGCGGGCTGGGGAGCACATTGTCTTCATTGAGTAGCCCATGGATCATAGACCCCTCTCGAAGCGACTTGGCCGATAAATCGTCTGGAGTTGCGAGCAGTCGTGAATGCGCTGTGGAGTTTTCTGGACCTTCTGCAGGGTTAGGCGGTTCGTGTATTCTTGGACAACACCACAACGGTGGCCTACATCAATCGGCAGTGGGGCATTCGCAGTCTTCCTTTGGCAGTGGAAGCATCTTGTCTTCTAGTATGGGCGGAAGCGCATGTTCAGAGTCTGTAGGCAGCGCACTTTGCGGGTCAAGACAATGTTCAAGCGGATTTTCTCAGCCGGACTCTTGGGCGCAGCGGAATGGACGATGTCGGACTCTGCTTTTCGGCTGATCTGTCAACGTTGGGGAAGACCAGCAATGGATCTCATGGCTATGGCTCACAATGCCAAAGTTCCCCAGTTCTTCAGCCGCAAACGGCAGCCAGGATCCGCAGGATTGGACGCTATTCTCCAGCCATGGCCGGAACAACAGCTACTGTATGTTTTTCCTCCATGGCCTCTGATAGGGCGAGTTCTTTGCCACATAGGGCGGCATTGGGGGGCCGGTCGTTCTAGTGGCCTCAGACTGGCCCCGATGGCCGTGCTATGCGGATCTCGTTCGAGCACTCTCAGAGCCATCATTGCGACTTCTGGTGACTCCCGATCTGCTGCATCAAGGGCCAATTCAGATGGAAAATCCCTCTCGCTTTGGTCTTACAGCGTGGCTATTGAGAGGCGGCATCTGAGGAAGAAGGGATTTTCAGTACCAGTCATTGCCACTCTTTTGGGGGCACGGAAGCATTCTACTTCAGCAGCGTACATGCGAGTGTGGAAAGCTTTCTCGGTGTGGTGTGCTTTGCGTGCTGAATTGCCTTTTCGGGCGGACATCCCGGTTATTCTTGAGTTCCTTCAGGATGGTCTTCAGAAGGGATTGACATATAATTCCCTTTGAGTGCAGGTGGCCACGCTAGCTTGTTTTAGGGGCAAACTGAACGGTTCCTCTTTAGCAGCTCACTCTGATGTGGTCTATTTCCTACGCGGGGCTCTTCGGCTTCGGCCTCCTCTGTAGCAGCCGTGCCCGGTGCGGCATTTGAAGATGGTACTGTGAGCCCTCCAGGCCCCACCGTTTGAGCCGTTGAATAAGGTTTCTGAGAAGGATCTAACACTTAAGACAGTGTTTTTGGTGGCCATTGCTTCAGATAGGAGGATTTCTGAAATTCAGGCTATGAGGCATATTTTCAAAGCACTTAGCCTTCCAAAGTTCCAAACCTATGGAACTTTGGAAGGCTAAGTGCTTTGAAAATATGCCTCTTTGTCTTCCAGAGATCCTTTTTTGCAGTTTTCTGAAGCAGGGGTGTCGATTCGGACGTTGCTGTCGTTTCTACCTAAAGTGGTTTCGGCTTTCCATGTCAATCGGGCGGTTTATCTTCCGTCTTTTTGAAGAGAGGATTATCAGGGGGAGTTTGCCTCGCTACGTTTCCTGGATGTGCGGAGAGCCTTGTTTCGGTACTTGCAGATCTCTAACGAGTTTCGACACTCGGATCATCTCTTTGTGCTCTTGTCGGGATCGAAAAGAGGTGAGGCGGCTTCTAAAGCTTCCACTGCTCGCTGGATTAGGGATGCCATTGGAGTGGCGTATCTGCTACAAGGGCGGGCGTCTCCAGTGGCCCTGAAGGCGCATTCTACTCGGGCACAGGTGGCTTATTGGGCGGAGGTGGAGGCCTTATCTCTGGAAAAGATTTGTCGGGCGGCTACTTGGGCGTCCCATCATACATAGTAACATAGTAGATGACGGCAGAAAAAGACTTGCACGGTCCATCCAGTCTTGCGTTTCAATCCCGGACCAGTGCTGTAAAAAGGTTAATTAGGCAGATCACATGACTCTTTATCTTGCATTTCAATCCCGTACCAGTGCTGTAAAAAGGTTAAATAGGTAGATCACATGACTCTTTATCTTTTGGCTTTTTCTCTACTTATCCAATTAAATTGCTTGGTGTGACTCTTGTGAATGTTAATCACATTGTGCTTATACATTTTTTTGGATTTTTTTCTTCTCTGTCTTCTACTAAAAAATTTTTCTTTGTCTTCTACAGACCATTTTCAAGATCTCATCTGTAGATCTTTGGAATCTTTTATCTGCATTTTGAGATTCCTTTGATGTGTTATACTTAATTCCAATTTGATAGATAAGGTTAGTTTTTTTCATTCAATTTTTACCCCCATGTATGTATATTTTGATTTGTTTTTCCCTTATAAAGTTTGTTTAACATATTGTTTGGCATATACATATATATACATGTATAGTTCTTATTGATTTTTTTAGATAATCTATATATGTTCCTCTTTCAGTATAATAATTTTTGTTGCATGTTGTTAATATTTATTTCTATATGCTTAATTTATTTATCTATTGTTTGTTTATGTCTATAGACTCCTGATGTAGGCCATTCGGCCGAAACACAACGTTGTGTCGAGTCAATTTTAATGTGTTATTGTTATATTATTATTTGTTTGAAGATTATTAAATTTTGAAAGATTATTAAATTTAAGAAAGATTATTTGGTTCCATTCTTTGGATAGCCTGGCTTATTTTCCCACCTTTTTATTTTTTCGTGCCCAACAAGACAAACATATGTGTATATCTTACCTTGATTTGTACCTGCCTTATTCAGGGCACAGACCGTACAAGTCTGCCCAGCAGTACTTTCCACCTCCCAACCACCAGTCCCGCCTCCCATCACCGGCTCTGGCACAGACCGTATAAGTCTGCCCTCCACTATCCTCGCCTCCCAACCACCAACCCCTCTTCCCCCCACCTGCTCCGCCACCCAATTTCGGCTAAGCTTCTGAGGATCCATTCCTTATGCATAGGATTCCTTTATGCATATCCCACGCATGTTTGAATTCCGTTACCATTTTCATCACCACCTCCCGCGGGAGGGCATTCCAAGCATCCACCACCCTCTCCGTGAAAAAATACTTCCTGACATCTTTCTTGAGTCTGCCCCCCTTCAATCTCATTTCATGTCCTCTTGTTCTACCGCCTTCCCATCTCCGGAAAAGATTTGTTTGCGGATTAATACCTTTCAAATACCTTTGAAACCAAAACCAATATACTCATATCACCCCTCTCCTCAAATCACTTCATTGGCTTCCAATCAGATATCGCATACAATTCAAGCTCCTCCTCCTCACCTACAAGTGCACTCAGTCTGCGGCTCCTCACTACCTCTCCACCCTCATCTCCCCCTATGTTCCCGCCCGTAACCTCCGCTCACAGGACAAAGCCCTTCTCTCAGTACCCTTCTCCACCACTGCCAACTCCAGGCTCCGCTCATTCTGCCTTGCTTCACCCTATGCCTGGAACAATCTTCCTTTACCCATACGCCATGCCCCCTCCCTACCCATCTTCAAATCTCTGCTTAAAACTCACCTCTTCTATGCTGCCTTCGGCGCCTAACCGCTCTAGATAGACAGAATGCCCCAATCTATCCCCTCTATTAGATTAACTGCTCACTCGTCCTCTAGATTGTTCACTTGTCTTTAGATTGTTCTCTTGTCTTTTAGATTGTAAGCTCTTTGAGCAGGGACCGTCCTTCTATGTTTAAATTGTACAGCGCTGCGTAACCCTAGTAGCGCTTTAGAAATGCTAGTTAGTAGTAGTAGTAGTAATATCACCCCTGTTCCTCCTTTCCTCCAGGGTATACATGTTCAGGTCAGCAAGTCTCTCTTCATACGTCTTGGAACGCAAATCCTGTACCATTGTCGTAGCTTTTCTTTGCACCGCTTCCATTTTTTTAACATCCTTCGCAAGGTACGGCCTCCAAAACTGAACACAATACTCCAGGTGGGGCCTCACCAACGACTTGTACAGGGGCATCAACACTTCCTTTCTTCTGCTGATCACACCTCTCTCTATTCAGCCTAGCAACCTTCTCGTAATGGCCACCGCCGGGTCACACTGTTTCGTCGCCTTCAGATCCTCAGATACTATCACCCCAAGATCCCTCTCCCCCTCAGTACCTATCAGACTCTACCCGCCTAACACATAAGTCTCTCTTGGGTTTCTACTCCCTAAGTGCATCACTTTGCATTTCTTCGCATTGAATTTTAATTGCCAAACCTTAGACCATTCTTCTAGCTTCCTCAGATCCTTTTTCATGCTTTCCACTCCTTCCCAGGTGTCCACTCTGTTGCAAATCTTAGTATCATCCGCAAAAAGGCAAACTTTACCTTCTAACCCTATGGCAATGTCACTCACAAATATATTGAACAGAATCGGCCCCAGCACCGATCCCTGAGGCACTCCACTACTCACCTTTCCCTCCTCCGAGCGAACTCCATTTACCATCACCCTCTGTCGTCTGTCCATCAACCAGTTCCTAATCCAGTTCACCACTTCGGGACCTATCTTCAGCCCATCGAGTTTCTTTAAGAGCCTCCTGTGGGGAACCGTGTCAAAAGCTTTGCTAAAATCTATGTAAATTACGTCTATAGCATGTCGATGATTCAATTCTCCAGTTACCCAATCAAAAAATTCAATGAGATTCGTTTGGCACGATTTCCCTTTGGTAAAACCATGTTGTCTCGGATCTTGCAACTTATTGGCTTCCAGGAAATTCACTATCCTTTCCTTCAGCATCGCTTCCATTACTTTTCCAATAACCGAAGTGAGGCTTACCGGCCTGTAGTTTCCAGCTTCTTCCCTATCACCACTTTTGTGAAGAGGGACCACATCCGCCGTTCTCCAATCCCTCGGAACCTCTCCCGTCTCCAAGGATTTATTAAACAAATCTTTAAGAGGACCCGCCAGAACCTCTCTGAGCTCCCTCAAAATTCTGGGGTGGATCTCTTCCAGTCCCATGGCTTTGTCCACCTTTAGCTTTCCAAGTTGTTGATACACACTCTCTTCCGTGAACGGTGCTCTATCCACTCCATTCTCAGGTGTACTTTTGCCAGTCCTTCTCGGTCCTTCTCCAGGATTTTCTTCAGTGAAAACGGAACAAAAGTATCTATTTAGCAAATTGGCTTTTTCTTCATCATTATCTACATAGAGTTTCACTGTATCTTTAATCTCACAATTCCCTTTTTAGTCATTCTCCTTTTACTAATATACCTGAAGAAAGTTTTGTTTCCCCTCCTTACATTTCTAGCCATTTGTTCTTCCGCTTGCGCCTTCGCCAGACGTACCTCTCTCTTGGCTTCTTTCAGTTTCATCCGGTATTCCTCCCCGTGTTCCTCTTCTTGAGATTTTCTATATTTCTGGAACACTAATTCTTTAGCCTTTATTTTCTCAGCCACTTGCTTGGAGAACCATATCGGTTTCTTGTTTCTCTTGCTTTTATTTACTCTCCTTACATAAAGGTCTGTGACCCTATTTATTACTTCTTTCAGCCTGGACCACTGTCCTTCCACTTCTTGTACGTTCTCCCAGCCCATCAGCTCCTTCCTCAGATATTCCCCCATTTTACTAAAGTCAGCACGCTTGAAATCCAGGAATTTGAGTTTAGAGTGGCCGCCCTCCACTTCAGCTGTCACATCAAACCAAACCGTTTGATGGTCACTGCTTCCCAGGTGTGCACCCACTCGGACATTTGACACACTATCCCCATTTGTGAGCAACAGATCCAGCGTTGCTCCCTCCCTCGTGGGTTCCGTCACAATTTGTCTGAGCAGAGCACTTTGGAAGGCATCCACGATCTCTCTACTTCTTTCCGATTTTGCATACGGAACCTTCCAATCTACATCCGGCAGATTGAAATCTCCCATCAACAGAACCTCTTTTTTCTTTCCTAATTTTTGAATATCTGCGATCAGATCTTTATCTAGTTGCTCTAATTGTGAAGCATTACAGGCTAGACGTGTCTGCTCGGGAGGATGCGAGTTTTGGGGCGGGAGTGTTTGCGTGGGGAGCGTTGGCTTCCCACCCTACTTAAGAAATGCTTTGGTACATCCCACTAGTACCTGGATTCATTTGCTGCAAGTGACAAGGAAGGTAAAGTGATGTCTTACCTGATAATTTTCTTTCCTTTAATGCAGCAGACGACTCCAGGATCCCTCCCTAGTTCAGCCGGCGGGTTTTTCATTTTCCGCGCAGTGTGGCTATTTTTTTCTTCCAGGTTCTCTTTTGCAGAGTTCAGACAGATATGGGAACACGGAAAGGATTCCGATTTCTGGATCAAGTTGCAGTTATTTCGAAGTTCTTATTTGGTTTTCTGTTTTTCATAGTGAGGATGGTTTCTGGTTGTTATTGGTTTCATATTTTTGGCCTTGGCAAATGCTTACGAATGACATACTAACTGAGGAAGGAGCTGGCCGTCTGACATCACTGCCTTTAGTTAATCTCTGTCTCCACCTGCTGGTAGGCAGACTTAACCCACTAGTTCCTGGATTCATCTGCGTTAAAGGAAAGAAAATTATCAGGTAAGACATAACTTTACCTTTTCCCTTAGTTTTCTTCTTAGTTCCTTCTGTTCCTGCTTTAATTTTTTTGTTTTTCGACCATGGTCGGGTTTCTTCCCTTTTTTTGTGTGCCCTTCCTTTTTGGCACAATCACGTCTTTTGATTTTGCCGAGGCTGTTTTTCCTTCCGTGTCATCGAAGACACCCAACGGCTTCAAACGTTGTACTCGATGCAACCGGACCGTTTCAGGTACTGATACCCATTCCTGGTGTATCCAGTGCCTTAGGCCCGACCACAGCCCAGCTGCTTGTAGTCTCTGTCTTTGTATGAAGAAACAGACCCAAGTGGCTCGACAAGCCCAGCGAGAAAAACTTTCTGGGGATCGGTCCGGTCTTTTGATGTCGGAATTGACATCAGTAGCAAGGTCGACGTCGTCAACATCGAAGGAGGCATTGACGTCAGGAGCAGAGGTAATGGCTGCTGTGAGACCAAGTCGCACTGGGAGCAGTGATGCATCGGGTGTGCCGCCACCTGTCTCGAGGCCGCCTGCTATGCAGGCCCCCTGGGACTGACCATCGTCGGACCCGACCCCGAGGAGACGTGGGGATTCAATGTCGGTACCGAGGAGTCTCGATGGGCATCGAGCGAAGGCGAAGAAGCACAGTCATCGATCTCCTTCTACACGCGGTGGCGGGAGCTCCAGGGCGTCAAGGGATTTGGCACCTGAGAAGCGTCAGCACCGAGAGGACCGATCCCCCTCTATACAGGAGCTGCTGATGCATCAGTCTCCTAGCAGCCCGGTACCTACTCCTGAACCTCAGCAGATTCTGTCACCAGCTGTTCCACTGACCCCCGCAGCCTTTTTCCGTTGGCGGCTCTCGATGAGCGCATCCGGGCCTTGCTTCCAGAGCTTCTGGGACTGCTGCGTCGGTCTGCTTCGGTGTTGGAGTTGTTTGCGCCTTCCGACTGTGTGCTACAGTGGTGTCTGGCCCTTCACCTGCGGTGAGGTCCCCCAGGAAGCTTTGCCGCAGTCCGTGCGGGCGTCGGCCTCTTGATATTGTCATCGAGGACATAGATCCTCGGCATCGAGGTAGGCTCAGTCTCAGAGTTCCCTGAGAGTTATTATCCGATACTGAAGAGGAGCGTTCGCAGGAGCCAGAGGGAGATCCCAGATACTTTTCTTCTGATGAGTCTTATGGCATTCCCTCTGAACCTTCCTCTCTGCCTGACAGGAGACTATCTCTTCCGGAGAGTCTGTCCTTTACTTCTTTTTGGGAAATGGCTACGGCCATTCCATTCCCTATGGAGGTTGAGGATGAGCACAGGGCTGAGATGCTCGAGGTCCTGGACTATCTTCCCCACCTAAGGAGGCTGTGACGGCTCCTCTTCATAATGTACTGAAGGACGTCCTTATGCGGAACTGGTCGTGCCCTCTGTCTGGCCCCGTGATCTCGAAGAAAGCTGATTCCCAGTACCTGGTCCATGGTGAGCCTGGATTGATGAGGTCTCAGTTACCCCACAATTCCATGGTGGTGGACTCAGTCCTCAAGAGAGCCAAGAGTACAAGAGACTATGCCTCGGCACCCCCAGGCAGAGAAGCTAGGACCTTGGACTCTTTTGGGAGGAAGATGTATCAGGCTGCTATGCTCGCTGCCCGAATCCAGTCTTACCAGCTCTTCACGAGCGTCCACTTGCGGAACGCGGTGAGGCAATTGTCTAGTTTGGTTAATGCCCTCCCTCCGGAGCAGGCCGAGCCTTTTCGCCAGGTGGTCGGGCAGCAGAAGGCGTGTCACTAATTCCTGGCCAGGGGCGCTTACAACTTTTGATATGACATCCAGAATCGCTGCTCAAGGTATAGTGATGCACAGACTCATGGCTGCGTGTGTCTGACCTGGATCATTCGGTACAGCAGCAAATGACGTATGTACCTTGCTGGGGGGGAGGGGGGGGGACAATCTTTTTGGTAAGAAAGTAGAGGATCTTGTTGACCAGATGAAAAAGCATAATGATGCTTTGGATTCTTTCTCCCGCTGGGTGCCTTCTGCTACAACCTCCTCATCTAGGAGGTTGTTTTTGGGGAAGAGGAGTGCTCCCTATTCCTATGCTAGGTGTAGGCACACTCCGGCTTCTCGGCAGCCTAGTCAGGTTCAGCCCAGCGCGCTCGTTCTCGTCAACAGCGTGCACCTAAGGCCCCTGCTGCTCCCCAGCAAAAGCAAAGGATGAGCTTTTGACTGTCTCCAGTTCAGCATAGCTTCAGTAAAAGTGTCTGTACAGGACGACTTGCTGGTTGGGGGGAGGTTAATGTTTTTTTTTTTACCAAAGGTGGCCTCTTTTAACCTCCGACCGGTGGGTTCTTCAAATAGTCCGGTTAGGATACATCCTCAATCTCGAATCCAAATCGCCCACCAGGAGCACAATCTTACAGCTCCAAGCACAAGCAGGTACTTGTAGAGGAACTCTCCGCCCTTCTAAAGGCCCAAGCGGTAGAACTCGTTCCACCAGGGGAAGAAGGGCTGAGATTCTATTCCAGGTACTTGTGCAAAAGAAAACAGGGGGGGATGCGTCCCATCCTAGACTTAAGGGCCCTGCACAAATTCCTAGTCTGAGAAAAGTTCAGGATGGTTTCCCTTGGCAACCTTCTTCCCATGATTCAGGAAAATGATTGGCTATGCTCTCTGGACTTAAAGGATGCATACACATACATCTCGATACTTCCAGCTCACAGGAAGTATCTTCGATTTCAGCTGGAAACACAGCACTTTCAGTACAGTGTACTGACCTTTGGTCTGGCATCTGCACCCAGAGTGTTTACAAAGTGTCTAGCAGTAGTCGCAGCGTCGTTACGCAGACTAGGAGTGCATTTGTTCCCTTATCTCGACGATTGGCTGGTGAAGAGCACCTCGGAGGAAGGTGCTCTGGAGTTCATGCGAATGACTATTCAGGTGCTAGAATTACTGGGGTTCGTAATAAATTACTCCAAGTCCCATCTCCCTCCTGTTCAAAAATTGGAATTCATTGGAGCGCTGCTGGACACGAAGACAGCTCGGGCTTATCTTCCCGAGACAAGGGCAGACAACCTCCTGTCCCTAGTGTCCACAGTTCGAGTGTCTCAGCAGATCACAGCTTGGCAGATGTTGACTTTTGGGCCACATGGCCTTCACAGCTCATGTAACACCCATCTTCTCCTCCAACTGTTCACCTTCTAGTTTCCTTGTCTCTGATCATCCCTCCTCTGATCACCATCTTATAACTTTCACACTTAAATCTCCTCCCTCCCAGTCCCGTCCTATCCTATCTAATTTATCTAGGAATCTTCACGATATTGACCCTTCATCTCTATCCTCCCATGTTTCAAACCTCCTCTCTACTGTGGCACCATCCACGTCTGTCAACGAGGCTGTTTCTTCTTACAACAATACTCTATCCTCTGCCTTAGACACTCTTGCACCTTTGATGACCCGCCCTGTAAGGCGTACAAAACCCCAACCTTGGCTGACTTCTAATATCCGCTACCTACGTTCCTGTACCCGCTGCGCCGAACGCCTCTGGCGGAAATCTCGGGCCCTTGCTGATTTCTTACACTTTAAATTCATGCTGACCTCCTTCCAATCTGCTCTTTTATGTGCCAAACAGGATTATTATATCCAACTGACCAACTCTCTTGGCTCTAATCCTCGACTTCTCTTCACCACATTGAACTCTCTCCTCAAGGTGCCCCCTCCCCCAACTCCCCCTTCATTATCTCCTCAGACCCTTGCTGAATTCTTTCACAACAAGGTTCAAAAGATAAACCTTGCTTTCTCTACCTCACCACCTCTCCCTCCACTAGTCCGTTCCCCTCTCTCTCCTTCCCCTCATTCCCTTTCCTCCTTTCCTGAAGTTACTATTGAGGAAACTACACTTCTCCTTTCTTCCTCAAAATGTACCACCTGTTCCTCTGATCCCATTCCCACCCACCTTCTTAATGCCATCTCTCCTACTCTTATTCCTTTTATCTGTCACATTCTCAATCTCTCACTTTCCACTGCGACTGTCCCTGCTGCCTTTAAACATGCTGTGGTCACACCTCTCCTTAAGAAGCCTTCACTTGACCCTACTTGTCCCTCTAATTACCGACCCATCTCCCTCCTTCCTTTTCTCTCCAAATTACTTGAGCGTGCTGTTCAGCGCCGCTGCCTTGATTTTCTCTCCTCACATGCTATTCTTGACCCATTACAATCTGGTTTTCGCCCTCTCCACTCAACCGAAACTGCGCTTACTAAAGTCTCCAATGACCTATTACTGGCTAAATCCAGAGGTCAATATTCCATCCTCATTCTTCTTGATCTTTCCGCTGCTTTTGACACTGTCGATCACAGCATACTTCTCGATACCCTGTCCTCACTTGGATTCCAGGGCTCTGTCCTTTCCTGGTTCTCTTCCTACCTCTCCCTCCGCACCTTTAGTGTTCACTCTGGTGGATCCTCTTCTACTTCTATCCCTCTGCCTGTCGGCGTACCTCAGGGTTCTGTTCTTGGTCCCCTCCTCTTTTCTATCTACACTTCTTCCCTTGGTTCATTAATCTCATCCCATGGCTTTTCCTACCATCTCTATGCTGATGACTCCCAAATCTACCTTTCTACCCCTGATATCTCACCTTGCATCCAAACCAAAGTTTCAGCGTGCTTGTCTGACATTGCTGCCTGGATGTCTCAACGCCACCTGAAATTAAATATGACCAAAACCGAGCTTCTCATTTTCCCCCCCAAACCCACCTCCCCGCTCCCCCCATTTTCTATTTCTGTTGATGGCTCTCTCATTCTCCCTGTCTCCTCAGCTCGAAACCTTGGGGTCATCTTTGACTCTTCTCTCTCCTTCTCTGCTCATATCCAGCAGACCGCCAAGACCTGTCGTTTCTTTCTTTACAACATCCATAAAATCCGCCCCTTTCTTTCCGAGCACTCTACCAAAACCCTCATCCACACCCTTGTCACCTCTCGTTTAGACTACTGCAATCTGCTTCTTGCTGGCCTCCCACTTAGTCACCTCTCCCCTCTCCAGTCGGTTCAAAACTCTGCTGCCCGTCTCATCTTCCGCCAGGGTCGCTTTACTCAAACTACCCCTCTCCTCAAGACCCTTCACTGGCTCCCTATCCGTTTTCGCATCCTGTTCAAACTTCTTCTACTAACCTATAAATGTATTCACTCTGCTGCTCCCCAGTGTCTCTCCACACTCGTCCTTCCCTACACCCCTTCCCGTGCACTCCGCTCCTTGGATAAATCCTTCTTATCTGTTCCCTTCTCCACTACTGCCAACTCCAGACTTCGCGCCTTCTGTCTCGCTGCACCCTACGCCTGGAATAAACTTCCTGAGCCCCTACGTCTTGCCCCATCCTTGGCCACCTTTAAATCTAGACTGAAAGCCCACCTCTTTAACATTGCTTTTGACTCGTAACCACTTGTAACCACTCGCCTCCACCTACCCTCCTCTCTTCCTTCCCGTTCACATTAATTGATTTGATTTGCTTACTTTATTTATTTTTTGTCTATTAGATTGTAAGCTCTTTGAGCAGGGACTGCCTTTCTTCTATGTTTGTGCAGCGCTGCGTATGCCTTGTAGCGCTATAGAAATGCTAAATAGTAGTAGTAGTAGTAGTAATGGCACGTCTACATATAAGATCAGCTTAACGGACCCTAGCTTCCCAGTGGTATCAAGCTGCGGGGGATCTGGAGGATGTGATCCAACTGTCCACCGATTTTTGCAATTCTCTTCAGTGCTGGACAGTCTAGTCCAATTTGACCGTGGGACGACCATTCCAAATTCCTCAGCCATAAAAAGTGCTGACTGATGCATCTCTCCTGGGGTGGGGAGATCATGTAGATGGGCTTCACACTCAGGTAGCCTGGTCCTTCCAGGAAACAGGTCTTCAGATCAACCTCCCGGAATTACGAGCAATCTGGAATGCTCTAAATGCTTTCAGAGATCGACTGTCCAACCAAGTCATCTTGATCAAACAGACAATCAGGTTGCAATATATTACACCAACAAGCAGGAGGGTACCGGATCTCGCCCTCTGTGTCAGGAAGCTGTTAAGATGTGGCTTTGGGCACGCCGTCAGGGCATGTTACTCCAGGCCACTTATCTGCCAGGTGTAAACAGTTTGGTCGACAGGCTGAGCAGGGTAATGCAACCTCACGAGTGGTTGCTGAACATGGCCATAGCCTTGAAGATTTTCCGAGTGTGGGGCACCCCCTTGGTGGATCTTTTTGCCATTCAACTCAATCACAAGGTCCTCCAGTTTTGTTCCAGGCTTCAGGCCCACGACAGGCTAGCATTAGATGCCTCTCTCCTTCATTGGGGAACAGGCCTTCTGTATGTGTATCCTTCCATATCTCTAGTAGGGAAGACTTTGCTGAAACTCAAGGAAAACTGTGGAACCATGATCCTGATCGCTCCCTTCTGGCCGCGCCAGGTTTGGTTCCCTCTTCTTCTGGAGCTGTCCTCCGAGGAATCGTGCAGATTGGAGTGTTTTCCAACTCTCATCCCTCTTAACGAGGGGTCGCTTCTTCATCGCAACCTCCAGTCCCTGGCTCTCACAGCCTGGATGTTGAGAGTTTAGAGTTCGCCTCCTTGGGTCTTTCAGAGGGTGTTTCCCGGGTCTTGCTTGATTTCAGGAAAGATTCCACGAAGAGATGTTACTCTTTCAAATGGAGGAGGTTTGCCGTCAGGTGTGACACCAAGGCCCTAGATCCTTTCTCTTGTCCTACACAGAACCTGCTTGAATACCTTCTACAGAGTCTGGTCTCAAGACTAACTCCATAAGGGTTCACATCAGTGCAATTAGTGCATATCGGCGTGTAGAGGATAAGCTTATCTCTGGACAGCCTTTAGTTGTTCGCTTCATGAGAGGTTTGCTTTTGTCAAAGCCCCCTGTCAAACCTCCACCAGTGTCATGGGATCTCAACGTCATTCTCACTCAGCTGATGAAAGCTCCTTTTGAGCCACTGAAATCCTGCCATCTGAAGTACTTGACCTGGAAAAGTTTCCTCACAATAGAGTAGTCTTCCGCACGCATCCTAAGTTCCTTCCGAAGGTGGTGTCGGAGTTCCATGTTGTCTTGCCAACATTTTTTCCCTGACCTCATGCTCACCCTGGCGAGATAAGTTTACACAGCTTGAACTGCAAGAGAGCACTGGCCTTTTACGTGGAGCGGACTAAGCCATATAGACAGTCCGCCCAGTAGTTTGTGTCTTTTGACCCCAACTGGAGGGGAGTCGCCATCGGAAAACGCAGAATCTCCAATTGGTTAGCAGATTGCATATCCTTCACTTATGCCCAAGCTGGGCAGACTCTGGAGGGTCATGTCACAGCTCATAATATTAGAGCCATGGCTGCGTCGGTGGCTCACTTAGCCTCCATTGAGGAGATTTGCAAAGCTGCAACGTGGTCATCGGTCCACACATTCACATCTCACTATTGCCTTCAGTATACCCGACACGACAGTTGGTTTTGGCAGTCAGTGCTGCAGAATCTGTTTGGGGTTTAGAATCCAACTCCACCCCCCCTAGGCCCATTTTGTTCTGTTCCAGGCTGCACTCAGCTAGCTGTATATAGTTTCAGGTTAACCTATGTTATGTCCTTGCCGTTGTGAGGCTGAATTGACCAGTGTTTGTTGTTTTGAGTGAGCCTGGATGCTAGGGATACCCCATATGTGAGAATAAGCAGCCTGCTTGTCCTTTGAGAAAACAAAGATACTTCCCTGTAGCAGGTATTCTCCGAGGACAGCAGGCTGATTGTTCTCTCAAACCCTCCCACTTCCCCTTTGGAGTTGTCATTTGTTATTTCTTTTACTGTTTGATTTAACTGAGGTACATGCTTGCGCAGCGGGCGAGAAGTCAGTCCACGCATGCACGCTGCATTCTGGCAAAACGTTATTTTAGCTCTTGCAAAATGCCGATTCCCAGGCCCACGCGGACATAGACCCACACGTGAGAATAATCAGCCTGCTGTCCTCGGAGAATACCTGATACAGGTAAGTATCTTCGCTTACTGGGTTGATGACAGGCACCTACTTGTGTTTGATTCCCTCGGAGCAGTGTGTGGAGCAAGATCATGGAACCTTGTGGATTAAATTTTTGTCTGCAGCATGTCTAAAGGTATGAAAGTTCATCACCAGGGTACAACGTACAAGTTCTTAGGTGTAAGAATTTCTTAGTCATACTTTGACCCATAGACCAGCAGAATGGGGTGGGCCACAGGGACCATGGTCTCACACAGCATCAGCAACCAGGGAGATGGGGGTAGGGCTAGCACTTGGGATGTTTGGCTCCTTCAAACAAAAAAAAGTACCACTGCTCCTGCTTTGACCTGGTAGAAAGCAGAAGGAGCAACTGTAAATGGTCATTAGGGAAAGGGTGCTTAAGTGAAGGAAGAGTAGGTTCTCAGCTTGAGTTCAGAGTGATACAATGAGTTAATGCTGCTATTTCATCTTGCTGGTGCAGTAGAGACAAAACTGAGTGCATACTTACCTACAGTCTCCTTGTGCTCCAAGCCTACTGCTGACCTTTCCTGACAATGGCTGAGCAGAACCTGTAACAAGACAAGGGGGAGGGTAAGAACCAGAACGAGAAGACAAATTACCAGACTTTTTCAGTGGGCTCCTAATTTTTTTTTGTATACCTGGGGTGAGGGGAAAGGAACTATACTTGTGCACCTTTTTAATGCAAATGCTGTACATTCGATACATTTCAAAAAAAGTGGTAAGAAAATATTTGAGAATTATTTATCATTCTGCTAGACCAGTCCAGACTGACAGATTATTTATTTTATTATTATTATTATTTGACATTTATATCCCACATTATTCCAAACAAGTTTGAGTTCAGTGTGTTTTGCAATATTGGATACATAACAAAGAATAATGCATAAGAAAGTAATTTGTAAGAGTCCAATTTTGCCATACAGTATCATAAACATACTGGAATAGCTATGGATGTTTAACATTTAGAAAATCTATTATGAATGAGAAATTGTACATGAAGCAAAGAGAAAGTTAATGGTAAATAGAGTAATAACCAATTCAGGTAATAATTAATTGTTTGAGATATGGTTGTTTGTGAGGGTTTGTTTGAATAGGAACGATTTGAGGATTTTGCGGACTCTAGTATATTCCTGTATATTTCTTATTTTGAGTGGTAAGGAGTTCCACCATTTGGTTCCTAAGTAAGTGAAGTCTGCAGAGTGGACAGTTTTGTAGATCACTTTTTTGCAATTTGGAAGGTGTAGTCTGAGATTTTTTGCATCATATTTAGTGTTTCTTTGAGGTAAGTTTATTAATGGTACCATATAGTCTGGAGCTGTGCCATTTAGTATTTGAAAGATAAAGGGTACATAATTTGAAGGTAATTCTCACTTTGATGGGAAGCCAGTGTAATTTCATTAATAAAGGGGAGGCACTTTCAAATCGAGAGATTTTGTATATGAACCTGGCTGCAGTGTTTTGAGCTGTTTGTAGTTTTTTCAACAGGTACTCCTTACAGCCAGCATATATGGCATTACAATAATTGAATTGGGATAATGTTAATGATTGTACCAATAATCTGAATGTTTCTGATGAGAACTAGGGTCTGATCCTTTTTAGTTTCCATAGAGACCTTAAAGATTTTGTGATTACTGAGGAAACTTGAGTATCAAATGTTAAATGTTTGTCTATAATTATACCTAGAATTTTCAGATTGTCAATGGTGAATGAAGTGTTGTCAATTGTGAAACTGTTGTAGCTGTTTTGGTCAAATAGATTTTGTGATTACTGAATTTAGTTTTTTCTTTATTTAGCTTTAGTTTGGATTCTGAGGCTCAGGTTTCCATCACATTTAAGCCATGTTTTTGCCTTTTGCAAGATGTCTTGAATGTTCTTTCTGACGGTTATGTATATGGTAACATCGTCATCATATATGAATGTTTTGAATCCTGCTGTTTCTAGTCTGTTGCCTAGTGGTGACATCATTACATTAAACAGAATAGGCGATAATGGAGAGCCCTGAGGGATGCCAAAGTCCGGTGACCAAGGAGAGGATAAGGTCCCTTTCATTTTCACTTTGTAAGATCTTGATTTTAGGAATCCTTGAAACCATTTGTGGACTGTGCCACATATTCCAAAGTTGTCTAGTATGTTTAGTAGGATATTATGATCTACTACATTGAATGTAGTAGACCCTATGCTAATTTTTTTTCTGAGATTTGATACTAGGGTAGTAAGGACAGTCTCGGTGCTGTAGCATGGTCTGAAACCTGATTGCGATTTGTGTAGTAGGGAGAAATGTGAAAGGTAGTCTATAGTCTGTGCTGCTACTATTCCTTCCATCACCTTTATCATCAAAGGAATGGAGGCTACTGGTCTGTAGTTTGTTACATCAGTTATGGTAATTGAATTGTTTTTTTTATATTGGTGTTAGGATAATAAAACCTTTATTATCAGGGAAAGTGCCATGGAATAGTAGGAAGGAGATATGCTGCTGATTTTAGGAGGTAATGTTTTACTGTGTTATGGGTTGGTAGTTGGAAGGAAGACCAGATTCTGTTGGTGGCTATTCCAGTATGTGTGTCTGACTGTTTTTCGTAAACATCTTGATGGTTGACTTTTAATTTGAGGACTCCTCTGATTTTAACTATTTTTTGTTTGAAAAAAGTAGCCGGTTGCTCTGCTGTTGGTGGAGACTCTGTGATTGTGGTTATTTCTTTTTTGGATAATAGGCTTATCAGATTGAAAAGTTTACTGGTATTAAGGAAATTACCACCGATTATTTTGTTATTGTATTGAGTTTGCAATTTTGATCTCATTTTTGTATGTTTTGATGGCAATTTTCTAGCCATTTTCTTTTTAGTTTTCTACATTTCCTTTTCAAAAGAAGGATAGATTGGTGGGCTAAGATGCCTCCTGAGCCTAGAAGCATCTTAGGTGGCATTGCTCCCCTTGATGAAGGGGAAGGTCATGTATGTGATGTCTGTATACACCATCACTCATATCTCCCATGATCAGTCTCTTTTCTAAGCTGAAGAGCCCTAACCTCTTTAGCCTTTCCTCATAAGAGAGGAGTTCTATCCCCTTTATCATTTTGGTCGCTCTTCTTTGAACCTTTTCTAATTCCGCTATATATTTTTTGAGATACAGTGTCCAGAATTGATTACAATACTTAAGGTGCAGTTGTACCATGGAGCAATAGAGGCATTATAATATTTTCAGACTTATTCACCATCCCTTTCCTAATAATTTCTAGCATCCTGTTTGCTTTTTTGGTCGCCACAGCACATTGAGTAGAAGATTTCAGTGTATTATCTATGACGACACCTAGATCTTTTTCTTGAGTGCTGACCCCCAAGTGTGGACCCTAGCATCCGATAACTATGATGTGTGTTATTCTTTCCAATGTGCATCACCTTGCATTTGTCTATATTAAATTTCATCTGCCATTTGGATGCCCAGCCTTCCAATTTTGTATGGTCTTCCTGCAATATTTCACAGTCTGCATGTGTTTTAGCAACTTTGTCATCTGCACATTTAATCTCCTCACTCGTCATTCCAATTTACATATCATTTATAAATATGTTAAATAGAACTGATCCCAGTACTGATCCCTGCGGCACTCCACCCTCCTCCATTGAGAGAAATGACCATTTAACCCTACCCTCTCTTTTCTGTCCAATAACCAATTCCTAATCTATAACAGGAACATTGCTTCGTATGCCATGACTGTTTAATTTTTTCAGGAGTCTCTCATGAGGAACTTTATCTTGCCAGGTATTTATGACCTGGATTGGCCACTGTTGGAAACAGGATGCTGGGCTTGATGGACCTTTGATCTTTCCCAGTATGGCAATACTTATGTACTTATGCTTTCTGAAAATCTAGATACACTATGAGGCATATTTTCAAAGCACTTAGCCTTCCAAAGTTCCATAGAAACCTATGGAACTTTGGAAGGCTAAGTGCTTTGAAAATATGCCTCTATATCAACTGGCTCAACTTTATCCATATGTTTGTTCACTCCTACAAAGAAATGAAGCAAATTGGTGAGGCAAGACTTCCCTTGGCTAAATCCGTGACTGTTCCATTAAACCCTCCAAGTACTACGGACGAGGTGCATAATGAGGCAGGACATAATCTTAAAGATGATCTATCTGGTGGCTATATGCTTGGCGGGTAAACCTGAGTTGCAGATCCTTACTTGTTTTTCACAGCAGACTGTCTCTCTGTATGGTGCACTTCTTACTCAAGGCTGGTGTCTGTCTTCCCTAATCCATCTCCCTGCTGGCTTTTTTCCAAGGGAAAGATCCTGCACAAGCTGGATGTCCAGCAAGATTTCAGTCCAGCAAGATTTCAGTTTGCTACCTAGAGGTCAGAAGTCTGATTGGCTATTTGTGTTCAACACCTTATCATCCTTGCACGATTTGCTGACGTCGTCCTTGACACAGTAGATTAATCTCCTTACGAGACCTGGTAGACTGGGCGTCTAAATGGCAGATGACGTTTAATGTGAGCAAGTGCAAAGTGATGCATGTGGGAAAGAGGAACCCGAATTAAGCTACGTGCAAGGTTTCACATTAGGAGTCATGGACCAAGAAAGGGATCTAGGTGTCGTCGTTGATACGTTGAAACCTGCTCAGTGTGCTGCTGTGGCTAAGAAAGCAAATAGAATGTTAGGTATTATTAGGAAAGGAATGGAAAACAAAAATGAGGATGTTATAATGCCTTTGTATTGCTCCATGGTGCGACCACACCTTGAATATTGTGTTCAATTCTGGTCGCCGCATCTAAGAAAAGATATAGTGGAATTAGAAAAGGTGCAGAGAAGGGCGATGAAAATGATAAAGTGGATGGGATGACTTCCCTATGAGGAAAGGCTAAAGCGGCTAGGGCTCTTCAGCTTGGAGAAAAGGCGGCTGAGGGGAGATATGATAGAAGTTTATAGAATAATGAGTGGAATGGAATGGGTAGATGTGAAGCGTCTGTTTACGCTTTCCAAAAATACTAAGACTAGGGGGCATGCGGTGAAGCTACAAAGTAGTAAATTTAAAATGAATCGGAGAAAATTTTTCTTCACTCAGCGTGTAATTTAAACTCTGGAATTCGTTGCCAGAGAATGTAGTAAAGGCGGTTAGCTTAGTGGAGTTTAAAAAAGGTTTGGACAGCTTCCTAAATGGACTAGGGGAAAATCCACTATTTCTGGGATAAGCAGTATAAAATGTTTTGTACTTTTTTGGGTTCTTGCCAGGTATTTGTGACCTGGATTGGCCACTGTTGGAAACAAGATGCTGGGCTTGATGGACCTTTGGTCTTTCCCAGTATGGCAATACTTATGTAAGTGGGCGATTGAGTTGATATATCTTCTGAACAAGAGGGTGGTGGCACTTTCTATAAAGTCTCACATAAATCACATAGCCTGAGCTGTGGACCCACAAGGTATTTAGGGTGGCAACTTGTCCATCTTTGTACTTATTTTACCACACACTATAGGACTGATAATCAGGGCCAGTGGAAATTGCAACTTTTGGCAGGATGGTGCTAGAAGGAGCCTTGCCTTTCTTACACTCTGAAGAATAAAACTTTGGCACATCCGTCATTGTGGACTGGGCTAGGAGGATAAGGAAGGTGTAATTTTATTTTTACCTGTTAATTTGATTCCTGCTAGTCCAGTCCAGGTCCTGTTGAGAAGACAATAGTTTGGGGGGGGGGGGGGGGGCTCTTATTGTCTGCCTTGTATTCAGTTTATTACAATAGTGTTCAGTATTGATTGCAGAGGGTTCTCTTTTGGGGGATTCTGTGGTGTGTAGGGCATATGTTCATTTCAGCTTTGAAGGCAATGGCAAATTCCAGACTGCACCATGTCTTTTACTGGTTATGTCGTTGGAAAGCTCAGGATCTCTGCCTATATCTGCTGGTAGTGTGACTGGGCTAGCAGGAATCATGGAAAGGAAATTATCAGGTAACAACAAATTCATCTTTCTCACCGCTTTTTACATTTGTCAGATACATAAAAGGTTCCTAGATAAGAGGCAGCCTTAAAAATGAAAGATGCTCTGCTTTTTTTTAGTTGCTTATTTTGTTTTTGTTTTTCTCAGGTGCATAGATGAATGGTTTGAAGTAAACAGATCCTGCCCTGAACATCCTTCAGATTAAGGACAGCTTTCCATAGGTAATTTTATAGAATGAATTGATATAAAATCAAACTGTAAGAATTGTGATTGACAGATTGAGTAAGCATAGTAACATACATAGTAACATAGTAGATGACGGCAGAAAAAGACCTGCATGGTCCATCCAGTCTGCCCAAGACAAACTCATATGTGTATACCTTACCTTGAATTTGTACCTGTCCTTTTCAGGGCACAGACCGTATAAGTCTGCCCAGCAGTATTTCCCACCTCCCAACCACCAGTCCCGCCTCCCATCATCGGCTCTGGTACAGACCGTATAAGTCTGCCCTCCCCTATCCTAGCCTCCCAACCACCAACCCCTCTTCCCCCCACCTGCTCCGCCACCCAATTTCAGCTAAGCTTCTGAGGATCCATTCCTTATGCACAGCATGTTGTAGAAGTAAACAATATTCACACCCCCTGTTGGGCAGTGTAGGTAGAGAAGTGCAAGTAGAAATAATGCATTCTGGATGTTATATAAACCGTGTCTCTCAACAAGTGGTACTGAGTTTAGACTTCTCAGATATGTTTATACTACTAAACTAAAAACATGTAATTGATAGAAATTAGGGCTGCACGTTAATTGCGATTAACACAATAATTATTAGATTAAAACATTTAATTGCATTTCATAATTGCCCACTTTCTATCTGCAGCTCAAGCAAATGGCAAATATAGACACACTTCATTGTAATCCACTTGCTGCAGGGTTTCTGCCGGCAACAAAACATAACTGTGTCTTGTTTCCTGTTGATACCTGATGACGGCATTTTGTCGTAACTTGGCCGAATCGGGTCAATATATAATAAAATTGCATGTGGTAAATCCATGATTGTCTTCTTGCTATAACACCAGCAGTGATAAGGAACTTAATTCACACTCAGACCTCAGACTGTACCAATTTAAAGGTGAATGCAGTACAGGGTTTTTTTTATCTTTATCTGATGATCTCTTATCTAATCAGATATCTTAGTAGAAAGTCCAACATATATGAGTAAACAATATTCACAACCCCTGTTGGGCAGTGTAGGCAGACGTACAAGTAGAAATTGTTATGCACTCTGGATGTTACGAAAACCGTGTCTCTCAACTAGTGCTACTGGGTTCAAACTCCTAAAATATGCTTATGCTACTAAACTAAAAACACGCAACAGATGTAGAGTGGAGGAGTGGCCTAGTGGTTAGGGTGGTGGACTTTGGTCCTGGGGAACTCAGGAACTGAGTTCAATTCCTGGCACAGGCAGCTCCTTGTGACTCTGGGCAAGTCACTTAACCCTCCATTGCCCCATGTAAGCTGCATTGAGCCTGCCATGAGTGGGAAAGCGCGGGGTACAAATATAAAAATAAATAAATAAATATTCTTTATTTCTATGAGGAAAAGAACTATTTAAAGTATAAGCAAATGAATGGTCAGAAATTAACAGCTAGAATATCACAGAATAAGATAAAATATTGGTTACTGACATGCTATAATGCACACTAAGCAGATCTTGCTTGGAACAAATATTCCTAAAAACAGATATAAATGTCACCTGTTACCTGCAAATGATTGTCTTTTGTATCATTTTGTTATCCGCACTTTCCTTAGCAACAGAGCAGATGAATCCAGGAACTGATGGGTTATTCCCTTCTACCAGCAGGGGAAGATAGAGCAACATTGAATCCACAGTTCTATATAGCCAAGTTCAGTTTTGCACTCTATCTCCTGGAGGTGGTGGATAGTCTTTCATCAGCTCCTGGATTCTTTGGAGTATCTCAGCTCCTGCTCCATTTCTGTGGTTCAGTAGAACTTGGGGGTTCAGGCTTTGCTGGTGCTGTTTGGAGTGCATCTAGTGAGTGCCAGGTCCCTCCCCCCTCCTGCCACAGTTTTCTCCTTCCCCTAGAGTGTTAAAAAAAAGTGCCTAGGAGGCGCTTGTGCCACAGTTGAAGTGGCTGGTGTCTTGAGGAGGCGGTTGAGTGTCTGTTCCAAACCCAGCAATTCTCTGCAGAGGGGGGCTCCCTTAGGCTTGCAGCACTGGTAACAGTGAGTACACCTTTATTGCCGTCGCGGTTCTTTCTGGTATGGTGCCTGAACTTGTGAAGCATTGCTCCCGCTGTGGAGCATGGAAATCTGCGTCGGGGCTTCGTTCATCATGTGCTGGGACTCGGGATGTGTCGGTCTCAGTGGCGGGGCCTTCTCTCTCTCACACGGGAAATGGCATCACAAATTCCTTTCAGGATGCTGTATCTGAAGTTCCCATGGAGGCGCCAGTGGCCATTTTGAGTCAGTGTGGTTCTCCCTTCAGCACAGGCTTCCCTTGATGCGTCCCGAATGGGATTGCCATGCTTAGTTTTGGGGTCTCTGGTTGCCACTGCTGCCTCTTTTGATTTCAGTTCTGCCTCTCCTTTTACCCCTGAATTTGTGCAATTGATGCACCAGGTTTACTTGTGGAAAAGGTCTTGTGCTGTTTCCGAAGCCCCTCAGGATTCTGCAGTGATGCAGGCAGATTCTGCCAAACAGAGAAGATTGGACTCCTTCATGGAGGCGTCTCCAGGTCCCTAAGAGGCTGGTGGTTCTGCTGCTTCAGGGGCCATCTGTCTTGTCAGAGGTTCTGGAGGAAGGGGAGATTATTGCGAATGACCCTACTGCAGTGAATTTGTTTCATGGGGAAGAACTCCCTTTGTTTCTAAAGCTGTGGAAGTTGTGAATTTGTTTTCCTGATTCTCAGCCTGCATCCTCTGCCAATCCTCATATGGCTAGCACCAAGAAGCCTCCCAGGGCTTTTCCATTGCATGAAGCTGTGCAAGAATTGATTACTGTGCAGTGGTCTGTGCCAGGTGCCAGCCTCCATGTTGTCAGAGTGATGTTATGCTTGTATTCAGTTCCCCAGGAGGAGCTGGAGAGGTTGAAGTTGGCTAAGGTGCCTTGGTGGCGGTGGTGACCTTGAAGATGATGCCGCCTGTGTAGGGCGGAATAGCACTCAGATATACAGGATAGGAACCTGGAGTCTGCCTTAAAGCTTTCCTTTGAGGTGGTCTGCATTGTTTCTGCAGGCTTCGGTATGCAGCTCTTAAGCAATTAGAGCTTGTCTGTCTTAGGTTCAGAGAGCAGATGATAATCTTTCTGCCTCTGATGATTGGGTGACTGGACGTGCCAGATATAGTCTGGTCTAGCTTATTTGGCAGATGCCTTTTATGATCATCTTCGTACTTCTGTTAAACACATGGCCTCAGGCGGTTACAGCCCAACAGTTGCTGTGGCTTCATTATTGAGCTGTGGAAGCCACTTTGAAGTAGCATCTCACCAAGCTCAAGTTTTGAGGAAAGCTCTTATTTGGAGAGGACTTAGAGAAGCTGGTTAGCTGGTAAAGGACTGGGGGGGGGGGGGGGGGGGGGGGACTCCAAGACTCAATAGCTACTGAAGAATAAGCCTAGAGGATCCTTTTGTTTCTCCCAGTCTCATCCTCAGCTCAAGGATTCTAGACGGTATCAGCCAGGTGGGCCATATCCTTTCAGAGGCCCGCTATCAGCAGAAACGACCCTTTTGCTATGACAAGAAAGCCTCGGGTCAATCTCTCAGGACCTCTTCCTTTTCTCTACCCTAGCAATGACAGGTTGCGGGTTCAGCCCTTGCAGGACACTATTGGGGGCTGTCTTTTTGATTATTATGAGAAGTGGACCAAGATTACATTGGACGAATGGGTCTTACTGTTACAGGCTAGAGTTCAGCTCTCCAATCACAGATTTTTTTTCTTGGAATCCCCATGCAAAGCCTGTGAGTGGGGTCAAGTCAGTCATTTGATTTACTTCATGGTGCCCAAGAAGGGTGGTTTCTTTTCGACTGATCTTTGACCTCAAGGGGGTAAACCAGGTTCTACAAGTCGAGTATTTCCGCATGGAAACTATGCTTGGTAATAGCGGCTGTATCTCCGCGGGAATTTCTCACATCCCTAGATATCAAGGAAGCCAATTTTCGTATTCCCATTTCACCAGTGCTGCTTAAGGTTTGCGGTGCTTGGAAGTCATTATCAGTTTCGGGCTTTCAAAAGCTTCAAGGACATTTTCCAAGGTCATGATGGTTGTAGCAGCGTTGCTCAGGAAAGAAGGTGTCAGGAACCCTATCTAGACAACTGGCTGATCCAGGCTTCCTCCTTTCCGCATAGTGTTGGTGTGATAGAGCTACTGTGATCCTTGCATTGGGTGATCAATCTTGTCAAGAGCCAGTTGCACACCTCCAAGATGCTGGAGTACTTGAGGGTACGTTTCAACACTTGCCAAGGTTGGGTTTCTTCCTGATCAGATGGCTGAAGCTTCAGGAGCAAATTTGTCTTACATGGCGGCAACCCTGGATGTCATTCCTTGGGTCAGGGATTATGCGCCCACTCCATAAGTCTCTGCTGTCCCTGGTCCCTGATGACCCAGGATTACCATGTCTGTCTGTTCTAGACCCCCTCAAACGAAGCACAGCGTGACTTGGTGGCTTCAAACATCTCACTTGCAGAAGGGGAATTGCCCCTGTGGAAGGTGGTGATCACGGATATGAACTTGATGGGTTGTGGAGCGTATTGTATTCATCTTTATGCTCTGCATCTTGTCTATTTTTGCTATTCACTGGTCCAGTCGGATGTTTTTTCCATTCTGGTTCTTCAGCTTAGCTTCCCTTTGTCCTCTGCCAAGCATTTAATTTTCCCCTCTTGTTTCCAAGTCAGATTTTTAACTATTCATTATTGTCTTTGGCATTTTCTGCTGAACATTCCACTTGAAAAAGCAGAGAGGAACAGTTAAGGTGTGGATGGTCTTAGAATGATCTCAAAAGCCACATAATTGCCAGGAAAGGGCAATTTCCTGGCACAGCTGTCACCTGGACTTGCATAAGTGATTTCTGGATCAGGATGTGGCAAATTAAAATCTTCTCCAATGGGGGATACACCTGAGGTAAATCTTTTTGAAACAGTTCTTATATTTGAGATTTTTGATCTGGAGGTCACCAGTTTTCTGCACTAAGAGATCAGAAGGCTCAATGCAGAAGCTTGCTTTGGGGAACAGATATTCTATATCTATCTTCTGATATTCCTAGTACTGAAAATATTAGTAAAATTCAAAAAGGACCAAGGAACTATGATACTTATAACTTCTTTTTGGCTGAAATGAATTTGTTGCCCAGTTGACTGCAATATATCCCTTAAGAGACCTGCCGATTGGGGTCTTCTCAACCTTTATTTACTCAAACCCAGTGTCATTGTATCAACCAGCATCCAGTCTATAGCTCTCACAAGCTTGCATGACTGATTTCCTGGCTTCTAGAAAGGAATCAACTAAGTGGTCCTTAAGGTTCAGGTAGAGGTTTGCTAACTGATTTGAAGGCAGGACCCTAGATCTCCTCTTCTGCCTCCCTCAAAAATGCTTGTATTACATCCTTTGTGTGGGCTAACTTGAAAGGTTACTTTGTGACAATCGCTTCAAACTGCAAAAGCACATCTCCAGGTCCTCGTGATTTAGTCCACTTTACACTAAATTTCATCATTAAAAGTGGTTTCCTTTGAGGCATATTTTCAAAGCACTTTGGGAGGCTAAGTTCCATAGGTTTCTATGGAACTTTGGGAGGCTAAGTGCTTTGAAAATGAGCCTCTTTGTATACCAGGTTTCTTCTTTTGGGAGGGGGGGGGGGACCAACTTTCCATATTAATCAATTGGTGATCCTATCGCTATTCTTTTCTAGGCCACGTGCCAAGTGTGAAGCAGCTGTCTATGCTTAAAATTGTAAAGATCTTTAGAACTGGGTCCTCAAGGCTATGGCCTGCAGACACATTTTTACCAGCTTACTAACATCAACCAAATTACAATTACTTTTCTCCCCTGCTCCTTTCCAGTCAGCACATCAAGGTACTGTCCCGTGGCAGCGTCTATATACCAAGTGCAGTGGTCTTCAGTTATTTTGTTAGAACAGTTCAGACCTATTAACAGATAAAGGTGAAGATTCTGATGACAAAAGACAAACACATAAGAATGGAAGTCTGGTAGATCTAGAACGATTTTTAGAAGACCATGTTCTTTAGGATCTAGCTAAACTAAAGGGCAGGCATGGTCCCTCTCTTCAAAAGTGTAAGTAAGGAGGAGATAGGGAATTACAGGCCAGTGAGTCTGACCTCTTTGGTCAGTAAATTAATGAAAATGCTTTTAAAACAGAGGATAGTGAAGTTTCTGGAATCCAATGGATTGCAGGATCTAAGGCAGCATGGTTTCACTACAGGTAAGTCTTGTTAAATCTGATTTAATGTCTTTGGTTGAACAGAGTTTAATCAAGAGAGAGCTAGTTGTGGTGTACTTAGATTTTAGCAAAGCCTTTTCGACAATTCCACTTAAGTGACTTATAAATAAACTGGGTTAGAAGCTGGATGAGTGGAAGGTGACAAAGGGTAGTAGTAAATGGAGTTCACTTTGAGGAAAGGTTGAGTGGAAGGCGAGAAAGGATAGTAGTAAATGGAATTCACTTTAGGAAAGCTGTGTTATCAGCAATGTACCAGAAGGATTGGTTCTTGGTCAGGCTCCGTTTAACACTTTTTTGTAAACGATATTGCAGAAGATCTGTCTAGTAAGGTTTGCCTCTTCGCAGGTATCAACATCTGCAAATAGGGTAAGATGCCCCTGGTGATGTGGATAACATGTTGAGGAGGGATCTAGTGAAGCTTGAATGGTCAAGAACTTGGCAACTAAAATTTAATGCTAAAAATTATAGGGTCATACATTAACCTGAGGGATTGGTAATGTATAGGCTAGGGGTGATGTATTTTTGCGCACAAAAGAGCAGTACTTGGGGCTGATCATATCTGATGATTTTAACAAGTAGAAAAGCCAGAAAGGTTACTTGGATGCATAGGGAGAGGAATGGCCATCAGGAAAAAGGGGGTGATAGGTGTCTCTGTATAAGTCTCAGTTAAGACCCCGTTTAGAGTACTATGTACAGTTTTGGAGAGCACACATTCAAAAAGATATAGGCAGGATATAGATACCTTTTTGACGCTGCTTTTGTCTTCTAAACACTACTCACTTGCCCTGTACCTTTTATCCCCTCTTTAATTTCCTTGCCTCTTGCTTGTTCTGTCTGTTTGTCTGTCCTATTTAGATTGTAATCTCTTTGAGCAGGGACTGTCTCTTCATGTATGGTGTACAGCGCTGCGTATGCCTTGTAGCACTATAGAAATTAGTAGTAGTAGGATTGAGTTGGTCCAGAGGGCGACTACTAAAATGTCATTGATGTTCCTCATAAAGTATATGGGGGCAGATTTAAAGATCTCAAAGTGTATACTTTGGAAGGAAGGCAAGAGAAGGGAAATATAATACATTCTAAAAAATATCTGTGGCATAAATGCACAGGAGGCAAGAATCTTTCAGTAGAAAAGAAGCTCTGGAATGGTGGGGCAAAGGATGAAGGTGAAAGGAGATAGTCTCAGGAGTAATCTAAGGACATACATACAGTTTACAGGTTAATAAAAACTTGATATACTGCCCCTTCAGAAAGGTCTAGGCAGTGGCGTACCTAGGGTAGTTGACACCCGGGGCCGGTCATTTTTTAACACCCCCCCCCCCCCCCCAAATCCAGTACTAGGCATACCGAGAATACAAAACACTCAGGACCTATAGAGCAATTCTACCATACCATAAGCAGTAATTTCTACGAGTCACACAAGGAAAAGGAAAGCATCTTAAACACTACAGTGAGCACTAGAACATCAATTCACCTATTGTAAAACGAAAACAGACAGATTAGTACAGATCGTCAATCCTGCACAGTCAATGCCAACCGAAAGCCATGTTTTTTTCACAAACACAGATACACCCTAATCCACTATAGAATAAGTAATCATAAACTTTCTATTTAGACAAAAATTAAACTGAACCCCCGATGCCAGACTCTGCATACAATGCAACACCACAGAAACAGAAAATGTCCCCTAGTACTGTGCAAAATATAAAGACAGCAGATGTAAATTTGAAAAAACTAACAAATACCAATCACTTTACAAATTAACAAATAGAAATAAAACAAATACAGAAAATAAAATAATACCATTTTACTGGACTAATACATTTAGCTTCCAGAGGCCAAAATCTCCTTCCTCAGGTCAGTACAGTATAGTGCTGTTACAGTATCTTATCCTGACCTGAGGAAGGGGGTTTTGTTCTCTGAAAGTTAAGTCAAAATGTATTAAAATTAGTCCAATAAAAAGTTTACCTTATTTACATGTTCTATTTATAAACAACACAGCTACAATACTATATCCTAAAGCAAAATAATAAAAATATATATTTACAGTTTGTTGTCTCTGGTTTCTGCTTTTCTCATCTTCTTTTCACTGTCTTCCTTCCATCCAGGATCTGTCTTTGCTCTCTCTCTGCCATCCAGTGTCTGCCCTCTCTAATGTCCCTTCCATCCACTGTCTGCCCTCTCTCTCTCTGCCCCTTCCATCCACTGTCTGCCCTCTCTCTCCCTTCCATCCACCATTTTCCCCAGTCTGCCCTCTTTCTCTCTCCCCCTTCCACCCACCATCTGCCCTTTCTCTCTGCCCCTTCAATCCGTCTGCCCTCCTCCCATCCATCCAGGGTCTGCCCTCCCTCACGCTCCCCACTTCCATCCAGGGTCTGTTGTCCCCTCTCTCTGCCCCCCTTTTCAGCCCCCAGTTCCACCTGCCCCTAGTTCCAGCCCACATCTCCCACCTGCCCCCCTTTTCAGCCCCACTATCCCACCAGTCCCCAGCCCTTTTCTCCCATCAGTCCTGAGCTTCAGCCCCCAGCCACTTCTCCCTGTCCCCTTTTCAGCCCCTAGTTTCAACCCCAGCCCTTTTCTCTCACCAATCCTGAGCTTCAGCCCCAGCCAGTTCTCCCTGTCCCCTTTAAAGCCCCCAGTTTCAGCCCCTGCCCCGTTTCAGCCCACAGTTCCAGCACTAGCCCCCTTATCCCAAATACCCTCCTTTTCAGCCCCCTTGTCAGACCCCAGTTCCAGCTTCAGACCCCTTCTCCCCTCTGAGCACCCCTCTCAGCTCCCCCACCCCTCCCCAAATTCCCTTCTCCCCTCTGCGAACCCCTCTGAGCTCCCCCACCCCTCCCCAGTTCCCTTCTCCCTTCTGCGAACCCCTCTCAGCTCCCCCACCCCACCCCTCCCCAAATTCCCTTCTCCCCTCTGCGAACCCCTCTGAGCTCCACCACCCCTCCCCAAATTCCCTTCTCCCCTCTGCGAACCCCTCTGAGCTCCCCCCACCCCTCCCTAGTTCCCTTCTCCCCGCTGCGAACCCCTCTGAGCTCCCCCACCCCTCCCCAGTTCCCTTCTCCCCTCTGCGAACCCCTCTCAGCTCCCCCACCCCTCCCCAGTTCCCTTCTCTCCTCTGCGAACCCCTCTGAGCTCCCCCACCCCACCCCTCCCCAAATTCCCTTCTCCCCTCTGCGAACCCCTCTGAGCTCCCCCACCCCTCCCCAAATTCCCTTCTCCCCTCTGCGAACCCCTCTGAGCTCCCCCACCCCTCCCCAAATTCCCTTCTCCCCTCTGCGAACCCCTCTGAGCTCCCCCACCCCTCCCCAGTTCCCTTCTCCCCTCTGCGAACCCCTCTCAGCTCCCCCACCCCTCCCCAAATTCCCTTCTCCCCTCTGCGAACCCCTCTGAGCTCCCCCACCCCTCCCCAGTTCCCTTCTCCCCTCTGCGAACCCCTCTGAGCTCCCCCACCCCTCCCCAAATTCCCTTCTCCCCTCTGCGAACCCCTCTGAGCTCCCCCACCCCTCCCCAAATTCCCTTCTCCCCTCTGCGAACCCCTCTGAGCTCCCCCACCCCTCCCCAATTCCCTTATCCCCTCTGCGAACCCCTCTCAGCTCCCCCACCCCTCCCCAGTTCCCTTCTCCCTTCTGAGAACCCCTCTGAGCTCCCCCACCCCTCCTCAATTCCCTTCTCCCCTCTGAGCTCCTCCACCTCCTTCTCCCATCTGAGCCCCCCCCCCCCACTCCGTGGAGAGCGACAGAGCCCTCTTCTCCTGCCACCACCCTGCGTTTTTTTTTAAATCCATGCAGCGCCTCGTGTCTGCCCTGCTGTGTGCTTTGAAAAAAGAAAATCGCTTCGCTGGCGTCGGGCCGGCCTTCTCTCGCTATGTCCCGCCCTCGAGGAAATAGGAAGTTACCTCAAAAGTGGGCGGGACATAGCGAGAGAAGGCCGGCCCGACGCCAGCGAAGCGATTTTCTTTTTTCAAAGCACACAGCAGGGCAGACACGAGGCGATGCCTGCGTCTCTCGCTGAATGGATTAAAAAAAAAAACGCAGGGTGGTGGCAGGAGACGGCGGAGCACCCCCCCACCCGCCGACACCCAGGGCGGACCGCCCCCACCGCCCCCCCCCTTGGTACGCCACTGGGTCTAGGTGGTTCACAGTTCTCAGTATAAAGAAATAAAAGAATGCCATAATTCAAAGGAAAGCAAAAACCACACTCATACAAGTTGTCTGTTTTACAGAAAGGGTGGTGGAGATAAAGCATGAGACAAGTACATAGAATTTTTAAGAGAGAGGAAAGGATAGTAGATGGTATGGATGGGCAGACTTGGATAGGCCATATGTTCTTCATCTCTTATTTTCTGTGTTCTATCATCAATATTACAGGAAGTGCAGCCAGAAACATACCTACCAGTATTTCTGTGCCTCCAGCAAATAGTGCTTGTGAACTGGTGCAGCATTTTCTCTTCTATTGTCTTTTCTCAGCTCTTTGGGCCAGACTCCCTGATCTTTGGGCTACAGCCCTTAGCTCTGTGGTTAAAGTCTCGCCAGGGGGCAATTCAGGATCTGAGCTACAGCAAACCACTGGTTGAGGTAGAGAGAGGGGTGTTAGTTTCTCCTCAGCAGCCAGAAGCCTCAACCTACAAGCATTTGCTCTGTGTGCTGGGCTGCTTCAGGGCCTTCATGAACATGCAGTAGGAGTATCCCCCCCCCCCCCCCTTTCTCCCACCACTATTCCTGAGTCTAGGGGATAAAATAATTGGAGGCAGGTGCTTTTTCTTTCATGACAGGGAATACAGTAAAAAAAAAAAAAAGACAAGGAAGTCTCCCTTCTAAGGGGGGGCGGGATTCAAGATGGTGCCATCACGCCGAGCACAGCAAGTTGGTCTGAGAGTTTGCCCTAACTAACTCTTTTTTTCCTCAAAAAAAAAAATGCCGCACACTAAGAGAGAGGGGATTGTTAGAGCCTTACCCTCCCCAGCTCGTACATGTTCCCCGGGGCAGCGAACACTCGACGGATTTGCAGTCCCGCGTCCACCAGGAGAAACCGGAGTTGAAGACCCGCTAGACGCTGGGGCAGAGAGCCCAGCGTCATTGGGACATGAGATCTTTTTGTCTCCTCTGGAAGCTGGAAACCCACCTTGTCCTGCTGTTGTACGAGAGGAGAAAGCTGATTTGCAAGACCCGGAAGGCGGGGAAACTGTGGTCAGAGGAGGGGGTTCTCCCTTGCATCGAAAATCGGCAGTTGGTATGAACTTGAGAGGGGATAGTTTGTCTGGCCCTCCCAAGGTGATAACGCTTGATACCCTTTGGCAGGCTATGGAAAAAATGCAAGCCTTGATATTTGAATCAACTCAAGAAACAAAAAAACTTGGTTTCTACAGTAGGCCAACTCTCTAAGTCGGTGGAAAAGCTGGAACAAGATTTTAAAGATCAAGTAAAGAATTCCCAAGATGAGACTGTAAGGATTAAAGATAACCTATCAGTGTTGATGAAACATAACATGAATATTCGCCAAAAAATTGAGCAAATTGAAAATTATAATAGGAGTTTGAATATGAGGATCTTGAATTTCCCAAAACCGACAGGAATATCACCCTTGGATTTATTAAAAAAATTCCTGGTAGAGAATTTGGAATATTCCTCTCAACATATACCTCCAATAAATAAGATCTTTTTTCTTCCTACAAAAGTTGTGGAGCAAGAAAAACCTGAGGAATTGAAAGATATCTCATTATAATCTTGGAAGATTCACTGACTGAGGTAACAGAGCTACTCTTTTAATTTCATTTGTTTTTGAACAAGACTATAAGCAAGTGAACAAGACTATAATGCAGTTTTAAAGTTATGCTTTAAAAATATTCACCATAAATTTTGTGGTCAAAAACTATGGATTTTTCCTGATGTTACAAAAGTAACACAAGAAAGAAGAAAGAAATTTCTTGAAATGAGAGAAGAGACGAGGTCTTTGGGTGCAACGTTTTTGCTC